>NC_047038.1:64428353-65105353 GCF_011762595.2 Tursiops truncatus | reverse complement strand
CAGGGCTCTGGCTCACTCAGGCCGGTGGGAGGGAGGGGTACGGATGCGGGGCGAGCCTGCGGCGGCAGAGGCCACCGTGACGTTGCACCAGCCTGAGGCGTGCCGTGCGTTCTCCCGGGGAACTTATCCCTGGATCACGGGATCCTGGCAGTGGCGGGCTGCACGGCTTTCTGGAAGGGAGGTGTGGAGAGTGACCTGTCCTCGCACACAGGCTTCTTGGTGGTGGCAGCCGCAGCCTTAGCGTCTCATGCCCGTCTCTGGGGTCCGCGCTAATAGCCGCGGCTCGCACCCGTTTCTGGAGCTCCTTTAAGCAGCGCTCTTAATCCCCTCCCCTCGCGCACCAGGAAACAAAGAGGCAAGAAAAAGTCTCTTACCTCTTCTGCAGCTCCATACTTTTTCCCGGACTTCTTCCCACCTAGCTGTGGTGCACTAACCCCTTCAGCCTGTGTTCACGCCGCCAGTCCTCTACCTGCAATCCGACCGAAGCCCGAGCCTCAGCTCCCAGCCCCGCCAGCCCCGGCGGGTGAGCAGACAAGCCTCTCGGGCTGGTGAGTGCTGGTCGGCCCTGATCCTCTGTGCGGGAATCTCTACGCTTTGCACTCTGCATCCCGGTTGCTGTGCTCTCCTCCGCGGCTCTGAAGCTTCCCCCCCCTCCGCTACCCACAGTCTCCGCCCGCGAAGGGGTTTCCTAGTGTGTGGAAACCTTTCCTCCTTCACAGCTCCCTCCCACTGGTGCAGGTCCCGTCCCTATTCTTTTGTCTCTGTTTTTTCTTTTTTCTTTTGCCCTACCCAGGTACGTGGAGAGTTCCTTGCGTTTTGGGAGGTCTGAGGTCTTCTGCCAGTGTTCAGTAGGTGTTCTATAGGAGCAGTTCCACGTGTAGATGTATTTCTGATGTATCTGTGGGGAGGAAGGTGACCTCCGCGTCTTACTCTTCCGCCATCTTCTCCTGGTCTGCCTGGTTTGCTTTTTAAAAGGGATTTATCATCACAGAAAGTATCTTTTAAGCACTTAATTGTGTTTGTGCTGTCTGGTACTAGGAGAATTTATTGTGTTCTCTAATTAGATAAAGGGAAATTGTGTGTCTTGAGATCATCTCTAAATCAAAGGAGACTTCTCCTGTGCCCTGTGTCAGTGTCTTGGAAATTTGTAGCCCTAAACTACTGATTGTAATTTGTGTGTACCTTCAAAATCAGTTGAGAATTCAGAGATTGAGGTTGTGATTTAAACTCTTGCTTACATTGTATTCCTAGATAAAATAAATATAGAGCCCATTAGGATTTATCTTTACAGTTAATTTTCTTCCTTCTATGATCCCTGTCTTTGAAATGTTAGAGAATGTTTATATTGATGTGGGTTTTAATTCGAAGCTATAAAAGTGTGTTACTTGGGCTTCCCTGGTGGCGCAGTGGTTGAGAGTCCGCCTGCCGATGCAGGGGACACGGGTTCGTGCCCCGGTCCGGGAGGATCCCACATGCCGCGGAGCGGCTGGGCCCATGAGCCATGGCTGCTGAGCCTGCGCGTCCGGAGCTTGTGCTCCGCAACGGGAGAGACCACAACAGTGAGAGGCCCGCGTACTTCAAAAAAAAAAAAAAAAAAAAAAAAGTGTGTTACTTGAAGTATTATGGAAATAATTTTTTTTTCCTTAAGAACATTGTTTCTGTTTTCTCACATCAGCTTTTCATCCTCTACTTTTCCTGCCTTCTGCTCCCACGTATTCAGTTGACAGATCATGTCACTTCCTTTTCTTTTTGGTCATTCCCAGTGGCCTCTTTCAGAACCCTGTTAACTGGATTCCTGGCCTCTAGGACATTGTCAGTGCTGCTGCTAACTCTGTCTAATACAGATCTAGTGCTACTCGCCTCATCAAACATGCTCGATGATTCTCAAATACCCAGCAGATATTCAGGAGCTTTCCTTACCAACTCTTTCCCCATAAAATCTTTTATCCACTAGCGCTGCTATCAGTTTAAAACATGCCAGAAACATTCCCACCTTACTAACATTGCCCAGTTCATCCTCTATGTTATATTGTCTTTTGCTCCAAATGGGCCCAAACCATCTTTTTTCAAAGTCTAGCTTAGGTCCCACCACATCCTTGAAGTTCTTCTAGAGCCTTCTCAGATAGTTCTCATCTGTCCCCTTTGAATTAACATTATGGCCTTTATCACCCTCATGAGATTGTGTCTTCTCAGAGATAATATCTTCTCTTATTCACCTTGGTATTCCATCAGCCTTGCCGTGTTGGCACTCAGTAGATAGTTGTTGAACTGAATCCACAGTTAGATGGAATTTACTCTTTTAAAACAGAGAGGAGAAGGGAAGAAGGGAGGGAGAGAGTGAAAATATGAAAATGAATGTGAATGCCTGTGGGTGAGCCCAGGCATACTTCCTTTGTATAAGGTACAGTGCAGAGCACCGAGAGAGATAAAAAGAAAGCTCAGCAAAATCCAGACTCTGGGAGACACTACAGGACAATTGACCTGGTTTCCTCAATGCAGCGCTATTTACAATAGCCAGGACATGGAAACAACCTAAATGTCCAACGATAGATGAATGGATAAAGAAGATGTGGTACTTATATACAAAGGACTATTATGCAGCCATAAAAAGGAACAAAATGGTGTCATTTGCAGAGATGTGGGTGGACCTAGAGTTTGTCATACAGAGTGAAGTCAGCCAGAAAGAGAAAAACAAGTATCGTATATTAACACATATATGTGGAATCTAGGAAAATGGTACAGGTGAACCTATTTGTAGGGCAGGAATAGAGACGGAGACGTAGAGAATGGACATGTGGACACAGGGGGAAGGGGAGGGTGGGACAAATTGGGAGATTAGGTTTGACATAAACACACTACCATGTGTAAAATAGGTAGCTAGTGGGAACCTGCTGTATAGCACAGGGAGCTCAGCTCAGTGCTCTGTGACAACCTAGATGGGCAGGGGAAGGTGGGAGGGAGGTCCAAGAGTGAGGGGATGTATATGTGTATATGTATATGTGTATATATGTGTATACATATAGCTGACTCACTTCATTCTACAGCAGAAACTAACACAACATTGTAAAGCATTTTACTCCAATTAAAAAAAAAAAAAGAGAGAGACAGACAGAGATGAATAGGGGACCTAGAGGTTAAAAGAGACTTATGAAATATATCAACCAGTTGCAGTGTATACACTGTTTGCATTCTGATTCAAACAAACTGTAAGAAAACATAAGACAATTGGGGAAATTTGAGCACTGATCAGATAACTGGTGTTAAGAAATTACGATTAATTTTCATAGGCATGATAATGTTAGTGTGTTTATGCTTTAGAGTATCCTTATATGTCAGAGATACACACTGAAATACTTGTAGACGAAAGGATGTGATGCCTGGGATTTCCCTTCAGCCAGCCTGAAGTTGGTGGGAGTGGTGGAGGGGTAGGGAATATGTGGTTTTGGAGAGCAAACTAGACTGGGTGTGAATTGATAATTGTTGAAGCTGGATCATGGGTGTTACGGGGATTCCTTCATTCTTTATACTTTTTTATATGTGTGAAAGTTTCCATAATAAAAGGTATGAGATATAAAATAAGGGGTAAGACATGAATCTTGTTTTTAAAGAATTGAAAGGACATGAAATTGGCATTTGGGAGGCTCAGGTTCTAGCCCTCGCTCACTCTCCAAGTACCTGTGTGACTTGGAGTCACCCATTCAACGCTTCTGGGCCTCACAGACTCTCCTGAGTAAATGAGCTCACTGGGTGGTCCTCATTGCTACTGGTCGATTGCAGTGCTGCTCTTCTGAGAGAGACTTTGGGCCTGTACTGCAGGAGAAAGAGTCTGGATTCAAGGAGCCGTGTCTGTGAAGGGCATGATTTTATTCAAGGTGTATTTGCCAAATCCTACTTCCAAACTCGTTGCCTCCTCTTCCCCAGGGAAACTGGCAGCATTCTGTAACACACGTTGTCTGTGAGTTTGAGTTGATAGAATTTCAGGCAAAGAGCAAAGCAGCATCCTGTCGTGAGCTGGGAAGTCTTATCCACAAAGTTGACGCTGTGTTTGTAGTGATTAAGAAGAGCTCAGACTCTGGAGGCCAGGTTCCAGTCCCCGCTTAACTACAGGCTGTGTCCCCCCGGACAGGTGACTTAACCTACCTTCCTTAGAGGGTTGTTGTGAGGATTAAATAAGCCAGTACATGCGGAGTGCTTTGAACAGTGCCTGGCACATAATAATGGCTCAATAAATGGCAGGTATTCTCATTGGCTCCAGTAGTGCTGCTTGTATTTTGGATTTCTAATTCTTATAGGCTCGTTGAGGCTTAAGTACGTTTGTTATCCTCAGTTGCTTCCTTCTCTCTCTCGGGGTTAGAAGCACGTTGGAGAGCTCACCATAGTCTATGGGACGTGAGAGCGAGAACAGGGTAACCTGGGAAGGGAGCTCGTGACCCGAATTGCCTCTTAGAGGTTATCCTGTCTGCGCTGCCTGTCACTTGGCTGTTGATGGGCTGAGTCGCTGAAGGATTTGGCTGAGAGGGCATAGTTAGTGGAGCCACCTCTGGAATCCGGTCCCCTGGCTGCTGGTTATTTCTGTGGCTGTGTTCAGCTTCCTGAAGTCTCGTTTGGCATCCTCACTGATGACTAGGGTGCAGTCTTTCTGATCTATCTAGTATTTAAAAAAAATCATCCCCTGTGTTGAGAAGGAAAGTCTGGAATACCCTAGCATTTGTAGGGCAGGGAGATGGGAGGAAGCGTGGTGTTCTTGGGCACTCTGACTAATCGCTTGAGCAGCAGGGATTCTGTCACTTCCTTTCTAAGGCCTCGTGAGCTCAGACCCTTGTCCTCCCCATCCAGGCCGGCAGCACCTGGGAGGCCCCTGCCCGTTCCTTACAGCCCGCTTGCTCCAGGCCCTGGATCAGTGCCTCACAGTTGCCTGAATTACTTCTCCATCCTTGTTTTCATCCTTTATGTTTCCCAATAAATAACATTGTTTCTCCGGCACCCACAAAGTAGCATCCTGTGATTTTTTGGGGTTTTTTTTTTGCCCTTAAGCCTATTGCTTTCCTCCTTAATGTTATTTCTTCATTGCCTTCATTTTCTTTGGATGCGTCAATTTATTTTCTGTTCATTAAGCTGAAAATAGGTTTACAAGCTTCTCTTATTTATTCCAGGGATGAGATTCCAGTTTATAGATTATCCACATCCCTTTGCTTTTTCTGCACCTTTGAGGCACTTTACAGCTCATGGAAATTTCCTAATAACAAGGAAAATAATATCTCTATAAGATTTGACAGATTACATAAAGATTTCATAGAGAAAATAACATACTAGACTTAAGAGTTGAGAAGGCTAATAAAAAGAAATGAAATTGAGTTATTTGTAGCAAGGGGGATGGACCTAGAGTCTGTCATACAGAGTGAAGTAAGTCAGAACGAGAAAAAGAAATACCGTATGCTAACACATATGTATGGAATCTAAAAAAAAAAAAAAAAATGGTTCTGAAGAACCTAGGGCCAGGACAGGAATAAAGACGCAGACAAAGAAAATGGACTTGAGGACATGGGGAGGGGGAAGGGTAAGCTGGGACGAAGTGAGAGAGTGGCATGGACATATATACACTACCAAATGTAAAATAGGTAACTAGTGGGAAGCAGCCGCATAGCACAGGGAGATCAGCTCGGTGCTCTGTGACCACCTAGAAGGGTGGGATAGGGAGGGTGGAAGGGAGACGCAAGAGGGAAGACATATGGGAACATATGTATATGTATAACTGATTCACTTTGTTATAAAGCAGAAACTAACACACCATTGTAAAGCAATTATACCCCAATAAAGATGTTAAAAAAATTAAAAAATTAAAAAAAAAGAGTTGAGATGGCTAGATTTTAACCTGGTTTGAATTTCCATTGACAAACTGTCGGTCTTTGGACAAGTTATTTTTACCTTTTCCTACCTCAGTTTTCTCATCTGAAAAATGGAAATCTCTAGGGGTTGGCGGGAGATGATGTGTTCTTGGTATTGATTAAATTTAATAAACATTAGCTAATATTACTGTGGATATTGTGATCTTATTGAGCTTCACAGTATAGTGGTTTGTTTGTTTTTTTGAGGTAGATCAGGTCATCTTCTCCATTTTTATCTATTTCCGTTGATTCATCTATTCCTTTCCTTTTGCCTAGGAAAAAGAGAGAGAAGGAGGGGAGAGGTTTAAGGCTAATAAATTCTATTTATAGCTGTAGCATCAAGGCTTGGTGAGTTTGAGATTTGCCCTAAAATCCTCTCCTGGAGGAAGAGGCGAAGGGTGAGTGGAGGACTCCTTTCTGTATCTTTATACTCCAGCTTATTCTTGGTTCAGTACCACCGGAGAGGACCTGGGGGTGGGGTGGGGGGTGTGTCTGGAGCTTCTCCTTCAGTCCACTTTCATTGTCCTTGATTTATTTATTATTTATTTATTTATTTATTTATTTATTTGCGGTACGCGGGCCTCTCACTGTTGCGACCTCTCCCGTTGCAGAGCACAGGCTGTGGACGCGCAGGCTCAGCGGCCATGGATCACGGGCCCAGCCGCTCTGCGGCATGTGGGATCTTCCCGGACCGGGGCACGAACCCGTGTCCCCTGCATCGGCAGGCGGACTCTCAACCACTGCGCCACCAGGGAAGCCCTGTCCTTGATTTAGAACCATGTCCAGGGCTCCTGAGTGCAGGTGATAGGCCAGGAGGCAGTGTGGCGCAGTGGGCAGATATGCCCACTGTACTATAGAACCTTCTCAGCTCTGCTGCTGAACCTCTCTGCTCTTCGGTTTCCTCCTTTGTACAGGAGCTGTGCCATGGGATGACCTAGAGGAGCGGGACATAGGAATGAAGGGCATGACACCCAATGTTGGCTCCTTTTCGGGTTTAAAATGTGTTTCTGAGTCGTGCAGTGGAGGGCTCCTGCTAAAGGGATTTCGGGCCGCAGCACACAGGTTGCAGAGGCATTTGGTGGGCAGTGGTAGCTTCGAAACACCCCACCCTGCCAAGAAAGGCTGGTCTGGTAGAGTCGGGACTTGCTTTCAGCCAGTGTCTGACCTTCGAGTGGGCATGGGAATGACATTGCTTTGTCAAAATACACCTTCTGGGCTCTAAACCTGACCTACTGCCCAGACATGTACCTTTTGGAAAAGGTTCCTAGGTGCTCCTGATGCCGGCCTGGCTTAGAGCCACTGCTTTAGACAAATCAGAGTGACTGTTAATCCATTCGGTTCTCACACCAGCCCTACGAGTTCCGTGCTGTCATTATGCCCCTTCTGCATGACACGTCCGAGGTCACACAGCTAGGATGAGGTGGAGCCAGGTTTTGAGCCCCGGCGACCTGGCCTCGGAGTCCATGCCCTCGTCCCTCGTGTTTTCCTCCTCTCTTAATCAGAGATAGAATTGCCTTGGAAATGGGCTTTGGAGAGTGTAGTTCTTACTTAAGGGCTGGGGGAAATTTGGTAAGAACCAGCAGCTTCTTTTTTTTACTGACCCTGCGTTATTTCTTGGAGTATCCTGGCCTGGTTCAGATTTCAGTAAGATTCATACGTTGGAGCAGGTGTGTGTCCTGGTAGGTGGGGATGAAGGCAGTAGAGCAAATTGACAAGCCCGCCTCGCATGTTTGCAACTTCCGCTCTCCCGCGTACTCTTCAGTAGGCGTTAGCTTGCTCCAGGGGTGAGAATTTGGGGGTAATTTCTTCGGCTGTTTTCACTATAGGCAAAATGCTAGACTGAACGCCCTTCAAGGGTGGCTGGTCCTTTGAGACAGCCTGAGGAGAGTGGATTTCATTTCGTCTGTACTCGGAAGAGAGCGGAGCACAGTTCCCGAGGGCCTGCCGGCTCACGGCTTTAACAAGCCTGGCGTTAGACGGTCTTGGAGGACAGCTTTCACGCGGGAGCCGTTGCAGCCTGGGCCAGAGTGTTTGATAGTCTGGAGCATACGTGCTTTAGACCGACCTGCCCGAGAAAGTTGTGGAGCCCTCAGACAAATGCAGCAGGTATGAAAGAACAATAAAAACAGCCACTTGCTGTGTGCCGGCCACAGTGCTAAGGTCCTTTAGGACACTAGCCCTCATCCTCATGCCATCTGGAAGGTAGATGTTATGGCCCCCTTTTTATAGAGGAGGAAATGGACTCAGCAAGTTAAATGATGAGCCAGTCTCAAGGTCACACAGATAATAAGTGATGCAATCAGGATTTGAACCCACTTCTCTCAAGACTCCAAAGCCTGTGAACTTTCCTAATACTTTCCTAAAACTGTGTACTCAGCTTCACAGCAGACATCAGTTTGCAGATAAAAGTTTTCTCTTCTCTCTTCCTAATATAACATCAGGATTTACTTTTGGATACAGCGAATAAAATAAGCACTGCTCAATGTTATCCTGAAATGAAAAAAGGAAAAAGGAATGAATGAGTGAATGAATGAATGAATGGATGGACGAATGAAGCTGGATTGGTGATGGATTTAGAGAGCACAGGGAGATTCAGTGTGCTCAGGAGCTCTGGTGATTTCCTTCAGAACAATGTCTTTTGGGGATTTCTAGCTCTGGTAATTTCCTTCAGAACAATGTCTTTTGGGGATTTCTATCCCTCTTTTGTTAAAATGATACAGGATCTGGACCATGAAGGAGCAGTTTGTATTTTTAGCTACATTTAATTCCTGAATTGTTTACTCTTGAATTTTCCCCCTCAATTAACTATATTCCTATTCCTCCCCTTTTCTTTTCTCCCACTTGTCCTTTCTAGTAGGTTTTGCTTGCCAGTATTACTTGGTTTCAGGTGGATAAAGTATGTAATTTTAATAGTTGAGATTTCTTTGAAAAAGCCTGAGAAGGATTAATAAAGCCATATCTATCAATGTATGAGCTGTGAAAATATAGGATGAGCTTTCCAACAAATGTTATTATTATAATAATACTTATGGTTCCATTTCCACGTCAGCCATTACAGATGCCCTGAGGAAACAAACATGGGGAAAATTAGATGTGATCATATTAATTATGATTTCACTTCTGTGGTTAAATAGATTTCCAGCTAGAGCTGGAGTTGCTTCTTAATTAAACAAATATTTCTTGAGGGCCTGAAATCTGCCGCACCGTGGACTAGTTTGTGATTTCACCTGTTCTTTGGGTAGCAGCTCCATTTATGCTTTGAGTTGGTTTTTTAAATTCTTAGCAGCCGCTCTCAACATAATTTATTAGGCCAGCGTTTAGGAGTGCTGTTCCGTGAAAGCCCCTTTCCCACATGCTTGAAGGGTAATAGGAATTACGAATTTCAAATACGAATCCTGGACTTAGGGTTTAGAATTTAGAAACTTTCATTAGATTTTTTTTTTTTTTTTTTTTGCGGTACGCGGGCCTTTCACTGTTGTGGCCTCTCCCGTTGCGGAGCACAGGCTCCAGACGCGCAGGCTCAGCAGCCATGGCTCACGGGCCCAGCCGCTCTGCGGCATGTGGGATCTTCCCGGACCGGGGCACGAACCCGCGTCCCCTGCATCGGCAGGCGGACTGTCAACCACTGCGCCACCAGGGAAGCCCTTTCATTAGATTTTTATTGAACCATGAGCTGTTTCATACACTGTGGATATCCTTAAATTATTATTAGCAAAATATCAAATTACTTGACTTTAAAAAAAATTTAATGATGACCAGAGGCATCAATTTGAAGTCCTAGTTCAAACTACTTATGATTTAAAATGAATCAGATGACTCACAGACTTGGATTGGGTGGCACAACTGGGTAGAGCCGGGTTCTGGTCTCTGCCCATCAGCTGTGTGACCCTGGGTAAGCCTTTCAACATTCTGGGCTCTGGTGTGCTCCTCTGTTGAGTAAGGGATTGGATGGATATGCTGTGACCTCCCTGCTGGTTCCTACTGGGTCAGACTCTGGGACGAGAAATACAAGATGTTGACACATGGGCCAGTGTGTTGGAGAGAGAGTTTTTTTCTTGGTAGGGGGACTTTATTTTGTTAATTATTATTTTTTTAAAAAAGTAAATTTATTTAATTATTGCTGCGCTGGGTCCTCGTTGCTGTGCGTGGGCTTTCTCTAGTTGCAGCGAGCGGGAGCTACTCCTTTGTTGTGGTGCGTGGGCTTCTCATTGCGGTGGCTTCTCTTGTTGTGGAGCACAGTCTCTAGGCACGCGGCCTTCAGTAGTTGTGGCATGTGGGCTCAGTATTTGTGGCTCATGGGCTCTAGAGTACAGCCTCAGTAGTTGTGGCACACGGGCTTAGTTGCTCCGCGGCATGTGGGATCTTCCTGGACCAGGGTTTGAACTCATGTCCCCTGCACCGGCAGGTGGATTCTTAACCACTGTGCCACCAGGGAAGCCCTGTAGGGGAACGTTTAAAATGAACTATCTAGAGGTTGAAAGAACTACAGTCCATCAATCCATAAAGAATAAGAATACAGAAGTTAAAAAGAAATGATTGGGAGTTTCTTGTACTCATTCAGAACAACAATGCTGTACTCACCCCAATTCCCAGTTATTGAAACCCAACCAGGAAAGGGACTTCCTTAGGCAAGGACTAGCCTTTGTTTGACACATTGCATTTGCTCTACGGTTGCTAGGTAGGTTTGTGCCATTTTATACATTCTAGTAGGAATGGGTGGTGGTTGGAGCTGGGCTGAGCAGTGCGTCTATATATTAGAAGCATATTTCTTATCTATTAGAAACTGCCACTGTTGGAGGAAAGAAAGTGTGCTGCCTTAAAAGATTCATCAGTATTGAGCTGATTCAAACAGTTGGAGACTTAGGGGAGAAATTGGAGCTTTGAAAATGATTTCTTGCTGGTGCTGTTGTATTCCATTTCTCTCTGTTCATTTATGGAGAGAATGATGAATGTATCAAAGGGGTGGCGAAGTATATAAAGACCAGTGTTCCTTAAATCTCAGTAATTTATGGACCTCTTTATTTAAAGGAAAAATTTCTCACAAATTCCCAGTACTAACATAAATATTTTTATTATGAAGTAGCTTAAATATGCCTGAACATAAAACTAGGTATAAACTCCTTATGCTTCCAGCTCTTATATAACTATAAAACAATGACAAATTTATAGGGTAAATTCAAGCAAAACCAATAACATTCAAATTAACATCAATTTATCACGACAGATAACCTTCTGGGCTAAAATTAAACCTCTCCTTGGAAATGTGATCGTGGTTCTGACAGCCAAAGTCCCAGTTCATTTCTCCTTCTATTTCCCTATATTCAAACCTTCCTTCATATAAAGCACCTTCATTTGGCCGGAACGTATGATTTTGGTTTTAATTTAGCTTCATTTATTTTTCTTCCTTGTCCTTGATGATTAAATTCATACTATTAGGTGCCATGATGATTAGAAACAGAAAAGCAAACCCACTTTTGATCGAGCCAGAAGTTGGGACTTGGTGCCTCGTTGCATTGGGGTGGGTAGTGGAGGAAAGAGTAGGGTCATTGGTACCTGCTTTACTGGGTTTCAGATTTGGGTGAGAGTGAATGGTGTCATTCAGTAAAATGTGGAAACAAAGGAGAAAAAGTAGGTTTTGAGAGAAGATAATTAGTTTGAGATGCAGGTTTCTAGCAGTGTGGTGGACTGGATACTCAAACGCACTTCCTCACTAAAGCACTGTAATCTGGATAAAACATTTTTTAATGCACTTTTGGGATCACAGGAACTAAGACATCTCCAAAGCGTCAACCATGAATTAGTAAGGTAAAACCCAAGCTGGGAGCTTTCTGTGTAAACAAACACAGAAGACGGGTTGCCTTCACCAGTGTGGTTGGAGACTAAGCCTTGGGTGAGTGGCAATGTTAGAAGAGCCTGCATTCCATTAGGACCTGTAAAAGAAGATAGCGCCCATTGGCTTTTGGCAGAAGCTAATGCAAATCCTTTCTGGAGGAAGGCATGCCTACTTTAGACCTTAGGATTCTCCTAAGATCAACCAAATAAGAGTTGAGGATCAAAGATTTCTAACCCTACTAGAAAACGAGCCACCAGGAGTGAGGGTCATCAGAAACAAACAAAGAACAATAGGCTTAACCCTGAGGACTTTAGATATTAAAATTATGTGATACAGAATATAAAATAACCATTTTGGAATGCTTTAAGAAATAAAATATATAATCACACATAAGTGCAGAGAGCATGAGATAAAAATTGACCAGGCTTGGGGAAAGGCGGTGGGGGAAGGATAAATTGGGAGTATGGGATGCACGTTACCATTTATAAAATGGATAAACAACAAGGATTTACTGGATAGCATAGGGAAATATATTCAGTGTCTCGTAGTAAACAATAATGGAAAAGAAGTGAAAAAAAGAATATAGATATATACATATATAGGTATAACTGAATCACTTTGCTGTATACCTGAAATTAACACAACATTGTAAATCAACTATACTTCAATCAAAAAAAAATGGAGACTTCCCTGGTGGTCCAGTGGCTAAGACTCCGCATTCCCAATGCAGGGAGCCTAGGTTCCATCCCTGGTCAGGGAACTAGATCCCACATGCCGCAACTAAAGTTCCCGCATGCTGCAGTGAAGATCCTATGTGCCGCAACTAAGACCCAGTGCAGCCAAATAAATAAATAAATATTTTTTAAAAAAATGACCAGGCATATTATTCAGCCATAAAAAAGAAGGAAATTCTGCCATTTGTGACAACATGGATGGACCTTGAAGGCATTGTGCTAAGTGAAGTAAATCAAAGACAAACACTGTATGATCTCACTGATACGTGGAATCTACAAAAAATCCCAGACTCATAGAAACAGAGCAGATTAATTGTTGCCAGAGGTGGGGGATGGAGGAAATGGATGAAGGTAGTCAAGATACAAACTTCCAGTTACAAGAAAAATAAGTGCTGGGTAGATAATGTACAACATGGTGACTATAATTAATAAAACTGTATCGTATATTTGAAAGTTGCTAAGAGAGTAGATTGTCAAAGTTCTCATCATAAGGAAAGAACTGTAACTATGTGAGGTAATTGATGTTAATTAAACTTACTGTGGTAATCATTTTGCAATTTATACATAGATCAAATTATGTTGTACACTTTAATACAATGTTGTATGTCAATTATCTCTCAATAAAGGGTGTGTGTGTACAAGGGCAACATAAATCTAGGTGTTTGGTTGTTACTGGAAAAAAATTACCCAGGCAGATTAGGGGAAAAAAGCAAGAACAAAACCTAAGGGAAAAAATTATAACTGTTGACATAAAAACTCAATAAATTAGATTGGCAACAGCTAAAGAAGCAATTCATGAACTAGGAAAAAAGATTTGAAGAAAATAACCAGAATGTAACATAGAAATAAAAAGAAAAACATGAAGGTGTGTTTGAAGACTATAAAGCCTATGATGAGATCTGTTCAGAGTCCCAGAAAGATGATAGAGGAAATAGAGGGAAGTAATATTTGAGAATCTAGTGTACAAATAATTTCCAGAGAGAGTTCATAAAGAACATAAATGACCGGTGTTCCTTAAATCTTAGTAATTTATGGACAAGATAAGAGGGGAAGCACAGCATATACCAATAGGATAAACAAAGAGAAATCCACATCTAGACATAGGAAAACTTAAATACACCAAAATAAGAAAGATGATTTTAAGCATACCCAGAAAAGAAAGATAGATTGTTAATCAAGGGAATAATAGACTGACAGCTGACTTCTCAGCAATAATGGAAGCTGGAAAAATATTTTCAAAATGCTAAAAGAAAATACTATTGGTTGTATATCAGCAAAACTGTCATTCAAGAAAAAGGCAAAATATGCTTTCCAAAAAAATTAAACCTTACCACAGCCGACCTTTACTAAGAAACTTTGTAAAGGATGTGCTTCATGGAGAAGAAAGTGATTCCAGAAGGAAAGTCTGAAATGCGAAAAGGAATGATAAAGAAATTGGTAAACTTGTAGATAAACCTCATTAAAATTAAATTTAGTTCCTCAGTCATATTAGCCAAATTTCAAGGCACACGTGGTTAGTGACTACTACATTGAACAACACAAATATGGCACATTGCCATCGTCGAAGAAAGTTCTGTTGGATAGCTCTGTTGTGGAATAATGGAAGGGAAATACACTAAGATAATCTCTGCGGTTCATTGATTTAAGTTGCCAGTGTTGATAAGAGCCACCATTATACTATGTGTGTAAGATTTTAAGAAAAACATTGCCAAAGATGTTTAAGATGCCGTTTTTGTAAGGCACATCTCCATATTACCTGTGTGAAAATGGAAGAAATGTGCCTCTTAGAATGGATGCAATATGGAGTTAGAGCATGAATGAACCAGGAATTGAGATCCAAGTAGGTTGGACATAGAATAGTCAAGAGAGAGAAAGCATGGTGTGTACTTGGCATAGAGCGTGTCTCAATAAATGTTTGATGAATGAATGGATGATGTATCGGATGGGCGTCTTCAGACTATCCTGGTAGCTGGACTTGGCATCGTGGTCGAAGTCACCCAGAAAGTTTGTATGAAGTGTGAGGAGAGTCAGGATGAAGCCTTGGTGAACACCATTGATATTCTAGTGGTCATATAGAAAGGAGCCTAAGAAGGAGCCCGAGAAAGAACTTTCAGAGAGGTGGGGCAGAACCAGAGAGAACTCAGGCCACCTGAGAACAAAGGGTAAGGAGGTGAGATGCTGCAAGGACTCTGTTAAGATAAGGCATATGTATTCCTGAATAAGCATCAGCCTGCCCTATGTGATAGGAGAAGCACTGAGAATCACAAAGGCATCAGTGATTATTTTCGCCAGAGCATCTGAGAAGGCTTCATGAAGGAGGTGATGTTTGGGCTGGGCCTCAAAGGACGAGTAATTGGCACATCAAAGTATTAGGCTGAGACGGTCTAGGCAGGTGGAGTAATACTAACAACAGCGTGAAATTGTGAGGAGGTGTGAAGCTCTTGGCAGTAACTCCTAATGAGGCCGACTTCGCTGGGTCCAGCTTTTTTCTAGGTAAAGGGCTAATGTTGGTGAAGGAGCATGTGTTCCCTAAGATCAGAAGCATGCTTCTACTGATCTTAAGTTGGAATGGAAGGCAGTTAAAATAAGTGCATACCTGACCAGACACCTCCCTAATGCTCTGAGTAGACCACACTTTATCTATGATTTTTCCAACATTATCTCAGGTTATACAGTTTATTACTGAATTTTGGGATTTAAGTTCTGTATTAATGCCTATGGTATATTATTAAGATGATTAATCATACGCCATCCTTAGACTACAGAGTGGGAAACAGATTTAGCTTGCTACAGTTCACCAGGTCAGAGTGCTAAGAAAATATGCAGCAGATAAGACTTGGGCAGAAATCCCAGATTCTTGATTTAAAAGCTGTGTAACATCAGTCAAGTTATTTGACCGCTTCATGCTTCAAGTTTCCCCATTTAAAAATAGGCATAATAATAGTTCCTACTTCAGGATGGATGTGAAGAGTAATAGAAAGAACTTAGCAAAACAGTTATTCATTATGATAATAAAAACATTCCAGTACTTTTTTCAATAAGGAAATACACTGTATCAGTGGTTCCCAGCTGTGGGAATGATGTGCATCCGCATCATTTGGGGCCAGTTAGAAAAATAAAGATTCGTGAACACTACCCCAGACCTAGTACATCAGAGCACCTGGGCTCTGGACTTTGTATTTTTTGATAGGAACTCCAGGTTTAGGAACCCTTGCTCTTGGGCTGAGTAGCATTTTGGTCATTTTTTTACGTGCGTATTTACATTCTTCTTTGCTCTACAGTATTTTGAACATTGGCTCTTGGTATGGGTTGAGTATGTGAGCTTTCAGGTGTTTAATCCAAGAGATCATTGTGTGACTCTTCACTCCTGTACCTTCCTTTCTCTTTCTCTTCCTTTCCTCATCTACCTCCCCATCATCCCATATTGAATTTTTAGACAGTTGGGTTGACTTATTTCCTGGACAGCCTAGTTCTCAGCACCTCCCCCACAATCTCTTTTAAATAGATTTTATTTTATTTTTTTTTGCGGTACACGGGCCTCTCACTGTTGTGGCCTCTCCCGCTGCGGAGCACAGGCTCCGGACGCGCAGGCTCAGCGGCCATGGCTCACGGGCCCAGCCGCTCCGCGGCATGTGGGATCTTCCCGGACCGGGGCACGAACCCGCGTCCCCTGCATCGGCAGGCGGACTCTCAACCACTGCGCCACCAGGGAAGCCCTAAATAGATTTTTAAAAGAAACTTTGTGAAGGCAGACATTTGGCATGTTAAAATTGAACTTCAGGTTACGCTAAATAATTCAACTTTTTTTATCCTTGGAAAAAAATGACTACAGGAAATGCTTCTAAAATAACTTATATTCCCCCTGTTAAAACTGAGGTTGTGTTTGGATAGATTCCAGCATTTGTTCTTTTTCCTTGGGAGGGGGGCAAGATGTGGGCGTGTTCTCCATGCCAAAATATGCAAATTTAATCCCTCAGACCTAAGAGTGCCTTTCATATGATGGCAGTCATTTGGTATACTGTAAAATGTAGCCTGGGAGATTTAAGAAATAAAGTATTTACTGTATTTAGATCAATTAGAATATTCCTTTTAACTTTTGTGTGGGGATATTTTGGTGAAAAAAAAAAAAAGCATTGTATTGCAGCAGAAGTAGCCTTGCTAGTTAAATCTGTTTAGTTCATGTATTTTGCATTTCATTTGGATGAGGAAATGTCAGCTTCATTAGGGCAGAAATTTTGTTCAGTGCTAAACCCCCAGCGCCTAGAATAGCGCTTGGCACATAGTGAGTGTTTAATAAAACTGTACGAAGTGAATGAGGTAATAATTAACCAACCCAAACTAAAAACCACATCTACCACTTCTCACCGAAAAATTTCCTCAAGGGCTTGTGAAGGTAACAATACCTGAAATTTGTCTGGTATTCGGATTAGAGGCTGCCTGCACGTTCCCATGGCCCCCTGTGCCTCTCGCAAATCACACTGAGTCCCCTCACTTAGGTCCTTGCAGGAGGGGACTGGGTCTCATGTTCATGGTTGTATCCACAGTGCTGTATCTGGCAGCTTTGTAGTTTCTTAAGTAAATATTTGTTGAATGAGTACATAAAGCTTAAAAAATTGCTGTAATGCCTTTATATTTGGTTTCATTGGTTGACAATCCCATGAAGCTGGCTGTTTTACAAATGATGGAACTAAGGTTAAAGAGTGTAAGTGAGTTATTCCAGAAAGCCTTGGGTCATAAGTAGCAGAGCTGGGACCACAACCTCTATGTCTGCTGATTTCTTTGTCCCTTGTTCTTTCCGGAACAGCCTTTAAAACATTAGAAAGCATAAATTCCTTCCCCACCTCCCCCAACTGTTGAAACCCCCTTTACTTGAGAGCATGACACGGGACATTACTAGGTGAAACCTTTTCCAGATTGTCGTCACGTCTCCACAAACTTTGTTGGGTGGCAGTTTTGCTTACTTATAATAGATTCTTTTCAGTTTCTGGTGATGGGTAATTTAAAACAAACCCAGCCCTGTCCCAAACATTTTAAGACGTGAAATTATCAGTACTTTCAATCTAAGATTTTAAAATCCAATTTCCAGTGCCATGAGAGGAATGTTCTCTGACATATTCCTGCCTGATCATTTTGAGAGAGAAATTTCAGAAGTATTGAATTGGCTTGGCTGATATTTCTAGAATCAGGCTCAAGAAGGAGAAACTTTCCCTTTGACGTTAAAATAGGAAAAAAAAAATGCTGGCCATCCGTTTAAGATTCTCCGACGGTGGCAGTGTCTGGGGGTATGTTTTGCCAAAGGCGTTCACTGAAGCTAAAGAACCAGACGACACACAGCTAAGGTTCCAAGTAAGAAAGGATTTCAAAATCAGTGCATCCGATCGAATTCTAATTTGTTTAGTCTCTATTGAGAAAGATAATGTGTTGACTTCAGCAAGATTACGGCCAAATTGATTGGCAGGTCAGAGTTTATTCTACCAGACTGCTAAATTTAAACTTCCTGCCATTACCTTACAAATGACTTTAAAGAGTTCCTTGCACAATACTCACCACCAAGCTTTGATTTCACTGTGAAATAGCAACAAGAATCTGATTCCTTTTGCCATCTGTGGACATTAACCTTTAGCATCCGATCTGAGGCACAGAAAAGAATGAATACACTGTCGATATCGTCTTTCCTTCAGGATCCAGCCGTGGAAAGAGATGGTGGGGACTTTAGGAGCAGTTTGGGGTGGAAAAAATTCGTGTTTTCTTTTTCGAGGGTGCCTGACTCCTGAGATGAGGCGGGACGGAGCCATTGTATTGGTCCTGGCACTCACAAAGGGAGCTCACGTCATCCCTGGATGTGGCTTTTTTATTAGTGGCTTCACAGTTCCTGCCTTTGTGGCCCTGCTGCACAGTAGGCAAGGGGTGACAGAGGGAACTCAGTGAAGGCTTTTCAGGGAGTGTTTCTGAGTTTGTCACTGCCATCTGTCCTCTCATCTCCCTTGCTCGTCAGGCTGTTTGCATTTTGTGGGACTCGTAGGTTTCTGACTGGTGTGGCATGGACGCTGTAGGTAAACGCTGAGAAAGAAGTGGAGGTGAGCAGTGTTCCTGTACATCACTTAGAGGAAGAGAGAAAAGTCCTGCTCATCCCCAAGCTTGTAGCAGGCGTAAGATAAGAAGCATTAGGATTATTTTATTTTAGTTTTTAGTGACTCTCTTCTTTTCCTTTCTTTCCTTTTTTATTTCTCCTCCCTCCCTCCCTCCCTTTCTTTTTTTCCTTTTAACAATGTTTTATTGAAGTATAACTGACCTATAAAACTGTTAGTTCCAGGTACACAACGTAGTGATTCACTGTTTCTGTACTTTACAAAATGATCCCCACTCTGTTTCTTACTTTTTGGAATCAGTAATATCTCTCCCCTAAAACTTGAGTTGTTTAGGAAGGAAGAGGCTCAGACTTGATGCCTGGCCATTTAGTAGATCATTTACTTCCAGCACTGGGGCAAGCATGCATCCCTCCTCTCTCTTACAGGTGGCTCACAGGTGCCAGTGTCATTTTCTCTTGTTGAAAACCTCTCGTCCTGCTTTGAGCAGTGGGACTGTGCTGTCATCAGCAGGGCAAGTACTAGGACCAAAAAGCTTTCAGCGTGACAGGCGGTTTCTGTTCAAGACACCTGCTGCCCAAGCACACTGCAACCATTGTTTCTCCGACGGAACGGGTTCTGGGCAGAGCCTCGTCTATTTTAGGCAGCCTTTGAGTCTCTGGTTTTTTTCCTGCATGCATTTCATTTTTGATGGAATAAATTTCTGTCTCGTTCTACTGGTTTTGCTGATTATGAATTTAACATGTGCTGGTGGTTCATATGAACCTGTATTTCGAGGAGTGCATGCTGAGATGTTGTAGTGGCGGAAAGAGCACTTGGTCACAGTGGAGCCAGGCGATCTGGACTCTCATCCCTGCCCCACCAACTGTGTGGCCTTGGGAGAGACATTTGACCTCTCTGGGTGACAGTGTCCTCATTTGTAAACTGAGGAGGTTGGCTTCTTAGAATGATGGACTGCCAAGTACCCTAGTGTTAAGATTCTACCATTGTGTTTTGTGTTTTCTGAGATGCTAGGAGTATCAGAAATGGAGTGTGGCAGTGTTCACTAAGGGCTCTGCCCCTGTGAAATCATAAGTAACACCAGGAGGTACTCTTTTTTTTTTTTTTTTTTTTTTTTTTTTGTGGTATGCGGGCCTCTCACTGTTGTGGCCTCTCCCGTCGTGGAGCACAGGCTCCGGACGCACAGGCTCAGCGGCCATGGCTCACGGGCCTAGCCGGACCGGGGCACGAACCCGTGTCCCCTGCATCGGCAGGCGGACTCTCAACCACTGTGCCACCAGGGAAGCCCTGGGAGGCACTCTTTTTAATTAAGTGACAGTTGTATGGCATGGCTAGTGATAGAGAAGTTTGGATGCATTAGTTAAGGGAGAGGAATAACTCTGGGTCTTCCTGTTTCTTTGTGACAAGTTTGCAAAATAACAAGATTTCTTGTTTCTGGAAAAGTAGTCGTTCAGCCCTGGGAGTGTTATTGGACACTTGGGTTTTGAACTTCTAAATGAAGAATTACAGAGTTTGGATAAATGAAGACTTTCAAATTTTAGCTCTTACTGTTCAGATAAGAGGAAACTCACAGATCAGGCTAATATAGTATATCGATATCCCATTTCTGATTTGCATTCCCATACTGTTTAATAAGAAAAACCTTGGGGCTTCCCTGGTGGCGCAGTGGTTGAGAGTCCGCCTGCCAATGCAGGGGACACGGGTTCGTGCCCTGGTCTGGGAAGATCCCACATGCCGCGGAGCGGCTGGGCCCGTGAGCCATGGCCGCTGAGCCTGTGCGTCCGGAGCCTGTGCTCCGCAACGGGAGAGGCCACAACAGGGAAAGGCCCGCGAACCGCAAAAAATAAAAAAAAGTAAGAAAAACCTTATTTAAAAATATCCTAATTCTACAAACAATATGTATTAATTGTAGAAAACTTGGAAAATACTGAGATGTAAACACAAATATTTCTAATTCCATGACCAAGAAATAGCTATTATTGTTCATAATTTGGAGTCTTTAGACTGTATACACTCAGTTTGTAGAACAAAACTGGGATTATACCACAGGTACATAACTTGATAGCTTGCTTTTTTCCTGCCGTGTTCCTTTCAAAATGATTTTTGTGACAGAGGTTCAAATGAAGGTGGAGATTAATGTAATATTATGCTTGGCACACTTGTGACGGGGTCTGCTTTGACTTAACAGAAATAGAATTGTGGACCTAGTATCTGAAAATAACATATGTCTCATTCCCTCTTGAACAGGCTTTCAATATGTGGCATATATTGATGTCATAACTATTGCTATAATTAACGAAGACTTCTTAAGCTATTCTTAATTGTTCACTAATTGCTTTTATAGGGCTCCCTCATTTGAGTTTTCTGTTTCTAAGTCGCTAGCTGCCATGTCAGTGAACTTAAGTTATTTTAACAGTTTTTCTGAATGCCTTGATTCTTCAGGCTGAAGCATAGTAGCTCGTGTGGGCCAGGCCCCAGGTTTGGCATGAAGTAGTATAGTTAAGTGATTCCTTTTGCCTGAATATATTATACATTTGATAATATTTATGATTCACTTGAATATTGGTTTTCATATATCATTTTCCTCTATTAGGAAATGAAAGATGATTAGTTTCCCCTTTGGATTATTTAGCCTATAAAATTTTCTGTTACACTATTCACTTTGCCTTGAAAATACATTCTAAATCCTGAACCACGTTGGAATTTTTTATGACCTTTCCCTTATGTGTCTTTTGGTAGTGCCCTTTGAAGTCCTAAAATGTTTTTGTATTTGACTGAGATTAAATCAGGGTTTCATTTTACTTTTTTAAACATATTGAGCAAATTAATTTTCTGTTCGGGTTCCTAAGGGGAAAGATTCCAGCCCTCTGTGTCCCAAGAATCCAGACTGAGCCTTGCCAGAACATTCCTGTGGTTTTCCACAGGGCAGATGAGTGTGTTCATGAAATTTTAGTTGTAGCTCGTGTTTTCTGTGGTTAATTAAAACATCTGGCTTTTAAATTTTCCGCAAACAGAGCATAAGTGTTTGGCCAGACCTTTTCAGTAATGATTAAATACTTCAGTCCTCCCCTCAGAATAGCGCAAACTTGTCTTTAGAACACCTTATAAACTGTCGTCTCTGTTCATTAATGATTTTAAACGTTTGGAAGATGCTGGGGATTAGCTTGCCAAACATACACTCCTGAGAGAGAGAGAGTTTGTGCCTGTGAATCCCTCTAATGGCTTCCGGCCTTCGCCCCTCCAGGTCGGAGCTGCCGTGGGGTGAGCAGCTGCTGTCCGTAGCCAAGCATGCTGTGGTCGGCTCTGCCCAGCCGTGGAACAGAAACATTTGCTGGATGGAAAATCCATAAAAGAAAGCTCCTGTGAAAGCCTGAGACAGACGATAACTTAAGCAAAATCAGGTTGGTATCAGATAAGAGAGGCTGGGTAAATGGACTGGGTCAGATGGGGAAGGTGGTGTTCATTCCACGGAGTGTTTTTGAGACAGTCCCAAATAAACATTCCCAGTTATTTGAGAGATGCCTAGCATTGTACAGATGGCAGGTATAGCCTGACAGACTCCTGTGTACAGTGTATTGTGTGGTCTTCCTTCCTTTCCCTTCCTTGTTCCTCTCCTCTGTCCTATCCTCTCTCTCAGAAAAGAGAGGAGGATCTTAAGCTTAAGCAAACGTGTAGGAAGCCACAGCCAGAGGTCACCCATGATCACTCCATGATCTTGGCTTTATTTTGGAGAGAAAGCCGTGTCCTCGAGAAAGCCTGGGCTTGTACTTTCAGAGACTTGCCCTCATTTGTGTTTCCACGCTAAGAAGGGTCGATTGTGAAGACTTGCCAAATTTTTGAGGGGGAGGGGTTCTTCTGTGTGTGTGCTCCTTCGGTTTGCTTGGCAAGTTTTTACTTACTTTTATCTCCCCCCAAACGAAAGCTAGCAACACATTCATTTTCAGCAGTGTGTGCACTTGCCATTAAGATACATAGGACGGAGGAGAAGAAATGTCCTGAAAATAATTGGAATGTGACTAAATGCCCCATAGCCTCACTGTGGACCAGGAGCAGGAAACTGCATAAACAACCTCACCTGTGGCAGTAAGGTGGGAAAGAATTCATTCTCAGAAAGAATATCATACAGGGACAGGCACTGCAAACACTTTCTGTTGAATATTCGGTGGTTAACTCAGCATTACACGTAATAAGCAGTGGATAAATACTCAGCAAAAGGGAGGGAGTTGGCGGTCCTGAGAGCCTGTGAAGTAGTGAAGTCTCTTGGCTTTGCCCACCCAGCATCCCTTTCCTCCTCCTTTCAATAAATCACCCGGATTTCCCCTGGGCTGTCAGTCACCCTTGCTTTGTTCTCAGCCCCTATAGTTAAAGGAGGTGACTCCACTGCCTCTTTCATGGGCATGTGACATCAGCTTGACTAGTCAGGGTCACAAGGGTCCGTTATGGAGTTATGAACCGTTGCAAAAAGGTTTTTCCTTTCTGTGGGTTTGTTAAGCCGGAGCTACTAGTGACCCTCTTTTCTACCACGTAGGGAAAACCTTTCTGAGAATGAAGTCAACACAGAGGAAATCAGAGCAGGGAGATGGAGGAAAAGGAATGGGGATGAGGGGGGCACATGCACACATACACCCACCCTACACCCACAACTTATGGCCCTGGATTCAGCAGCCCCTAAAGCCAGCAACTCCAGTTTCACTCTCCAGGCAGGTTAGCTATTTAGTTTGAATTAGGTGTCCGTCGCTTACATCTGAAAACATCCTTCCAGGTAGGAGGTCTTAGCATGAAATGACTGTGGCATAGTCCCTGTCCTCGGGCTTTGCAGTGCTAAGCCAGATCAGTATTAGGTTAGCTGACCCACAGTGTGAAAAATGTATCCCTAGAGGTAAGAACTAATTTCTGTGGGAGTAGAAGAGATGGGGAATTAGGAATTCTGCTGGCTTGGGGAGAGACCAGCACAGAGAGCTGTTATTTAACAAAGGAGAAACAGGAACATTTTTAGAACTGTATGTAATTCAATTACTTGCCTTTTGAGTCTGAAAGAAAGGGAGGCTTTCCAGAGCGTATAGTTAATTGCAGATAAGAGAGATAATTTCAGAGCTTCGCCAGCAGTAGAGTCTCGGTATTTACTGTACACACAATTGTTTCGGGAGCAGCCAAATGAGAGGTTATCAGAAAGTTGTCCAGAGTTTATTTGAACACCACAGGGGAACAGCTGCTCTTCTCAACAAAACGTCAGTTGGCTTTCCGGTGTCAGCAGAATTCCGAGTGCTTCATGAACTTTAAAGATTTGTTTCTTCTTCTCCATGTTAGGCTTTATGATTATTATTTTATTTTTTATAATTGACCTCGTTTGACTTTTAAAAAATTAATAGTCTTTATTTTGGGGAAGCAGTTTTAGGTTACAGAAAAATTGAGCAGAAAGTAGAGTTTCCATACCCATAGCCCCGAGTTTTCTCATAATATTATTAACGTCTTGCATTAGTGTGATGTATCTGTTAGTTGATTAGCCAATATTGATTTATTATTATTAACTAAAGTCCGTAGTCTACGGTAGAGTTGACTGTGTTGTACACTGTGGGCTTTGACAACCTGTCTTTTGAACCAGCCTTTCGATAGGGATCGTGTTGAATCTCCAGATCAATTTGAGAAATATTGCTGTCTTACCAATGTTAAGAATTCTGATCCGTGAACATGGGCTGTGTTTCCATTGATTTAGGTCTTTTAAAATTTCTTTCAACTGTGTTTTCGTTTTCTTTTTTAAACATCTTTATTGGAGTACAATTGCTTTAACAATGGTATGTCAGTTTCTGCTTTATAACAATAGTTTCTGCTTTATAACAAAGTGAATAAGTTATACATATACATATGTCCCCATATCTCTTCCCTCTTACATCCCCCTCACTCCCACCCTCCCTATCCCACCCCTCTAGGTGGTCACAAAGCACCGAGCTGATCTCCCTGTGCTATGCGGCTGCTTCCCACTAGCTATCTACTTTACCTTTGGTAGTGTATATATGTCCATGCCACTCTCTCACTTTGTCCCAGTTCTCAGGGAACACAACTTACACCTCCTTGTTAAATTTATTACAGTGTATTTTTTTTTGCTTTTTGATGGCTGTATAAATGGAATCATTTTTAAAATTTCACTTTCAGAGTGTATATACATTGTTAGTGTATAGAAATACAGTTGTTTTTTGTATATTGCTCTTGTTTTCTTCTACCTTGTTGAACTTGTTTATCAGTACTAATAGTTTTTTAATTGTGTATATGACTTCTTTAGGATTGTCTATATACCAGATTATGCAATCTGTGAATAGAGATAGTTTTATTTCTTGTCCAGTATGGAGGTTAGTATCATTTTACAGTGATTTGAAAACTTTACTGTGACATGAGAACAAAGTTACATGTTATGGAAATTCTAATGAAATCATCCTATTTTGTAGCTTTATGAAAAGGACAAAGGATGGTATTTATGAAATTTATCCCCTCGTAATTGAGCTGGTAACTCAGTCAGTGAGCTTCTTAGCCATTCCTGTATCTTCTTTGGGGAAATATCTATTTGAATCCTTTGCATATTTTTATATTAGGTTATTTGTCTATAAGTCCCTTTTTGGACATATGATTTGCACATATTTTCTCCCAGTCTCTGGCTTGTCTTTTTGCTTTCTTAATGGTATCTTTTGAAGCTCAAACATTTAAAATTGTGATGAAGTTCAATTTATCATTTTCTTCTTCCGAAGCTTATGATTTTGATGTTTCTAAATACTCTTTGCCTAACCAAAAGTTGCTAAGATTTTCTCATATGTTTCTTTCAAAACTTTTGTTGTTTTAGCCCTTACATTTAGGTCTATGATCCATTTTCAGTTAAGTTTTGTGTATGGTGTAAGGTTCAGGTATATGTTCAATTTCTTTTTTCTCTTCTCCTCTTTTCTCTTCTCTTCTCCTCTTTTTTCTCTCTCTCTCTCTTTTTTCCATATGGCTATCCAGTTGTTCCAGCACCATTTGCTGAAAAGATTATCCTTTACCTATTGATTTATTTTGGCACCTTTGTAGAAATTTATTTATTTAAAAAAAAATAATTAAAATTTGTGTTTTGCTGCGCACTGGCTTTCTCTAGTTGCGTTGAGTGGGGTCTACTCTTTTTTTTTTTTTTTTTTTTTTTGCGGTACGCAGGCCTCTCACTGTTGTGGCCTCTCCCGTTGTGCAGCACAGGCTCTCCCAGACCGGGGCACGAACCCGTGTCCCCTGCATTGGCAGGTGGACTCTCAACCACTGCGCCACCAGGGAAGCCTGGGTCTACTCTTCATGGCGATGTGCAGGCTTCTGATTGCGGTGCTTTCTCTTGTTGCAGAGCGTGGGCTCTAGGTGCGCAGGCTTCAGTAGTTGTGGCACGTGGGCTCAGCAGTTGTGGCTCGCGGGCTCTAAAGCGCAGGCTCAGTAGCTATGGCGCATGGACTTAGTTGCTCCACGGCATGTGGGATCTTCCCGGACCAGGCCTCGAACCTGTGTTCCCTGCATTGGCAGCCAGATTCTTAACTACTGCGCCACCAGGGAAATCCCTGTGGAAATTTAATTGACCATAAATGTAAGAGGTTTTTTTTTTTCTCTCTTCCTTATGTCAGTATCACACCTCACTTAAGTTTTTGCAATGCAATTTTTCTATGAAAAAGGTTTGTTCAAGAAATGGACCTAAGCTGCAGTATAGCTCCCTTTAAAAAAAAAAAACAAAACTGTTGTACCTTTGCTACTTTTCATCTCCGTTCCTGTTTGAGTCACTCTGTTAAAAGTACTAGTCTCTGGTTATTTCTCTTTGGGATAACAGTGGAAATCTGAAGTCGTAGGAGAGAATGCAGATCAGTCTAGATGCATTTTCTAGATTATTTTATTTCCAAAAACTACTTTGCTTTTCATAAAAGTGGTAAGCTTTTTTATGCCCATTATCCATTTGTATAAAACAGAGTAAATTAAAATTTTTTCATTACCTCTGTCTTAATCATTACCAATAATTACTGGCTGAAAGATTTATACATTTGGTATATTATTTCAAGAATTTCAAGTACTTTCATTAATGGTTATATGAATTGGGTCTTTTATACAGAAAAAGGTAAATTTCACAAAACAGTTATTTTGCCAGATGGAAACTCTATGAATTGAAATGTCTTGGGTTTTGGGATTATAGTATGGTTTTATGTTTTCTGAAAATTGGACATTTTTTATAATATAATTAAAATGCTAGCTACATTTTTATATCTACCTGTGCTGTTTTTGCCTTTGTGTTGGTATGGTTCTCAATAGACTGCTGTGGAGACATTAAAATAATTATGTTAGAAACACGAAGACTGCAAATTTATATCTCTTCTTTAGTTATAACTGTGAAAATTGTGAATGCATAGAGGTTAAAAAGGAAAAGTCAGTGCTTTATTGTGATGTTTGGATTCCAGTTGGCCTTTTTTTTGTTTTCTAGTAAAGTTACAATTTTGTTTGGGGAATGACTTTTATTTTTAATGTGAACAAAATATAAATTTAGTCTTGGTGAAATTCAGAGACATTTCTCTTCTCTGGCATATAGCTAAAAGCTGACTTCTGCTATTGGACTTTAATCAGATATTAAAATCACATGATTAGATTTAGAACATGTTTTCTGCCGTTGCATTAGTGGGTCAAGCCATGCCTCCCTGTTCCCGGAGGGCTCAGTTCTCCAGGATGGCTTATCTGCTTCCTGCTCTTTCTTGTAATCTTCTCATTTCCACCTGGGTAGAGCTGACGTGTTTTGTTACCTGGCCCCTTTGCTTTCCTTGCAGTCCTCTGGCTGATAATGTCACTTCATAAAAATGCACCCATGGGCAACGTGGAATTACTCTTTTTATTTTCATTGAAAAGAAAAAGCAGTAGGTAAGCTTTCATTTATTTCTCTAGGATGTGGGTATCATGATTTTTTAACCCAGTCACTCCTTTCTGTCCTTTCTTTCTCTTTGGTGCCCTTTTAAAAATCTTTGTGACCTGTTTGCAGAATGATGAATGACCTTATGAGGAGTGTAGTATAATGTTCTAGGAGGATACGGTCCTATTGGTCTTGTTTTTCTTAGGGAGCTGAAACATACTAGGGCTGGGTGAGGGTAACTTCTTAACTGCCCTTTATTCTGAATAGAGCCTTGTGTTGACTGAAGTTAGGGGTTCGGAATGGCTGAGCCGTTGCAATTTGAGTTGTGGTACAATTACATTTTGTGAAGGCTCCTGCCTATTTATAATCATTTGGTCGCAGAATCAGATCAACTTGGTCACATTCGGTGAGCCTGATGCAAGAATAAAGAGCATGTCCGGAACTTGCTTTCGTTAGGAGAAACCACATTCTTGTGTAAACCTCTAATGAGGATGTTTATGATAAATATATGTACTGTATTACTAGAATTTGGAATACTACATCTTTTGACTTTTTATTTGTCTTTATATTTTTTATGTTACATAATCTGTGAGGTATTGGATTTCCTTTAAAAGCCTTCAAAGATAACATACTCCAGTGACATGTAGTCAGTCTATTTTAGTGTAATTTCTGATGTAAGAACAAGCAGTAGTTTCTCAGTCCCATAGTGACCTGTAATGAATAAAACATTTAGTTTGATTATACTGTCCGAATAAGACCTATAGTATTCATGACACGATAACTGTTCAGAACTTCTGAAGTTTCCAAATTGATTACTATCTGCTGAGATAAGAATTTATCTTCATTTATAAACAAAAATAAGTCTATTGGATGTTTTTACGTAGACAGTATCCAAGCCAGTCATTTATTTAGAAAATGAATATCAACATCAGTCTAGCTTACATTAGGAAATTGCTCTGTGCAATTTGCTAGTGTGCCCTTTTTAAGAATGAAAAAATTAGTTTTTCCTGCATTCTTCATGCTGCTGAGGCCCTTTGAAGACAGAATTTAGAATGTTAGTAACTCCTCTGTGCTTGGTTTCATAAGGGTGGTTTTCTTGACGACTTGAGGTTGTAAATAGTTTGTGAGGGCTGTGGCTCCTCTCTGGTGTCTGGTTAAAGCTTGACAGTGGCCATGCCTGGGAAAGTAGGAGGGTAACTAGTGGCTTTACCAAAGACTTATCTCAGAAATAGAAAGTCTGGAGTTCCAACCAAGACTTTAGGTCCTCGATGATTCTAAAATTGGATTAAAAATGACCACTGACCTTGAGGAGGCATTCATTTATGAGTGTTCAGAGATGCTGAGTTAATTTTACTTGGTTCAGTGCAATTCAGTTAAATTCCAAATGAACTTGTTAACGGTATTAACAAAGTCTCCTTTGGTAGTTGCTGGAGGGAACAAAATGAAGTATCCTGGAGGAGAGATAGCCAGAATACAAGCCCTTCTGGGAGAGGTAACATTTTATTGAGCTTGTCCAGTGTGCTAAGGACTTAACACTTTCTCGGCTTCTGATGGGTTGGGACAGGGGTGGGGAGAATCCTCACAACAGTCCTATGAGAGAGACAGTATTACCTGTTTCGTAGATAAAGAATCTCAGGAGCTGAGAGATCAAATGGTTTTATCCAAGTTTCACATCTTGGATAAAATTTTTTTTTTTTTTTTTTTGCGGTACGCGGGCCTCTCACTGTTGTGGCCTCTCCTGTCGCGGAGCACAGGCTCCGGACGCGCAGGCTCAGTGGCCATGGCTCACGGGCCCAGCCGCTCCACCGCATGTGGGATCTTCCCGGACCGGGGCACGAACCCGCATCCCCTGTATCGGCAGGCGGACTCTCAACCACCGCGCCACCAGGGAAGCCCTGGATAAATTTAATTTAAATCTGAACTTTTTTTAGATTTAAATTTGAATCTAATTTAAATTTGAATCTAAGCTTTTTTTTTCTCAAACCTCATGCTATACCTGTGTAAATAAAAGCACAGCCTCTCACGTGGTTGGCCTGTAGAACACTCTGTATCTCTTTATATACCTTTCATCATTATTACAACTAACGAGATAATAAAGGCCCAAAGTACTGTATGAATAGGATGCTTTGGAATTTCCAAGTAGAAAAAGGTTAATTTGGATGTAGATTAATCTGGAGAAGTGGCATTTTGCTATTTTTGATAAATGAATAGGAGGTAGGAGGTTGTAAGTGGATGGGGGTTTCCAAGGCTTTTTACCTGAGGAAAATACCTAATCAGAACCTCAGAGGTGGAAATAAAAATGCATGGCATGTTTGGGAGTCTGTCCACGATCTTACAGCCAAGGTATGTGGCCCAGCCATGCACTCTGTCAGCTTGCTGTGAGATCTGGTTGCTGAGGGAATCAGACCCTCCCAAGCAGCTACTTAGAGAAGGAAGGAAGAAGGTCAGCCTTGGACTTCCCTGACTGTCCCCGACCCTGATTCTACACTTGTTGTTTGGGGGGCTTCGAGCTTCTTTGCACTGCCTGCCTTGGGGGCCCCCATGGTATTTGACAGTGGGGAGGGACCAAGGGGTTCAACTCTATGACGGTTTCAGTGTTTTCCCCGGTAGTATTCGTAGTTGAGCACTGCTGTGGTGTAAATGAATGTGTCCCCTCCTCAAATTCACATGGTGAAATCCTAACCCCCCAAAGATGATGGTATGAGGAGGTGGTGACTTTGGGAGGTGCTTAAGTCATGACGGTGGAGCCCTCGTGAATGGGATTACTGCCTTATAAAAGAGGCTCCAGAGAGATCCTAGCTCCTTCTGCCATGTGAGGAAACAGCGAGAACGCCAGCTATGAATCAGGAAAGGGCCCCCACCAGAAGGTGACTGTGCTAGCGCTGCGATCTTGGATGTCCAGCTTCCAGAACTGTGAGAAATAAATTTCTGTTGTTTATAAACCACCCGGTCTCTGATATTCTGTCATAGCATCCCGAATGGACTAGGATAAATACCTAGCAGATGATAATCTCCCCTTTCCCCCACCCTGTTCCTGCAGTTTTGTCTTAGACAAAGAATATAGAAAAACGTAAAAGGTCAGCTACGCAGAACCCTTTATGAAGCTGTGATTGCCAGCCTCCAGCTTTGATATGTGATGCTTCTGGTTTGGTTCGTAGAGTCTGTGTTGTCTAGAAGAGCTTGACTTGTTCTGTGATGGGTTGGTTGTCTGGCAGTTTTGTGATGCAGTTTGAGACAAAGCAGGTCTGTTTTGATACTTATATTACATGCAGAAAAGGGACGGCTGTTTGAGATTGAATTATAAAGTAGATGCCCCTGGAGAGCAATTTCTCAATATAGTTTAAAATTTAAAATCACCAGCAATTTCATAAATAGGTTCACTTACAACTATGCCAAGATATTTATACAAGGTATATTATATTACAGCATATTTGTAAAGAATGAAACCTCTATAAGTGTGCTGATTTGGAATTACATTATTTTTATATATACATATACATATACAACTTATATATGTATGTATGTGCATGTGTCTATATAAAATGAAAAAATGTTTTGCAGAATCATGTGACTACCATTCCCTTTTGTATAAATGTTTTAAAGAAGATATTGTATATATGCTGGTACATACATTTTTTCCCCCTAGGGAGATATTACACTGAAAACCTTTTTCTTTTCCATATTATTTGAGTTTTCTAGCCATGTTCATTTATTCATTTTCTTTCCTTTTAAACAAGAATCAAGAGCTGGCTGGGCAGTGTATGATCATGACCATAACCATTCGTTGTTGTTTTTTTAAAATAAATTTATTTGTTTATTTATGGCTGTGTTGGGTCTTCGTTGCTGCGCTCGGGCTTTCTCTAGTTGCGACGAGCGGGGGCTACTCTTCGTTGCGGTATGCGGTCTTCTCATTGTGATGGCTTTTCTTGTTGCGGAGCAGAGGCTCTAGGTGCATGGGCTTCAGTAGTTGCGGCACGTGGGCTCAGTATTTGTGGCTTGCGGGCTCTAGAATGCAGGCTCAGTAGTTGTGGCGCATGGACTTAGTTGCTCCGCGGCATGTGGAATATTCCCGGACTAGGGCTCGAACCCGTGTCCCCTGCATTGGCAGGTGGATTCTTATCCACTGTACCACCAGGGAAGTCCCGTCCATTGTGTTTTAATGCAGTTTATAAAACCTTACTAAATGTTTGTAAAAACACTGTAAATTTATTTCTCATGTTCGTCAGTCTTTCTTGCCTCTCTGCATGCAGAGGAAGAAGGTAATTTTTATGGGAAGAGTGGTAAAGTATGCGCTAAGCCAGCGAACGTTCCCTTGAAAGCTTATTAGTTAAAACACTGAGTTGGGAAAGAGAAAGGAGAAAGATATTTACCAAATGTGACTTGAAGGACACAGAATCCCTTCGTGCTGAAGTATGTCTGAAAGTGCACCCTTCTTTGCTTTAAATATGAGCTTTAGACTGAATTGTATTTGCTTTTCAGACCACAGGGCTGGAGGTGGCAGTGGAAGTCTTCAAAATCTGATTGCTCATCAGGAAAGCTATTTGCTGAGAAAGGCCTGCCTGTTTGGAGTAGAAGTTAGGATTGATACACAGATAACGTCAGGGTGCCTTTTAAATATCTTCTGACTTCTTGCTTTTCTCTTAATTAAAACCCCAGGCATGAGTCATAGGTCAAAGGAGATGACTCCCCTAAACTATTCCCGAAACAGTAACTGCTTAACTCTTCCACTCTTGGTAGGCTTCTCTGGAAACCATTGTATCTGTTTCTTTATGGTGTGATTTACCTCCTTTGGTCTCAGTTTGGATGCTGAAATTTAATCATAGGAAGAAGACAGTTTTACTTTAGAATGTAGGCAGTTGTCTGGAGAATAAACCCATTGTAACATCCCTTATGTATACATAGTTTGATCTCTAATCCGTGAGGTTTTGTTTTTAAATCAACAAGGCCATGGAATTTTTCTAGTTTCAAAAGAATTTTAGTGACTTTTTTTCCCCTAAAATGGTTTGATATATAGCTCACCAGTAACATTTATTTTTGCTTTATCTTCCTTTCTTTCTGCATAGCTTCTGTACTGATATCTGACCCTCTTATACTTAGTCATGGCAAGAATTATAGCCCCCATATTTCAAGGTGTTTGAACCATAGTGTAGGAATTGTAATCTATTAGGAATGTTAATACAGAATACATATATGTGTGTATATTTGTGTATGTATGTAATTATTTATGTTTATAATGTAGAAATGTCTGAAACAAGTCTGTCACAATATATCATGAGTGAGAAAAACTGATATTACCTTCAATACATACTCAGTTCCCCAAATAACTTGATAATTAAAATATTCAAGGTAACCAGTGTCTAGTATGGGGATCACAAACTCACATGCCTACCAGGACCTGACAGAAAAAGGGGAAAAGGGCACAATTAGGGACTTCCCTGGTGGTCCAGTGGTTAAGACTCCACACTTCCATTGCAGGGGGCACAGGTTCAATCCCTGGTCAGGGAACTAAGATCCTGTATGCTGCGCGGTGCGGCCGAAAAGAAAAAAAAGGTGGGGGGGGGGCATGATGACCACTCAGCTGTTGAGGAATGAGGGCCAGTGTTGCCTGATCTTCTAGTATTTCAAGAGAAGACATAAATTTGGATTTTTATGTGACTGCTCCCAGTCTTCAAGTGTTGGCAATACATTTAAAGTCATTCAGGGCTTCCCTGGTGGCGCAGTGGTTAAGAATCTGTCTGCCAACGCAGGGGACACGGGTTCCAGCCCTGGTCCGGGAAGATCCCACATGCCGCGGAGCAGCCTAGCCCGTGCACCACAACTACTGAGCCTGCGCTCTAGAGCCCACAAGCCACAACTACTGAGCCTGCGCTCTAGAGCCCGCGAGCCACAACTACTGAGGCTGCGTGCCACAACTACTGAAGCCTGTGCGCCTAGAGCCCGTGCTCCGCAACAAGAGAAGCCACCACAATGAGAAGCCCGAGCACCGCAACGAAGCGTAGTCCCCGCTCACCTCAAACTAGAGAAAGCCCGCGCACAGCAACGAAGACCCAACACAGCCATAAATAAATAAATAAATAAAAATAATTCAAACATGGTACTCCTGTATTTTTCCCTATGATGTTCTTTGTCAGCGAGTGTTATGATTGCTGCCCGTAGAGTAGGTGGCATGGGGCCTGAAAAATGAACGGCATGGCTCTTGCTTTCTAGCGGCACGCAGTCTAGATGGGCCAGTGTGATGTGGGATGTTTAGTATGGGCAGTAAAGGCCACAGGAACCCTGAGGAGGTAGAAACAGGCATGAGCCAGACAATCCTGGGAAGATGTCCTAGAGGAGGGTGGAACCTGCAGTGAACTTTAAAGGGCAGCAAGGGCCTTAAGATCCAGGGCACTGGAGAGGAGCAGGGAGGGTGATGGAGGGCAGAGGTGGGGTGATGGGAAGATGTTTGTGGTGTTGGGACAGGGCTGGGCACGTGAGGAGAAGGTGGAGGGCTTCAGAGCAGGTCTGTGCCCCGAAGGGAGCTCCACTGTGAGCAGGTGATGCTGTGATGGGGGGGCAGCATTCCGAGCACCAATCCCGCTGCAGCTTGTAGGATGAAGAGAGGGGAGAATTGAAGATGGTAAGAACAAATCCTAGACTTTCACAGCCATGTAGGAATAAGGAGCAGGGTCTTGGCTGGGGCTTCGTTATTATCAGTGAAAAGGAAGAAATGTAGATCAGTTTCGGAGGGTCCAGTCCATCAGAAAACTTTGTTGACTCGGCCTTAAGAACACACCCATGTTGCCACCTTGACCCAGGCCACCATTCTGTCTTGCCTGAATTATTACAAGGACCTGCTAGCTGCTTTCCTTGATTCTATCCTTGCCTCTCTTTAGTCTGTTCTCAGTACTTGTCATTCTACGACATCCCCCTGCGCAGAACTTGAAATGACTTCTCTGTCTTCATGGTAAAAGATGAGGTCCTTCCAGTTACCTGACAGGCACCATACTAAGCCCCCTCCTTTCCTCTCTGACCTCATTGCCTCATATTCTCCCCCTGGCTAAGTCCACTCCAGCCACACTGGCCTTTGAACACACTGGGCACATTTCTGCCTCAGGGCCTTTACGTTTGCTGTTTCTTCTTCCTGTATCCTCTTCCCCAGATATCCACCTGGTGAACTTCCTCTCTTATTTACATCTTTGCTCAGGTGTTACCTTCCCAGTGAAACCCACTTACCCACTCTGATGGTATTGAAAATTGCGAACCTTCCTGCCCCTTTCCCCAAATCCCTCTTCTCCTTCTTTATTTTTTTTTCCTATAGAACTTACCCCTTTATAACACATTGCATACTTACGTTTTAAGTTATTATCTTTCTACCCTCACTCTAAAATAAATTTGTACAATAGGAATTTGTGTAAATAGAAATTCTAAAAGGCAGGGGTTTGGGGGGGCTTGTGTTCACTGGTATATCCCCATCATCTAGCATAATACCTGGTGGCGAGTGGGTGCTTGATAAATACTTGTTGCATGAACGAATAAGTGGCTTTCAAGAGGCACGTAATATCTACTGCATGTCTGTCACTGAGAATTAAAAAAAAAAAAAAAGATATAAGCCCTGCCCTCAGAGCACATGGTCTAGTGGGGAGGTGGCCAGGAATACAGAGTATATTGACTTAATATAGTGCGTCCAGAGTTCTATGCAAACACAAGTAATGGTGCAGATACAAAGGTGAGTAGATCACTGTTTCTGCTTTATAGGTTTCGTCTTCTAGAGAGGATGTGTAAATTGAGACGAAAAATGACCAGGATTGTGGCGATGGGAGTGGAGAGGTCGGAAGAGACTGGGGAGGGACCCCAGTGGTGGGGTTAACAGGATGTGGTGAATGACAAGGAGTACAGGGCTGATGGGCTGATGGCTGAGGCTCGTAGGTGGTAATGTTACCTGTATTAGGAAAGGCAGGTGGAGGAGGCAGGGTGGGAAATAGCCACTAGAGACCCAGGAGGGATGTGATAGAGAATGAAAAATATAACATAGCTGCTAAGTTTTGTCTTTGGGAAATTAGGAGGCTGGAAATACCCATGCCCCAGTCAGGGCATTTGGGAAGGTAAATGAGTTTGTAGGACAGTAGGGGAAATGATGTGTGTATCTTACCAGACTGTCAGTTCCAGGAGGGCAGGGATTTTGTTTGTTTAGTGATGTATCTCTAGCACCTAGAATGCTGCCTGCCACATGGTACAATCTCAGTAAATGTTTATTGAATTGATGAATAACATAGTCGAATTTGGAGGGCGTAAATGGTTATAAGGTCAGAACTTGTTAAGGCTTAAGTTGAGATTAAACACATTTAAATGATACTGGTTTTGGTATTTCTTTTAAAAAGAGCTTTGGTAATCATTTAGATGTAGGGCTTTAAAACGTTACAGTTTGCCTGGTCACACACCTGGTTTGAGTAGAAGTCTTGATTTCAGTGTGGGTGTGTGTGTTTTATGGAAGTATAGTTGTCTTACAGTATTACATTAGTTTCAGGTGTACAACACTAGTGTTATTTTTTAAACCCATTTCACTATCAGGAGCGGGCAGTACAGATGAACACAGCAGTACGTAATCCTGCATGCAAAGACGTGAGTGTCTGCATGAAAAGGTACACACGAAATAAGTGAGAATGTGTTTTTTTACACTTGCCTCCCATGACGATGAACGTCAACTGAATGTCCTGATTTTTCCTTGTGTTGGATCTTGGTTGCAGTGCAAATTGCTTAGAAAAAAAATGTGGCCTGGCAGCAGCTGGTGCTTAGAGTGTGCGCCCACACCCAGAGACTTTTCTTTATGATTGGATTCGGTATGTAACAGAGTATTTTATAAAGGCAGTGAAAATTATATGTTGGTTTTTTTTGGTTGTTATCAAAATGAGATTAGGGTTGGGACATTGTTGAATGTAATATCCTTTCATTATAAAAGAAAGGTAGTTAATGTTCAAAATAGTGAGAATTGGGTTATCAGTCTAGCCTTTGGCACCGGTAGGACTAAACAAAAACAGAGTCTTGCCATGGCAGTGGTTCCAGCAGGGCAAAGGGCTGAATTATGTCCCCTCAAGATTCCTATGTTGAAGTCCCGACCCTCAGTACTTTGGAATGTGACTGTATATTTGGAGATAGGGTATTTTTTTTTTTTTTTTTTTTTTTTTTTTTTGCGGTACGCGGGCCTCTCACTGTTGTGGCCTCTCCCGCTGTGGAGCACAGGCTCCGGATGCGCAGGCTCAGCGGCCATGGCTCACGGGCCCAGCCGCTCCGCGGCACGTGGGATCCTCCCGGACCGGGGCACGAACCCGTGTCCCCTGCATCGGCAGGCGGACTCTCAACCACTGCACCACCAGGGAAGCCCCTGGAGATAGGGTCTTTAAAGAGGTGATTAAGTTAAAATGAGGTCATGGAGGTGGGCTTTAAACCATTATGACTGGTGTTCTTGTAAGACAAAGAAATTTGGACACAGACACGTATAATGGGAAGACCACGCCAGGACATCTACCAGCAGAGGAGAGAGGCCTCAGAACAAAACAGCTTTGCCAACACCTTGATGTTGACACCTTCATCCTGGACTTAGAGACCTCCGTTGTGTAAGCCATACAGTCTGTGGTAGTTTGTTAGGGCAGTCCTAGCAAACTAATACAAGCTGAAGCCAGGGTTGTTCAGGGAAGCTTCCTCCTTGTGACTTTCTCCATCACCTGGTTTCAGCATCACAGTCCCCCTGGGTGTGTGGAAGAGGGTGATTCCCTGGTGCCCTGGGTATTCCCCAAAAGAATGTGTCGATCTGAATGCTGACACATGCAGATTACCAGGCAACTATGGTGACGATTCTTTGGGGTATTCATTCACTTCTGATCATTTTTGTTTGAAGCTGCCTGCCTCGTCAGCATTTCCATTTCCCTCAGAAACTCAATTAAGAGTGTGAGATGAAGCAGAGGCGCTTATCTTACAGCTTTTCCATGACTTGATGTCTCAACTTTCATTGATGTGTATAGTCCACGCTCTGCAGAACGGAGGAGATGCCTGCGGAGACAGGGCGGCTTTGTGGACGGCTGTCTTTGCTGGGAATTGGGCCATGTGTGTGAGACACCAGGGTTTCAAGCCAAGTCTGCTTTCTCAGGAGACCATCTCTGGCATCTTGAAATTTAAGTGAAGCTTAATTTAATCCCTGGTTTTCACAGTAAATCTGTAGGCTTAAATCTCACAGTAAATCTGTGTTACTTACAGTAGGAGTTGGAAAACCATTGACTTCCTTTAGCCTGTTTATTTGAATTTGATTTACTGGGCAAATCAAGAAACAGAGCACCAGAGGTGTTTCAAAAACTTAAAAAATTTTCACTCCACATTCCAGTAGATCTACTTTCACAGTGGGTTGGGCAAGTGGAGTCTATAATTAATTAGGTTAAAATAAATGTTGGTTTTGTTCCATGTCTCCTATGCTTAGAGAACATGAGAACTTTTCTCTTGAATTCTTTCTTGATTGGGTTCCTGGGACACTCAACATCAGGATATTGAGAGCATCCGAAGCCTATAGTGAAGTGTTCCCGTTCTCTACTATGTGTCCAGTGTCAAATAGACATGTTTGATGTTTTTTTGGGTTTTTTTTGGCTGCGCCTTGAGGTGTGTGGGATCTTAGTTCCCTGACCAGGGATCGAACCCGTGCCCCCTGCATCGGAAGCATGAAGTCTTAACTACTGGACCAGCAGGGAAGTCCAAGTTTGATGTTAATATACCTGTTTTGGTCGACTTTTCTGAGTGATATCATGAAGAGTGCTTCTTCAAAGTCCTTATTTTCATATATTGCTATTACGTAAGAGGGATGAGCTATCATTATAATTGAGAGCAATTTAAACTCTTGTGCTTTAAGTTATGAAATAACTTGTTTTGGCTGTGCCATCTCCCAGCCTGGCCTTTTCAGCAAATTTTTGGGGCTCATGGGGACAGATGACCCTGAGTGCTAGCAGCACCTGCAATCAGAATAGTTCTCATTCCAGGGCCCACACAACAGGGTGTGTTTGAAAGCACTTGGAAGCAAAGTATAAGCAACACACTGTACGCTTCATCATAAAACACTGTACTGGAATCTGCCTTGCCTCCAACCTGGGAAGCCACTCTCCCCTCTATCCTAAGATTTTGTTACAGTTTCCCTCTCTATAAAGGAAGAAAGAGTAAATGGAAATTTCTTCACTAGGTTGGAAAATGAAAATACTTAGATGAGGAAAAAGGTGCTAACAGAGCTTGTATTTGAAGATGACCAAAATCTGGGTGGAAAGACCAGTCCTGGAAGAGTGAGTTAGTAATTTTTATTCACCTAAATAAATTGTTTATCCAGCTTATTATTCTTTAACAAAAGCAATTGTTCCATGCTTAATTAATTGTAGACTATGTATCCAATAGATTGTATGGACCAGAATGTATTTTATCTATAGGAAAAGGAAAAAAAAAACACCCTTAGAAAGGATTTAAATCAGGGGTCAGAGACTTACAGCTAAGAGGCCAGATCTGGCCTACGGCCTGTTTCTATATGGCTCACGAGCCTAGAATGGTTTTCACATTTTTAAATGACTGAAAGAAATTAAAAGAAGAATAATATTTTGTGACACGTGAAAGTTATACATATTTCAGTGTTCATCAGTCAAGTTATATTGGAATACAGCTGTGCTTATTCACTGATGTATTGTGTCTGGCTGTTATCATGCAGCAGCAGAGCCCAGTAGTTGTGACTGAGGTTCTGTGGCCTGCAAAGTGTAAGTTAGTTACTCTCTGGCGCTTTACAGAAAATCTTTGCCACTCTGGTGTGAATAATTGTTTAAATTTGTTCATATTTTTTATTATTATTATTTCCTGTGTACTCTGCTGGTTTTGATGTGCAGTGTGGAAAATCCTCATGTAGGATGGCAGGTTATTCCATAAACTCATCTTTTAGTTTACAGAATCCCTTCTATAGCATCTCTAAAGATGGCTACTGAATATCTTCTTGGTCACTGGAAATTTAGCTGCGGTCATTAGGAAAGCAGACCAGCAGTCCTTTTTATTTTTCCCTAACCAAATCATTTATTCGACAAAGATTTAGTGAGTGCTGACTGTACACCACCCATTGTTCTGGGCAGTGGGGGTGAGTGATGATCCTAACAGACAAGGTCCCTGCTCTCTGGGACCATGCGTTCTCGTGGGAGGAGGTGGGCCATAGACAAATAAATATATAATGTACTGGGGTGATAAGCACAATGAAGAAAAATCAACGGGTGAGAGAGAGATAGAGCAAGAGAGGGCTGCTTAAGAGGTGGTGATGGGCAAAGGCCTCCTAGAGTAGTTGCAGTTGAGCAGGACTTAGTGATATGGAGACCCAGGAGGTGGCATTCTAGGTGCAGGAAACTGCAAGGGCAAAGGCCCTCAGGTGGGAGTGAACTTGGCATGTTTGAGAAACAGCCAAGATGCCCTTGAGGTTAGGGCAGAGGGAACAAAGGGAAGAGTATTGCTGAGTAAAGCCAAAAAATATGGGGGTGGAGTAAGGGACAGGTTGCAAAGGGTACAGGACAGAATAAGGACCTGAAATATTCATTTCTCAGAGATGACAGGGTTTTGAGCACAGCTGACTTGATCTGACTTAACATTTTAAAAAGGATCACTGAAACAAGTGGGACTACATTAAACTAAAAAGCTTCTGCACAGCAAAGGAAACCATCAACAAAATGAAAAGGCAACCTACTCAACGGGAGAAAATATTCACAAATCATATATTGGATAAGGGGTTCATATCCAAAAAATGTATAAAGAACTCATACAATTCTACAGCAGGAAAACCAAGTAATCCAATTAAAACATGAGCAGAGAAACTGAATAGACACTTTTCCAAGGAAGACGTACAAATGGCCAGCAGGTACTGAAAAGGTGCTCCCTGTCACTAATCATCAGGGGAATGCAAATCAAAATCACAATGAGATAATCACCTCACATCTGTAAGAATGGCTTTTATCAAAAAGACAAGCACAACAGGTGTTAGTGAGGATGTGGAGAAAAGGAAACCCTCGTGCATTGTTGGTTGGAATGTAAATTGGTGCAACCACTGGAAAACAGTATGGAGGTTCTTCAAAAAATTGAAAATAGAACTGCCATAGGATCCAGCAATCCCACTTCCAGGTAAAAATCCCAAGGAGATGGAAACAGGATCTTGAAGAGATATTTACCTTCCCATGTTCTTTGCAGTATTATTCACAGTAGCCAAGATATGGAAGCAACTTAAATGTCTGTCAACAGATGAATGGATAAAGAAGATGAGAAGATGTTATATATATACATGTATACATACACACATATACATACACGCAATGGAATATTATTCAGCCTTGAGAAAGAAGGAAATCCTGCCATTTGTGACAACATGGATGGACCTTGAGGGCATTATGCTAAGTAAAATAAGTCAGACAAAGAAAGACAAATACTCCATGGTATCACATAAGTGTGGAATCAAAAAGAAAGCATTGGACTCATAGAAACAGTAGAAGAGAGGAGAGGCTTGTAAAAGGGTATAAACTTTCAGCTAGAAGGTGAATAAGGTCTAAGGATTTAATGTAAAGCATGGTGACTGTAGTTGATAACACTATATTGTGTAATTGTAAGAGAATGGAACTTAAATGTTCTCACCAAAAAAAAGAAAAAAAGAAAAATACGTGAGGTGATGGATGTGTTAATTAGCTAGGTGAGAGGAAACCTTTCACAATGTCTATCAAATCACCACAATGTATACTTTAGATATCTTACCATTTAGTATGTCAATTATCCCTCAGTAAGGCTGAAAAAATATCATTTAAGCTATAAGTATATTTCCTCTACTGTGTAGTTTATTGCAGATGATGGCATTTTGTGAATTAAACAACAACGACAAAAAAACAAAAACCATGTCAGTACACTAGTCAAAACAGTTAGCTTTTTTTTTTTTAACATCTTTATTAGAGTATAATTGCTTTACAATGGTGTGTCAGTTTCTGCTTTATAACAAAGTGAAAAACAGCTAGCTTTAAAAGGTGCCGAAGGGGAATTCCCTGGCGGTCCAGTGGTTAGGACTCCGTGCGTCCACTGCAGGGGGCATGGGTTCAATCCGACTGCAGGGGGCATGGGTTCAATCCCTGGTTGGGGAACTAAGATCCCACATGTCGTGTGGCACAGCCAAATAAATAAATAAATAAGAAAAGGTCCTGAAATATTGTCGAGTGACTTTTCTTTGACATAATTGATGTAAGGCTGCCATAAAGGTGGGATCAAAACAGTAGTGATTAGGGCAGTATCTTGTTAGGTGAGTATTCAAAGGTTTTAGGTATACGATCAGCCCAGGTCTCATCAGGAAACAGGTGGCACATTCATACTGAGAACTTGGACAGGGTGTCGAGGAACTACCTGAGATCTGCATCGCCCTGGGGCTTGTGGCAGCCAAGCTCCTCCCACTTGGGGCCCTGAGGGGTGAGGGGGGAGACAGAGAGCTGTGTGTAGTGGGCCACTGGACAGGACTTGTGACCTGAGAGCCTGCAGGGAGGGAGCTGTTTTCCTCCTTCCTTCTGCTCTCCTGTGGTTGTCCTCCTGTGGAACCTCCACATTGGTCAAACCCAACCAGGAGCCAGAGGGTAAGGGAGCATGATTTTTGTTTGTTTGTTTTTATTTTTATGGAAGTATAGTTGATTTACATTATTGTGTTAGTTTCAGGTATACAGCAAAGGGATTCAGATATATATATATATATTTTTTTTCAGATTATTTTCCATTATAGGTTATTACAAGATATTGAATATTGTTCCCTGTGTTATACAGAAAATCCTTCTTGCTTATCTATCTCATATATAGTTGTATGTGTCTGTTAATCCCATATTCCTCATTCCCCACCCCACTCCTGCCCGTGTTCCCCTTTGATAACCATAAGTTTCTTTTCTATGTCTGTGAGTCTGTATTATTTTTGCTTTTTTTCTACATCTTTATTGGAGTATAATTGCTTTACAATGGTGTGTTAGTTCCTGCTTTATAACAAAGTGAATCAGTTATACATATACATATGTTCCCATATCTCTTCCCTCTTGCGTCTCCCTCCCTCCCACCCTCCCTATCCCACCCCTCTAGGTGGTCACAAAGCACCGAGCTGATCTCCCTGTGCTATGCTGCTGCTTCCCACTATCTATTTTACATTTGGTAGTGTATATATGTCAATGTCACTCTCTCACTTTGTCACAGCTTACCCTTCCCCCTCCCCATATCCTCAAGTCCATTCTCTAGTAGGTCTGTGTCTTTATTCCTGTCTTACCCCTAGGTTCTTCATGACATTTTTCTTCTTAAATTCCATATATATGTGTTAGCATACAGTATTGTCTTTCTCTTTCTGACTTACTTCACTCTGTATGACAGACTCTAGATCCATCCACCTCATTACAAATAGCTCAATTTCGTCTCTTTTTATGGCTGAGTAATATTCCGTTGTATATATGTGCCACATCTTCTTTATCCATTCATCCGGTGATGGACGCTTAGGTTGTTTTCATCTCCTGGCTATTGTAAATAGAGCTGCAATGAACATTTTGGTACATGACTCTTTTTGAATTATGGTTTTCTCAGGGTATATGCCCAGGAGTGGGATTGCTGGGTCATATGGTAGTTCTATTTGTAGTTTTTTAAGGAACCTCCATACTGTTCTCCATAGTGGCTGTACCAATTCACATTCCCACCAGCAGTGCAAGAGTGTTCCCTTTTCTCCACACCCTCTCCAGCATTTATTGTTTGTAGATTTTTTGATGATGGCCATTCTGACTGGTATGAGATGATATCTTATTGTAGTTTTGATTTGCATTTCTCTAATGATTAATCATGTTGAGCATTCTTTCATGTGTTTGTTGGCAGTCTGTATATCTTCTTTGGAGAAATGTCTATTTAGGTCTTCTGCCCATTTTTGGATTGGGTTGTTTGTTTTTTTGTTATTGAGCTGCATGAGCTGCTTGTAAATTTTGGAGATTAATCCTTTGTCAGTTGCTTCATTTGCAAATATTTTCTCCCATTCTGAGGGTTGTCTTTTGGTCTTGTTTATGGTTTCCTTTGCTATGTGAGTCTGTATTATTTTATTTTTCTCTGTCTGATTACTTCACTTAGTATGATACTCTCCAGGTCCATCCATGGTGCATGTATCTTTTCAAATTAGATTTTTCATCTTTTCCGGAAATATGCCCAGGAATGGGATTACTGAATCATACGGTAACTCTTTTGAGTTTTTTAAGGAACCTCCATACTGTTTTCCATAGTGGCTGCACCAATTTACATTCCCACCAACAGTGCAAGAGGGTTCCCTTTTCTCCGCACCCTTTCCAGCATTTATTGTTTGTAGACTTTTTGATGGTGGCCATTCTGACCAGTGTGAGGTGATACCTCATTGTAGTTTGGATTTTCATTTCTCTAATAATTAGAGATGTTGAGCATCTTTTCATGTGCCTGTTAGCCATCTGTCTGTCTTTTTTGGAGATATGTCTGTTTAGGTCTTCTGCTCATTTTTTGATTGGGTTGTCTGTTTTTTTTTTTTTTTTTTTTTTTGATATTGAATTGTATGCACTGTTTGAATATTTTGGAAATTAACCCCTTGTTGGTTGCATCATTTGCACATATTGTCTCCCATTCTGTTGGTTGTGTTTTTGTTTTGTTGATGGTTTCCTTTGCTGTGCAAAAGTTTATGTGTTTGATTAGGTCCCATTTATTTATTTTTGCTTTTATTTCTTTTGCCTTGGGAGACTCACCTAAGAAAATATTGCTGTGATTTATGTCTGAGAATGTTTTGCCTATGTTCCCTTCTAGGAGTTTTGTGGTGTCATGTCTTATATTTAGGTCCTTAAACCATTTTGAGTTTATTTTTGTATATGGTGTGAAGGAGTGTTCTATTTTCATTGATTTACTTGAGGCTGTCCAGATTTCCCAGGATTACTTGCTGAAGACACCGTCTTTTCTCCATTGTATATTCTGGCTTCCTTTGTTGAAGATTAACTGACTGTAAGTTTATGGGTTTATTTCTGGGCTCTCTATTCTGTTTCATTGATCTATACATCTGTTTTTGTGCCAGTACCATGCTGTTTTGGTTACTGTAGCTTTGTAGTATTGTCTGAAGTCTGGGAGGTTATGCCTCCAGCTTTGTTCTTTTTCCTCAGGATTGCTTTGAGGGAGTGTGTTGTCAAGTGGGTCAGCTTCCTGGAGCAAAGAACAGAGAGGAAAAGTGGAGGGGCGAGTGGAATTTTAGATCTTAGGCAACACCTATGACACTTTTTAGGAGTTCCAACACTCTGTTGCTTGCCCTCCCCCACCCTAACCCCACCCATAGATACACCACAGCTGAGTGTGTGTGTGTGTGCGCGTGTGTGCGCGCGCGCGCACACACACACACACACACACACACACACACTCCGTAAGTTCCCCCTGGTATCCTGTGATCACTTTTCTCATGAGTGCAGGGGAGCAGTCTTATAATATATGCCATTGGACACACAAGGAAGGGTTTGGGGAGCCCCACAATCCCATCTTTCATTCCTGAAAAATTCAAAGCACATGTGTGTTATTGATGGTAGAATAGAGCATTTTATTATTCTTTTTAAAAGTCTCTTGTATAGTTGGATACAGAAGGAAAAATACACTGAGACAGAATTTAATACCTTGGTGAACTATATTCAGTTTTGGTTATTATTCTGGTTAAAAACAAACAAAGCAAGCATTGATTTTTAGCCTCTTTGATCCAAATGGTTTTAGTTTTCCACTGTTGGGCATGTTAAAACTTTGAAGACACAGAAGTACGATTCAGTAAACTGCTTCTTTCAGCAACTTCTGTGATGTCCTGGGGCACTGGAAGCCTTCGGTTTCCTTTCAAGGCAGGAGCAGTTAACTCTGAATCACTCACTCTCTGTGCGAAGTCAGGACCTTTATATTTGGTACCAGAGGGCACAGAAGAATTTTTTTTTGATGATTTGATATTTTAAAAATATTTGACTTTTCATTTGACTTAAAGAATCCAAGGTTCTAATAACAGAACGGTCAACTTGGCCATTAGAAAGAGGTCTATAGAAAGAGGAATATGCACAAGCCGATTTTAGGCGTTACTTTGTAGAGGGTGGTCCCTGTAGGACGAACTCAAACTGTATCGCTGGTAAAACTCATTTGCCTCTGCCCTTTTTCTGGGCTCTGGATGAAAACCAAGATCTGTGGCACATTCCCTGAATGTTCTTGGCCCCCGAGTTGGAGGTCTCACTGAGGACTCATGGGGAAAACAAAACTCTCTCTTTTCTATTTATGGTTATCAGCCCTGTTGTAAAACTTAAATATAATTTGTTTTGCTTTAAGGTCAATGAAAAAAAGTCATCTTGAACTTTGCATTAGTTGTCAAGCACCAGAACAGGGTATGTTTTTGTTTTCATGGCTTTTGCCCGTGGGTAAGCTTTGCAGCTCAGGATCGTTCTTGCGGTTGTGGACCATTGGGCTTGGGGAGCACCCACTGTGTGAGGCCGTGTGTTAACATGTGGCGGCTGAAGCATGAGTGAAGTGGGGTCCTAGTCCTGAGTTAGTTTATATGATTCTTCTCAGGAGGTTGGATGCATGAGCGGATACACGGCCTGTAGAGAAAGAGCGCCTCCAGGGATGAGGCGAGTACTGTGGACAGTTTCCGGGAGGGGGGCTGGCTTTCTGACTGGAGAAAGCAAAGGCACTGTTGGCTTTGAACCAGGACTTGGAGGCTCCCCCGCGGAACAAAGTCACGCAGTGGTGTATTTGAGTGAGTTCTGACTTCAATTGTAAGCCTCAGTTTTCCTCATCTATAAAATGGTGATGATATCTTCACCACCCATATCACAGTACTTTTATGAGACTAACTTCCAAAATGCACCACAACCAGTGAAATACTCTCAATGCTGTTACTTATTACTATGGTTAATATTGTCACATGGTGTCTGTTAAATAGTTACACAGCTGTGAGGAGCTGTAGTTTTCCAGGAGTTAGATCTAAAAAAAGAGTTACTGTTACTCATGGTGGTTTATTAGACTAGCTTCACATAGGAAGGTTTTTATATGTGGAAATGTAGCTGATCTCACAAATGTGGTGGAGAGAGCCATGTATTAAAGTGGAGAGGAATCCTTGAACAGTATCTGAAAGGCCGAGTTCCCTTTTTTTAGGGAAGAATCAGGCATAGGATGGTTCAGTATATTGATGTGTAGGTACCTAAAGTTCTGGGTTTGAGATGGCTGTGGAGTGTGGGACTTGAAACTCTGTGATTCTTTAAGGAAAAAAACAAAAACAAAAAAATCAAGACCAAAAAATAAGCCATGCTTAAAAAAGGAATTGAACATCCTAAGAGTCTTTCTGAGAACTTAAGAACTTGAGTTGATTTAGGGAAGTAGGAGATGTGGTACATCCCTTCCTGTGTATGTTCATTAAAACATCGTGAATTAAGCTGGAGAAACTGGAGCCTGAAGCATGTTAGTGTTGTATGAGGGGAAGGACATACATGTATGAAACTAGGTTTAAAAAACACGTGCCACACATTCAGCTGGAGATCCTCATTTGAATTCATTCCCCAGATAGGCCCTAGTCAGGCGTTTCATTGTCACCCCTTTTGCTAGAATGACTGAACCACTCTTCTTTAGGATTGATTTTATAGGGAGTTTATGAGCCAATCAAGAAAACTGCCCTCATTGTCACGTTATTTTTTCCTTTTTTAAAATAGACTTTATTTTTTTTGAACCGTTTTAGATTTACAGGAAGATTGAGAAGATAGTACAGAGTTCTCATTAACCCTCTCACCCTGTTTGCCCTATTACTGACATCTTACATTCATATGGTACATTAGTTACAATTAATGAACCAGTACATACATTTTTATTAACTAAAGTCCATAGTTTGTTCAGATTTCCTTAGTTTTTCCCTAGGTCAAAAACTGTCCTTTTCACTCATATCTTTACCTCATCACATAGGGCAGTGGTTTCCTGATAATAGTGGCTTTTCAACAATTATTGGTTGAGTGAATAAAGAAAGAAGATGCAATACCTGCCCTTAAATTGTTACAATGTAACAATTAGTAACAATGTAACAATGTAGTAGGAAAGGATCAGGCCGCCATGCAAATGACATACACACTAGTGCTTAAAGAGTTTAGAAGCAGATGGGCTGTATTTGAATGAAGCCTGGCACTGCCGCTTACTGACCCTGTAACTGGGTAGGTCACCCAGCCCCTCAAAGCCTGTTTCCTCACCTGTGAAAAGAGGTAATGACAGCTCCTACCTCACTGGGGTAGGAAAGAAATGAGTGAAGTAAAGAATGCATGCGACAGCATGTGAACAGGGCCTCACACGTGGGAAGCTCTCAGTAAATGTCAGCTTCAGTGTTTACCTTGCAGGGTAGAATGTGATAGGTGTGCTGAGAGGTACAAGGTGTAATGGGGAGTCTGAAAAGGGGAGATGCATAAAGTGGGGTGGAGGTTGGGAAAGTTTTCCGAGAGGGGGTAGCCTTTGAGATTGACCTGAAAGAATAAATCAGCTTTCACCAGAGGCCCAGTTACTGGAGGGAGAAAAATGCCAGGTTGAGACAATATAACACACAAAGTTACAGAGGTGGAAGGTGTGAGAGAATGTGTTCTAGAGAAAAGAAAATAATCTACTATAGATGGACTGTGGTCTAATATGGCAAGAGAGTAGGACAAGGGAGATAAAACTATGGGGTCATAAATGTTTTTGATATAAATTTAAACTTTTAATTCTAAAATTTTTCAAATATAGAAAAAAGTAGAAGGAATATACTACAATGAAAACCCATAGAACCCCTATCTGATTTCAGTAACTATTAGCATTTTTCTTATTTACTTCCTCTGTGTAAATTTACATATATTATTATTATTATTTTTTAAATTTATTTTTGCTGTGTTGGGTCTTCGTTTCTGTGTGAGGGCTTTTTCCAGTTGTGGCAAGCGGGGGCCACTCTTCATCGCGGTGCGCGGACCTCCCACCATTGCGGCCTCTCCTGTTGCGGAGTACAGGCTCCAGACGCGCAGGCTCAGCAGTTGTGGCTCACGGACCCAGCTGGCTCCGCGTGTCCCCTGCATTAGCAGGCAGACCGTCAACCACTGCACCACCAGGGAAGCCCTACATATATTATTTTTTGCTGAGCCATTTCAAAATAAATTTTAGATATCATGGCATTTTACCCCTAAGTACTTTAGCATTCATCTCCAAGAAATAAAGAAGCTGCCTTATGTAAATGCAGTACTATTATGATGGCCAACAAAATTAATTGTAGTCCTCAAATATCATTTATTATCAGTCCATAGTCAAATTTCCAAAGACTTAATCCCCTAAGTCTTTAGCATTGAAAAAAAAGTTAAACCAGAATCCAAGCTAAAGACCGTGTACTGCATTTTATTTGATTGTCGTGCCTCTTACGTCTCCTCAAATCTAAAATTCCTACTAAGATATTAAGACTCTGAGGCTTTGGAGCACCGAGAAGATTATGGTGCTTTCCCCTCCCCCACCTCATCTACCATCCATCTAATTCAAAATAAAAACAATATTGAATTTCAATAAAAGAAATGTAAGCAAGTCCAAGTAGATTCAGATTTTTTCTCCCATCAAGATGATGACTTTGATGCTATCGAAATCTCAAGTGATCACATTTTTAAATACCTCAGCATATGCTTATTTGCCTTGAATGGTCCAGCTCTAGACTCACAGAACTCAGTAGCAATAAAGTGACTCACTGTTTTCAGTTGAGCTGAATGTCTAGCGTGTCTAAACTTCACAGATAGGAAACCACATCCTTAATAGACACACAGAAGTGATTTTTAGTCCCATTGTACATATAAGCCTTCCAGACACTAAGTTCCAATCCTTTTGGGTAATTTCACAGTGCGTTTCACAATATTCCTTTAAGGCAAAAAGTCATTTAGGCCTGTGGGTTGGAAAACAGAGGATGCAGAACCTTGTTGGTCCTACTTTAACCGGGAACACTCTGGTTACAAAGTGCCTCCTTTGTTTTTGGCCCTTCCTGAGTCACAGGTACCTATGGCTGGGCAAGAGTCTGGAATAGCTGCGGGTATGGGAGTGGGCATGAGGTGCCCACCTGCCTGGGCTGCAACTTCTGCAACTCATAGGATAAACCTGGCATCCTTTGGAACAACACGGAAGAGAAGGAGGTATTTGGGGAGTGCTTTCCTGCAAATGCACACCCTCTAATTGCCTTTTCCTGACGGTCTTTCCTTGTTACGTTTGGAAGGGAGGCTCCTCTGAGGACCATTTCTTTGCACCTCGCTTGCAGGTGCACGGTGAGTGCTGCTTTAATTTATTGCACTTTGCCTTGTCGGGGAACCCAGCCCACCCCACCTCTGCTGGGAGAAACGCATTTCCACCTCCTTTTCAACTTCATGAGGTTCTGTTGACCCACTTGGAAGAGGTTCATTGTAGCACCTGCTTGTTTTTTCTTCTGTCCTTAATTTGGTTTGCCTTTTATTGTCTTCCAACTGAATGGATTCTTTCTCTTTCTTCTAAGGGAAAGGAACCTGAGAAAAGCAATGCTTGTGGTGGTGACTGCTTGCTAAGGGTAATTACTGTTTTATGTTAATCTACATGATAAAATGAGCAGACAGGGAATTGCTAAATTCACCATCTTGTTATTTCCCAAGTCTGGTCCTCTTAAGTATATTTGTTGCTTAAATAAAGATGTAACCATGCAAAGTAGAAATGTCCAAATGTACAGTTTTTTATGCATGTGTATATATAGCATTTAAAATTTTTATTTCCATCAGCAAGAGTCATTATAGAATACTTGGAAATTACAGGAAAGCAGAAAGAAGAAACCCAGAGATAACTAGCATTAACACTCTGAATTTATGTCTGGTCATTTAGTCTACATGTTATTTCTCCTTAAATGGGCAGTTTCACTATTACAGTCTAGGACTTCTTGCTCCTGGGAAGTGTGGTCCATAGATCAGCAGCATCAACGTGTCTTGGGAGCTTGTTAGAAATGCAGAATCTGGGTTAGCCTCTTGTTTGCATCCCCCCACACCCCAGAAAAAGAAATGCAGAATCTTGGGCTCTACCACAAACATACTGAATCGTAATTTGTATTGAATGATACTACGTATCCATTAAAATTTGGAAGCACTTCTCCAGAACACAGTATACCCAGGACAGCAGGTGAAGTGGGTAGGACCCAAAGGCCAAGACTGTTTTTCTCCATTTTCCCTGTGTCACTCTTTCCTAAAATAATTTCCTCAGTATGTGATAAAGACAAAAATGAGGTCAATTTTCTAGCAAGACATAGTAGCCTTGATAAGGAACCCAGCTGTCTCATGCATAAACATTTCATTTAGCAAACATACATTAGGTGCCTGCTGTGTTCCAGGGCACACACGCGGCAGTCACGAAGCCTGCCGTTAAGGCTTGCGTGTACTGCAGTAGAAACATATAGAGGGCAAGGGGAGGGGGTGGGTGGTGCTACAGGGATTGAGCTTGGAAGTCAGAAAGAAAAATGGTTTCTGGACTGAGTCTTGAAATATAATTCAGTGAACATGAGTTATGAGTATTGCTAGGCTCTGGAGAGAGCACAAGGCTGGATAAAATAGATCCCTTCCTTCAAGGAGTCTGTGCTTGATTTAAGGACAGGGGACAGTGTTTAAAATGATAAATAAAATCGGAAGCACCTTGGTGTTAGGGTAGAACCAGAAGATCAGGGTCTGAATATCAACTTTACAGCTCTGTGACCTCGGACGAGTTATTTCACCTGTCTGAGTATCCATTTCTTCCGTAGATAGAAGCAAAATAACGTAAACTACTTCACAGAATTTCAGTGATTTTTTTTTTTTTTTTAAATTGGCTGCGTTGGGTCTTTGTTGCTGCGTGCGGGCTTTCTCTAGTTGCGGCGAGCGGGGCAGCGAGCAGGGGCTACTCTTCATTGCGGTGCACGGGCTTCTCATTGCTGTGGCTTCTCTTGTTGCGGAGCATGGGCTCTAGGCGCACGGGCTTCAGTAGTTGTGGCTCTTGGGCTCAGTAGTTGTGGCTCGCAGGCTCTAGAGCGCAGGCTCAGTAGTTGGGGCTCACGGGCTTAGTTGCTCCGCGGCATGTGGGATCTCCTCAGACCACGGCTCGAAACCGTGTCCCCTGCATCGGCAGGCGGATTCTTAACCACTGCGCCACCAGGGAAGGCCCTCAGTGATTTTTAAATGAGGTAACGTAGTAAAGTTCTTGCCTACAGTGAGTACAGAATCAGTACCGTGTGGCAAAGATATTTAAAAAGTGTCAAGTGAGTGCCATAGATAGAAGTATTGAGGAGAAACAGAGAAAAGAGAGGCTGTTTCTACCTGGACTGCGAGAGACCTTGTGGCCAATATGGCCCTGAGGATGTGAATGAGGAAGAGTGGGCCAATGGGAAGCAAAGTGAAAGATGAAGCTGCACTTTTGAGACTGGATAGACTGAGAAGAGAGGTAATAGAAACAAGGGATCAAGTTTGGTGGAGGAGAATTCTGTTTCCAACACATTCAGTTTGAGGCAGCTGCTGAAAGCTGCGCTTCTGGGATGCAAGTTTGCCCACATGGAATGTTCGTTATTCAGACACATGCCCCTCTGTTCTAGGCTTAGCCAGGACTGGGCATGAAATGAAGTGCTCAGCTTCACTGGTCCTGGTGTTTGGTCAGAATACCTCTTGCAGAGGGACTCTTTCTTGCTCTTTGGAAAGGTACACATCTATCCAGCGTTTCTCACCAGGATGGAAAACAATGCACAATTTTTTTAAACCTCGAGACTTACCTCTTCTTCCAAAGAAGAGGTATGGAAGAGAACTGAAATTATCTGTGCCTAATTTTTATCCATTGTTATCCTCTTCCTTGGGTTTCTTTTTCTCTGTAAATCTTCTTCCTCCCAACTAATGACCATTAATTGCTACAGAAGAAAAATGCATTGGAAAAAGTTTTCTGAAAAATGGACTAAATGCTCTAACACCAGTGATCTCTATTTCTATTTGTGTTGGTTTCAACCGTAGGCTCCTTTATGATCTCTCTTCATATGGAATAGACACAGCCTACAAGTAACCGTAGTTACTGGCTTTTAGAGGTTACAACCAGCCTGCCAAATAAAATGCTAACATTTTGCCAAATTTGTTTTATCTCTGTCTCTCTCTGTTTTTGTCTCTCTGTCTCTGTATACATACACTTTAAAACATTTTTGCTGAACCGGTTGAGTTAGTTATAGAGGTCATGACCCTTTACCTGAAATATTAATACTTTAATATGTATCTCCCAAACACAAGAATATTCTCCCACATAGTCCGTAATACGGATTCAAATTTCCCCAGTTATTCCAGTAATGTCTTTTTATAACCCCTCTCCTCATCCAAGATTCATCAACAGTCATTCACTGCATTTTGTTTCTTTTCCTTTAATCCAGAACAGTCACCCTGTTTTTGTTTATTTTTGTCATTCATGGCACTGGTATCTTGGAAAATGCCAAGATAATTGTCTTGCAGAAAGTACCACAAGTACTGGATTTGTTTGATTGTTACTTTACGATGAGATACAGATTAAGCCTTTTGACAAACATACTACCTAGTCCCTGTGGAGACATGACGTTCGGTTATCCTATAATTGATTGTGCCAACCAACACTTGGGTAAGGTGGTCTGCCAGAGCTCTCCATTATAAAGATACTTCTTCCCCTCGGTAAGTGATAAGTAATCTGTGGGGTGATATTCTGAGGCTGTGTGAGTATCCTGTTCCATAGCAACCCTTTCCCTAATGGTTTTAGCGTCCATTAATGACCCTTGACTGAATCAATCATTGCCTTGGTGGTTGCAAAGTGGGACTTTCTATTTCTGCTATTCCTTTGGTGTTTATTAGCTGGCTTTCTTTGTAAAAAAGAGCTTTCCACTATCCCCCTTTCCATGAATATCTGTGGATTTATGGTTCCTTTTTTTAAAATTGAGTGTGTTATAATTTATCCGTATCATTCTTTTTGTTGTTCAAATGGTACCACATTTGGCCAGTGGGAGCCCCTTCAAGGCAGCTCCTGTGTCCTTCTGTCATGTCTGCATTAATATTTGAGCACTTCTTGCTTTCTGGCATAGTATGATGTTCTAGGCTTATATTGTACTTTCCTTACCTCCGGACCTGGACCCAACTATTTCTCCAGTGAGCTATGGTGCTTAGAAAAACAAGATCTGGGTACTCAAACTTTTCTTTAAAAATGCATATAATCCAGAGAAAGTTAAAATTCCTTAATCATTTGTTGAAGCTCCCCCATTCCCCAGCTTCTGCTAAAATATTGCCATGGAGTCATTGGAAGTTTAGAAGTTGGAAGGAAAGGACCAATGAGAGGAGGAGGCCGTTGAAAGAGAAGGTCATTGGGCTTTGGACCAGAGGTGGTGTAGTGATGCAAAAAGGGGGAGTGAGATAGTGCCAAGACCAATTTAGATTATGTGGGAATTCTGCCCACAGAGTGACTAGAGAGCCTGAGAAAATAATTTCTGCTTATTTTCCAGGTAGACTCTGAAAATTGGTTGCCCTTTTTTATATCCAGTAATGCTAAGAGAGTGTATTCCCCTGAGCTATACATATGCTAATTCTTAGAGCAATTTAAGAAATATGGTTTCCATACTGAGAGTTCCTAAGTGTTCTGTATTTTCAGAGTCAGTGTGAGGTGTATATAGGTAGATGTATATTTCTGCATGTTTTCTTTTAAAAATTAAAATTCATAGTTTTTATTTTGAACACTCCCAACTGAAAATAGTATCTGAATTTATTTGCTGATTATAATACTTGGTTGCAAATGATTAAAGGTGCATATGTGCAGCATTTTAGGCAGCAACTTGTGAGACACAGAAGCCAAGAATTTCAGTTATCTTCCAAAGTAATCAACATACATTTGATAAAATGATAGTCTCTGATCTTGAACTTGAACTGATTTTTCTGGAACTCAGAATCACCTCTGTGATCTCTTCTTGTATATGATAGCGTAATTAAAATATTCATTTGCCTCTTCTATTCTGTGAAACAAAACAGAACAAAAACGTGAAATCAGTAGCTTTGTTTCCATTTGATAGGGAAGTTATGAAAATGCTTAAAAATACAAAAGCAAATTTGAAACAGAAGGGTTTTTTGTTTGTTTTCCATTGAAGTCAGCATTTTTGGAAGTAAAAAACAAAACAAAACAGAGACTAGTACATCTATACTTTGTACAGCAGGAATATGGTTATTATTCAGATGTATACACTGCATGTTACAGATGCTTTATAATTTTATAAAAGAAAACCACGCACACACACACGCACACACACACAATCACTGATTTTTAATCCTCAGTGCATTCTTGAGAATGGAGAGTGGTACTAAAGCAATTGCTCTACACCAAATAGTTACTGAGTATTTGATGTGAGTAATGCTATGCTGAAGATGGAAAGGGGCACATCCTTTAAATGTGCTGCTGGCTAGTATAGGTAAGTGAACTCAGGTTGTGTGGTGGCCAAATTGTTCCACACTGGCCCTTGACTTCAGAGTATTGTAGTTTCACCATTTAGTTCTTACGCAATTTCAGTGCATGGGATTAAACTAAGCAGACTGATGACTAATAAGGAGTCACCGTTTTTGGCAAATGGATTATTTTCAAAGTCCAGTTTTATGGTTATTGGGAAAATTTTTAATACAGCTGAGTTCTTTTGGAGGTCGTAAAGATCAATATCTCTTTCTTACTTTCTATCGAAAACTCCCCGAGTAAGGCACTCATCCCCACAACCGAATCCATTGCTTCTTGTATTTCTTTAATCTTGATCTTGTTTGAAAGGAGCTTTATCCAGAGCACAATTTCTTCATTCACAACTAAATTTCTTTCAGACATTAAGACAGCTAATATGCAATTATATAATTAAAAGTCTTCTTTCATCTGGATTTTACTAAATCTATAACTGTTTTAGCCAGTAAAAGCAAATTATATTATGGCCTCTAAAATGGATTTATATACTTTGAACATCTTTTGGGATGTATTTGCCCTTGAATTATGAGATAGAAAATACTTTCTGTGACTGGATCTGTTAATACCTGTGGAGGAAGCATCTGGTACCCTTGTTCTTGGGCTGGTGTTCATTCTACTGGCTGGAGTCACATTCAGAATTAAAGTGGGGATAAAAAGAGGGTTTTTTCCCCACCAAATGCCTTAGTCCTATTTTTATATAGCATATGGTTATTTCTAACTATAAAAGTAGGTATGATTATTGTGGAAGATTTGGGAACCACAGGAAAATGCAAAGAAAATAAAAATTATTCTATCCTTATTCTGTTATCTCTAATTAGCAACTATACACAAATGTTGACTTTTTTCATTCTAGTCTTTTTTTCTAGGTATAGATACTTTTAAACAAAATTGAGATCATATGGAACAAATCATCTTATAGTCTGCATTCCCAATGAACACTGCTTAAAAACATTTTCTCATTTTATTAAATATCTTACAGATTTTAAAAAGCTTTATCCCTTGCTGAATATTTATATTTTAAAATTGCTTAAAATGTTATTACTTTAATGGAAAACTTCTTTGTACATATCTTTATGTATATCTTGGACTTTTTTTTATGGATAACTTTAATCTTTTAAAAATTTATTGGTTTCAAGGAATGACAAGTAATTCAGTTTCTCCTCTCTAGCAATTCTGGCTAAGTCCTCTTGTCTGCAAGAATTGTATCTTTATAACACCATCATGTTGGTCTGTCCGGAATGGTGCAGTAACGCTTCATTTATCTAACAACACCATTACGGAACTTCTCATAAATAAATTTTTCACGTAACTGAAACACCCTTAAAAGTGTCCATACTAGGTTATTGTAAAGTATGTGAGTGTGATTCTTTCTAAAATTAAATTACATATGTTGCTATCCTCTTTAACATAATGAAAGTATTTGAAAATCATAATTTAACCCCTCTGGTCTAAATCACAAGCGTCCTGGGACTTCCTTTGGTGGTCCAGTGGTTAAGACTCAGCGCTTTCACTGCATGGGGCTGGGTTCGATCCCTGGTCGGGGAACTAAGATCCCATAAGCCATGTGGCATGGCCAAAAAAACCCCGAAAAACAAAACAAAACACACAACACACAAGCATCCTTGTAAACACTAGTTATTATACAGTCAGTTCTGCTAAAATGCAATATATGTGTTTCTAAAAACCACCATGCTATGCAGTAAATCCCCCAGTGCTTAAGGGAAAAGTAGGATCAGGGACATAACACTCAAAAACCTTTATCAATGAGGCAGCCCAGCACTGGAGCCTACCTGGGCTCTTTGGTGGGGCTGATGGCAGACTCTGGGAGGGCTCACGCCAAGGAGTACTTCCCAGAACTTCTGCTGCCAGTGTCCTTGTCCCCATGGTGAGACACAGTCACTGCCCGCCTCTGCAGGAGACCCTCCAACACTAGCAGGTTACCTGCACCACTCGTAGAGCCATTTGTGAGGAAAGCCTGTCACATGGCCCTGCCGACCTGGCCACAGCTGACTGAATCACAGGGGACACGGGTTCAAGCCCTGGTCCGGGAAGATCCCACATGCCGCAGAGCAACTAAGCCCATGCGCCACAACTACTGAGCCTGCGCTCTAGAGCCCACAAGCCACAACTACTGAGCCCACGTGCCACAACTACTGAAGCCTGCGCACCTAGAGCCTGTGCTCTGCAACAAGAGAAGCCACCGCAATGAGAAGCCTGCACACCTCAACAAAGAGTAGCCCCTTTCGCCACAACTAGAGAAAGCCACGCACAGCAACGAAGACCCAACACAGCCAAAAATAAATTAAAAAAAAAAAAACCTTTATCAGTGACACATTAAAAAAAAGTAAGATGGGAACTGAATAAAAATCGGAGCACAGTTTTACACATATTAGTTGGCCAAGAAGTAAATACATAAAAAGTGCACTAAATATGGCATTTTACCTTGAGAAAGTCGTGACATTTCCTGTGGACTGAGGCCCTGGAAGGGTTGCAGTTTATGCGTCACTGTGAAGTGGTGGAAAGAGGGTTACCTGAAATCAGAAGGAAAGTTGGGGCACCCAGCTTGGAGGGCTGTGGCTCGGCACATGTCGGGGGGACTGAGATCGCCAACAGATATTTGAGGCGTGGGTTTTGTGCCTTTTGTGTATCCTTAGACAGCTGGGTTCCGCCCCGTGCAATCTTCTGCTATTACCTAATGTTTCTTGCAGTGAAATCATACCTAAACAAATGTGAAAATGAAGTTACGCTCAAGTTGCTCCCTACTGTATCAACCTTGGAGCAAACACGAGTGTTATAGGAGAACTGAGTGTACTATGTGGCACCAGGGTGATGTCTAGGGGATATTTCTGCTTGTCTCTATCCTAAATGGAGTTAATACATGTAAAAACACTTAGAGAAGAACCTGGCTTGCGAGTGGATACTGTGTAAGTGTAACAATAACATTGTAACAGTAATAGTAACTCTAAACTGTAACAGTAACAATGACAGTAATAATAAATGATGACTATTGATGCCTGTGGGATTCTGACTGCCTACCGTGGCAGTGCTTCCTGCCTCCTCCTAAAGGACCTATTTCTCAATCTCTTATGGCTTTTAAATGAATTTATCACGCTTCTTAGAATTACATCTAATGTGCGGCCCAGTGTGGGAGAGGCTGACAGGTGCACAGACTTTAGGTTATGGTGTACCTGTGGCATCTGTTACACCTACTTAAACTCGTTTATCTTATGAATGATGTATTACCTATGTATTCGTTCACAGCATTGTTGGGGGAAGTAACTTATGTTTTAAGTGAGATTATCATCATGCAGAATTTTCGGATTTTCTGTTTTATTAGAAAAAAATTGGGACTTCCCTGTTGGCGCAGTGGTTAAGAATCTGCCTGCCAATGTAGGGAACGTGGGTTCAAGCCCTGGTCCGGGAAGATTCCACATGCCTCGGAGCAACTAAGCCCGTGCGCCACAACTACTGAGCCTGTACTCTAGAGCCCTTCGGCCACAACTACTGAGCCTGCGTGCCACAGTTACTGAAGCCCGTGCACCTAGAGCCTGTGCTCCACGACAGGAGAAGCCACCACAGTGAGAAGCCCGCGCACCGCAACGAAGAGTAGCCCCCGCTCACTGCAACTCTAGAGAAAGCCCGCGCAGAGCAACAGAGACCCAGTGCAGCCAAAATAAATAAATTTATTTTTTAAAAAAAGTTAACACGCCTCTCTCTTCTCATTCCCACCTGCAAAAGTGAAGTGTGCTTCAATGGATACATCTGAAGGGCATTTACAAGTTGTTGATGAATTTCTTTAAGTTGTTATTGTTCACTTCTATTTACAACTGCTTCTGTGTTTGTGAGATGAGCTCATCTTTGGAAGGTGAGGCAAGCAAGTGTGATTTCGGAAGACCTTCCCTCCCAAGTCGCAGTATAATTAGAAGTCCACATCCTCCCTAAGTTGCTTTTTAGAACTCCCTGAGAAGGACGTTTTTATCGTGAACGGTTGCCAACAAGCCTTGCTGATTCCGGCTTTAGTAACTTTAATTAGATGACAGATCAAAACACCATCTAGATTTAGCAAGTCTTGTTAGTATTGTTCTGAAAGAAAAGAAGCTAATATAGCTCATCATTTAGATATTCCAATGAAATCTGTATTTTAATTATGCAGAGACTGTGAATAGCAATGGGGTGTTTTGATTTTTAATTTCTAATCTGACTTTGAATGTTAACTTTTTGTCTCTACACAATTTCTAGATACATTCGGGCTGCCTGACCTCATTGAGTGATTGCTATTATTTAACAAGACTTTGTGGGAAAAGGGAAATTGCCTTCTGAGCTTTGTACCAAAGACCTGGGAAAAGTAAGTAATTTTCTAATTTGCTTTTTAAAAATTTTGTTACATTTCTCTCAGAAAGTTAACGGTTTGTCTGTGGCTTTTCTACTTCCTTTCTTTCCTGGCTTTGTAAGTTTTATATGCTCTTACAGACTTGAAACATGGAAAGGGACTCAGGAGACCTTTAAAAAAAAATAAAACAACGTTTCAGGAGATTAGGATGACTTTCTGCAATGTGCCATTTCTTTGTGATTTCATAAACTGAGTCCTCAAGGTTGTGATAAAACCTTTATTAGGTGTTCAGTAGATGAATTAAACTCTAAAGGTAAGACAGTGTAATATGGTGTGACAGAAAAGTGAGTCCAGTTTTCTGAGCTTCAGGAGTTTTAGACTTTTAGATAAGCTCTTTGGTTCTGAATTTTTTAGAATAAGAATGTAATCCATTTGGTTCTTTTCTTGTCTGGAAAGGAAAATAAAATGTGGAATCACTTGTTCAATAAGTCCCTCATGTAGCTTGGTTTTGGAAGAATTGATGCATCTGTCAATTTTATTGTTTTATAACTTTTTCGAGAAACTCTAAGATAGTTTAATTGAGAAACCTGTGTGAATGGCTTGACTATCTTGTAGAAAAAATTGTTTGGCGCCATAAAGTTCAGTTTATTTCCCTGATCTTTTTGAAGAGAAAGGTAAAATGGGCCCTAGAAATAATACAGTCTACTTTTTCGTAGATAGTACTTGGAAATGTGAGTGGCCCATAAGAATGTAAGCGAAACAACACACATACACATACACACACATTCACACACACCTCCTTTCTGGTGTATTCCAGAAACAATATCATTGACAGTAGGAACTGTTTGCTCATTAAATCACTAGATAGTTTTCTAAACTTTGTATTCTTTGTGTATTGCAGCTCCTCTACATTTCTGACAGTACAAATGATATAGTTGAAACATTCCTAAAAAAAAACAAGACAGAAAAGAACTATACTCTAGAAGTTCCATAGAAGCATTAAACAGTAAGATCAGATTTTATTGTTATATTGTTTGTAGTGTAAATTTATTTAGAACTAAATTGTGTGTTATTTGAAATAATTTTAATAAGGTAAGGGTCTTTAATTATGAAGCTGTTTTGAAGTTAAATAAGATGTACTGAAAACATATTACATACACACACGGAGTATACACACACCACGAAAACAGTTTCTGAGAGCCATCAAGTCTCTGCTAAAATATAAATCCAATGAAAGCAAGGACTTCGAAAATTTTCTCCAAAAACATTTTTTTTTTGTTACAGTGAAACATTTGCAGTAGTGAAATACTACTGTCAGTGGAATTAAAAAAAAATGATAGCAATATATTTAGTTGAATTTTTTAGCCTTGTATTCACATATTAACCTTAAAATAAAGGATATTTATTCCATCCTGGAAGGATATTTGAAAGAGGATTATGTTGGAAGTCACCAGTCTGTCCACAGAAGTAGAACGAAAAGAGCAAAAGATTAATTCTCTGGCCATTAGGATCTCAATATTTGCAGTGGTGTTTAGATTGGAAATACAACTTAGCCCCAGAAAGTGAGCTACTTAAACTGCCTTTCAAATAATTTAGCATTTCTTTAAAATTTAATATAGTCCCTGGTGAAATATTTTTCTTCCATTACACCAAAATATTCCCTTTGTGATATTGCTGTAAAAGTTAGTTTTCCATTTTGTAGAAGCAAGGCATCAGTAGGACTTTTGATCAGCACAGTAAGCTAAAGATAGTCCCTGTGTTACCAAAGGGACTATGGCAGAAGGATCCCTGCTTACTGAAACTGATGTCATAGGTGAAAATTTATATGCACAGAAGGATGTTCACAGTTGACTTTTAAGTTAAAAAGAAGGTGGTTATAATGCGTAAGTATGCTCTGTATAAATCTAGTGCTGAAGAACTAGTTATATGGAAGTAAACATTAAGGGAGAGGGCAGAGTGGGGGGAGATAGAGGGAAGTCCCTTCTGAAATTTACAAAAGTCACAGGTGAATGTTTCTGACAGTACTTTGAAAACTGTAAGGGGTACTTAAATGAATTGGTGACTTATTTTGGGGGAAGTTAGTGCAATTTTAGGGAAAATTCAGAACCCTAAACAACCACCACACTTCCTTTTTTTTTTTTTTTTTTTTTTTTTTGCTGTACGTGGGCCTCTCACTGTTGTGGCCTCTCCCGTTGCGGAGCACAGGCTTCGGACGCGCAGACTCAGTGGCCATGGCTCACAGGCCCAGCCGCTCCATGGCATGTGGAGTCTTCCCGTACCGGGGCACGAACCCGTGACCCCTGCATTGGCAGGCGGACTCTCAACCACTGCGCCACCAGGGAAGACCCCACACTTCCTTTTAACTCCCAGTTTCCTCTACTTTTATTTTTTTCTTAATCACAAATATGTTTTCAAAGACTTCCTTGTTTCAAGTGTTTTATTTAATTGTTTGAAGTAGGTTTATGGAAACTTGAGTCTATAATATTGACAAAATGTGGATGCACTTTTGAAAAATTAGCCATGGATTATTTTAAAAGAAGTAGAAAATAGCTTGTATTTTATTATCCTGTTTAATACATATTTATGTTTATTTTTATGTTAATACTATCAGAGTAGTATATGCTACAAATTATTTGGTATCCTTTCTTTTCCACTTAATAAATAATGGATTCCCATGCTAATAAATATTTGTCTACAATATCATTTTTAGTGAAAGAGAAACAGTTGAATCTTAGCTTTTTGTTTAATTTTAGGTGATCCTGGCTTTCAGTTAGAAGGGAGTATAAATATGTGACATATATGGTGTGGGTTTTTCATCTGTGAGCAGAGAATAGACTAGGATTCACCTTCTACAATCTCTACTGTGTTTACTGTAACCAGACATGTTCTGAACAGGAGGCTTGTGGGACTAAATATGTGTTCAAAATGGTAAATGTCACTGTTTGACAGGTACTGTGTATAAAGCTTGTGTCTTCTTTGGTCCCTTTGTTATATTACAAGAGTGCAGGTGACATCTTCCTCCCACTTAGCTGTCTTCATCAATATTTCTGTGCCTAAGGAAGGATTCTACCCATGTATTTCTTCCTCCCAAGAAGCTCTTAATATCTCAGATGAGGTGATGGGTACAGAAGGAACGTTTCATAGACTTTGGAATATAATTTATTGGAGCAAATTGAAATCCAAATTAATTGGAGATGCAAAATGTATTATAGACCTTTGCATGCCTTCTCAATTTTAGGTTCATTTATTAAGCCAGCATTTTTTGCACAACTACCACGTGCCAGGCACTGTGTTAGGAGCTCCTTATACAGAGATGAATGAGATATGCTCTTGCTTTCAGGGAACTTAATTTGAGTTTCAAATTCAGATTCAAATAACATGTATTCAGTGTGTATCATGTGATATTCTGGATATATTCAAATGAGGCGTTTGACCACTAACATTCAGTAATGATATTCATTGACCCACCCTTCCAAAATAAATCATGAATAGAATTTTCTAATCCTTAAGGGTTTTTTTTTCATTATATTTTCCTGAACTTTTGGTACCTGCTACTGCTTGTTAAGTTAAATTAGCAAATAGGAAAAAAAAAGTTAATGAATAACAAGCATTTAATCAATAAACTTAGAACAATGATTTAAAAAACATGTGTGTATGTATTTGTACACACGTGTACACACACACACACACACACACAATATTTGGGAAGCAGTATGTATATAATGCAGTTGTAATTTCTCCTAGTAGAATAATTCTTGGTTCATGTGGTACAGTTAAATATACCAAGATTTCTGATATTCTGCCCTTAGACTGGCTCCGCTGTCTGAACAAGTGTGGAAGTCATAGTAGTGAGTTACTAGATTGTCACAGTAATTCTTAGGGTAGGGATTATTGAAACTCGGGGGAAAGTAACTCTCCAGCATTCACTCAGCTAGAAAAGGTTTGAGTTAGGATTCTAACTGTGATCCATCTAACTTTAAAGCCCATGAGGTATCCATCTGACTCTGGTGAGCTTGTAGGGAAGATGGATTCACAAGTGCTGTGGGCCTGCTGAGGAAGGGGCGGTCTTTTCCCGAGGAATCAGGAGTCTGTGTGGCATTGGGCATGTTCCCCATTTTCTCAAAGTCCATCTCTTCATCTTTAAAGAAGAGTTGGTAGTAGGATCTAGCAGGGCATTGGACCAGAGCAATTAAGGAGCATTGGTAAGAGAAGTAGCTAGGCATGTGAGTTGGAGAAATAATAGGTCTGGGACTGGAAGCCACTGCTAGCAATTAACCCTGGGAGTGTGCTGGGAATTGTAGTAAGAGTTTTACATATTTCGTCTTATTTAATCCTATATATCAGTTCTGAGAGGTAGGTGTTATCGCCCCATTATAAAGATTTTGAAACTGAGGCTCAGTGAGGTTAAATAACTTGTCTAATGTCACATAGCTAGGGAGTGGAGTGGTCAACATTTGAACTCAGGTCTGTATGACTCTCATGTTTATACTCTTAACCACTGTGCTATGATCAGAAGTAATCCTTTCTGTGTGTCAAACTCCCTTAATACCCTACTTCAGTCTCTGATAGTATATTCTGCTTTTATCTTTTATTGTTTTTAACTTGAATTGGGTTATAGTTATTTACATAATGTTTAATAGACTGTAAGGTCTTGAGGCCTGGGATCCAGTCTCATTCACTTTTTTTTTTTTGTCTTTCATAACTCTTTGCTCAATAAAATTTGCATTGATAAGATGAATAATCTCTAAGATATTTTGTCCCTTGAAATTCAGTGTTTTAAAATTATATATGTAAAGCTTCTGTTGAAGTTATATCAAGTGTTACTTAAATGGGGGTAATTGGATTTTAGTTTGATATTTGTTTATTTATTTATCTATTTAGTTGTTTGATATCTAGATTGATCTCTAAAGTTTCAGGAAATTCCTAATTGCCACTTTATCTTGTGACTTGCTGTCCAAAACTGAAGCTGAGACTAAAATGCACTTCTCGTAAGCCCTTTTGGAGGCTGTAAAGCTGTGCTTGCTGCTTCATTGCTATGGCAGGTATAAAACTGTCTTAAATGATATTTTTGAGTCCATAAAAAATACTACACCATCATTCATGCAGGTAAGGACCTCAGTTTGTGAAAATACGTGGAGCCCTTGTGTTGACGGTTACTCCTGTTGGTCCTGGCTGGTTTCAGATTTAGACAACAAACAGAAGTACTTTTCTGGTTCAGGGCATATTATGGGAGACCGTTCAGGTCAGTCTGCCTAGGTTTGCACCCTAGTTTCTTGGTTTATGAGCTCTGTGACTCATGACAAGAAAGCATCTGTGAAAGGAAGATGGATAAGAAAACAGGTTGTTATAATAGGTTCGTGTACTTGGTTCACTGGGAATTTAGGGAAGAAATATCCGTATTCAGACGGGAGCCACTTTTGCTCAGACACTCTTTAAAAGGAGGCCAAAACTGTGAGCTCGTAGGACAGAACTTGACGGTTCAGTATTACAGCCCGTGTTTATCCCTAACCCTTTGCTGTTTTTAAACCAGAGTTCACGTTCTCTTGTAACTACTGCATTTATTTTCCTGAACTCTAAGGAGGTAGTTTAGGCTTTGCTTCATGTTCCGTATGCTGGAGGAGAGTAAGAAACGACGTCTTTTAAGAAAATAGAAAATGTTACTCAAGATCAACATTGCCTCTGGGCTTTGAAAAACTCTGGGGTTTCTTTCATCTTCCAAGAGAGCTGTGAGGAAGGAAAGCAAACCCTGGGGAAGTTTCATAGCTTGTCTCTGCCGCTGTTACTGGAAAAGGGGAAAGTAAGGGCCCGTAAATAGCTGTCACGGTCGCAGTTGATGGCAGGTTCAGGTGTGCTAGAAATAAAGCACAGGGAGCTGCTTATTCCCACGGCTGCTGCTCGGCCTGACGGCAGGAGAATGGGTCTCAGAACGTGGCTCTACAGTGGAAACAAAGTGTCCCGTCCATCACAGGCATACATTTCATAAATTTCAAGTTGCACAAAGATTCATGACGTTATTCCCTTTTGAGGTTTAATATCTTCGATTGCTGACAAGTTGGGTAAAAATACTCTTCAGCCTCCGTCTTATTCTTGTAGTTTTTGATTGCTTAGTTTTGCACTTTGAAGGAAGGGCAGACTTGGCCTGTACCTTCTTGATGGTGAAAAGCAGGAGCTATCAATAAATGCTGAATTTAAAAACCATTTCCAGGGTTACCTCCCCCTACTAAGTGACCCTTGCAAAAAAGCTTTAGTCTGCCGTAAGCTGGTAATCCCTTAATACATGGATACCCTGGTGGGGAAAATAAAATCGGATTGTATACCTTTCCCTTTTACTTGTGCACTAATTGTTATTCTCCTGCATTTAAAAGCAGATGTTAAACTCTCCCTTTGATGTTCCACAGCAGACAGACTCCAGTTGTGTGTTACCACTTCTGATGCTTATCTGTTGTTAAATGAAGATCAGCTTTGGCAAATTACAGTTTGATGGTTACATTTTGACCTGGAGCCACAGAACAGAATGGCATTTTATTCTTTCATCTGACATACATTTAGCGGGTTCCTGCCTGGCCCTTGACATAAACTGTTTTCAAATCTCACAAATACCGCAAAAACCTAGCAAACTTGATAGTGCTATCTCTATTTTATAGGTAAGAAAAATAAGGCATAGAGAATGATTAGAAAACTTGTCCAGGGTTACATTGCTATTAGGTGGCTGGGATTTGATATGGGGTTTTTGGCTGACTCCAAAGCTGTTACTGTGGTGGGGAGGCGGGGGAGGGAGTGGGGAGACTGCCTTTTGAGAGAGGAGTTGATCAATGGAGCAAAGATCTTGAGGTGTTGACATAAAAAAGAAGTCATTAACCATGAGCCCGTCATTCATTCATTTATTCAACAGATATTTATTGAGTGTCTGTTTTGTGCTAGACACTCTGCACGGTGCTGAAAATTCAGTGGTGGGCAAGACATAATCCTTTACCAGCTTCAAGGAGGAAAAAGGTGTGCAAGAAAGAGTGTTCCCCTCCAAAAGCTGCCGTGTCTTGGTTAGGAGAGCAGAAGAGCTTTTATAAAGTTTTTTTAAGATGTGGGAATTTTGACGCCTTAATGAAAGTTGTTTAGTTTATTCTTCTTTTATATCAATGTACATACTGTACTAAATTAACTACAAATAAATAGAGAGGTGGCTTCACTAGGAAACTTGGCAACTGTACTCCTTGGTTGGGCTGCTTAGGACATGCAGAAATGGAGGCTGGAGTGAAATGGTATTGAGTTTTTTTTGTTTTTTTTTTAATTTATTTGGTTGCGCCGGGTCTTAGTTGCGCCTCACGGGCTCCTTAGTTGCAGCTCACTGGCTCCTTAGTTGTGGCATGTGAACTCTCAGTTGCGGCAGGCATGTGGGATCTAGTTCCCTGACCAGGCATTGAACACGAGACCCCCGCATTGAGGGGGTGGAGTCATAACCACTGCACCACCAGGGAAGTCCCCTGTACTGAGTTTTAAACAAAGTGTGGTGAATAAAAATTTGAACAATGAGCTGGCAAGGACTGAATCTAATTCAGTTTTGGGATCCCCATTTTATGTAGGAGGACTTAGCACAGTGCCTGGTATGTAGCAAGTTCCTAGTAATTCTGGTTTATTGGTTCAGTGATGAGACATAAAATAAGGAAGAGAGGGGAAAGGAAGCTTGTGGGTTGTGGGGTGTGGGTGGGAGATAAGGTAACATCGAGGAGGAGTGTGTGGGTAGCCGTAAAATAAACCGATAAATACATAAGGAGAGCACACGACATATGACAGACTTGATTCATATGTACAAACCCTTTTAATATCCAAGGTGGGGAGGAGCTGTGTTTATGTAATCTGGAAATGCCATTGCGTTTGGGTGCCTGAGAGAGAATGCAACTTTCTCTTGACCTTCTGATTGGACTCCTCTGACTTTCTATTCACACATGAACCCACTCTGCCCCCTTTCCCACCATGAACCTTATTTCACTTTTTTGAGACTTTCGGCTTTTAAGCGCAGTGTTTGGTTCTTTAATAAGTAGGGTGGCAATATGTGTCAGTTTGCTGGGACAGTCCTGACTGTGCCTGTCGCTATTTTTGATAATGCCCCCTTGCAGAACCAAGTGTTCTGGTTTGGATGATAAATACAATGGCCACCCTACTAATAAGGGAATTTGGTGACATTCTGTATCATTAAAAAAAATAATCTTTACAGCATTCAGACTACTTGGATGAATTACCTTAATGTGGATGTAGTACCTGTAAAATTTCGAAGCAGACTAGTGTCTGATCTCTTATAATAAGTAGGAAGAAGAGAAAATGAGCGGTACCTGAAAAGATTCAGATGTAGAGAGATATAAGCCAATTTCAACAAGAACTTTAATTACAACTAATGACTGGCATAGCCTATGAGAAAGGGCATTTAAAGACTGTCCTGATGATGGGCAGTGTTGAGGGAATCTAGCATCTTTCGAGATAATCTTGTCTTGATTGCTCGTTTTTATTTAGAGTTTCAGTGTTTCCACAGCAGTGGTAATTTAATTCAGATGTACTTTCATTAGTTCTCTAAGTAGAAAGTAGAGGAAATAATTTCTTAGAACAGAGGTTTTGTCAGAGGTTTAAATAAATGACCGGAGGGGAAGTTGTTGAATTCAAACTTTTTCCTTAAATCTGTTAAATTGTGTCTTTTGTAATAATAGTAATAATATTTTAATAGTAATAATATTTTAATAGTAATAATATTTTAATCAAGTGAGATTCACATAGGGATTCAGTGCACATTAATAGAATGTATGCTGGGTCTTTTCTCTTAATAAACAGGGTTAAGTTGGTTTTATAGTTCGCATGGATTTGAAGACATGAACTAGTATTTTGTCATACAGATATACGTAAAAGCTTTTTAGGTATTCAGGTAATGCTTGACAATAATTGCAGCATGAGAGTTGGGTAGGATTAAAATCATGCTTATTAGACCAGTCTTTTCCATATTAATATTGATATTTTATGAGATAATGATGCATTTACCTTCAAGTCCCATAGTTTCTTGTTCCCTGCAATGTTATCTTTCATAGGAGGGTAGATTTCCAGAGTAGAGGGACTGTTTCTATACAATCTTAAAATTGATTTGGAATAAAATTCTGGCTCTGCCTCAGGCTATCTGTGGGTGAGTTCTTTCTCTGAGCCTCGGTTTTCTAGCCTATAAAGTGGGAATAATGGTATCTATTGCTTAGAGTTTATTAATATAGTGTTTATTCATTCCTGCATCTGTGATAAGCACTAACAAAAAGGTTAATGTTCTCCAAGGCTTAGGAATCAATAGCAGAAACTGAGATGGAGAGACATGTATTATTGTTGGAAGGATGAGACTCAAAATAGTTGACAACCAGATTCTGGCCAATCAGAATGGATGCTGACTATAAACATTGGACAGTCATCACGGTGCTCACCTACTGAATATCATCCTGTGTTACCGGTATCAGGAAATCTGTTTAACCTGTGATGATTTGCAAGAAACCCATGTGTCTCCTAGTTATAAATTAATGCTTCCTCTTCTGAGGTGATCGGGAAAGGACACCATCTTCATATGATGAGGTGAACCTAGCTCTCATGCCTGGATTCCTGTCCCAAGATTCCCTTTTCTTTGGGGACCTTGCTAATCATTGCTGCCAGCACTGTGATAGCTCTGCTGTCCCACTCTGCTTTCCTATTTCCCACTCCATCCTTAGCTTGGAAACATGTCCTTAATTCCCTATAGTAGATAAAAGTTGAGTTTATGACCTTCAACAAAACCCTGAGAGTCCCGTAAAATTGCTACTAGATATGGCATACTGAGACCCATCCTCACTGGGCCCTTACAAGGCTACCTCTCTGGCCTAGACCACCAGCCCCCTCTCCCAGAAGGGACTATCAGCATATTTAGTTGTAGAGGCCAGGCATCAAATAGATTAAGGCCCTGGAAGAGGGAAGATTTCTGCCAGGTCTTTCCTTCCTAGTTTTCATTTCTTATCTCAGGCTCTGCCTCTTCCCAGAGTAATTGGCACTGGGAAGTCCACCTCTCACAAGGCAGATCCTAACCGCTTACCCCAGGGATGGGACAATAACCACAGCTATCAAAAAATTCAGAATCAGGGGCTTCCCTGGTGGCACAGTGGTTGAGAGTCCGCCTGCCGATGCAGGGGACACGGGTTCGTGCCCCGGTCCGGGAAGATCCCACATGCTGCGGAGCGGCTGGGCCCGTGAGCCATGGCCGCTGAGCCTGCGCGTCCGGAGCCTGTGCTCCGCAACGGGAGAGTCCACAGCAGTGAGAGGCCCGTGTACCGCAAAAAAAAACAAAAAAAAAACTACAAGAAATAAGTGTTGGTGAGGATGTGGAGAAAAGGAGCTCTTATGCACTGTTGGTGGGATCGTAAAATCGTGCAGCCACTATGGAAAACAGTATGGAGGTTCTTCTAAAAATTAAAATAGAACTCCCATAAGATCCAGCAATTCCACTTGTGGGTATATGTCTGAAGGAAATGAAATCACTATCTAGAAGAGATATATTTGTTCCCCCATGTTCATTACAGCATTGTTTACAATAGCCAAGACATGCAAATATCCGTCACCAGCTGAATGGATAAAGAAACTGTGGCATATATATCCAGTGGACTATTATTCAGACATCAAAAAGAAGAAAATGCTGCCATTTGCAACAACATGGATGGACCTTGAAGGCATTATGTTAAGTGAAATAAGTCACACAGAGAAAGACAAATACTGTATGATCTCACCTATGTGTACAGTCTAAAAAAATCCTGAATTTACAGAAACAAAGAACAGATTGGTGGTTGTCTGAGGTGAGGGGCTTGTGGGTGGGAGAGGTAGTCAAAAGGAACAAACTTCCAGTTATAAGATAAATAAGTCATGGGGATGTAATGTGCAGCATGGTGACTGTAGTTAACAATACTGTACCGTACATTTGAAAGTTGCTAAGAGAGTAGATCCTAAGAGTTCTCATCACAAGAGAAAAAAATTTTTAACTATACATGGTGATGAATGTTAACTAACTTACTGTGGTGACCATTTAGTCATAAATACACATGTCAAGTCATTATATTGTACACCTTAAACTAATACAATGTTATATGTCAGTTATAGCTCAATAAAACTGGAAAGAAAAAGAAATCATTTTGTGGGGAGATTTTTTCTGCCAACAGACTAAGGTGGTACTCCCGACCTGAAGCTCAGGAGTTTTATTAGGGAAGATGGAGAAACACTGGGAACCTAGGTTCTAGTCCCGGTTTTGCTAACTGCTAGTTGTGTGACCTTGAGTTACATAGGTACCCCTTCTTGGGGTCCTCATTTTCTTATCCATGAAATGATTTTCACATGTAATATGATTTTAAAGGTCTTTGTCAATCAGAAATTGTATGCATCTATAATAACTCCTAAAAATGCACCGTACAGGGCTTCCCTGGTGGCGCAGTGGTTGAGAGTCTGCCTGTCGATGCAGGGGACATGGATTCGTGTCCCGGTCCGGGAAGATCCCACATGCCGTGGAGCGGCTGGGCCCGTGAGCCACGGCCGCTGAGCCTGCGTGTCCAGAGCCTGTGCTCCGCAACGGGAGAGGCCACAACAGTAAGAGGCCCGCGTACTGCAAAAAAAAAAAAAAAAATGCACAGTACAATTTTTGAACAAATTGAACCTCTCTGTATCTGATGATGGTGATTACCTTCCTTGACACTGCCCTGGTTTGTGACTGTAGCTGTTTTGTGGAGACCCAGGTATCTGTTGCTGGAAAAGGCCTTTCTACCCATTATCTGATATTATACTCTTCCGTTGGTACGCTTTTCAAGTGCAATGGCAGAACAGACTCACCAAGTCTCCCCTGTGATTGTCTCGTGCAAAAAGTTGTGGATTTGGTCCATTGTCAGCCTGAATGTTAGTGATGATGCCACCCTATTTTAAACGTTGAATCCTCTGTATGTCTGAATGGTAGCTTCCAATCGCAATGTTCAATATATTACTTTATAAGTTGATTAATTATTATTAATGTCTGTTCGTAACTTGGAGCAATTCACCCTTAAAATTTATTGGAAGAGAGAATATGTGCGGACTTCACAATTGCAGAAATGTCTTTGGGGTTTTGATAAGGATTCCATTGAATATGTGTATCTCTTTGGGTAGTATTGACATCCTAACAGTATTAAGTCTTCCAATCTATGAATGCAGGATATCTTTCCATTTATTTGACTTTTCTTGAATTTCTTTCAGCCACATTTTGCAGTTTTCAGTGTATTAGCCTTTTGCCTCCTTGGTTAAGCTTATTCCTAAGTATTTTATTCTTTTTTGATTCTGTTATAAATAGAATTGTCTTTAGTCTTCATTTTGGATTGTTCATGGTTAATGTATAGAAATGCAACTGATTTTTGTGTGTTAATTTTATATCCTGTAACTTTGCTGAATTTGTTTATTCTACCTTTTTTTTTTCTTTTTCTGGAATCTTTAGTGTTTTCTACATCTGTGATGGGTTTTCATGTCATCCGTGAACAGAAATAATTTTACTTCTTCCTTTCCAATTTGGATGCTTTTTATTTCTTTTTCTTACCTAATTGCTCTGGGTAGGGCTTCCCGTACTATATTGAACAGAAGTGGCAAGAGTGAGCATTCTTGCCTAGTTCTTGATCTCAATGGAATAGCTTTCAGCCTTTTCCATTATTGAGTATATTGTTAGCTGTGGGTTTTTCATATAAGGCCTTTATTTTGTTGAAGTAGTTTCCTTCTATTCCTAATTTGTTGAGTGTTTTTTATCATGAAAGAGTATTGAATTTTTCAGGTTTATTTTCTGCATCAATTGAGATGATCAGGTGATATTTTTTTCCTTCATTCTTTTAATGTGGTGTATTACATTGCTTGATTTTCATATGTTGAACCATCTTTGCATTTCGGCAATAAATGCCACTTTTAATATGCTGTTGCATTCTGTTTGCTAGTATTTTGCTGAGGATTTTTCCGTCAGTATTCATAAGGGATAATGGTCTGTAGGGGTTTGTCTGTTTGTTTTGTGTAGAAAACTTTCGTTGGTATTAGTGTAATGCTAGCTTCATAGAATGAATTTGGAAGTGTTTCCCCTCTTTCATTTTTTTAGGAGGACTTGAGAAGGATTCTTCTTTTTTAAATGTTTGATAGGACTTACTGGTAAAGCCATCCGGTCCTAGGCTTTTCTTTCTGAGATTACTGATCAGTTTTGTTATTAGTTATAGGTCTGATTTTCTTTCTTCCTAGTTCCATCTTGGTAGGTGTTTTTAGAATCGTACCCATTTCATCTAGGTTGTCAAATTTGTTACCATACAGTTGTTCATAGTACTCTTTTATAATCCCTTTTATATCTTTACAATTGGTAGTAATGTTCTCTTTTTTATTTCTGATGTTAGTTATTTGAGTCTTCTTCCCTTTTTTTTAGTCTAATTAAAGGTTTGTCAATTTTGTTGGACTTTTTAAAGAACCAAACTCTTGGCTTTGTTGATTTTTCCCAGAGGTTGGCTTTTATGACTTTTATTCATTCTTACAGTAAGCAGACTGATGTTTATATTAGTTTAGTATTAGACTTCTGTATTTTGTTTTTGTTATTTGGCAATGAGTAAGACCCCTTTGCCTTTACATATGTAGATGTATGAAGGGTTTAAATAATCAGTGCTTTTAAAATAATGCAGTTGACATTTTTTCTCTTTGGGTGATATTTTTGTCTCACTGCTCATTGTAGTTTGTTCTTACAGTTGGTGGCATTGTTGTGGTTACTCTCTCAGGGATAGTTAAGGTGGTGTCCCGTGATTTGGTTTCCAACTGGAAAGTTCCTTACATTTTCTTCATGTTAAACTGCTAAAAGTTCAGGTGAGATTAATTCATTTCCATTATTATTTTAAGTAAAAAGCCAATTATTTATAGAAATGCGTGAACTTAGGGAGGAAAGCTTAGAGGACTGGGTAGAAAATTACAAATTTTAATTCTGTTTTTGTGAACCATGATGCTTCATTCACTGATGTGGACTTACTGCCTCTTCCCATCTTACTCCTCCATGCAAAAATTCTGAGGTTACCAAAATTCAGTCAGTGGCCCTCTCTGTGATTATAAACCAACAGGAAGCTTCAGCATTACTTTCAAGGGAATGCCACTCAAAGCAATTCATTTCATAGCCCCCACCCTACCCCGAGCTAAAAAATCTTGTCCAGGCCTGTTGGCTTACCTTAATTACGTCTTCTTTTTTTTTTTTTTTTTTTTAAATTAATTAATTATTTATTTTTGGCTGCATTGGGTCTTTGTTGCTGCACGCTGGCTTTCTCTAGTTATGGCGAGCAGGGGCTACTCTTCATTGCGGTGCGCAGGCTTCTTGTTGCGGTGGCTTCTCTTGTTGCGGAGCACAAGCTCTAAGTGTGCGGGCTTCAGTAGTTGTGGCTTGCGGGCTTCGGTAGTTGTGGCTTGCAGGCTCTAGAGCGCAGGCTCAGTAGTTGTGCCGTATGGGCTTAGTTGCTCTGCGGCATGTGGGATCTTCCCAGACCAGGGCTCGAACCCGTGTCCCCTGCATTGGCAGGTGGATTCCCAACCACTGTGGCACCAGGGAAACCCTTAATTACTTCTTGGTAGTCCATTTATTCAATCCATTTGGACCAAGTATATTTGATCTCAGGGGTGTGATGAAGACTTGACTTCTTTTGTGTGATGTCCTTGTTTCTCTCATTATCCCAGTCTTTACATAGACTTATTTGTGAGTCAAATAATTTATTTTGATAAGAGAGTTCTATCACTTTCCCCGTAGATTTGTTAGTTTCTTGTTATCTAGAAATCACTTTTATTTTACCAATAAAATAGTTTCTTGTACAGTTGCTTTATTCTGTTTATTCTTTTTTCTGTCTCATTGATTCTAAGACATACATCTTTCACATTTTAACATTCGTGAAATTTGATGTATGTTGCCATTGCTGACATCTTGTAACTATTCTTGGCAGCACTTTTGTTTTTATTCTTAGCACATAAAATAGTGGTGTAGCTTCCAGTAGCACTTAGATTTGATGAAATAAGTTTCTATTAATAATCATTGTAACAACTACTGTTAGACACGTAATGTTAAAATGCTACTTTTGCAAGAATCTGTAATGGCAATATAACAGTTTTACCATAGGAGCTATAAATGACGATATAAATATCAAGTATTACAAAAAGTTTAGAGTGGAAAAATCACCTATAAGCTCCAAATCTATTTACTTAAACAAGTATTTTTGTGTGTATTTCATTCCAGTCTTTTTTAACATATGTATATATTTTTATTTGGTTGTAGTTGTAGTATACATCTTATGTTGACCCCTTCTTTTTTTATTATTGTTACATGTTAATTTCCTCTGTTGCAGGCCTTCATGTTTGTCATTTTTGTTTTTGTTTTTTTTCTTGCGGTATGTGGGCCTCTCACTGCTGCGGCCTCTCCCGCCGCGGAGCACAAGCTCCGGACGCGCAGGCCCAGCGGCCATGGCTCACGGGCCCAGCCGCTCTGCGGCATGTGGGATCTTCCCGGACCGGGGCACGAACCCGCGTCCCCTGCATCGGCAGGCGGACTCCCAGCCACTGCGCCACCAGGGAAGCCCCATGTTTGTCATTTTTAATGGTTCCATAATCTATCCAGTCTTTGACTGTAGTAAAACAGCACATTGCCCAATTGTTGAAAATTCAGAATATTGCCATTTTTCCTACGATGAATAATGCTTCAGTGAACACCTCTTTTGTGTATTTTTTGATTCTTAATTTTGACCATTTTCTTAGTAAAATATAACTTTGTAGAAGCCTCCTGAACTTTGTTTTATTGTCAAGAATCAATCTTTGTATTCAGATAAATCACCAAATAAATAGCTACTATTTTAGTGCCCTTCATTCATTCATATCAGTATATTGGACTATTCTGTGTTCAGTGGTGCCAAGAGCTAAGTATTAAAAGTTCAGTAGGGCACACCTCTGACCTGTAATATCTCATAGTCCAGTGGGAGACTCAGACTGGTCAAAAATAAATACAGCAATATGAGTGATGTTGGAAAGATATGGTAAAGTTTCTTAGTTGCATGAAGTTGACTTTGACAGTATTGTTGATTGGTATCCTTTATGATATAAGAGGTGTGGACGTATTCATGTCACATAAAATCTTTTAAGTGTGTATAATAGGCTTAATAATATGACAGAAATTGGTCTCAGTTGACCTATCCAACCTCTTGTCCTTCACATTTAAATCTTTCTGGGGGGCTTGTGATCCAGTGTTCATCAGTGTTCCATGTGTCATGTTTCTGCAATGTGCTAAGTTCCCTGTTGCCGGTAGGTGTGTCACATGCCGCATTCCTGTTCCACACCTACTACAAACTGCTGTGCTTGTAGTAAATGTTGAAGGATTGGTGTTCATTTGACTTGCTTTCAGTTACTACTTTTTCAAGTGAGCGATAATGTTTCACCATTTTATAGTTTCCTTAGAACTTCATTGACTGTCAGTTTACATTGTGTGATATTGGTGAAACCAATGCCATTTTAGTTACATCTTGTCATTTGTTTAAAAAATTTAGATGAAGAAGGTGTTTGAGAGATTATATACTGATATAGAGATTCTTATAGTAAAAGTTAAAAAAAAATCTGCTACTTATGATGGTTGGAAGCAGAACCTGTGCAGAATGAAACAAAACCCCTCAGTGTGAATTTCTGAATGATCTCTTAAGCCATTGGAGAGGGGAGAAAAACAAAGAAATATTTCTGTATACCTAAATATTAATTCAGGCTTTGGATATAGTGAATCTGTTTTGGAAATAGCTTTTAGGGTTTCACCATTTTGAAATTCAGTAACTAGCTGTGAATTTGCCTCCTTTACACTTGTGTATCAGAAACTGAGCCTTATTTTAAAATTTCTCACAAAAGTAGTCTTGGAAAAAGCTTTTGAGACTGATTTCTTGGGATCCCCCCACCTTTTCATTTCTGAAACCTAAGTAGCAAAATCAAAACCTGTGCTTTGTTCTGTACAGAGCTGTGGTGATTAGATTGCATATTTACTTTGACACACACGCATGTTGCTGTGTGGAATCACTGTCCATTGTAATCTCCAAATGAAACAGGGAGCTGGGGGCGGGGTGGTGATCTGGGATTAACTGAGATGAATTTATCTCAGCTTTTCAAAACACTGTGTGAGCACAATATAATTCACCTGGACAACTGTGGAATAAAGCTCTTGTTTTAGTGGCCGTTAGATATTTTATGGGAACTGACGGCACAGGAGAAGAATATATGGTAAAGATGCTTTGGCAGTTGATAGAATTTGAAGTAGCATTTACATCACCAACTGAAATACAATTAATTTTTTTTCCAAAGTGATTTATATAGCCTGACTTCTGTGACTGAGGGATTGATCTCTTGGCAAGTCTTTATGAAATAACACCACAGGAGGGGAAATTATGTGCGTACATCAGGCTTTGCATTTACTTTGTTAGCCTTCTTTACAGAGTGCGTATAATCTTGTTCAGTATGACTAACAAAAACTGTAGCTGTACTTTGTCATGAAAGACTTCCTCAGTTTCCAGAAACAATGGGCACCACAGAGAGAGGCTTTCTTTCTTTCCATCCACATTTCTATTAATGTCCTGATTGCACTTTACTCTTTTATGAAGCCCTTTTGGTCACATCAACAGTTTGTTCTAATCTATCTATCTTAACTTCCAGCTTCGTCTGCAAAATTTGTGTGGTTAGCCCAACACACATGCAGATAAATTGCCTAGGGTTCAGCTTTCTCAGTCTTGGAACTAAATATGCTGCAGTAGGCTGAGCTGATGGATGTAGCTTTTCAGCAATATTGATGTTTCTACGGCTGAATATAAATCTTTGGATGCCTTGGTTTGCATTTTCATATTCATGTGCAGTTCTTGACCACTGGTTTTCAAATAGCTTCAGCTCTCAGAAAGCTCTGTGTTAAGTAGAAAGACAAAGAAAATTGTTCTTCCTCACCCACTGCTCTTCTGCCCACTCACAACAGTGAGAATCGTGAGCACAAGTCTTTTGCCAAATGTGAGTAGTGACAACTCCCAATTCACAAACTGATTACATTCTCATGGCTTGTTGTCAAGTCAGTTAGTGGTTTTGAACTTGAAATGTGTTTTCTAATGGGAGAAAAGAATTCAAACAATAGATGAGCCCGCTAAAACTTTTAACCCATAACATTCCAGTGGTATAGTTTTATTTGTACTTTAAAACCTAACCTTCCCCCATGTTTCCCTGTGGAAAAATGTCCTTGATTCTGCCTTGGTATCATAAGGAACATAAACGTTTCATTCTTAACTTCAAGAGATGGCCACCTATCTCCCCCTGTGTATCCTGGGGCAATGTATCAGGCAGGATTCTGAGACAGAAGCAGTGGAGACTGGCTGAATGCTTTACGCAGAGAAGTAATTTATGGAGAAGATGCTGTTGGGTGGTTTCTAGAACTGCTAAAAGTTAGGAAAAGGTCAGGAGCAATTAGAGACTACACAGCCAGATTCATAGCCAAGGTCATATGCTATGATTAGTTCTATGCAGGGTGGACCCTGTCACTGAACACAGGATCATGCTGGTTCACACTGACCACACCAATGGGACCAGACACTTGCTACCAACTCTGTCACCTCAGCCTCGGCTGCCTCTGGGCACTAGATGTTGTTGCCATTGCCCTCACCCACAATAAGTTCCTCCTGCCCCTGTTTCCAGCTTTAGATGCAGGTCGGGCCAAGACTAGGTCCCATGCCTTAGCTGCAAGGGAGTCTGGCAAGGTGAGTGTCCAGCCATTTTTGTCTCTATGTTGAAAGGTGTGTCTCTCATCAATACTCATATGATGAGAAATTTCCCAAATATAGGAAGGGGGTTCAGATGCTGAATAGTCTCCATCTTTCTTCCCTCTATAAGGACAAATCTTCACTGTAAGAAACCACCATCTGGGCTGTGGTAGATTGGGAGCGGCCAACATGTTTATCTGTTTGAAGCTGTAGTTGACCACTCTATGATAACAGAGATGGCGGATTCCCTCTTGTGCACTGGTATCCAGGGACCCTTTCATCACGTGTTAACTAAGGCTAGAGGTGTCACTTGACAATTTAGGTATAATTGACCTCTCACGGTGTGCTTCTTACTACTTTAAGATAAAATGCATTAAATGGAATTTTAACAATTTGATTAACTAGGAGGAGCAGATTAAGGTTTATCTGTTTTTTTTAATAGTATAAAATGAAACTTCACATTATCAGTTTGTCTTAGATGATTTATAGATGGTTTATATATTTTATTCATAAATTTCTACCCTCTTAAAAATGTTTTTTTATTTGCAGTAATACATATATGTAGCTTACAAGTTGCTGCCTGCTTATTTGCATCGTCATTTCCCATTTCTCAGAGGCAACTACTTTCAATTCAGTGAGCTCTTCTTCTGATATTTACTTCCATGTAGCTAATTATCTTTATAATGATGTTTCTTGAAATTTTTTTTTTTCTTTTCTAGACATTAAACATTGAATTTCTATTAAGGAATATAAGGGGTTATCTCTCTTTTACACTCCCTCCCTTAAATACCTGCCTCTCATTCTCTGAGATAGTTTATACCTTGATTTATTTTCACCATAAATATTTTTCACAGCTGAGTTATGCAGTGTACTGTGATTTTATTTTCTTTCTTGTTCAGCATATTAAAAAAATCTTTTTTTTTTTTTTGGCTTCCTATTCTATTTATGTGCTACTTATTCAGCCCCAAATTCTCAAATAAGGTCAAACACAACGGCTTGGCTCTCAGTTCTTTTGTGTGTGTCTGTGGTGTGTGTGACGTTTTTCCGGGAGCCTTCTGCTTGCCTGCTCCCTTCTGGACTGTTTGCTCTTGAGGCCTTATGCACAGCTGTTGACCCGGAATTTTCTTTTACTACCATGTTAGGAGTTCTTGACTGACCTGTTTACTGAATAGCATCCTCCTGGTTTCCTCTTTCTTTTGGGGGAGGCACATTGCCCAGTTGCTTCTTGAGAAAGAGAGTGTGTATGATGTAATTTTCTGGAGATCTGGCATGTGTGCAAATATCACTTAGTCTCTCCTCACATATGATTGATACAGAATTTAAAGTGGGAAATTAGTTTCCCTGAGAGTTTTGGAGTCCCTGCTTCATTTTCTTCCGCTTCCAATTTTGCTATTGTTGGATGCGTTTCTGATTCTGGTTACTTTATATGTGACTTCTTTTGGGAGGGGTGTAGCGGGGGAGCTTTTAGAGTCTTTTATTTTTAATCCCCTAATGTTCTGAGGTTTCAGCATAATGTGCCTTGGTGTGTAACTTTTTCCATCCATTGTGGTGATTTTTGCGGCAGGTGGTGGAGGATAATTTTCTTCCCACTGTTTTCTCTTTTCTGAAACTCTTATTTGTCAGATGCTGGAACTTTTGTATTTTTCCTCCAACTTACTTATTGTTTAAAAAAAAAAAAAAAAGTCCCTGATCTCTATCCTGCTATTTTTTTGTTCTACTCTTGGGGAACATTTAAATCTCTATTATCTTCTAACCCTTCTATGGATTTTTAATTTCTGTGATCATAATATTAATTTCTAGTAGCTCTTGTTCTAATAATATTTCTATTTTATAGCATCCTCTTCTTGTTTTGCTTTATGGATACAAGTGTCTTTTTAATAATGTGTATGAAGTTTTCTCCCCGCTCCCAGCGTTGACTGACTGTCCTTTCTCCTAAAGTTCCTGTCTGTCACGTTAGGCTCTTCATCACATGTCTGGTGATCATTGGCTGTCCATTTTTATTTATGTGGAGGCTCTTTGTGCATAAACAAGCTGACAGGGCTCTCTCATGTCACCTGGTGACCTTACTTGCCATAGGATGATTTTCTGTTTTCAGAAGCCCCCTTTCTCCCTAGTTTTGGTAACTGCAGATCTCTTCTCTTGGGCTGGTTAGAAACCCAGCAGGGGAGGGGCTGTGGGTCTCTCCACTCAGTGTACACTTTGACTCAGTCCTCTGTTTCAGAATGGTACCTCCACCCAGTCACTCTTCCTAGTGTCCCTGAGTCCAGACTTCCTCAGGCGGAAGGAGAGAGTTGACAAGCTTCATGGCTAAGGACAGATCTGGAGGTTTACTCCTTAAAATGTCTTGCAAGCAGTTCTCCGGTTTTCAATGCCATCTCTGCGCTTCCTTCTCCATTCGTCCCCCACTTTGGATGGAACTGGACTTTGTACTTTCTGAAGGGTCTGTGCCCCATATTGTCTGGCTTCTTCCTGTCAGTTCTGCTAGTAGCCATTTCAGTTTTGTCTGTCCCTGCTTTGAAAATTCACTCGTCATTTTCCCATCTGCTTTCCACTTTCCAAAAAGTTTTTCCATTCTTTTTCTCTTTTTCCATTCTCTTTCTCCTTGTGAGTTTATCTCTTCCTCTTATTTGGTGTCATTTAGTGGAGGGAATGCAGTTAAGCACATGATTATAATCCACCACTTGATGCTGAAAATCCTTAATCGTGAACTTTTGAGATTTGGTCTTTCCATTTGGATACATGGTTGTCTGGTCCATTAAAGAAGAGTTAATTTGGTTACTCTAGGATGGATTCCATCTACTATACTTTTCAGTTTCATTCAGAGATTGTTACTCTCACTGTCAAAATTGAACTAGGTGTCATCCTTTCTTGATTTGAGTACATAATAGGAAAAAAGGTCAGTTATTTCTTAGGTATAAATTCCAAGTCTGACCTCAAACCCAGTCACAAGAATAACACACACAATTTACAACATTTCAAAGAAATGACTTCCATCCCTTCAGGTTTTCCACGGCCATAATCCCAGTTGGGTCAGTCTTTCTTAGATTCCCTACTAGTTTGACTTGAGTTGTGTCCAAGCTGGAAAAACATTCTTTTCTAAGTACCGTTTTATGTGGTAGTCCCAGCTGTATTCTGTAGGACACTGAGTTTCCATGAAGCATCTCTGTAGATTCTATAGAAGAATGTCAGACCATGATATCTTTCTCATTCCTAGGATAAAATCTCAGAATATCTCTTGTAAAATGAAGAAGATTTCATAATGTGCCAAAGGCTTACATTATTCAACATGTGAACACCACAGCAGAATCAGGACCAAATATGACCTCTCTTTCAACTTTTTCCTTAAATTTTATTAGTTCTCCAGTTTTAACAACTGATTTTTTAAATAATGTTTAATATATTAAGGTATGTCAAGAATTACTGTAAAATTACTATGGGCCTTATTCAACCATTGTAAAGCAAAGGGAAAGCCAATTCAAACTTTAAAGCTTTTTGTGTCCTGTAGGGTTTGAATGAATGTAGGGGAATCTGATCTGACTCCCACCCTAGAGTTTACAGAATCCTTTTTTTTTTCTTAAATAATGTTTACCTTCATATGGTAGAATTAATATTTTCCTGTTTCAGACACCTCATGTTCTTTGTTGGTCAGGGTTGAGCGTATGTAGAGCTTCTGAGAGGAAACATTTCTATTTGAAGGTCCCTGTTTTCATCATGATAGGTAAAGGGTGCTAGGCATCTGTGCTGTGCTAAAGCTTACTAGAAGTGTCGCTGCCTCTGAGCAAGAAACAGGAAGTACTTCTGTCCTTAAAACCAGAAATAGATGCTCCTTCTCATGATCGTAACTTAAAAGATCATCTTTTTTTAATGAGATGGGCTCATCCCTTGTGGTTTTTCACAGGTTTAATAATCAGATTATTTAATGCAGAGCTTGGAGAAAAATAGGTCTGTGAGATAGATTATGCAGATTTTCCTGGAAGCCAAAACAACATCAACTTTGCTTTTTCTTTTTCTCTTTGTAAATCTTTTTACCTCATCTTTCCCTTTTATTTTTCATTTACTATTTTTGATGATTCTTAAAGAGATTTTCCTGTCTTATTTTAACATGGTGGTACATTTACATAATGTTCACTGTATTTTAACTTCAAAAGATCATCACCAGGGGAGAAAAAAATAATCTGCAAGAAGAATTGGATGCGTCAGGATTTAGGTATACTCTATATAGTCTAACTTGCTTTAGACAACTCTGCCAAGTATTGTGTAATGTGTTGGCAGTCGGAAGGAGAAAAATTGCTTCTTTGCTGATTTTAGGAAGTCCTATTTGTGTTTTGGAAAGTGGAGCAAGGTAAAAATAAAGGGAAGAAAGTAAAAGTACTTTAAGGGAAGTAAGGTATTGTATATGAGAGTGCCTTGTAAACTGCTAAATAACATAAAGCTGGTAGTTACTATTATTGCAGGGGCATAACTTACAGTGAGAAAGCAAGGATTGAAAAGAGAAAAATGGGAAAAAGGGAAAAGAAATCATTTGAATAAGAAAAAGTTGAGGAAGAAACAAAGTGGGAATATCATAATGGGGGGAAGCTTTACGTTCTAGTTTTTTTTTACCTGAAAATGCAGTAATACTTGTACTTGCTATTTAAACAGTTAAGTTGAAAACATTTTATTTATTAACCAAAAGGAAAGTTGTCAAAAATAATTTGGGAAGAGGATCTTATCATATGAGGTGGTGAGAGCTGGATAGGAACCACTAGGCAGATGACTTTCTCAGCTCTAAATAAAGATCTGTGTGTCATAGGGAGTTATGTAGTGCGTTTCCACTTAATTAAGGTCTAATTTACATTTTTTGGTATCGTCTGAGCCTTTCATTTGTTCTTCATACCTTTGCAAGGTAGGTATCATTAACCCATATTACAGATGGGAGTAGAAGGCTAAGTGACTTGCCCACAGCCGCTTACTTATCCTGTGACAAAGCCCTCCCTTCCTCAGCTTTTGAGTTTATTCCCACATTTCCCCAGGTACTTCACATCAGAGCAGTTGGTTCGGTTGTGTTCCTGGATATTCAACTTATTGGGTTTCTCTAAAAGAAGTCCTTGAAATATAACCGCAGTCACTTAAAAATAACACCCCAGGGGCTTCCCTGGTGGCGCAGTCGTTGAGAGTCCGCCTGCCGATGCAGGGGACACGGGTTCGTGCCCCGGTCTGGGAAGATCCCACATGCCGCGGAGCGGCTGGGCCCGTGAGCCATGGCCGCTGAGCCTGCGCGTCCGGAGCCTGTGCTCCGCAACGGGAGAGGCCACAACAGTGAGAGGCCTGCGTACTGCAAAAAAATTAAAAATAAATAAAAATAAATAAAAATAACACCCCAGGGCATGTTTTAGGTTTGGCTGTGTCTGTACTAAATGACTTCGTGCGAGTCCTACTTAAGGAATACGATTTGAATTCTGTAAGAACCAAGGAATAAACAAAAAAGACATCTCAGCTGCCCCGGTATGGGTTCAGAGTCTGTGTACTGTGTCCTTCAGAACTTATCTGGAGCTTGGTATTTTAAGTTTTAATTCTCTTATGCTTTTTAGTTTTATTTGGTTTCCAAAATCATAGCTGACTTGAAGAAGGGAAAGGTTGATACTCTAAAAGCAATGAGACTCAACCCTTGACAGCAAGGGACAGGACATAACCAAACTATGAAAGGTAGGCAAAAATATCTCCCAAAATATAGCAGTCAGCAACCTTTGAGTAGAGGAACAGACATCCCTCTGTGCCTGGAAAGGTTGTCTTGCCACTGGCCACTCTAGGCAAGGTCAGTCCCGTTACCAGCAGCACACACATAAAGCCAGTTCTACGCCCTGTCCCTCTATCCCATCCATTCATCTTCCACTCACATCCTGACTCCACTTGGCTCTAGACCTGGATCTGTGACTTAGATTTCACCTTTGGCTCTCCTTTTCCTTGGTGTTTGAATTTCATCAATCTCTTCCCTTTGATTCTCAGAGTGTCCTGTTGCTTTGGTGGGAACTCCCCATCTAGCTCTCCTCATGGTGGTAGAAACTCAACATCTGCCTGGTATCCACTGGGCCAGCTTCTTTTCCTCAGAGATAGTGTTCTCATGTTCTAACAGAGCATGATAATTGATAGTCATATTGATGATCTTGTGTCACCAAAGCCTAATCACATTCTGGATTCTCTGAGAAGACATTACCTTTTAGGAAAAAAAATAAATAATCCAGTATGGTTGAAATTAAACCCATTTTATTACTTAGATGGGTCATCCTTCAGCCATTGTGAAACTCTTCATCATCCTCAATGCCTTACCCCTTGAGGTTTCTAAAAAGCAGAAATTATATAGTACTATAAGTGCAGAGTGATACAGAGACTTATAATTTGATGAGTTACAGAATATGTTATTTAGAACATAATCAACTTTTTTAGTAGCTTGAACCAGCTTTCGTATCAAAAAAGATGTTACATTAAACAAAGCCCTTTAAAAAATATTTTGCTTACAAATTTGTCTTTTAGGTTAATAGCAAATACCTAAGTAGAGTTGTTATGTTATAAAACAGTTAGAAAGGGAGATAGTAGAACAAGTGATTGTTGACATGAAATGTTTATTTCGGAGAGAATTCTTGGCATTTTTGCCCCATGTCAGCATAATAAGAATTTGGAGGAGAGGAGGGAAGCATTGATGTATTTGTTGAGGATTAATGTCCCTGTAGAGCATTTGTGTTAGTGAATATATTATGGTAATACCATAAATATAGTAATTAAAAAGTTGCACACTAAACACTTTGTGCACTGGCATAAATATTCCTTTCCTCCCCTTGGTGGCTTGCATTCAAGTGAATGGTGTATTGTTCATCTTGGTCTCCTAGATTCTTAATCAAGAATAGGAAAAAGGATGGCAGTCTCAAAGATCTGTTTCCGTCTCCATATATTGCTATTCAGATGGGCAGAAACAGATTGGATGTTTCAGGACCGAGTTATTTTTTAACAGTTCAGAAAAATGTCACATAGTACATACTAATAAACAAAACAACAACCCCACTATTCCTCACTTTTGGGAACTTTATCCTTAAAGTTGTTTCCAAACAATGCTACAGTGCGCTTCTTGTCATGTGTAAAATGTGTTCAGTGTGATCAGTGATACCTTAGAGCTTATGCGTTACAAAAGAAATGAGATGATGCATAATATAAATATATTTTAGGATCAGAATTTTTAAGGAAGCGAGACTTGATTATCTCATTAGGATCTGTTGCCCAGTGGGTTGAAGCTGAGCGGGTTGCTGTGTGAATGCACGGCTGGGAGGAGAGGCACCCTGCTGTTAAAGTAATAATGGGTCTGTCCTTCACACCAAAGGATAACAAAGGAGGCAGATAGATGTAAAGTGGGCAATTTCTGTTTCTTTGTACGCTCAAAATGTTCGCACCTACTTATTTTCCCACTTAAGAGGCATCCTGTTTTTCATAATTTCATGATTTCTGATTTCTCTTAACACACAATATTTATTTATGAGTTCACAGAGACGTTATTCTGTGAAGAGGAAAGTAAATGCAGTTGAATGCGATTTGCGGCTTGGCTCTGAGTCAGTTAGGGTGGGAAAGGAAGGAATAGAAAGACTAATTCTGTTCTCACCCTTTAATTGGCCTCTTTACCTCCTCGTTGTGAGAACTCTTCGCTTATGTATTGGTTTATCGATTGATTCCATATTTATGGACTGCTTGCTCTGTCTCCCGTGCCCCAGGGACACAAAGACGAATGGTCCAGTCAGTAGTCATCTGATGGCTCTGGAACCATCTCAATCCTGGCTGACTTCAAGGATGATAATGATGGGTTTATCTAGAATTCTAAAATTCTGTCATCTTCCAAAGATGGCCTGGAGACATGTTCATGTGACCAGAATAGACAAACAACCCTGGAGCAGCCTCAGAGTTTGTGAGATCACAAAGGCTGCCTAGAGAACAGAAAATCTGCTTTTCAAGGTGTTTTCCATTGCCTTAGATTTTCTAATGAGCCTTGCTACTTTTGGCATCGTTGGAGTGCTTTCCAAGAGCTAGGTCACTCCACCCACTTCCCGGATTCACCAAAACCTGAGGCGAAAGAGTTGGGCAGGAGATGGAGGATGATGACTGCGCTGCTGTCTTAGGGGACGTTTCGCTAGGAAATCGCGGGCAGGTGCCGCTGCCAGCTCCACCCTCCTCTTCTTTTTGCCTTTTCTTTAAGATGTCTGACTCTTCATTCTCATTAGGTTAGTCATGCTAGAAAGAATCTTTGAATTGAAGCATCTTAAGAGGCCTTGTACGATAGTGGGTAGTGGTTTCATTTAAATGAAACTATATGTAAACCTTTGGAAAGGTTGGCACCGGGGAACAAAGATCATTATAAGAAGAGTGTTCTTCTGAATCTTTTGCTTTTATGCTATTTTTTTGGTACTGCTAATAAGTTCTACTGTGGGAGTGCCTATCTCGCAAATGCCCCTTCCCACCTTGATACGTACTGGCGTATATGTTTATCTACCTTAAAACAGGGTCAGACTACTTATAACAGGGTAGCATGCCAGAAACCAAGATTTTCAAGATCTGTGTCATCAAACCATTTATGTGTCAACTTATTCCTAGCAAAGAACCACGGCAGCTATTTATCTACAACACTGATGTCATTTAGTCTGTTACCTCTAATATCCTAGTGCTGTTACCTACAAACTTACTATAACCAGATTTGTTTTCACTCCTCTAATATACTTCTAATATAAGAGCGTTGTGAATCCCCCCTTCCTCTTCAAGGTCAGGCCCTTCGTTTGTACTCCTGACCCCTTTCCCCCACCTCCTTTGGGATTTTATTCCATCCTTACCTCCTCCCTCTTGAACTCTCAACCTTTCTGTCTCTACTGCTGTCAATACGGACTTCCATTAATTAGCACCAGTGCCCTTCAACAACTGTTCGTTCTCCTTTCTCTTCTTTCACTTGCTCTGTTGTCACTGCCTCTACCACTTCAGTGAAACCACCTTCAGTCAAGGTGGCCAGTGACTGCTTAAGTGTCAAAGGCAAAGCTATAGTTTTCGTTTCTTATCTTTCTTCATCTCATTGTATTCCATGGTACCTCCCTGCCTTTCTTCCTTGGTCCTTTTCAGAAGATCTTTTTCCTCTGCCAGTTCTGTCATTGTCTCTACGGTTCTGCTTTTGGCCCTAATCCTCCAGTCTTCTCCCTCTACCCATGTTCCTTCAGTGATATCACCCGCTAATCTAATTTCTGCTACTTTCTATGTAGTGACCACTTCTGTGCCTTTACGTTTTGCTCAGGTTTCTTCCCCAAGCCTCACTCTCAAGAATATCTGGTTGTCCTCACTCGAATCTTCTACATCTCAATTTCTAATGCACCAAACTAAACCCGTTGTCTTCCTTATTAAACTTGTTAATTCACTAGTATTCTCTACCCCATTTGTCACTGCTGTCCACCCACATGTAGTCAGGTACCATGTTGCTCTGCTTTTAGTGTCTGGATGTTTCCCAAGTACTAATTCTTCTCTCCTTTTCCCTTCCCCACCTACCTCCACTGCCCTAATCTTCACCCTTCCTCTCCAGCCTAACTGGTCTCCCTGCCGCTACTCTGCCCTCTCTGAATCCATCCCGAGAGAGAGTCATGCATCTGAAACCCAGCTCTGATCCATCAGTGGCTGTCTGCAACTAAAGTTCTCGAATATGTGTACAAGGTTACAGTCGGGCTCCAGCTTCTTTCCTGGCCTCGCTCTAGAGAGCCCAGCAACACAATACACCAGGCAGTTTTCTTACTCCTGTATTTTCCGTTGTCTTGTTTCCCAGTCCCCGCTTGGCTAAGTCCTGCCCAGCCTGAGGACATGCCAGGCACCCCTGGTACTTGGAAGCCTTCCCCGACTTCTCCATTTCTGGGCTGCTTGCCATGAATCTCAGTCATTGTGCTCATCCCACTGCCCTTTGGGGTCAGCTGTGTGTGTTTCTTGGTCCCACTAGACTTTGCTTTCGTTAAAGACAGAGACAGTGCCTTATGTCTTCACATATAGGAGGCGTTCAATGTATGTTTTTTAAGTGAAGACTGGATAAGGACAATAAATCAATTTGATGTCTACAAAAAAGGGCAAAAGTAATCTATGCATAGTAGTACCTTTAGGAGGGGGCACGAAGCGGGTTTCTGGGGTACTGATAATGCTCTGGGTTTTGATCTGGTGTGTTCAGTGGAGGAAAATTCATTGAGCTGTGTGTGGTATGCGTCCTTTTCTACATTTATGTTCTGCTTCCATGAAAAGTTAAAAAAAATTAATTTGATGTCTTTGGTACCCAGTGTAGAAAATTTAGTTTTTCCTTTCAAGCTTTTAGAGTTTTTTTTTTTTTTTTTTTTTTTACAGAATATCAGTTTAGATGTCACAACAAAGAACCAGGCTAGTGGTATTCCTTGACGTTAAGGAAGAGTGAGATGAAAAAGCGTCAGCGTGGGTGGGGTTGTCTGGTCCTCTAAAGAGGGCCAGTGGCGGTCCAGTGGTTAAGCCTCTGCCCTTCTAATGCAGGGAGTGCAGTTTGATCCCTGGTCAGGGAACTAAGATCCCACGTGCCACGTGGCGTGGCCAAATAAATAAATAAATAAAGAGGGCCAGTGAGGGCCAGCCCTGATGGATAGACTTGCAGCGACGTGCACTTCTGTCACACTTAGCATAGGGGCCATATGCTAATGATCATCAACGTGCTCTGGGCCTGCCAACAGTGACAGGGAGACTTCATCTCTGCTGTGACTATGAATAATTCATAAACCTGGTTATCTGGAAATTTGTGGTCATCAGTAGCATTTGAATGAAAATATGCAATCATTATTCTAAATCTGTTTTTTTATTTCTACTTTCTTTTTGTCTCCCCCTCCCTGTACCACAGCTTAAACATCTCAGTCTTTCCTGAGTACTTGGAAACTGCCGGGGCCCCTGATAATGTGCTGACTGGTCGCTATGGGCAGACGGTACCCAGAGGCTCACTGTTATCCAGGCAGCTCATGTATGTATGGGATTTGTCTCTCTCTCTTTTTCCTTTAATTTTCAGTGTAGAATATTGCAGGCTACTGAACTGGTGGAGGTTTATAAGATATACATGACAGTGTTTAGAAATGCAGGAGAATGGATCCGCTCTAGGGGAAGTTTTTAATATTGAATGATGAGAAATGTTATCTAAATTAGGATTTTTATAATTCAGTGGCCCTATAAGACAGACCAGAAGGGTATATCAGCCATCTGCCTTTTCTGTTTCAGCGCATCCACTCACATACAGGTTTTTTTGTTTGTTTAAGTTTTCCTTTTTCATCACAATACACAACATTTGAAACAATAGCAATGCCATAAATTAGAAACATTTCCCAGTGATTTAAAAACTTCTTTTGCAATAAAAAAAATTCATGGACCCGGAAGAGGTCCTCAGGGTATGTCGTTGTTGAATACATGTTGGCGAGAGAGTCCCTGACTCTAATTTTTTTTTTTTTTTTTTTTTTGTGGTACGTGGGCCTCTCACTGTTGTGGCCTCTCCCGTTGCGGAGCACAGGCTCCGGACGCGCAGGCTCAGCGGCCGTGGCTCACGGGCCCAGCCGCTCCGTGGCACGTGGGATCCTCCCGGACCGGGGCACGAACCCGTGTCCCCTGCATCGGCAGGCGGACTCTCAACCACTGCGCCACCAGGGAAGCCCCCGACTCTAATTTCTTAACATTCTCCATAGGAGGAAGCTGTTGATTCCCTCAGTGATGACTTTCTGTGTCTCACAACAGTTAAGTTTTCCCAACAGTAGTCTTTTGGGAGTGGCTACAAATGCAGCCTTTTCCTATTTGGCTCTACCCTGATAACTTAGGAGAAGAATGATTATTGCCCATTTAATGATCTCTCTTATTTCTATAAAGCATAGTCTGTCTCAAACTTATTTTTTGCTCTCTTTAGTCTTTCAGCCTTGGGCCAGCTGTTTAGGTATTTACCTGTTTTTGTTGCTGCCCTTGGGACCTCTGGAATTTTGAATTCAAATCAGGTGTATGTTCGGGGTAATTCCTCAGAGTGCCTTTGCTCCCCTATCCTTTCTGGAGTTAATGGTTATTCACAGTTACCGTTAAGCCCCATTTCCTTTGTACATTTCTTTTTCTTTTTTCTTCGTAGAAAAGTTAGAACCATCCTCAAACCCTCCCGCAGACAACTGCTTCTAAAATAAGCCAGATCGGTGGAAGCAGCAGCGGAAGGGAGCGCTGACAGCAGACTGGGAGCTCAGACCAACCACCAGCGTTAGAGCTGGCTGGGATGGGAGCAGTGGCTTTTACTGATAGACTTTCGTATCCTCCAAGGGCATCACTGTATTACTCTAAAGTCAGCCATTTTTATAGTGAACATTATCAGAAAAAGTTTACCCTTGTCATACTGTAAGACAGAGATTGGCAAAGGGTGGCCCATGGGCTAGATCTAGCCCATGCCTGTTTTTGTAGGGCCTAACAATGGTTTTCATGTTTTTGAATGGTTACCTACGTAATCTGTTTTGCCTCTTGGCCCTCAGAGCCTAAAATACCTACAGTCTGGTCTGTTAAGAAAAAATTTGCCTGTCTCTGCTGTAGAAAAAGTTGGAAGGCATGTAGTACAATTCAATCACATGAAATTGTTAACATTCGACTGTTTTTGACCTACAAAAATGCTGATTGCTTATGGTTCAATCTAATATATTTTGAGGAAATTCTTCCCTTAAAATGCCTAAGATGTTAAAGTTTGGTTTCTTGGAGTAGAAGAAGTAAATTTCCTTGGAAAATTCACAAGTGTGGTCCTGCTCATTTTTCACCACCATCGTACCTCTCCTCTCCAGAGCTTTCTAAAGGGCCGTCAAGTAGTTGAGAGGAAGCGCTTCTTTTTCACTTGGCTTAATTCTTACTAATACTCTCTAGGAGAAAACTGTCTTCTTATCTCACCCTTCCTGGGTGCTAGGAATGAGCTAGCCACTCCCAGGATAGAGGTGGCTGCTATGAATACGCCGAGGCCTCTGCCGGACATGTCACCTGGGCCTTTTTCTGGCGGGAAGGAGGGTGCGTGTCTGCCTTGTCCAGGGGGCATGCATGATGGTCCCTTGGCCTGCTGCGTGTCTGCGTAATGCGTTCCTTGAACCATCCTTCCCTGGACCTAGAACGTGGTTCCCACCCTTCTGTGCTTTCCACCTCCCTTTCCAGTGTTACTGATCCCCTAGTCCAAAGCATTAAAACCATCATTTATTTTATGCGGTTTGTTTTCCATTCTTTCCCCCTCCCCTTTGTACTTCCCCTTTCCTGATTGTTAAGTAAGATTTGCTTGTTGAAATCTCCAGCTGACATTCTTTAGTGGCTACCCTTGGTGGTAGGAAACGTTCACCTCAGCTGCTGTGTCTCCTGTCACCTAAGGCAAGAAATCTAAGATGACTTGGGGCCTCCGGGCCCGACCTAGGTCTGATCAGGAACTTTAGACATGAATAGTTCCCTGGAGATGGGAAACTATTTCAGGGGAAAGAAATTCTCCGGAGTTTATAATTTTGTCGTTAAGTGTGGTCACAGCCCTCCGTCAAGGGTTGGAAGCACATACTGCTCTGAATTGATTCCGAGGCTTGCATGGCAAATGGGAGTTCCGGATTTTCCTTTTTCGTGTTTTGGGACCACTGTTGTGCCTTTCAAGGCTTTTTTCAGGACAGGATGCTGTTCTTCGGTGGAATGTGGAGTGGCATCCATTGAGCACCAAAGTAAGAAGTCAGTAGCTAGAGCTGACCTTCCCCCACTTTTCATATAGATATTTGTGCTTGTGTTAAGACTAGAGTTGAATTATCCTGGAAATTACTAGTCAGATTGCATCCTTATTTATTTTTGTTTGCATCTTGTAGTTGCCTTGTGTCACTGCAGTATCCGCTCTAACCCTGACCATCAGAGTCTGGACCTCTGGCCGGAAGTCTCTCTCCCTGCAAATTTGACTCCTGCATGGTGGCCACATTAATCTCACAGAAGCACAGCTCTAATCACATCACTTCCCTGTGCTCAGCGCATCCCCGCTAGTCCAGAAGGTCACCCTGACATTGGAGTGCTCCACGTTTTCTTTCACTGTTCCTTATAATACTGTCCTGTGTTGGCCCGAGTGGGCTGCTCCTGCCGAGACACACCCTTTGCCTTTGGGTCACTCATTGTTCGTGCTGTGCCCTCCCTGGAATGAGGGTCCCTCTGTGGAGAACCTGCTAAAACCCCATTCTGACTTTCGGGTGCAGCAGAGTTGCCCTCTTTCCCAGGAAGCTTCCCTCGTTTCCCAGCAGGAGGCACGCGTTCCTGTAGCTCTTACATCTCCCTTGTGAAGCTTGTGTCCCAAATTACTCATTCTATCTTGGCGTGCGTGTATACTTCGTCAGACCTTTGAAACTAAACTCTGTTTCATCTCCCTCCTCTCCTCTGTGTATGAGGACAGTGCTCCATCAGTGGTAGAAGCTCAAATATTTGTGGAATCACTTTGGGCTTAGGGGTGACACTGGGTGATAACTGTCCTCAGGAAGCCCCTATAAAGCATTTTCCAGAGAACTTGGTGGAACCTGTGCAGACCAAGGCCAAGGCCAAGGCCAAGAGGGTGTAATTAAGGCCTCCAGGACTGTGCATGGGCTGGGCCCTGTGCTGCTTGCCCACCCCTGGCTCTCCTGCCTTTCCTTCCCTCTCACTCACAGGGTGGGCACTTCCTCCCTTTCTTAAGAAATTGCCGTTTAAAAAGTTTAAACAGGAGCAGGCAAATATGATTATTTCTTTTGGCCTTCCCTCCTTGACTTCCCCTGTTCTCAGTGATGAAAGACATTGGTTTTGTTTGTAGTCCTACTCCATGCCACTCACTGTGTACTGAATTTACTAGAAATTCTCCACTTCAAATGGGATATACTTCGAAAGGGTCATCATATCATCCCCATTTCACAGATGAGAATACTGAGGCTTGGAACAACAAAGTAACTTGTCACCGCGGAGTTGCAGTTTGAGCCTAGGTTTATCTGCCTTTTCTGTCTGTGTTCTTTCCTCCCACCAGGCTTTCTAGTGACCTGGTCATCACTTGGGTGATCACTTATTTAGATGTTGTCCACTCTCCTGTTCTCCACACCATGGCTTTTAGTAACATGGTCTTAGAAGCCTAAAAGATTCTGCATCAAACGATGCTGACATCTGTCTCATATCTCCTCTTTTATTCATTATTTGAACCCAGTAATTACAGGTAATGTGAAGGCCCTAGGAGAGCACTTCATATAGAAAGAGTAATAATAATACAGAAGTAGTAACAATGCTTTAAAAATCATGCAAGTAACATATGTTTAATATAGAAATTTTTAAATTTTTATTTTATATTGAAGTATAGTTGATCTATAATGTTGTGTTAGATTCAGGTGTACAGCAAAGTGAATCAGTTATACATATACATATATCCATTCTTTTTCAGAATCTTTTCCCATAGAGTTCCATGTGCTATATAGTAGGTCCTTGTTGATTATCTATTTTATACATAGTAGTGTGTATATGTTAATCCCAAACTTCTAATTTATCCCGCCCCTCCATCTTTCCCTTTCGGTAACCATAAGTTTGTTTTCTAGGTCTGAGTCTGTTTCTGTTTGGTAAATAAGTTCATTTGTACCATTTTTTTTTTTAGATTCCACATATAAGTGATATATGATATTTGTCTGACTTACTTCACTTAGTGTGATAATCTCTAGGTCCATCCATGTTGCTGCAAATGGCATTTCATTCTTTTTTATGGCTGAGTAATATTCCATTGTATCTATGTACCACATCTTCTTTATCCATTCCTCTGTAGATGGACATTTAGGTTGCTTCCATGTCTTGGCTATTGTAAACAGTGCTGAAGTGAACAATGGGATGCATGAATCTTTCAGAATTATGATTTTCTCTGGGCCCAGGAGGATTGCTGGATCGTATGGTAACTCTATTTGTAATTTTTTAAGGAACCTCTTATACTGTTCTCCATAATGGCTGTGCTGATTTACATTCCCACCAACAGGGTAGGAGGGTTCCCTTTTCTCCATACCCTCTCCAGCATTTATTGTTTGTAGACTTTTTGATGATGGCCATTCTGACTGGTGTGAGGTTGGTTTTCTTTTTTCTTTTTTTTTTTTTTGCGGTACACGGGCCTCTCACTGTTGTGGCCTCTCCCGTTGTGGAGCACAGGTTCCGGGCGCGCAGGCTCAGTGGCCATGGCCCACGGGCCCAGCCGCTCCGCGGCATGTGGGATCTTCCCGGACTGGGGCACGAACCCATGTCCCCTGCATCGGCAGGCGGACTGTCAACCACTGCGCCACAAGGGAAGCCCAGTGTGAGGTTTTTTTTAAATAAATTTATTTATTTACTTATGGCTGTGTTGGGTCTTCGTTGCTGCGCACAGGCTTTCTCTAGTTGCGACGAGTGGGCTTCTCATTGCAGCAGCTTCTCTTGTTATGGAGCACAGGCTCTAGTCACTTGGGCTTCAGTAGTTGTGGCACGTGGGCTCAGTAGTTGTGGCTCACGGGCTGTAGAGCGCAGGCTCATTAGTTGTGGTGCACGGGCTTAGTTGGTCGGCGCCATGTGGGATCTTCCTGGACTAGGGCTCGAACCCGTGTCCCCTGCATTGACAGGCGGATTCTTAACCACTGCGCCACCAGGGAAGTCCCTCATTTTAGTTTTGATTTGCATTTCTCTAATTCTTAGTGATGTTGAGCATTGGAAAATTTTAAAAATGACGAAAAGAGAAAATAAGTTCTTACAACCCTATATACCAAGAGATAACTGTGTTAAACATTTTGTTGAATGCTTTCCTGTACTTCTAGTATTCTCTCTTAGTATATTTATTTATTCTGTTTATTTACAGTAATAAGATAATGTCAGACACTGTGTTTACTCAACAAAGTGTCGTAAATACCTTTCTAGACCAGTAGCAACTCAGAAGTATCTGTAGCCTGTAGTGGACTTACTTACGTGATGTCCCAGAGGAAGGCAGTAAAAGCAGGTGAGTGCAGGGAGCCTGATTCCCCTCCACAGGAGGAGGGACTTTTATCATGGTTAAGAAGACGTTGGCCAGGACCCACTGAATTGGTTTTCTCCGTCCATTAACACATCTCAATTCTCAGTTTGAAAAGCACTGCCCTAGAGATTACAGAGTACTGGAGGGCAAGCTTGGGCAGACTTGGAGTTTTCAGGGAGGCGGGGAGGGTTCTGAACTCAGTTGGGGTTTGAGGAAACATGGGGAATTTTTTGTTCCTCTGTTTGTTTTGGCCGCACCGCGCTGCATGCAGGATCTTAGTTCCCCGACCAGGGATGGAACCAGCGCCCCCTGCAGTGGAAGCGCTGAGTCTTAACCACTGGACCGCCAGGGAAGTCCCAACATTGGGAATTTGAGTTAAGACCAGGAGCCTGAGGGCAGTGCCCAAGATCATTCACAGCCAAGTGTGGGTCTCACTGCCTGGAACAGCCAGGACGTGACGTGGCATCCCAGGACAGGGGCTTTCTGTTCTGGTTTTCATTGGTTTTCCTGGTGTGGGAGGAAGGCCTGCAGGATTGTCCAGATCACCTGCAGGGGATCACAGCAGGGAAGCCCCTGGGGAGTCTCAGGGTTGTAGTGAGTCCATGAATGAAAAGTGGATGTATGTAGGAGTTGGGAAAGGTTAAAGGGAACACAATTTTTAAAGTACACTGATTAGATTTTTCTTCTGTGCAAGAAAAAAAAAATCTATATATTTTAGAAAATGTGTAAATACTAAAAAGCCCAAGGGGGAAAAAAACCATCCTTAACATTTTGCATGTCTTTATAATCTTTGTGTGTGTGTCTATATAAGCACCTGTTCTTTCATGTTAGCATTATTGTCATCATCATCTTATTTTATCACCTACTTTTTGTTGCTTAATTCATCATGGAAATTTCTGATATTAAATATTCTTCTAGTAGGTGGTTTTTACTGATCTTATACTTTATTACAATGCATGGATGTATCATAATTAACAGTCACCCATTGTTGAACATTTAAGTTATTTCCAGTCTGTTGCTGTCCTTCTAGATTACTAAGTCTTTTTTTGTGTGTGTGCTTAAGAAATATTTGAAGTGAAATTGCTAAGTTGAAGGGTTGCTTGCATATTTTAAAGACATTGCTACACACATCCAAACTGCTCTCTAGAGAAGTCTTATTTACTTTCATCATTCTTGTGTGAAGATTGTCCATTTCTTCCTACTCTGGAAGCAGAGACAGAGAGAGAAAAAAAACACTTTTCTATATGATAGGTGAAATACGCTATCTTCATTGTTGTAGTTTGCATTTCCTTTTTATTAATATTGAGGCTTAGATTTAAAATTTTTAAATTCAGTTTATTTAAACTTAAAAAAAAAGTTTATCTGTTCAGTAGCCCAAAATCAGCCACTTTAAATATGTGTGATGCAAATGTAAAAAAAGTCAATTTGACTTGTGTTGGTAATATGACTTGTCTTCATTACACGTAGTTTGTATTGGTTATAAGCTGAAAGTCTGATTCTTTAAAGAGATAAGGTTGCTAGATTTTTCATATGATAATAACTTGGGGATTTAATTAAAATATGAAACCAAGCCCTCAGACTTAGAACTCTGGACTTAAAAGTCGACAGCCTGTGAGAGAGTCCTCGGACTGGGAGATGGGAGGCCTGAGTTCTAGCCCTGGCCCTGCCGTTCCTGGGCTGAGGGCATAGAAGAGTCATTAGAACCAACTGAATCTCACTTCTGACATCTGTCAATTGAGGAGCTGGACTGGATGATGTTTAACCTCTAGTTCAAAAATTCTTTAGTATATTTGCTTTCCAGAGAAAGAACTGCAACTGAACCTTGGCTCTAGGGAGAACCAAGCCAAAGGCAGAGCAATTATATTCGAGACGTAGAACACAAAACATGAACGGATAGTGAAGTAGTGTTTGACCTTGGATTTTAACTGCTTAAAATACCTGCAAACAGGCCAAGACAAAGAGCATTGAAATGAGAGGTCAGAGCCGAGTAAGTAAAGGTAATCCACTTTACTACACAACTGCAGTGACAAAAACACAAGTGCTTTTACATGATAGTGTTTAGATAGCTCGCCAGTTTAGACAGGTGTGTTAGTACCTGTTTCCTGGTGTCATTGTGTAAATGCTTCTGATAGGAAAAGTCCTGAGAACCATTATGAATGTCATTAAGTACAGGACCTGACTTATAGTAAATGCTCAATGCATACATATATTTTATATATAATGAATGAACAAAGGGGATTCCTTGCACATTACAAGTTTTTCCAAATCCTACTTTCTAACACACATGGTTCTACTGCTTTAGTTGTGTTCAGGGTAGCCTCTTTCTGAACATGATAACCCGTTTTGTTTGCACCCACCTGACTGCATCAACCCTCTCATCCAAATCTCCTTAGTGTTCTCCTCTGCAAACTGGGAGGCAGTTCTCACGCCAAACTGGGAAGTAACTCTAATGCCCTTGTATGTTTTGGTATCAGTTTCCTTTGTTTCTCTCAAGGCGGAATTATTCCTCTTCTTCTGCTTACCTTTTGTATTGGTTTTCTGTTGCTGCTGTAATGAATTACTGCAAACTTGGTGACTTAATACAAATTTACTCTCTTAACTATTTGGGAAGCCAGATGTCTGCAAGAAGTCTTACTGGGCTATCAAGTTGGCAGGGCTGATTCCTCTTGAAAGCTCTAGGGGAGAATCTGCATTCCTGACTTTTTCAGCTTTTAGTGACTGCCTGTATTCCTTGGTTTGTGGCCCCTTTCTCCGTCTTCAAAGTGAATCACTCTCATCTCTGCTCACATTACCCTCTCCTCTTCTGCAGTCAAATCTCTCTCTGCTTCCTCTTACAAAGACAAATTGTGATTACATTTAGGGTCCACCCAGAACATCAGCTTCTCTCCCCATCTCAAGACTTTAACCTAATCATAGTTGCTGTTTTATTGCCCATATAAGTTTCTAGGGATTAGGATGGACATATCTTTTGAGGGGAGGGGATGACATTATTCAGCCTACCTTTTTTCCTTTCCCACCCTGAACTTTTTCCTTTTCTACTTACTGCCAACTATTTGCTGTTATAGGAACACACACACACACACACACACACACAGAGCTATTGCATTTACCTAGAGAAATATTAGTTTCCTCCCCAAACAAACAAACAAACATTCATTCCATGTCTGAATTGCTGTGCCAGGTACTCTAACCAAAAAGGGTAAGATTGCTCCTTAGCTGACAGGACTAGGAGGCAAGGTATAGTACAGAGGAGAATATAAGGAAGCCCCAAATTTAAGATACTGTTTTGTTGGCAAATCTGCAACCCCTATTAAAACAAACCCTCCTTATTAGCTGAGCCACCTTCAAATTCATGAGTTCCCTCTTTGGCTGTTTCTTATCTATTCCTGAACTTGCGCATTGAGGGTTTTTGCATCCATCCCCCTCCCAAAATGAGATATAATTAACATACTATAAATTCACCCCTTTAAAGTGTAAACTCCAGTTGCATTTAGTATATTCATAAAGTTGTACAACCATCACCACTATCTAATTCCAGGATGCTTTTATCACCCTGAAATGAAACCCTGTATCCATCATTGACTGTCCCTCCACATTGCTCTCCTTCTCTCCAGGAAGCGAAGAACCTACTTCTGTCTCTATGGATTTGCCGATTGTGGACATTTCGTATGACTGGAATCACATAATATGTAGTTGGCCCTCTGAATCTGCAGGTTCCTCATCCATGATTCGACCAACCGCTGATAGAAAATACTTGGAAAAAAATTCCAGAAAGTTCCAAAAAGCAAAAGTTGACTTTGTTATGTGCTGGCAACTGTTCCCATAGCATTTACATTGTATTAGGTTATTATAAGTAATCTAGAGATGATTTAAGTTAAACAGGAGGATGTGTGTAGGTTATACGCACATTCTACACTGTTTTATATAAGGGACTTGAGCACCCGCAGATTTTGATGTTTCCTAGGGGTCCTGGAACCAATCCCCCACGGAAACCAAGGGATGACTGTATGGCCTTTCGTCAGTTAACATAATGTTTTCAAAGTTCCCCCATGTTGTATTGATAGTACTTACCAGCATTTTATTCTTTTTTATTGCTGAATAATACTCCATTGTATAGATATGCCACATTTGGTTTATATATTCATCAGTTTATGGACGTTTGAGTTGTCTCCACTTTTTGCTGTTATGAGTAATGTTGCTGTGAACAATCGTGTACAGATTTTTGAGTGGACAAATGTTTTCATTAGGTAGCTATATGGGAGTGGAATTGCTAGGTCATAAGGTAACCCTGTCTTTAACTTTTTGAGTAACTGCTAGTGTTTTACAAAGTAGCTGAACCCTTTCACAATCCCACCAGTAATATAGGAGGGTTCCAGTGTCTTGACATCCTTGCCAGACTTCTTATTGTCAGTCTCTGATTATAGCTGTCCTGGTGGGTGTGAAGTGGTATCTCACTCTGGGTTTGATTTGCATTTACCTGATGACTACTAATGTTGTACATCTTTTCAGATCCTTTGTTCATTTTAAATTGAGTTATGTACCCTTTTTTTAAATTGTAAGAGTTCTTTATATATTCTGAATACTAGACCCTTATCAGATTTATACAATTTTTCTCCCGTTCTGTGGGTTGTATTTTTACTTTCTTGATAGTGTCCTTTAAAGCGCAAAAGTTTTATACTTTGATGAAGTCCAATTTATCTGGTTTTTTTTTTTTTTGGTCACTTGTACTATTGATGTCATATCTAAGAAACCATTGCCTAATCCAAGGTGTTGAAGATTTACTCCCTTTTTCTTCTAATAATTTTATAGTTTTAGGGCTTACCTTTAGGTGTTTGATTCATTTGAGTTAATATTTGTATATGGTCCAACTTCCTTCTCTTGCATGTTCATATCCAGTTGTACTGGTACTGTTTGTTGAAAGACTGTTCTTTCCCTTTTCAGGATAAGCTTTTTATATTCTACAGAGAAACCAGATGGGTTTTGATAGGGATTGTGTTTAATCTTGAGATTGTTTTGGGAAGTAGTGCCATGTTAATAATTTAATTCTTCCAAATCTTTGTCTGTGGATAGCTTTCCATTTATTTAAGTCTCTTTTAATTTCTTTTAATAATGTTTTATAGTTTTTAGTGTACAAGTCTTGCACTTCTTTGTTAAATTTATTCCTATTTTGTTCTTTTTGATGCTATTATAAATGGACTTTTTTATCAATTTCATTTTCGGATTGTTGCTAGTGCATGGAAGTAGAATTGATTTGTGTGTATGTGTATCTCTCTTTCTATAGATCAGTCTATCTAGAGAGGGAGAGAGGGAGGGATCTTGTTTTTTTGGGGTTTTTAAAATAAATTTATTTATTTATTTTTGGCTGTGTTGGGTCTTCGTTGCAGTGCGCAGCCATTCTCTAGTTGTGGCGAGAGTGGGCTACTCTTTGTTGTGGTGCGCAGGCTTCTCATTGCCATGGCTTCTCGTGTTGCGGAGCACGGCCTCTAGGCTCCCGGGCTTCAGTAGTTGTGGCACACGGGTTCAGTAGTCGTGGCTCATGGGCTCCGTAGTTGTGGCACACGGGCTTAGCTGCTCCGTGGCATGTGGGATCTTCCCAGATCAGGGATCGAACCCGTGTCCCCTGCATTGGCAGGCAGATTCTTAACCACTGCGCCACCAGGGAAGTCGGATCTTGTTTTTTTTAATTTTCCCTTCCTTCACTTTTGGAGTTTGTAGTAGATTTTTTCAGTTTCACCTACTATCCTTCCATATTATCCCATTTTTACTTTTTTTTCAGTTATTTAAATATATTTTTAAAGTCTCTTTCACACTGTTCTACTATTTTTAGCTCTTGGGGCACCTATGTTTCCATTTGCAGTGGCTGTTTCTTAGAGTGGGTTTTTTTCTTCTTTGGTCTTAACCTGTGACTGTGAGTGCCTCTTCCGTGAGGGTTAACATGGGAGTTTCATGGGACTGGGACTGTGAGAACCCAGAGGAGTTTCCTTATTTGTCTCAGTCAGTGCCCGTGGGTATCCTTGCTTCTGGGCCATTTTTTTGTATTATTTTCTTGGCCTGGGGCCCTGCTACTACATGGAGGTTATGTATGTGGATACCATACTTCCATGTGGGAACAGTCTTGGAATGCTGATTTCATATTGGTGAGGTTTTGAAAAGTTGATTTTTATTTATTTATTTTTACCCAATCCCCAAATAAAAGCTTCCTTGCAAAGCTTAGGGAGTGGGGGGCATGAATGTTTTCTACTGAGGGGCAACCCTGTATGACTGCCCCGTTAAGCTAATAGCTCAGCTCTAGCCAGCCAGTTTCATGGGCCCTATTGTCTGTATGCCCCTTTCCTTCCTATAGGTCATCGGAGTCTTAGGCCCTAGACATTAAGGCTATATCATGTTCTCATAGCCTTTAAGTCTTCAAAACTTCAACTTTCTCCACTGACTCTGAGTTCCACCTTCAGTTCTGACCCAGGGATTTATTTTTCATGATTTTGACTTTTTTTCTTTGTATTTAAAATGTCGTTAGTTATATCTATTCAGTTTTTCTGTGTGTTTGAAACAGGCAGTCATTCTTTGTCATCTTTGCTCACCATATTGATTAGAAACTTTATCACTGCAGTCTGATTAAAGGATTTGTAAGACTTTTTTTTTTTTTTTTTTTTGCGGTACGCGGGCCTCTCACTGCTGTGGCCTCTCCCGTTGCGGAGCACAGGCTCCGGATGTGCAGGCCCAGCGGCCATGGCTCACAGGCCCAGCTGCTCCGTGGCATGTGGTATCTTCCCGGACCGGGGCACGAACCCGTGTCCCCTGCATCAGCAGGTGGACTCTCAACCACTGCGCCACCAGGGAAGCCCTTTGTAAGACTTTTGAATCACCAGATTGCAACCCCTGATTTCCTCAGAACTTTAAACATAAATAAATGGTAAGTAAATATTAATCCAGTGGATGGGTGTTCTGCAGATCCTTTTATTGAGTTGCCTTGTACCTGAGTAATCACAGTTGTGTAGTGTAGTGAAGTGCAGTCTCATCGGTAGCCACTTCATTCCTTGTGGAATACCACTTTCTGTGCACGTCTCGGAATCAGTAGGTTAGGTTCTAGGTTTTAACATGGCATGTGAACCCAAGCTGTGAAAATGGTTACCTGGGGACTGTATTTTTAGGTATTTACAAATATGGATCTTATTTCATGTCTTAGTAAATAAGGTTCTATCTTGATATTAAGAGTAATAAAGAAAAGTTACTTCTATATATTTATCTTTCTCTGGAGACAGAAATCAAAGTTCGATCATCCAAATTAAAATCTCTTCTTTGTAAATTTTTGCTTTAAAAAAAACCTTCTCTATAATCTGCTTCTTCTAAGCTAGAGATTTGAAATCCTGTTTTGTTGTGATAAAAAAAAAGTCTCCTCTTCACAAGGCTGCTCTGGACCTAGTGCTTTCCCCTGTAGGATCAGAAAGAGAGAACAGAACTAAGAAGCCGTATGTCAAGTCTTTCCTTCCTGGAAGGAAGCCTGCCTGTGTTGGTTGTGGAATGAGACTCTGGAAAACGTGGCAAAATAATCCGTGGAGAGAGCTAAGTGTGCCTCCCTTTTATCTTTCTAAAGACTAGCCTTCTTGCTTCAAGAGAACCTGTTAGTAGAGTGTGGTGAGTCCCTGCAGACTGCATGCCCAGCATTTCTGGGATAACTGTAGGGGGTTCTGAGCAGCCTTTTTCCCACACTCCATGTGAAGACGATTGGGATGTTGGGGATGGGTTAGCCTTCTGGATACGCAGACAGGCTTTGACTCAGAGAGATGAGAAGGATGTATTGTCCTCAGGGAGGTGGCCACAGCACTTTCTGCTAATGGAGTAACTGGGAGAAAATGCCCCAGCCAGACTGTGGGAGCTTAAGACCCATCTTCTGGGAGCAGAAGATGGGAAAAGAAAGAAGAGAAATAGGCAACTTTATGGGACAGTTTTGAAACCAAAGCAAATAGAATTATTTTTCCAGGTTTCCTGGACACTTGCTCATTTATGCAAACTTGAAATTGTTCTTGGGGGAAGTGAACTTGGATGACCTGAATGACAGCCACAAAAACCATTACAAAATGAAACCTATTGAATTCTGAAAGGAATGATTTGATATATTGCAGTGTCACAAGATAGGTCAGTTTGTTTTTAGCATCTGTACCTTCTAGACCTTCCTTTTATGAGTGTGTGTGTGTGTGTGTGTGTGTATTTATGTCTATGTGTGTATGGATGGATGCATAGATAGGTAGGTAGATAGTGTAGAAATAGAAAATAGCAAACGTACTACTGAATATTCTGTTGAGAATGTTTTATTACAGCTACATCTAGACTTTTTAGTCGTTCTTCATCTTTTAGTTTTGTGGAAATTACTTAAATCCATGGGATTACACTTGATTTCTCCTTTGAATTCTTTCTTGGGAGTGTCCAATTATGGGAAAAGTTGATCCGCATCTCCTAGGGTACAAAGAGCTTAAGTTACATACTGCTTATTTGGAACTTGATACCAGTAAATCCACCATGACTTGGCTAAATCACGCATACCTGCTACCATCTTATCCTTGTGACGGGGGCTTGGTTAGGGTGAAGGAGGATTTCCTGAACATCAGGAGATAGAAGCTTTTTGTTTTTGAAACCACTATTCCTCACACTGAAGGGTCCAATTTAAACAAAGCTTAAAAGAAGCTTCCTTTTTTTTCTGGTTGAGAGAGAGAGTAGCGTTAAGGCTGGAGGGGGGTGATCACAGCCAAACAATAGAAGGATTGATGCTGCATCTGCTGTACTCGAATGCTGTGCTGGCTTCTCTGGAGTATTGAGAAGAGTTACATATTGTCCTCAAAGAGCTCATGTTTTCATATGTAGACATGACCAAAGGTAGTAACTGCGTCAGTTAGACTCAAATTATGTGATGTAGCACTTTAGAGGAGAGGAAGGCCAGTAAAGGTATGTGTAATCAGTGAAGTTCAAGAGCTAAAAAACAGATTTAGAGAATGTCTTCCTCCAATAGGACATAAAGGTCTGGTATTAGCTATGATTCTGATCCTGGAGTGGCAGAGCAGCTATGGGATTGCAGGTGCCATGGGTGGTATTTGAAGAGCATGTGAGATGGGATATCATGGAGGGACCTCATGAAGTAGGGTCACACGGGAAGGGTTCAAGGGACTGGATAGCCTGGTGAGAACAAAGCATGTTCATAATAATGCCTATTTATATTATTACTATTATTTAAAATATTCATTTAATTTTTGGCTGCGTTGGGTCTTAGTTGCGGCACATGGGATCTTTGTTGCGGCGTGCAGGATCCTCCGCTGTGGCGCGGAGGCTCCTCATTGTGGTGCGCAGGCTCAGTAGTTGTGGCGCATGGGCTTAGTTGCCCCATGGCATGTGGGATCTTAGTTCCCTGACCAGGGATTGAACCCGCATCCCCTGCGTTGGAAGACGGATTCTTAACCACCGGACCACCAGGGAAGTCCCTATTTATATTATTATTAATGACTAACACGTACATAGCCAGACGCTGTTCTCAGCACTTCAGGTGTATCCTTATAATCCTCCCAACAACTCTCTGTGACACAGATACTACTATTATCACTCAATTACAGTTGAGGACGTCGAGGCACAGAGGAGATAAGTAACTTATTTAAGGCTATATAGTAAGTGGTGTAGTTGAGATTTGAATCCAGGCTCTCAGGCTTCCGGGTGTGTGCTCTTAACCACTGTGCTGACTGCTTCAGTCAGTGTGAGACGAGTTGGAAGGAGTTACAAGCAAGGGAAATTGTTGGGTCAAGGTCAAGATTGCAGGGCCTGGGTGCCGGGGATGCAGTGTCTGTTTGGTGGTCACGCTGAGGCGTTAGTGATGTAGATGGGAGTTAGAGGTCAGCGGCATCGAGCCCATCCAGGAAGCACAGGGGCAAAACCGATGGTCTGGAGCCCTTTCGGTGTGCTGGGCTCTGGGGATAGAGCATTGAATAAGGTAGGTAAGGTCGCCGCTCCCTTGGAACTTCCATTCATTCTGGTGATGAAGACAGACGATGGAAAGCTACTCGACGGGGAAGATGGTTATGGGTTGTGGTCCGTGCTGTGGAGGAGTCAGTGGTGTGATGAGAATTCCTGAGCGGGGCCCACGTGGCATAGGGCAGCAGAGGGAAGATGTCCCTGGAGAAGTGACATTTGATCTGTGATCTGAAGGATGAGACAAGCCCAGCCGCGTGAAGGATGAGGAAAGCTCATTCCAGGCTGTGGGGATAGGGACAGTCCAAGGGATGGAAAGGAGGCCTGGGTGGCCCCGGCAGAACGGGCGTGTGTTGAGGCTTGGTGGGAGATGAGGTTGGGCAAGGAGGCGGGGCTCAGTTAGACTTGAGGGCCTTGGTAAGGAGTTTAGATTGTTTCCTAAGAGCAGTGGGAAGCCACTGCGTGTTAAGTAGATGGGTGGCATGGTCCCATGGGAGAGCCAGGGTGTTAACTAGATGCCTGTTGGAGCAGGCCGGGGCAGGGAGGAGCCTGAGAGAAGCGGGGAAACAAGGTGGGGAAAGAAGAGTTAGGATGTTTCTCCCCCATCTGGTACCTTAAAAGTTTGAATCACAGCTAATGTGGCCTTTCTGCCTGGGGAAAGATGAACCTCATGTCAGATAAAGCTTCTTAGTATTCGGGTTGTGAACAGGATTCACAGCAACAAGGCTTGATACGTACCTTTTAGCCATTTGACTACCAATTTATACCTATTTATATATATAGAGAACAACCATATGAACAAACCATATGAGCATATGAACCTAAAGATGAAAAACTATTTTTGCTTTTATAGGCCTTGAATTTATAAAATATGACTTTATATGTAGTAGATGCTTTTGGCGTGGGGAGCTGAAGACACTTTGGAAATACTATAATTAATTACGTTCTCTAATGGATGACTTTCTTATTTCTAAGGTGGAGACTCAAAATGGAGGCACAGTTGCTCACTCACTCAGTACCTATATCCTGCTCCATTTTTGCTGTTAGAACCTGGCTTTAATTCAGGGTGGTGTGGTGATCAGCCTCAGACAGTAGGTTGTGCTGGTCTGAGCCAACATGCCAGTCCTGACCCCTGACTTGCGAGCATTCCTTGTAACCAGCATGGCCATGTGAGCTGGTCCTGGTCAGTGGGACCTGAGAATAAGTCCACTGGGATGGGGGTGGGATTTCTGGGACAGAGCTATTGTCCTGATAAAACCTGACAAATGAGCCTGTCAGTACCCTTTGCTGCTTGCCTCTGCTTTCTGCCTCGAATGCTGATGAGATGTGTGAGTGCACAGCAGCCCTTATGTCACCACGAGGTAACAAGCAGAAAGGAAAAGCCAAAGGTATCACAGAGATACCTGCCCTGACATTGTTCCTGTTGAACCAACACTAGCAGCCCTGAGCCTGTCCACTACTTCCAGTTTGTTGCATCCACTCTTCGTTAGGTTTCTGACACTTAAAGGTGAGCACAGTGCTAACTGAAGCAAATATGAAGATGCGGTGTTATAAGTTTCATCCTGTGTGTTGTGATTACCTCATAAATGTCCCTTGATATTCAGTATGACCTTTAGCCTGTGTGAAAACAGTTTCTGAAAAGGAAGTTCTAACTTGTATTAAAAGTTGTTCAGGGCTTCCCTAGTGGCGCAGTGGTTGAGAGTCCGCCTGCCGATGCAGGGGACACGGGTTCGTGCCCCAGTCCGGGAAGATCCCACATGCCGCAGAGCGGCTGGGCCCGTGAGCCATAGCCGCTGAGCCTGCGCGTCCGGAGCCTGTGCTCCACAGCGGAAGAGGCCACAGCGGTGAGAGGCCCACGTACCGCAAAAAAAAAAAAAAAGTTCACAGTTGAAGATGATGAGTTGTGGCCTTAGAAATATAATTTTTGAAATAGATGAATTCGTCTGTGTGAACCTGCTGTAGCAAGTACCACGGAGCCATACTTCATGGCCACTATCTTCCTTATGGCCTTTTGTGTGTCTTAGTCAGTGTCCTGGTGAACTACATCGTGTGTATTTATGGCTTTATAGGAAACTATAATAGTACTAGGGGTAATAGCATAAATAGTCTGATTCTTAAAAATATGAAGCTCCAACAGGCTTTATTGGATTTCAGGGTAATGGTATTATTAAATTTTCTGCTTCTTTTCAAACTTTCTTATGGCTAAGTTCCACCCTGGTGGTTTCAAGAAATTTGGGGTCTAGATCTGTATTTTTATGGAAAAAAACTTATCCTGGAATTCTCACTTGCTGAATTGAGGGGTAGGGGAAATAATTTGGATTTGTTTTTGTTTTTACTGTCTTGGTCTTTGGGTATAGCACTCAGTGAATTGTTTTCCATGGAGAAAGTAGAAATAGCCCTGTGGTATGCATCATGGAGCTAATATAAAGTATAAAATGAAATTGTATTCTAAGCTGTTAGGGAAAAAAGGGACTATAAGTCATAGGGCCATCAAATTATAAAGAGAAAGGAATTGTAGACATCATCTAATAAAATCTCACTTTTTTCATAACCTTAGAACTTGAGACTTAAAACAGTCATTCATTTAAACAATAAAAATACATGTGGTTACCCTCTGCACCCTCTTCCCTAATGAAAGATTTTCCTAAAGGAACAAGGAGACATTGTTTGTATAACCCAAGGGCCTTCAGAAGAAAGCTTTATAAGCTGTCTGTTCTGACTGCCTCATTTTACAGATAGGAAACTGAAGCCCGTAGAGGACGAAGGTTATTTCTTTAAGGTGGACCAGAAAGTAGCTCTTGGGCAGGTAGGGGCAGGACCATGAAACCTCCTAGATTTATTAACATCTTCAGGGCCGTGTGCTGGAATTCAGATGGCAGATGGATGACCTTGGGTAGATCAGCGTTTGAGCTCATCCTTGAGTGCTGCTGAGGGTTTGACAGGCACTGGTGGGAGGCAGGGCTTCCCAGGCAGAGCCACCGGTAGGAGCGTGTGAGTGGGACAATTTCAGGCAGTTCAGGAAAGGGTGCAAAGCCCAGTCTGGTGCCCCTTTGGGGTCAGGCGGTAGAGGAAAGGCCTGTGTCCATAGAGATTAGGGACCAGTTCGGGCCAGTGCATGGAGCACCTTGAGAGCCCATCAATGGAGTGGGGATTTTATTTGGTAACCAGTGAGGTGCTCTTAAAATAATAACGATGATGATGACGGCTAACACTTACATAGCCCAGACTGTATGCCACCACTGTTCTGAATGCTTCACGTGCTCTTGCCTGTTTAATTCCCACAAGCCTTTGATGTAGGTACTCTCATCTCCATTTTACAGTTGAGGAAACTGAGGCACCGTGAGGTTAGATGACTTAACCCAAAGAGATACTCATAGGACATGATGGAGAAAGAATTCAAACCCAGGACTGGCCCTGGAGTCCCACATTTTAATGGTCTAGAACATGGTCTGGTGGTGATAAAGGTGGTGGATTCTCTTAGGAAGATGGATCTATAGGAGAGTGCAAGAGGATCGAAGTGAGGGCAGAAGGGTGATCAGGAGGTGATGGAAGGCCTCCTTGAGAGTAATAAAAGCTTGGCGTGGAAATGAAGGGAGGAGCATACAGCTGGCAGGAGCTTCTGAGATGGATCAGTGGTGCCAGGTCCCCAACTGCATATGGAGGCCGGGGAGGGACAGAGTCAGAGATAATTGAGACATCGCTTGGACGTCCGCCTCACTGGATTAGGGAAGTTGAGAAGGAGATTTGTTGGGAAGGTGGTGATTTATTCTTAGAGCCCTCTTTTCTCACAGGTTTTTAACCTGGGAAAACTATCTGGGGAAGAAAGCCACGTGTGTCCTAACAAATTTCTGAGTTTATGGACTCTCCCCAGCTCATCTGTCTTAGCCTGGTGTTGGGCCCACAGTAGGTCTAAATAGTTATTTTTTAGACACTTCGTGATCTTCACAATTCTGAGGCTGCTTGTCCTCTTCCCAGCTTAAGAATATTGGGTGGGGCTTCCCTGGTGGCGCAGTGGCTAAGAATCTGCCTGCCAATGCAGGGGACACGGGTTCGAGCCCTGGTCCGGGAAGATCCCACATGCCACGGAGCAACTAAGCCCGTGCACCACAACTACTGAGCCTGCGCCCTAGGGCCCGTGCTCTGCAACAAGAGAAGCCACTGCAACGAGAAGCCCACGCACCACAACGAAGAGTAGTCCCCGCTCGCCACAACTAGAGAAAGCCCGCGCACAGCAACGAAGACCCAATGCAGCCAAAAGTAAATAAATAAATATATTTAAAAAAAGTAGAATATGGGGTGTGAGAGCAGGAGAGGTGATGGGTGTGGTTCTGCATCTGGAGGGCACTGTTTGTTTCAGCTTCCCCAGCAGTGACCCTTGACTTCCACTTTCCTGTCCTCCCTTAGGTCTTAGGTGTTGATGGGAGGGAGATAGAGGAGATGGTGGTGTTCCTTTGTGAGTGGGCATCCGGTGCTGGGAGGAACGCCCTGTTCCGGTGGCGGCCTCTGCCCGCAGGTCAGGGCTGAGAGCAGTGTTCTTCCCTCCTGTCGCCTTTCTGAGAAGGGTGATCCTGGCCTGGCAGGTCTTCTCTGAGGCCTCTAACTTCCGGTCCCAGCTGAAGGACCCAGAAGGGACAGCAGTAGCAAGATCGGTAGCTAATATCCTTCTGGGAAAAAAAAAATCCTGAAGTGGATGAGAGAACGTGGCAGTTACCGTTTGGGTTTATGTTTCATCACAATATCTGCAGTCTTGGGCATTTTCTTCTCCTCCTTTTCTTCCTCTCCTGCCTCCATCATTCCTTCTCCTTCCATCCTTCTTTTTTTCCCCTCTAATCAGAGGAGTTGCTAATTGGGCAGGGTCAGTAAATGTGATGCACCTATTGTTGTATTTGATTTTGGTTTTACATCTTGATTTCCCAGGGAAAGGTAACCCTGGCAAGTCACATAAGCATTGGTTGCGTGTGGAATTTATGCAGCATGCGCTATTCTGGGTCTGGCTACAAGGGGAAGATGAAGGGACTAGAAGACTGGGCTATCCCTGTCCTCAAGCCCCTTAAAAACCTTGGAAAGACAGGATGCATATGTGGGTTCAAGGCCTGGTCCAGTCACTTGCAAAAAGTCCATGCTTTCTCTTGTCTCTCATCCGTAAAATGGGGGAGGTAATGTTTGCGTCAAAGGGGTGTTGTGATGCACAGATGGGACAGCATGTCTGAATACTGAGCACTTCTCTTATCTCCCTGTTCTCATTCAATTAAAAATTTCTGGGTAGTACCTTAGGATGATCCCAGAAATACTAGAGGGAGATGGGGGAATCTAAGTATTGTGTTAAATTGCTTTATGCGTGTTTATTTCATTTCTGCCTAGTGACCATGTTATTGTTATTCTCAAGATGAGAGAACTGAAGTTCAGAGATGTTGAAAACAAAATAGCATCATCACCTGCTGCAGATATGACCTGGAGCAATTATTCAGTGTTTTGTTGCCTGTTACCTCATCTATAAAATGGGGATAATAATAGTTCCCTCCTCATAGGGTGAATATAAGGATTGAAATGGTTAATATACGTAAGTCTTGAAACAGTGCCTGTTAAATAGTCAGTGTGATAAAAGTATTAGAAATTATTGTTCTTCAGACAATTTCCAAATCTCTTCTAAGCTGCTGTATGGTGAAATCAGGATTGATTCATATGCATAATGTGTTGAAATGAGATGAAACTATAGTTTCTGGAATGTAGAGTGGATTTGGTTTTCATGGAGAGGGATTGGGGAAGTGATGTTAGAAGCATCAGGAAAAGTCCAAAGGAGAGAGGGGAAAGGATTTCTCTGGCAGAAAAAGAGAGCTCCAGAGATAATTAGGAAGCAGGTCAGAAGGAAAGCTCTGTGTTGCTTTTGTTTTGTGCCAGGAGAGAAGCCATTTCCTGATTGCTTGGTTATGACACTCACCTTCTCCTGGAACCGGTAGGTGAGGGATCAATAAACTCTGTAAATGGGATCTTTGGAGTCCCTGCTTCGCCAGCTCCCTCTTTCTTTCCACTTCCTGGAAGAGGCAGTAGAGTAGGATATTAAACTAAGGATCCTGCAATCAGGAGACCAGGTTTGGAGCCTGAGCCCTGCCGCTTATTAGCTGCCTGATGTTTTGCAAGTTTCTTAATCTCCATATAGCTCCGTGTCCTGCTTGTGAAAGGAGGAGAATAATGGTGCCCACCTCCTAGGGCTTGTAAGATCTGAGAAAGATTGTGCACACTGTGTATGTTTAGCTCAGAGGAAGCCTTCAGCAATTGTTAGTTACCCAGGGCTTAATATTATCCCCGGAGCTTTGGTTAGAAATTCGGGCTCCGTGGGCAAGCCGTATGTGGTGACATTCGGGGGCATAGCCTGTTCGGGGTGAATCCCAGCCAAAACCATAAAAGACCCTTGGCTCTTATCACTGTCTCCGTCAAGGATCCGGCATGGAATCTTGAGTCGCTTTTGAGGTATACGTTTATCTGCCTCTCCTTTCCCTCAGAAAAGTGTCTTAGAGCTTAGAGGAGAAGTGGACATAGTTTCTTCTTCTGCTGGGTTCAGAATACCTGGACCCTCATTTCCCTTCCTCTGATTTTTAATTCACAACATTACTGCACAGTGGGACTTTTATATTTAGCAATTGAAACACAATTTCATTATAAACTAATCATTTTGCACTTGTAGTCTTGGTCATGCAGAGATTTTTCTCATTACCTCCTTTGTTCTCACTACCGAGATAGGATAGGGGAATGAATAATGGGTTTCTCTAAGAAATATTAACAGGTGACAAAGTGAACTAGATTCTTCAGAGTCACAAGTCAAGAAGTCAAATCCCATGTGTCCTGACTCCCCATTCCGGTGCTCTTTCCACAAGACCATGGTTCCCCCAGCCTTCCGTCTTGCCTCTGTTAATAGGGCCTGCCGGGTGTTCCATGCTCTCTGTCCGTGGAATGGCTTCGCTTTCTGATGTAGGCATTACCAAATGACCTGTGTCAGCTCTGTGGGGAAACTTGAAATCCTTTCTTCAAAAACTCACGCATTCTACTTCAGATGAAATCATTTTCCTTGGTCAATTTAACAAGATCCTTGCTCTTTCGTTTCCTTTAATTATCTTGTTAAAAAAAAAAAAGAACTGGAGAAGACCATTGCTTTATGAGGCAGTTCATCTCTTATGTTTTCTCTGAGAGGTATATTAAAGCCCAGTTAAGCAAATTAAGGCTTCATCTCATTCTTGTTTGCGATTGTTCTGTTCGGTGCTTTACTATCACTGCCGTCGGCATGTCTCACGTGTATATTTGGAATGTCTTGGAGTATAGATTTATGAAAAGAGGTTATCTTTGTTCCATGCATTACAGGCACTGTGAGCCACTTCCACGTAGTGCCAAACTGTCACAACAGGGTTCTTTGCTTTTTTAATCTCTTCCTCTCACCATGAGAAGTCCTATTAACATGTTTTCTGAGCTGCAGAGTAAAATCTGTCAAATACAGCAGGGAAAGCAGTTGGGTGGTAGCTGTCTTCCTTTTCACAAACTCTAAACTAGTCTTCCTTAGTAAAACTTAGCCTTATCACCGTTTACCCCAGAGCCTTCATTTATGAATAGGAGACATGCAGTGCAGGGAGGGGAATGGGATGGGTTGCTTGCTACTTCTTTACCTATTTATGTTAAAAGATATATGGCATGTGTGTATATATATCTTCATGTACACACTTTATTTCTTTCAATTTGAAAATAACTCTTTTGCTCTGAATATGAAAACACTTCATACTCATTATAAAAAAATTTACACAAATCAACATGAAACATTAGAAGACACTTCTCTAAATCCTACTGCACAGAGATTACTGCTGTTAACATTTTGATGAACTTGCCTATTCATACCTTTATGAACTATTTATTAACTTTGCCAGTGTTCTGCACCTACATGAAACTTTATAAAAGTACAGAAAACTAATAAGATTAAACCCCATACAGACTTAGTATTAAGAAGAAAAAAAGGGAACACAGTTATATCCTTATAGACAATGAAAACATGCCCAAAAGATATGATTTAAAAAAAAAACTAATATATTATTTCAAAAGAAAAAGAGATAATTAAAAATTATCCAAGACATGAAAGAACAGCATAATCTGAATTAGAAAAATCTCAGACAAGATGACAGAGCTCAAAGAATTAGAAATTAGAAGAAAATCACTTTAGAAATAAATTCTTAGATGGAACACAAAATCAGATAAATACCACAAATACTTCCCTAAGAGAAACTGAGGGTGAAAAGGAGGAAAAAGTTAAAAATTGGAAGGAAATGAAGAAAGAAATAAAATTTGGGAAAAGGTGACAGATATTAAAAATAGGAAAAGAAGACCGAACATACCATAATAGGAAAAGCAAACCAAAACAAGGGAGCAGTACAAATACTATATTTCAAGAAAATTTTCCTGAGAAAAAGATTTTAAATGACATTTTTAAAGGGCAAATCATTTATTTTAGGATATCAGCCTAGAACAATCAATGCCAAGATATTTTAGTAAAATTACTGGATTAAAAAGAAGAAAAAGCAAAGTCCTTTGGGCATCTAGAAGAAAAGAGAAAAACAGCAGCAAAAGAATTAGATGGTTCTCAGACTCTTCGAAGAAACCTTTTCTATCAGAAGAAAATGGGATAACATATTTAAGGTCCTCGAAGAGAAGAAAATATGAGCCTGTACTTTTTATGCCTAGCAATATTGACTTGCAAATGTGAAGAACACCAACACTGCATTAACATGCAAGAAGTGAGAGGAGGAAATATTGTTCCCATGAACTCTTCTTAAGGTATCTCCTAAAGAGTGAGCTTTAAACAATGAAAATAACTGGAGAGATACAAGATGAGCCCAGACATCTCAAGATAATAGCTAGCAAGGTTGTTATCAAAGATTATTAGGACCGTGTCAAAAGGACTCAGGAGCCAACTTGAAGGGGCTTCTACTGGCATGGGGCAATTAGAGCTTCAAAAATAAGAATTCCAAGGATGTTTAAATCTGTGAGGGTTGATGATAAGAAAAACAAATTATTGGTTACCTGAGGTTAATGGATCACCAATTCATTGTCTTAAAAGTGGTCAAGAAAGAACCACGTGTTTACCCTGCCTTTCTTATATGAACAGATCACTGGATAACCATGTAGTAGATGAGGGGAGGCCCTTCCTAAATTTTTTTCCACCCAATAAATGAAAATGAAATGAGAGAATTAGACTATCATTATTTTGCAACCCCCGTTGATTTAATGGATCCGGGCATTGAGCGACAATGGCATCTGACATTAGAAACCCAAGAAAACCAGATATCGTGTGCCTCTTGATGAAAGATCATACAACCAAATGGATTGAATCTCAGTATTTTTCAAGCCTCCTAACCCAGATGCCAATTTGCAGGAAATTCGGAGGGTGGAGGAACATGTTAACCTGCACCATGAATATGTAGTCAGCAGAATTCATACTGTGGAAACTCCATAGTTCAAGTGGTCCAGATTCTCTAAGGAATAAATTGTAAGATAAAGAGAAGGATAATGGGGGAGGTAGAGTAAACATAACTTAAAATACATGTCACATTTTTTAAAAAATGGATAAGAATTCACTGTGTTGACCAGAGTTGTAACCTTGGGTAATGATATCATAAAGAAACACAAGGAAGTGAATATGATAAGTTCAAGATAGTTTGTTTACTTTTAGAGGAAAGGAAGAAATTCATGGAGGGCATTTTGAGTTGGCTAGAAAAGTCTGTTTCTTGATCTGGGTGGTAGTTATAAGAGTGGTTTGTTTATAATAATTAATAAACTGTTTTGTGTGATTTTCTCAATCTGTGTTTTATTTTACCATAAAAATAGTTTTAAAATTTTATGGGGCTTCCCTGGTGGCGCAGTGGTTGAGAGTCCGCCTGCTGATGCAGGGGACACGGGTTTGTGCCCCGGTCCGGGAGGATCCCACGTGCTGCGGAGCGGCTGGGCCCATGAGCCATGGCCGCTGAGCCTGCGCTCCACAACGGGAGAGGCCACAACAGTGAGAGGCCCGCGTACTGCCAAAAAAAAAAAAAATTATGAAAGAATGACACTATACATGCTGCCTTTGTTCCAACTTTTTATTTTAATTTTCAAACATACAGAAAAGTTGCCAGCACTGGGTATGAAATGCCAGTATACTCATCATACTGTTTTATTGTTAGTTTTTCATTCAATATTTAGTAGAGATCTTTCTATATAACTAAATATAGAAATATCCTCACTTTTAAATAAATGATGCATAGTATTCTATCATATAAATTAAATCAGTCTTCTATTGATGGACATTTAACTTGTTCCTGGTAGAAATAATGGTGCTTATATGTCCTTATGACAAATTCCTAAAATTTGCTGTCATGGAGTATTCTGATGTGCAGCATGTAAATGGTTGTGTATTGTGAATGAACAACTGTAGAAACCAAAGATGCAGCCTATATTGATCAAGACAGTGCCATGTAACTGAGGGAGGGCATAAATCTCCAAGAAAAAACTTGATTCCCTGAAGCAGGGTCCTCGCATAGCATCATACCTCCCCTGGATCAATTCAGGTTTGATCCCAATGGCTCTTCTATTGTCTCATTTTGGTTGTTGTGGGTATAGTGTTATCATTTGTCTGTTGCCACAGTAGTGCTACGCAATGAACCACCCCAAAATTTAGTGGCTTAAACGGTAGCCATTAGTTTCTACAGAATGGATGAGTCATTTTTACAGCCTTTGCTAGGTTCACTCATGTGCTTTCAGTCAGCTGCCGGTATAGTTGCAGATCTCTGCAGGGCTCTCCCACATGTCTGATGGTCGGCTGGCTTAGGCTGATCTCAGTGGCCTTGGACAAGAGGACTCAGCTATGCTACCCAAGTCTCCAACATCCTTTCAACAGGCCAGCCTGGGTGTGTTCTCGTGGTGGTGGTACAGATCATATCTTTCTCAGGGAGCTGGAAATGGGCTATGCTTTGCCAGCTTCTGTGCCATCCCACTTGCTAACCTTCAGCTGACCAAAGCAAGTGACATAGCAAGGCCAGTCAGTGAGAAGGGACTGCAAAGCGACAGCGCAGACAGCGAGGATACAGAGAAGTTGTTGATTGAGGCCATTAACGCAGTTCATCCTCCACAGCCATCCAGCTGCAGATTTTAAGTTGGCACTTCTTTTTTTAATTAATTAATTTATTTATTTATTTTGGGCTATGGTGGGTCTTCGTTGCTGCACGCAGGCTTTCTCTAGTTGTGGCGAGCGGGGGCTACTCTTCATTGTGGTGCACAGGCTTCTCATTGCGGGGGCTTCTCTTGTTGCGGAGCACAGCCTGTAGGCACATGGGCTTAGTAGTTGTGGCTCGTGGGCTCTAGAACGTAGGCTCAGTAGTTGTGGCGCATGGACTTAGTTGCTCCGCGGCATGTGGGATCTTCCCAGAGGAGGGCTCGAACCCGTGTCCCCTTCATTGGCAGGAGGATTCTTAACCACTGCGCCACCAGGGAAGTCCTAAGTTGGCACTTCTTAGAAGCATTAAACATTGCTGTTATTTCTAAACTGCAGATGTTATACCTTTGAAATATGAAAAATGGGGATCAAGTATGTTTGTGGGGGGAGCATAAAAATTTTCTTGTTAAGGGTTATAAAGGGGGGCTTCCCTGGTGGCGCAGTGGTTGAGAGTCCACCTGCTGATGCAGGGGACACGGGTTCGTGCCCCGGTCCGGGAGGATCCCACATGCCGCGCGGAGCGGCTGGGCCCGTGAGCCATGGCCGCTGAGCCTGCGCATCCGGAGCCTGTGCACCACAACGGGAGAGGCCACAACAGTGAGAGGCCCGTGTACCGCAAAAAAAAAAAAAAAAAGAGTTATAAAGGTAATTTGTAAATGGAAAATCCTACATTTATTGTTTTGTCTTGAAAACATTTCTTTTCTAGTTGTTGATGTTTTCCCCTGGGATATAGTTCCGGAAACATGGTTTTTCCTGTGTTTATTTTTCTTTGTTCTTGGAGTTGGTTTTGAAATCTGGCTTTGAGAACATTGACTCAAGTAAGATAAAAAGCTAAAATCACAAATCAACCTCTTTAAGTGTTTTTGCTTCAGATATAGACATTAGCGATAGGATTAGTCCCTGTACCTTCATTGCTGCAATTTTTTCCCTCTATTTTAAGTTCTAGAAGTGGTAAATTTAGACTCTTCCAGAACAGTGATTCTTAACAGCAGATATGCAGTACCCAGATATGCAGATGGCAAGAAATTGTACTAGTAATTAAATGTCAAATTTAAAAAAAAATCAAGTTTATTCCCATAGTGTACAATATTATATGTCACACCTCTCTTCTCCATGGAAAAACAAAATGCTGAGATAAAAATCTGCATATACATATGAAATACTCTTTATTGTGTATATGGATCATAAAATTGCACACACTTTGTTTAATGGAAACTGTGTGTTGTGCTAAGGCAATTTAAAGGATTTTTCAAAGTAAGTTTGACTGTTGTCAAGTTTTGCCTCATTTTCTGACTTTAGAACCCGCCTGCAGAGTGAGATACAATTTTACATACTTGTTCTTTTTTTTTTTTTTTTAAATGATGGTCTGAACACAGGCTTATGTATTTATTTAGTTTTTGGTTGTGCTGGGTCTTCGTTGCTGTGTGCAGTCTTTCTCTTGTTGCGGTGAACGGGGGCGACTACTCTTTGTTGCGGTGCACGGGCTTCTCATTGCGGTGGCTTCTCTTGTTGCAGAGCACAGGCTCTAGAGCACAGGCTTCAGTAGCTGTGGCTCGCGGGCTCTAGAGCACAGGCTCAGTAGTTGTGGCTCGCAGGCTCTAGAGTGCAGGCTCAGTAGTTGTGGCGCACGGGCTTAGTTGCTCCGCGGCATGTGGGATCTTCCCGGACCAGGGCTCAAACTCATGTCCCCTGCATCGGCAGGCAGATTCTTAGCCACTGTGCCACCGGGGAAGCCCCACCCAATATTCTTAAGCTGGGAAGAGGACAAGCAGCCTCAGAATTGTGAAGATCACAAAGTGTCTAAAAATAACTATTTAGACCTACTGTGGGCCCAACACCAGGCTAAGGTAGATGAGCTGGGGAGGGTCCATAAACTCAGAAATATGTTAGGACACACTTAACGTGGCTCATTTCCCCAGATAGTTTTCCCAGGTTAAAAACCAGTGAGAAAAGAGGGCTCTCTAAAAATAAGTTCTAGAATCAAGTGGGTGTGAGGTTCTCAGTGGCTGAGAGAACTTTATTCTGGAGGCATTTGGATTGGGAGTGATTGTGAACAGAGCAGTGTTTGTCTGGCGTTGTGGAGCTGGGATGGATCTGGGGGGAGGTGTCAGGAGGGATTAAACTGAGGCCATGATAGGAATTATGGAACCAGGTGAAGTACTACGGGTCTAAAGAGGTGGTGCACAGGACAGAGAGCGAAGTAAATTGAGAGGAATTTGTCAGATATTTTTTTTAACTGTATTTGGGGAAGAGAGGTAAAGTGAAATTCTTTGTCTTATTTTTATTTTATATCTTTTGTTTGTCTGGCATCCTTTAAAAGTACATAGGAAGTTATCATCACAAGATAAAAAAAAGTTTTGTAACTGTGTATGGTGATGGATGTTAACTGGACTTAGTGTAGTGATCATTTTGCAGTATATAAAAATATCAAATCATTATGTTCTACGCCTGAAAATATAATTTTATGTCAATTATACCTCAATTTAAAAAAATAAAAATAAGTAAGGCAGTCCTCCTTTCAAGGTATTTACCCTCTGTTGGGAAAAAAAAATTAAAAATAAAAATTTAATGTTAAGCATAATAATAGAAGTATGTAGAAAGTTTAGTGGTGGGGTAATAGTGATTAAACAAGTAGGTATTCAGAGAACATTTTATCAAGGATGCAGTACTTGAGCTGGATCTGAATGGATGAACACTTGTGAGTTTTCATTTATTTTTGGAAAAAAGGAGTTACACACAACTTTAGCTTACTAAGGAGTAATTTCTCATCCTTATAGCCAAAGGATCAGGCAGTGAGAGAAGGAGAAGACACCAGTTTTGCACAAGGTTGCTGAAAGCTGGCTGTGAACCTCCATGGTGGTGGTGGGCAGTGCTCACCCTGCACACTGCTCTCTCTTCCTGCAGACCAGGAGTGGTAACTTGCTTTTACTGGTCCTGGGATCTGCATTATCTCTTGTCGTTTTCCTATTCTGTCCACTTTGTTTTAAAAAAATAGTCCTTTAATTAGACCCTCCTCAAAATATGCAATTTGAATGTGTCATCTACTTCCTGTTTGAAGCCTGTTGGGTACAGTGTATAATTACATATTGAAAAAAGGTAAAATACACAATAAAAATAAGTGAAAAATTCTTTTTATTCTAAATTACAAACACAATATCACAAATAAAAAGACCAGTCAGTTACTGAGGCAAATGGAGCACATGAAGGCCTGATTATAGTGAGATTGTATACTCTAGCATTCTTGGTCTGGGCGTATCATATTGACAAAAATAAAGGCATTGATGATTGGAGTGTTATCATATAAAACATTGAACTAATATATATGTATATAATTTTGAATTTTTATATTTATGTCCAATGGGGAGGAAAAGTACATAGCATCTTATGCTGAACCAAAATACAAGTGGGCATTCAGTTTACTTGTTCACTTCTTTATTTGTTTACTAGTGCTTTCTGATTAGGCTGCTTCTCTGTGGTCATGTCGGACATTTATTGAGCTCCAATGGCATTGTCACAAGGCGCATAAGCATTATGGATTTTCCTAAATGCGACACATAAAAACACTGCTGGAAGGGAAACCTGTTGCTAGATTGATGCATTTAATTTCATTGTTTGTTTTGAAATCATGATTATATCTCTTTTTTTTTTTTTGGCCACGCCCCTAGGCTTGTGGGATCTTAGTTTCCCGACCAGGGATTGAACCCAGGCCCCGGGAGTGAAAGCGCAGAGTCCTAGCCACTGGACCACCAGGGAATTCCCACAGTTATATTCTTAACGTGGAGCTTGTGGTGGCCTACCCTGGGTCTTGGGTGTCTTGGCAACTCAGTATGTGATTTTTATGGAAACAAAGGCACTTCCTCTGAAAGCTGGTATACCTCCTCTAGCTTACAGCTGAGGGAGCATTTGCTTTGCTTTTTCTGGGAAAAGAAGATAGTATTTTGAGTAGGGTAAAGTTTCAGAATCCACCTACATTCCCTAGGTCAGTACTTCTCCAATAGAAATATAATTCAAGCCACATATGTAAGTTGAAATTTTCTAGTACCCACGTTTTAAAAAATGGGTGAAATTAATTTTAACAATGCATCTTATTTAACTCATTATATTCAAAATGTTATCATTTCAACATGTAATCAATGTTTTAAAATTATTGAGATATTTTACATTTATTTTCATGCAAAGGCTCCAAGATCAGCATGTTTTAACACTCAACTCAGATGTAGAATTTTCACTGGAAATACTTGATCATAAGGTTTAGAGTTGGAAGTAGATTTACTTACCCAAGAAGTTCCAAACTTATTTAAAATGTTTCCCCCAAAGAGTCAAGCATCAGTTTATAAATTTATATTTAAATTAATGACAGTGGGCCCTTGAGCAATACTGGGATTGCTCAGGGATTAAGCATTCCCTCCACATCCCAGGATTCAACCAACCACAGATCATGTAGGACTACAACAGTATTCATTACTGAAAAATAAATAGGTGTAAGTGGATCAGCTCAATTCAAACCTGCATTGTTTAAGGGTCAACTGCATACTTAAATAAAATTAAAAACTCACCTTCCAAGTGTTAGTAGCTCCATGTTGCACTTAGTGGCTACCTGCTATCGAATATTCTTAAAACCATACTTGAGTGCTTTTATACTTTCTCAGGTTATTATTTATGTAGAATTAATGCATGCTGCAAAGTCCTCGGAAACTGTTTTACTACATTACATTTATTCATCAAGGATATAAGCACCTAGGGAAAAATAGTTCTGCATTTTGTGCTTCATCTCCAGGGCTAGGGAGTGCCTTGCGTAGCGTTTAGGTGTTTAATAACCTTATCCTGCTAAATCCTGTTTAGTCTGCAAATTGCAACATAAATTTAACTTTCTCAGGGGAATGTTTCCTGACTCTCCAGGCTCTCTATATCACCTGTTCCTTCATTACATTTTCTCATAGAACTGAATTCTTTTCCTCTAGAACATATATACTTACACACTGATTTGATTAATTATCTGATTAATATCCGTCTCCCCAACTAGTCTATAAATTCCAAAAGAGGGAAGAATGTGTTTTTGTTCACTGAAGTGCTTCGTGCTTCTAGCATAATTCGTGGCACGTATGGATTAAATATTGGTCAGATGATAATACCAGCACAGGGCCTTTTTAAAAATGAAGTGATTAGCAGAATGTCCAATTCTTAACTTTACAGAAATCAGAGTTTGTTTTGTGTTGGGGAAAAAATGAATATTTTATTTTAAGTATAATACAAACTAAGATATGCAAATTTTTAATTTTTGTTCAAGCCTTTTCAAAATACTCCTGTAAAGCCTTTTCTTAGCTTTCTTTCTACTTTATTGGTATTCATTTTCTTGATAGCTATCACCTCATATCTGCTATGCTTATAACTGAAGGTATACTGAAGACAAAAACTGAAAGAAAGGAAAAGTGAATTGTGAAATACTTTTAAGGAGTTGAGAAAGATATAGGGCAGAAGCAAAGGTACATAGAGGAAACATCTCTTGCTGTTTCAGGACGGTTTAAATTAAGCCCACCCTTTTAATTATACCAAAGTAATGAGCCTTACCCACAATATGTGAAAATATAATTAAAAAATGTATGGTGGACCAGTAGACAAGGTTGTCAGGTCATTATCTAAATCATAAGTTGGAAGTAATGCCCATTAAAGGTTACTAGTTTGGAAAGGTTAAATTAGAATTTAGTCTTTGCAAATATAAAGTTTCTCAACTTGAATAATGCTTTAGAAAACCACTAACATTTAACTTTTTTTTTTAACATTTCATGGAAGTATAGTAAGCATACAGAAATGTACACAAAAGGCTACATCTTGATGAATTTTCACATCCAGATCAAGAAGTATATTACCATCACAACATCCCAGAGGCTACTTTCTTGCTTCTTCCCCTTTCCTGCCCTCCAGGGCAAACTCTCTTGACATAATAGATAAGTTTTTCCTGTTTTTGTACTTTATATAAATGGAATCATGCAGTGTCCACATTTGAATTAATACAGCAGTTTGTTATTCTAAGTGACATTCCTGATAGCAACTCATTGAAAACAAAGTCTGTTTTCAGTTTTCCTTGTTATGTATCTAATGTGGTAAACTGGCAGTTGACCAGTGTATGTAGTTCTTTATTATTCCTTTAAGACATTTTCTATGTAAATGCAAGTGTGTGTGTGTGTGTGTGTGTGTATATGCATACACACATATATATATATGTATATGCTTTTAAAAATTTTACTCAAATTCGATCATGCATATTATTTACCTTTGTAATGTGTCTTAAGGCCCCTTTTGTATCAGGTCATGTAGATTCGATTCATTTTTTTGTAATGGCAGCACAGTACTCTATTGTATGGCTGCATCATAGTTTAATGAAGCACTTATCCACTGATGCACAGCTAGGTTGTTACTGATCTTTTGCTTTTAGAACAGTAGAGTCTATGTAATTTTATTTGTAAAATAAATTCTTAGGAAAGGAATTGCTGAGCAGTAGGGTCCATGCATTTTAAATTTGCTCATATATTTCTAAATGGCTCTCCAAAGAGTGTTACCAGTTTTTACTCCCACCAGCAAGATTTGGAAATTCCTATTTCCAGTGTCCTTGCCTTAGATTATGTGTTATCAAGCTTATTAATCTTTGCAGTTAGCTATAGGAAAACTAGTAAGTCATTGTTATTTAAATTTGCATTTTCTTCAGTTTTGAGTGAGGTTAGTTGTTAGGACTTGTTTCTGTCCTTTGCTCATTTTCCTACAGGCTTGTTTATATTTTTCTTAATTTCAAAGAACTCATTCTATATAAAGGGAATTTACCTTTTTATGTCATCTATGGTGTGAACTTTTCTTTTTTTAATTGAAGTATAGTTGATTTACAACGTTGAGTTTCAGGTGTACAGAAAATTGATTCAGTTTTATGTATATATATATATATATATTCTCTTTCAGATTCTATTCCATTATAGGTTATTTCAAGATATTGAATATAGTTCCCTCTGCTATACAGTAGGTCCCTGTTGGTTACCTGTTTTATATATAGTAGTGTGAATCTGTTAATCCCAAACTCCTGATTTATCCTTCCTCCTACCTTCCTCCTTTGGTAGCCATAAGTTTGTTTTCCATGTCGGTGAGTCTGATTCTGTTTTGTAAATGAGTTCATTGTAATGAATTTTTCTTTCAGTTTGTTTTTTTCTTTGTTGTGTTTATAGCCTCTTTTTTTTTCTTAACAGAAGGTTTAAATTTTTATGTGGTTAAATTTACCAGTTTTTTTCTTTACTGGCTTCTGAATTGTGTGTTCTTAATGAGAAAAGGCATTGGAAACTTGAGATCGATAGATAGATAACTTAAACTTGGTATGGAAAAAAATCTCAAGAAATGTTTGTGGGAAATGTGGTTAAGCAGGAATTCAAATTTCAGTCAAAAGTGGTTTGGCCAACTATAAGTAAACCAAATTTGGACACTGTCTGCCAAGATTTGCTTAACATTTTTAACAGCTTTTAGAAGAATTTTCAATGCTATGCTTTTTTCCTTTCATGCTTTGTTATTTGGGGTTTTAATTTCTCAAATGATTCCTCTTTTCAGATTTCAGATTATAACCTATTTCCTGCACCATTGCTGACGTCCAGTGACCCATGTCAGAAGTACTTCCAGGTCAGATATACTTTCACATGTTTCAGTGCAGCATACTAGTTGACTATTAAAACTTTAACAGCTATATATACTAGATAATTGTTTTGATGTTAAACTTATGATTTACTATAATAACATGTTTTGGCTTTTTTATTGTTTTTCACTAATGTACTAGAAAGGTGGATCTTTAAAATAAGATAGAAGAAGTAATTGAACTTAACTGCATGCATGTATTAATTGCATGACTCTACTAATATCATAATGTGAAAACATTTTAGTTGACTATAACAGAAAACTAAAATTCTGTCACATTTTGCCATGTAGCATTGCATGTTATAGCCTGTGAAGTGTTAAATTTGAACAAAGGAGGCATTGGTGGTGAGTCTGCATAAACAGCATCTTAGGCATTGCGGGGTTTGTCTAGAATAGAACTCCCAATTCAGAATTCTCCCTGGATCTAATGCTGATTAATTTGAGGCCTTAATAAGAAAACCAACTTAATTTCATTGTATGCCCCTTTCTCTGTGTTGTGATGTATGCTAGTCTGCATACAGTGTGGTGTGGGATTTAATTCTTAGCCTCATAGTAATATAATAAGAAAAAAGCAATTGCAATGACATTTTGAATTAAACATAATATAAGACTGTAAGTGGCAAATAGATCTAGGTAGATTCTATATTTGTTAAGGCACATACCCCTCCGCAAATTCTGAGTTTCTAAGTAAGTAAATTTAAACCATGGACAAATAGATGTTAATGTCCCGAAATTCTAAAATTAAGCTCAATAAGTATGTCCAAGTCTTTTTCTCCTTTATATAACACTGCATGTTACATCTCAACAGAGAACTAAAATTAAAACATAATAAAATAAACACTAAGCTAAGTAGAGGCAGTTGAGTGACCAGAAATATCCTTTTATTAAAGACAGCTGAAAACAATGTGACCAACCTAAGTTCACACAGGAAAATTAGGAACTTAGAGGCAATTCTTAGAAGCCGGTTTAGGGGCAGGGAGTAGATTTTCTTTGTAAATCCATATTTGAATAAGTATATTAATTTTGCAAAATCAAAGCAAATACATATGTCCTTTGACGAATACATTTTAAGTGTTGAGAAGAATTCCTTCTAGGAATTCTTTAGCATTTAAAGTCTTTTATTACACTGCAAAATAGACTCAGCATGGAAACATAAGAATAAAGCTGGCAAACATGTAAACGATGTGTTTTCCTCTAAATAGAGGCGAACTAATCAAATAACCTATAGAAATTTCTCATTGTCACTATATTTTGTTATACCAATTATTCACTTTAACTGTTGTTACTCAAATTGCTTTATTCATTGGTAGTTATATAAGAGATAATGAAACCATTATCCAGCGTGGGTTTTTTTTCTTTTTCTTTTTTTCTTCTTTTGCGGTACGCGGGCCTCTCACTGTTGTGGCCTCTCCCGTTGCGGAGCACAGGCTCCGGATGTGCAGGCTCAGCGGCCATCCGCGGCATGTGGGATCTTCCCGGAGCGGGGCACAAACCCGTGTCCCCTGCATCGGCAGGCGGACTCTCAACCACTGCGCCACCAGGGAAGCCCAGCGTGGTTTTTAATAACACCTATTACTATCATGCATTGGTATAGGATGTAACACATTTTACAAGGAAAACGGTATTTTTATTTCAATAGAGTATCATTCCAGCCATTTTTTACGTGAAAATCCAATGGCAGCTAGTGAAGTAGAGTATGGACCAATAATTGGGATAAGGTTTGCTTTCAAGCCCATTTTCAACTCTTAGGAGCTGTGACTACAAAGAGCCTTTAAAAAAACAAACATGCCAGAATGTATACCCTTATATGTCTTGGAAAATTCTTGTTGAACCTTCGAGATTCAACATGGGAGTCCCTTCCGAGTAGGTCTCAGCCTGTGACATAGTAATTACCCTATTTCAAGGACACTGCCATTGTCTAATGTTTTTTTGTTTTTTCTCTTTTGGAATTGACTTGAGGCCAGCTTATCAGTTTTTCAAGAAAATCTGTGTTGTTACTTTAGCTTACCTACTTTTCCTCACCTAAACCAGCTTGATCACTGACTATGTTAATCAAACGTGGCCATAAAACTCTAGAGCTATATTTAAGAAATACAGTTGTCTTCAGAAGACATCATTTAGAAGAAGATGAAATGATGAAAACAGCTTAGAAATTGAGCAAAGAAAATATCCTTGGGATAAGCATATAATATCCCAAGGTGACTACATCTGCTGGGTGTGATGTTGGAATACTAGGTTAATTTCCCACCTGGAGTGCCTTTCTCTTCCTTGTCCACCGGTGGACCCTAACCCTAACCCTATCCTTCAAGACCCAGCTCAGCTGTTCCTTTTGTGGGAGTCTTCCTTAAACCTCTGTCCTCATCCTTAATACCTTCTCCTCGTAAGACCCTGTGCTTACTTTAGACATTGGGAGTTTTGTTAATAATGTATCCTTTTGTCTCTGCCCTGAGTTTCTTGAAGAAAAGTGTTTGGTGCATTTTTTTTTTGACTTTCCTCAGATCCACTTGGGATGTTGGGCAGAGTGAGCCCTCAGGCAGTTTAGCTGAACGGGGCATGGGAAACCCCTTAGGTGGGTCAGACCTAGTGGGTGAAATCACCTTTTTATCTTAGAGCCTGGGGAGGTTGTCCTCCTGGTTTAAAAACTTCTAAGTTTCTAATCCTGTGATCTCTCTGACCCAGGGACCCAAGCTGCCTCCTAATAACCTTCGCCTCCTTTGTTCATAGAGAAGTTCTTATCATTTTTGTCACATTGAGAGTTTACTTTCATGAGTAATTTCAGGAAACCAGCTTTATCTTGCCTCTCCTTCCTAAAAGAAAAAAAAAATCTGAGTTTACTTCATTTCCTTGATACTTTGAGGTCTAGTTCAAAAGGCAACATTCCTCAGGGCAGAAGTTTTGCTGTTAACTCCTCAGTGGAAATAAAGTTGTATAGCAGAAAAATTTTAAAAAATGAAGAAAATGTGAAGTCTCATTTAAGAATTGGTCAGGCGTTGAGCTTCCCCGGCCCGTTTGTCAATTTCCAATTTTGTTAAACATGCCAAGGGAGCAGAGGGAGAGCAGGAGGTTATTGAAGAGAGGAGTTTCCTGTCATTACTGACAAACTTTCTTTGACAGGAGGCTAGAGGTCTCAGAAAAGAGAAGCGGGGAGGGCAGGTTTAACTCCGGGCTCCAGCATGGGTTTGTATTAGGATGTCACCTGAGTTACGGGGTTACATCTCAGGGCTGGGATCTTTGCGACTCAGGGTTTGAGGAAAGCTTTGTTAGTTAGCCATGAAATTAAAGTGACCCTGGCTTACCTAATTTTAGTTAGGCTTCATAAAAAATACTCTGTGCATTATATTAACTACAGCTCTTTTAGTTGCTGAAAATCTATTGGCTTCAATACCCTGGAAGTCCTGGCGCCTCATGTTTCAGGCATGACTCGTTTCAGGGATTCCACCAGTGTCATTAGGGCATGTTCACTTTCTCTCTGTTTCCTGGCTCTCTCTGCCCGTTTGTTAGGTCTTATGTACACAGGTGTCTCTTCATGGTGACCTCTTAAAGCTCTAGGCTTGTAAATCGTCTAGTTCAAGAAAAAGAGAAAAGAGAGCACTTCTCTTCTGATCATTCTGGCAGAAGGCTTAGGATTGGTCATATGCTTTTCCTTGATCCAGTCACCACAGCCATGGAGATGTGCTCCTCTGATTGGCTGGGCCTAGGCCATGGACCTCGTGAATAAGGGGTAGCGTCATCTCTGCCTGAAACACAGGAGCTGAATTCCTCTGTGAGAGCAGATATTTTAATTTTGTCAGTTTTGTTCACTGCTGTCTCCTCAGCAGTTAGAACTGTATCTGTCGCATAGTAAGGCACGAAAAAATATTTGTTGAATGAATGAATGAGCGTGGACGGAGGCTGATTCTCAAGAAAAACTGTGAAGCTTTTACCAGAAAAGAAGGAAATACGTGCCAGGTCATAACAGATGTTTGTGCATCGTGCATGCAGGAGAGTGACAGCAGGAATAATATGAGCTCTCGTCACACTCTTAGCTCTGAACGTATACTGAGCTCTGGAGCCTCTTGAATGGATGTCGCATCTTTGTGAGTTATGCTCGAGACAGCATGATGAATAGATGCGGAGGTGATGGCAAAGTCATGGGTCCCATTCACCTTCGAGATATCCAGGGGCAGAGCCACCTTTGTACTGAAGACAGGCCCTCAGGGTCATGGACATGTGCTTGCTCATTCCTCATTCATTTTGCTTATTTTGTACACGGTTGTGTTCCTGACCTTGGCATGTAATAGATGCTCAGAGAGTATTTAGTTAATGAATGAGTGAAAAATATTTAGTTAATAAATGAGTGAACGATTAATGAACCAAACATTTATTGAGTGCTCTTATGTGCCAGGCTTTGTAAAAGGAACTGGAAACTCTGGAATATAAACATGAAAGGGGAATGCAAATCAAAATTAAATCACACTTGTTTGGGTAGCTATAATCAAAAAGAGACAATAGCAAGTGTTGACAAGAATGTAGAGAAATCAAAACCTTCATGCATTGCTAGTGGGAATGTAAACTGGTACAACTGCTTTGCAGAACAGTCTAGCAGTTCCTCACAAGGTTTTATACACACACACACACACACACACGTATACATATGGTATGTATGTCTGTATATACGTGTGCACATCACGGGAGAATTATAATCAGCAGTTCCGCTCTTGGGTATATATCCAAGAGAATTGAAAACATATGTCCACACAAAAACTTGTACACAAATGTTCATAGCAGCGTTATTCATAATAGCTAAAAAGTGTAAACAATCCAAATACCTGTGTTAACTGATGAACAGATAAACAAAGTGTGGTAGATGCATACAGTAGAATATGATTTGATCATAAAAAGGAATGAAGTAGTGACACATACTAAAACATGGATGGTCCTTAAGGATACACATAAGTGAAGGAAGCTAATCACAGAGACCACATATTGTATGAGTCTGATTATATGAAATGTCCAGAACAGGCAAACCCATGAAGACGGAAAGTAGGTTAGTGGTTTTCAGGGGCTTAGGGGAGGGAGGAATAGAGAGTGACTGCTAATGAGTACAGGATTTCCTTTTGGGGTGATAAAAACGTTCTGCAATTAGGTTGTAGTGATGAATGCACAACTCTGTGCGTATGCCAAAGACCCCTGAATTATACTTTAAAAAGGTGAACTTTATGGTATGTGAATTATATCTCAATAAAACTGTCATAAAAAGTGAACAAAACAGTCACTGCCCTCAAGGCGCTTGCAGTGTTGAAGGGGAGAGAGATCTCTCAATTGATATTATAGTATAGTATAGAAGTGCTGATGTGAACTGCATGTCACACACCTAGCACAGAGGATTATGTTCAGGAGTCAGAGAAGACCTAAAGGAGGACATGTGAGCTGGGTTTTGAAGGATTTATAGGAGTTTTCAGGCAGGAAATAGGGCAGGGGTAAAGCAGATGAGGGCAAAGGACCTTCCCGGGCAGAGGAAACAAATTCTATGTGCAGAGGCAAAGAGTTGCGAAGAGGCTTAGCATCCTCAGAAAAGTTCACTGTTGCTGTCATGTAGGGACCACGATGGGAGGGGGAGGTGCAGTGACAGGAGATGTGGTGGGAAGGGTAGATTTAGGCTAGCAGAGGAGAATTTGAAGTGCCTTGTATACTGAGCTGAATTTGGACAACAGGGAGCCAGTAGAATTTTTTTTTTTTTTTCTCCCGGGCCCAGCCGCTCCATGGCATGTGGGATCTTCCCGGACTGGGGCACGAACCTGTGTCCCCTGCATCGGCAGGCAGACTCTCAACCACTGCGCCACCAGGGAAGCCCCAGTAGAAATTTTTAAACTGAGAATTGCACCGTCCGTTTGTTTTTAGAATTGCAGAGGACGAACTGTGTCAGTGTAGACTGGAGTTTGAGAGACTGTTGTGCTTGGGAGATATAGGAGGAAACTTCAAGTGGTGAGAACCTGAAAGCAGCCATAAAGATGGTGAGAAGGGGGAACTCAATTTATTGGAGAAACGTTTTCTAGTAAAATTGACAGAATTTGGTAGGATAAGAAACTCATGAAGGGCTATTCCCAGGTTTCCAGGCAGGGAATTTGGGAGAATGGCAATGCCATGAATTCTCAGTTAGCATCCAGCCCGTGCATTAGTGGACTTAACTTCCCCTCTTTCCCCAGTTTATAGGGAGTAGTACACCAAGTTTTCTTTGATCTATAACTATAGTAAAATCATGTGAGGCAGAGAAAAATGGAACCAGCTTAAATACACCAACTTTTGATTAGAGTCTCAATATAGCATCTTTCATTCTATATCCTTTCATTTCCACGTCCATAGCGCATCTGTTTTTCAACATAATTTGTTATATTACTGTTATGTTGCTATTTCCCATTCTACTTAATTCTCTTCTGTTCAGTGTTATTAATGATACAGATGGTAAACAGGAGGAGATAAGGAACAGAGGAAGGCCCGGAATTGGGTGATGGGGATCACGGGGTGACAGGAGCACGTGTGCTGTGTGCACCAGAGCCTCTGCTGGGCCTCCAGTTTTCTTCACACCAAAGCACGGAGAACTTTAAGCTGTTGGGATCACAGCTGGTGAGAAATCATGTTTGGCAAAGAAGTACACCAGTCTGCTCTGGGTCAAAAAAAAAAGGCTATTTGACTCTAAATAGTCTTTTCTTCTTTGGGGAGTTATGACAGAATTGAACAGGAATTTTCTTGAGCTGAGGCTGAGGAACAAAATAAATTGGTCTAGACAGTATTGAAGGATTTTATTTTAAATCTTGCCCAGATGCTGCGTGCACGGGGGGAAAGCTGAGATAACTGACCACTGATCACCTTTTCCCTTTCTGAGAGCATTAGTCTTTTTCAAGGAAAGGAAAAATGAATTTACCGTTGACTATTTAGGCAGTAATGGTGGTTTCCTTTCAATCTTTAATAAGAAACTCAAAAATTTAACCTAGGCTTTTTAAGTAAACATTTCTTGAGATGTTAATGAAACACTTGTCTTTTTCATTTTATTCAACAGTTTATTCTGCGAACATTTACTGAGTGCCTACTGCATGATAGGCCGCTGTGCTTGTTGCTGGAAGTCACAGCTTAGTGATAAACTCAAATAGGTTAAAAATAAAACAGTGTGAGAAATGCTGTTATGCTATAGAGAAATGGAGATAGATTTATGAAAGGCGTAGAAGCAGCAGCCCTGGAATCTGTCTAGAGGGGCAAGAGAAGGCTTCCCAAAGAGGTGACATCTACCCTGAATCTTAAAGGTGGAGCAGAAATTTGCCAGGAAGGAGGGAGGGATGCTGAGAATGTGTGCATGTACAAGGAACGTGACATGTGTGACCAGAGTGTTCCAAGAGCTTCTGAAATCATTAATATGCTTATGTATCATCTTTTTCTTCCAAGTCTCTCACTTACTGCAGTGGGTCTCAGCCTTGGCCACACACTAGAATCACCCAAAGAACATTTCATTTTAATACCCTGACGGGCCCAATCCCAAACTAATTGAATCAGAATTTGGGAGTGTCTTAGGGGGTGGGGCCTGGGCTTCTGGGCTTTTTAAAAGCTCCCCAAGGTGTGCATGCAGCTAGGGTTGGAGCAATCCCTTGTTCCTGTCACACCTGTTCCCTTACCTTTCAGAGACCTCTGACCCCTTGGCCTTTTCCTTTTCCCCTAGCTCTTCACCCTCTTCCCGGCTCCGTCTCCTGCCCTCCTCAGGCCAGATCCTGGAGTGCATTCCTCACTGTTCACATCTGACACCTTAATCATGTCCCCCTCTGTGCCTATTTCTTTCCTTTTTAAAAATCCCATTCCAAAGGTTGCCTTTTCATTTTCTGTCTGACTTACTTCACTCAGTATGACAATCTCTAGGTCCATCCATGTCACTGCAAATGGCATTATTTTTTTACTTTTTTATGGCTGAGTAATATTCCATTGTATATTTGTACCACCTCTTCTTTATCCATTCCTCCGTTGATGGACATTTAGGTTGCTTCCATGTCCTGGCTATTATAAATAGTGCTGCAATGAACATTGGGGTACCTATATTTTCGAATTACAGTTTTCTCCAGAAATATATCCCCAGGAGTGGGATTCCTGGATCATGTGGTAGCTCTATTTTTAGTTTTTTAAGGAATCTTCATACTGTTCTCTATAGTGGCTATACCAATTTACATTCCCTTTTCTCCACACCCTCTCCAGTGTGTAGGAAGGTTCCCTTTTCTCCACACCCTCTCCAGCATTTATTGTTGTAGAATTTTTTGATTCTGACCAGTGTGAGGTGATATACCTCACTGTAGTTTTGATTTGCATTTCTCTAATAATTAGTGATGTTGAGCATCTTTTCACGTGCTTTTTGGCCATCTCTGTGTCTTCTTTGGAGAAATGTCTATTTAGGTCTTCTGCCCATTTTTTGTTTGGGTTGTTTGTTTTTTTGATATTGAGCTACATGAGCTGTTTGTATATTTTGGAGATTAATCCTTTGTCCATTGCTTCGTTTGCAAATATTTTCTCCCATTCTGAGGGTTGTCTTTTCATCTTGTTTATGGTTTCCTTTGCTGTGCAAAAGCTTTGAAGTTTCATTAGGTCCCATTTGTTTATTTTTGTTTTTATTTTCATTACTCTAGGAGGTGGATCAAAAAAGATCTTGCTGCGATTTATGTGAGAGAGTGTTCTGCCTATGTTTTCCTCTAAGAGTTTTATAGTATCCAGTCTTAACACTTAAGTATTTCATCCATTTTGAGTTTATTTTTGTGTATGGTGTTAGAAAGTGTTCTAATTTTATTCTTTTACATGTAGCTGTCCAGTTTTTCCCAGCACCACTTATTAAAGAGACTGTCTTTTCTCCACTGTATACTCTTGCCTTCTTTTTCATAGATTAGATGACCATAGGTGCATGTGTTTATCTCTGGACTTTCTATCCTGTTCCATTGATCTATATTTCTGTTTCTGTGCCAGTACCATACTGTTTTGATTACTGTAGCTTTGTAGTATATTCTGAAGTCAGGGAGCCTGATTCCTCCAGCTCTGTTGGCTCAGAGTTTTTATCTGTCACATCCAGGGTATAAAAGCCACTTAAATATTAACTCACCAAGAAATTTTGATGGTATTCTTTCTTAAAATGTTTATAATTATAAGCAGAGTAAAAAAAAAAATTCTCCCTAATAACATTGCTAGGATATAGTATCTAACATCGTAAAATAGCCTCATAGCAATTTTTTTGCCATACCTTCTAAAAAGCCAGCAGATTGCCAGATTTTTTATAATAATGTCACTCTAAATACCCAGAAGTCTAAGTGTAATTTTCTCTTGTGTGCCTATGTTATGGTTGTGTGTCTCAGGGAAAACTTCATGTGGGTTCAATATGGACCCTTTTCATATCAAATGCTGCTCTGGAGTGAGGTTGAATTATAAATTGAAATATGTTTTCTGTAAAATGGTAGTAGTAGCCAAAACAGTATACATTTTTGTTTAAAATTTAGTCATCAGAATAGTGTTTAAAAGGGAAAAACAAACCAGATTCTCAATGAAGCCCAAGTGCAGTAGGTGCTGGGTAAGCAGGAATCCTTATAAATAATAATTCTAAAGAATGGGGCCCAAAGTCTAACCACTTTGGGTTACAGCCTTAGCTATCTCTGTGGGCCATATGGTCATTCTTTCGTAAACATGGACACTGCCTGGAGTGTACAGATTTCCCTAGCTTCCAAGAAGCACACAGACTCTAGAATCAGTGGGTGACTCTTTTCTAAAATAGCTCATCCTGAGTATCGGATGATGGAAAGGGATACCTCTAAGCTTCCAAACAGTAGAACATTCTTACCTTCCTTCCCTGCGGAGGTCTCTGTTTTGCCTGGTGGAGGAAGAGGGAGTTGTCATAGTACAATTTCAGGAATGTTGGGAGCTGTGCTTTGGTTCATCTACTGCTGGTGTAGAGCCCACGGAGGTCTCTGGAGGGCAAGGGATCAGATAAGAAAGAAGTCATTCCTTATAGACTGAGAAATCTGAAACCTTAGAAATTCTTGCTGATGAATTTTATTCCCTTCTAGTCTGAGAAACCTTTCTGTCTTCCTAGCAAGAGACGCATGGAACAAATCACTGATGGTGTGAACAATATTTGAGATAAATGCAACTGTCAGATAATTTCCTAGGAGTTCTGCAAGGGCTTGCGGTGACTGCAAACCGCTGAGTCTGTGTTTTAATTCAGTGGAATATATTCAGACTCCTTTGGGGAGTCTAACACGTCTTTAGCCAAGGGCTCGATGCTACATTATTAGTAATAGTTTTATGTGAGTATGTATGTTCTTGAGCAATTAAGCCATTTCTCCAAAATTCTGTTTAGTACAAACAGTAAGCTCAGGTCAGAAATGTTCACAAGACATTATCAAACTCTAATGGAGGTTTGATTTTTCCTGGTGTTCAGAACACAATTTCTAAACATGGTGAAGAAAAATTACCTTGGATGTATGGTGCTTCATTGAACAGTGACCTTTCAGGTTAATTAAGAAAGCTGGAGCCCCAGAGGATTTTTGAGCAACTTTTTTGTTGCCTGAGGGAATGACAGAATAGAAATGTGATGTAAATGTTTAGAAAGGGGATGATTTGCAAGGTTGTGAAAAAGCGAAGACCAGCTGCTGGAAGAAAATGCTTTTATATGATTTCAAAAGAGAGATACTTTTTTACTTTAAGTAAAATTTGGACCCTCAGACCTCCTAGCTTTTCTATAAATTGGCTTTTGTGTGTACACATTAAGCCTTTTATTTGCTCCTGTTTAATGTATGAGCAAACGTTGAAAAGAGAGAGGAAAATGGGTCTGTTCTACAAAACTGCAACGGAAGCATTGGTTCTTTCAATTTTCTGTATAGAAATGTTTGCTCACTCTCTATGCTAAGTAGTTTAATCATGCCAGGCGTCTAATGACCAGTTTTCTTTTTTTCTTTCCAGCTGACTCAGGTGTAGACACTTTGGCAGTGTTTATGGCCAGCAGCGGAACGACAGACGTCACGAATCGGAATAGCCCAGCCACACCACCAAACACCCTTAATCTCCGTTCCTCCCACAATGAATTGTTGAACGCTGAAATAAAACACACAGAAACCAAGAACAGCACACCCCCCAAATGCAGGAAAAAATATGCACTGACTAACATCCAGGCGGCGATGGGCCTCTCGGATCCGGCTGCACAGCCCCTGCTGGGAAATGGCTCTGCCAACATCAAGCTGGTGAAAAATGGAGAGAACCAGCTCCGGAAGGCTGCAGAACAAGGGCAGCAGGACCCCAACAGAAACGTCAGCCCCACTGCAGTCATCAACATAACTTCTGAGAAGTTAGAGGGTAAAGAGCCCCACCCACGGGATTCCTCGGGCTGCGAGATTTTACCCTCCCAGCCCCGAAGAACCAAGAGCTTCCTGAATTACTATGCAGACCTGGAAACCTCAACCAGAGAACTCGAGCAGAACTTGGGAAACCAGCACGGGGCTGTGGAAGAGAAGGCCCAGCCAAGCCAGAGCCAGGCCTCCACCGTCGCTGGGAATGGCGACTTACTGCTGCAGAAACCAAACAGACCCCAGTTCAGCCCTGAAGATGGCCAGATAGCCACCGTATCATCCAGCCCGGAGACCAAGAAGGATCACCCTAAAACGGGGGCCAAAACTGACTGTGCACTCCACCGGATCCAGAACCTGGCACCGAGTGACGAGGAGTCCAGCTGGACGACCCTGTCCCAAGACAGTGCCTCCCCCAGCTCTGCAGATGAGACAGGTACCTGGGAAAGGTGTAGCCTACGGTGGCACTTTCTTTTGGTGTTTTCCCTTATTGATGGAATTAATCTCTACACTGACCCCCTCCCCCAAATTTTCATCTGCAGGTAGAGAAGAACATGAGCCTCTTGGGGTAAAATTGGGCAGTTTGTGTGAAAATATCATTAGATTCCTCAGCGGTTTCATTTTGATTCATACATAAGTTGTTTGTCCCGGGAAGCATTTTTGTAAAAGAAATAGCTCCCCGGTGTTAAGTACAGTAAAACATCACCTGTTTAGCAACTATACTGCCAGTGGTTAGGTGAACTATTTCTATATACTATGTAGAAATGCTGGGTTTTGTTAAGGAAAATAATAAAAGGGAGACACTTGCCGGGGGCAAGATATAAACTGAAAAAGAGAACCAAGTATTTTAAAATTCTCTGAAAAAACTTTATTTATGCTCAAGCTAATGAAAAGTTTAAGGTTTAAATAGTTGAAAGTCTATTCATTAAAGGCATTTCCTTTTTGACCTTTACTGGGGAACATTTTATTAGCCTTGTTCAAGTGATATTTGAAAGTGAGAAAGTACTGTTTCTTTTAACATATATTTAGAAGTTTTGGATTTTAGCTAGTCTAGTTGAGACCAGTCTTTCCTAACTTTTGTCTATATTTTGTAACATCTTTGGATTTTTCAGAGGAGTGAAAATTGTCACAGAAATGAACAGGGTCCTAAAAATCAGCTACTTTTAATCTTATCTTCTCATAGCCCCTGTTTTACTGATCATGAGGTTAAAAGACTGGAGAACGGTATTGTGTCTGAATTCACTGTAAACAGGCATTCACAAAGGCTTATTTCTTTAACCTAACCCTGCCTCTGGTGGATCCCAGGGCTCTGTTAATGTGATACAGATGTAACAGATAGAACCACCAGGGAAGGAACTGACATTTTACCCACCTATAAGGCAGAGAAATTACAAGGACTACAGATGGGAAAAGAGGAGAAAGTAAGACATTAACTTGTTTAAAAAAACAAAAAAAAAGTGGTTTTGAAGTGCCCTTTAAAACCAGAGTGCTTTAAATGATAGATTTCATCAGCCTCCTGTAGCTGGATGTGGCAGTAGAGAGGTTGAGATGAGCCCATTTCATCTCAGAAATGCCTGGATCTGCACATTATTGGAATCGTAATTATGTATAGTAATGTCACTGAGTTCACAACTCTCTATTACTTTTCACATTTAGAGACTTCATATCCTGTAGCCGATGGACACTGTCACCTGCTAGTGTTTGAATCTATATAAATGGCTCCTTGAGTGTCTCACATTCAAACTCAACCTCGTGTGTCCAGCGCCCTCCACTGAGGCCACACTGTCTTCCTCACGTCGTGGCAGCCTTTCTGCTGCTCTTCCAGGCCCTGTGCTCCCTTTTGTAGCTATATTTTAAATTTTACTGAAAGGTATTAAGTAACAGTAAAGTCTGTCTCCTCGGTTCCTCACTCTGGCCCCCTTTTTTCCAGTGACAACCACTACTTTTTTTTTAGTTGTTTTTTTTTTTTTCAGAAACCATTTTAGGCATGTACCCACATTTATAATAAATATTCAAATTTACCCAAATTTTATAATGATATTTTTGAAGAGTCCTTACCATTTAGAGATACATACTAAAATATTATAGTATAATATATTATACTATAATATAGTATATGGGATTTTGCCCATAAGCTGATCCTTGTTAAAGGTGGGTACATAAGGGTTTATTATTCTGTTCTCTCTCATTTTGTATGTTTAAAAATTTCCACAGTAAAAATTAAAACAAGAAAAAAAATGACACATTACATATTTTATAAATGCTTTGCTTTTTCCACCAAAGTATATATTTTGCAGATCAGTTCATATCAGGATATAGCATTTTTCTGCCTCAGGCTGAATTTAAGTATTAAGCATGCTGTTCCACCCTCTTTAAGCTCCATGATTTATTTAATGATTCCCTCGCTGCTGAGTGTTTAGGGTATTTCTATCCCTGGCCCCTTCGCTTACTAAGTGCTGGTGTCAAAAAGGGCTGGTGGTGAGCACCAAGTTTATTTTTTATTTTATTTATTTATTTGGCTGCATTAGGTCTTAGTTGCAGCATGCGGGACCTTTTGTTATGGTGCGCAGGCTTCTCTCTAGATGTGGCGTGAGGGCTTCAGGGCGTGCGGGCTTAGTTGCCCCACGGCATGTGGGATCTTAGTTCCCAGACTAGGGATCGAACCCGCGTTCCCTGCATTGGAAGGCAGATTCTTAACCACTGGACCACCAGGGAAGTCCCAAGAGCACCAAGTTTAACCTGTACCTGTACACTGGCTTGGTCCACTGCCACTCTCTCCAGGGGGCCTTTCCAGGGTCCCCTCAGCTCACCACTCATTTGCTCAGTGTCCTGGTGTTACTTGCTGCTGGGGTTTCTCTACAGAACCGATTACAGGGCTTGGCATGTGATGTGAACTGGATTAGAGTTTTCTGACGTGTTGAGAGGATACATTCATTTTTCATTCTTAAAGTCGCTTTTGAAGACCTTGAGTTTTAGAGTAAGGATGGCAGTATGGTGATGGCCCGTAATGGCTAGCTAAGGATAGACATTTTGAATCAGATGTGCTTGAAAAAGTGTGTTAGCTGGGACCCAACTCTCTGAAGCTGTGAGACTGAGTTTTTTACAAATGCTAGAAGCCATCCCTTCAAAATCATCACTTTGGGATCTTTATTTCAGCGTAATGCAATGCCTCAGAATATTAATAATATTTGGGAGTTCTTTTGGAATTTCCTTAGAGCCAGTTGTGAACTCCAACTGAAAAGACACCTCTTTACTTCATGATCACACAGATCACATAAATTAGCGAGTAAAAGAAAATAATTGATTATTCAGCATTGGTATTTTTTTTGAGGTAATCTTTCCAGTGAAACATACTGTTAGTGTTCACAGTGATCACAGTCTTTTTTTTTTTTTTTTGCCACACTGTGTGGCATGTGGGATCTTAGTTCTCCGATCAGGGATCGAACCCATGCCCCCTGCATTGGGAGTGCGGAGTCTTAACCACTGGACTGCCAGGGAAGTCCCACAGTCAATTTAAATTAAACACTTCTAATGGTGAAGTCATTATTATATATGTTTTATATAGTATATATGAGTTTTTATATATATATATATGTAAAATAAACACAAAATACTAATTGTTGAAAGAAAAGAAATAAGTGCAAGTATTTTGTAAGATACTAGTATGCAGCACCATTTTACATATATACATATATACAAAGTGTACATACTTGCTTATTCACTGTGTGCTAAGCAAGTATTCATCACAGTGGTGTATATGTTGTATGACTAAATCTTGACCCAGTTATCTTTGGATTGTAGACTGTGCTTTGGGGAGCCTGGAAAAATAAATAGACTCATTTCTACCTTAGGGGCACGCTTTCCAAGTTATAAAATATTTTTATAAAATGCTATTTATAAAATAAAATGCACTGCCCAGCCCAGAGACTGACCACTTGCTATTTCCCTTTCTTTCTGAATTGCCCAGGTTGGCACGTTAGTAACTTTCTTTGCACAGTCAATCATGTATATATGTTTCTCCCCTTTTCCTCCTATGTCGTCTGTCCTTTGAGAAGCAAGAGGTTATTAGAAGCCGGGGGCGGTGGGGAAGCATCAGCGGAGTTACTGAGTTTCATAGGAATTTAGAAAAGTTCAAAAGAATGCTCTGACCTGGATTCTAAAAGAAAGTGTTGCATCATTTTGGTACTTGAAAGTGGGAACCTTAAGTCTGTTCAGGTTTTGCCAGAGATGCAGTCCCCTCAGTGGCCCCAGGTAAGCATGATGGCTCAGATAAATATAGGTTGGTCAGATTGTGTGTAGTCTTTCCATTAATCACCTGGTGTTTTATGTTTGCTTCATGAAAACTTCGGAAAGACACAACATTCTGATACTACCAGCGTACCTAGTTTATACCAACAGGTAACTTAAGTTTAATTTGGGGCTTAATAAAATTGAAGATACAAAGTATGAAACTGGGTGGATCTTGTGGAATAGCCATTTCAAAATTAGGTTCATTACTAAAGTGTACAAAGGCAGAATATACACCGAGAAAATCAAATCTGGGTGGTGCAACAGTGGACCCAGTGCTGCATTAATTTATCATTGAGAGCATGGGCTCTAGAGTCAACTTCCTGAGTTCAAACCTCAGCTGGGTTCCATGTAGGCAATTTGCATAGCCTCTCAACTGTAAAATGGTGGTGCTAGTAGGGTTTTAGCATAGATCTGTTGTGAAGATTAAGTGAGAGCATCTTTGAAGAGCTCTTAGAACAGTGTCTGGCATATAGCAAGAGCTTAATAAATATTAGTGCTTATCATTATTAGTGATAATCATTATCCGTACAGCAGTGAGATAAAAGTTTACTTCTCTCTTAATTACGGATTACCTATATTTTGGGCTCTGATTTTATTACATATTAAAAAAATTTTTTTTAATTGGAGTGTAGTTGCTTTACAGTGTTGTGTTAGTTTCTGCTGTACAGTGAAGTGAATCAGCTTTGTGAATACATATATCCCCTTTTTTGGATTTCCTTCCCATTTAGGTCACCACAGAGCATTGAGTAGAGTTCCCTGTGCTATACAGCAGATTCTCATTAGTTATCTATTTTATACATAGTGGTGTATATATGTCAATCCCAGTCTCCAAATTCGTCCCACCCCACCCCCCTTTCCACCCCTGGTCTGCATACGTTGGGCTCTGATTTTAGTTAGGACTTTCTGCATCTTCTAAGGGCAGGGATTGGTTTGTCTTCATCTTTATGCTGTCAATGCCTGAAATATAGCAGGTAAACTTAGTAAATAAATAATGACTAATTGAATAAAAATGAAAGCTATCTACATATATCTCCAAATGGCCCTGATGTATTGAGTAAATCATTTAGTATTATATTTTAATCAATGCCTGATTTTGATATTGGGTACATATTTTTAACTTAATTGATGATATTGCCTCATAGTGGAGGGGGGATACTGATTAACAAATTTCTGGGGAAGGCACAGTGAAATTTTGGTTGCCAGGTCTTGTTTGTGATACTCTCTCACACTCAGGTGGCCATGCTGGGACTTGAACCAAGATCTTTGGACCTAGCATCCAGCACTTTTCCACTGTATCATAGTTCTGAGACCTAGGCTAGTGGCACCAGTGGCTGAATACATCAGACTTTATCCACTTCAACTAGATTATCCTGATAATCTGAAAGATAGAAAATTATATTTTAGAGAACCTTTCCATTCCTGTAAACAATTGAGTTTTAGCTCAATTTTCATCTTCTCTGTGAAACCTTTCTAGACCCTCTGAACTGTTGAAAGTCCTTTTTCTGTACCTCAAGGAAATATTTCCAGTTCTCTGTTATCACATTCCTCTCAGCAGTTTGTAACCTTACTGGAAAGTTTTTGTTTAGACTTGGAGCTCCATGAAAGTAGGAGCTAAGTCTTCATTACGTGTGGATGTGAACCTCTTCACACAGTACGTAACACATAGTGACAGGCTCCATAAATGTTATCGGTTTGCTGGTTGGGTAGATAGAGCTGGACCACAAACATGCATACTTTGAGGTTTGCTATATCAGTACAGCTTTAGAAATAGAAAAGGTAAGCACAACTTGTATAAAATAATTGTTCAGAACACCTGGATACGGTGATTCTTATTTGTATTCTAGGCTCCAGGGAGGGACGAAGAGTTGGGGCCAGTAGTTCAGTGTGTCACAAACGTTCTTTGTGTTTGAGTTTTTAAGTCTACAAGTCAGAATAGCCAGGGTTAAGGAAAAGGACCATTTTGTTTTCACTTACCTTCACACTTCGCCTTGCATTGTAAGTTGAACCATGTTGCTCGAGAGTTTGAATCCTTTGCTGTCTTAAGTTGATTGGTTTCCAGTCTTGAGGCAAGCAAAGTGGAACTCTTGCAAGTTGGATAGCTGGTGAGGGCAAAAGCCAAGGCACAGACCTAATTATGTCAACACAATTGGCAGCACTAATTATTTCTGGCCTTAGCTAGCTTAAGAGTGTTAGAGCTTTGGATAAGTTTATATTATTAACTTTCCAAAACGTCTTCTAGATGTTCATTTTATGTGGAATGGATTTTGGTAATTTCAACCATAAATTACTTTTAAATTGCTTTTTGAAAGCTCCCATCCCTTTAAAAAAAAGTTCCAGGATATAGAAAAGACCCAGTGTTCAGCTGGTTTGTCCTGCTGAATTACTTTTAATCTTTCAAACACCCTTTAGTGAGTCACTAGCCTTCTTGTCTTGTCTTCTCAGTTGAGCGTTCCCTGATGTGACAGGAGGAATTCAAGAAGACAGATGTGAGATGTTTCCAAAATAGCTTGGACACATAGTTCTGGGATGGATGGTGTGATTTCCAAATTAGATTTTAGTATCTCAGGAGTAAGATGTATAAAAATATTTTTTATCTCACCTCATGAACTTAAGGAAGAAAATGATTTTGCTCAATTAATTATTTTTGGAAAGTTCTAGAAACAGTTTATATTCAGTTGAATGATAGGATAGGTTTTGGTTGCCTTCCATTATAAAGTATTATACTAGATACTTCAGGGTACACAAAAAAATGAATACAGTGCTATGAGTGGCAAAAGAAGTCTACCAGTCTAGTAGTGAACACAAGACCGTTGATATATTCAAGATGGAACCAGGAAGGAGCCATGAGATGGTGGCATGTTGTGGGGTAAGGAGAGCTTAGAGGAGGAAGAAACTTTGGGATATGGAAGCTCAGGCATCGAAGTTATCTGTGCTGGAGATTAAATAGGTTTTCAACAGATGAAGATGTGGGGAGATCATTGCCCTTCAGAGCTGTTAAAAAAGTAAGGAGTCCTGGACTTCCCTGGTGGCACAGTGGTAGAGAGTCCGCCTGCCAATGCAGGGGATACGGGTTCGTGCCCCGGTCCGGGAAGATCCCACATGCCACGGAGCAGCTGGGCCCGTGAGCCATGGCCACTGAGCCTGCGCGTCTGGAGCCTGTGCTCCGCAACGGGAGAGGCCACAACAGTGAGAGGCCCGCGTACCGCAAAAAGAAAAGAAAAAAAAAAAAAGTAAGGAGTCCTTTTCTTTTTTTAAATTAATCACTGAAGAAGTGTAATTCATGATTTTTTCCCCCACTCTTATGTCTGCTTTACTGACATCTTGAAATTAAAAATTTTAGAACCTAGTTTGGCAGGTTGCTCGGCTTCTGGGGAGAGGGAGTGGACAGAGACAGAGAGTGGCTGCTTAGGAAATGACTGGTTGCAGTCCTCCAGTAGTCCTGCGTGAAGTGCTCCCGGAAGTGCCAGTGATGCCTCCTTGGAGGAGGGCATGTCGCCTCTAAGATTGTGACTCAGTGGGATCACAGAGACAAAAGTACTACCAGCCACTTTCAGAAGTTTTCTAGTCCAATTTCCTCATGAACATTCTGCCCTGACCCATTGTCCTCACAAAAGACCCTAAGTTAATAAACTTAATGGTTTGTTCACCATTGCTTTGTTTTAATTCATCCATTCATTTTTTCATTTGTTAATTCATATATATGTACTCATGCCAATTATTTTTTTAATGTCTACTCTGGGGACTGTGCTAGGTGCCCCAGACATAGAATTAAATTAGAACCAGTCTGTGACCTCAGATAGCTCACCTACAGTTTCCTGTCTCCATGGAAGACGTCCACACCATCTGAAATGCGTCCCTGGGTTCTTTGTCCCATTTCACACGGCATGCCTCAGGAAGTACGGAAAGATAAAGCCCATCCCCAGATCCTGGGTAGTGTAAGTTTACTAGCAAAGAAGAGAAGAAGGTGTTTAGATGTTATATTAGTTTCTCAGGACTGCTGCAACAAATTACCATACACTTTGTTTTAAGCCTTCCCTGGTGGCACAGTGGTTGAGAGCCCGCCTGCCAATGCAGGGCAAGTGGGTTCGAGCTCTGGTTTGGGAAGATCCCACATGCCGCAGAGCAGCTAAGCCCGTGTGCCGCAGCTACTGAGCCCGCATGCTACAGTCACTGAAGCCAGCGTGCCTAGAGCCTGTGCTCCACAACAAGAGAAGCCACCGCAATGAGAGGCCTGCCCACCACAGTGGGCAGTGAAGAGTAGCCCCCGCTCACTGTAACTAGGGAAAGCCCACGAGCTGCAGCGAAGACCCAGTGCAGCCAAAAATAAATAAATAAAATAAATTTATTTTAAAAAAAAACAAACATACCATACAGGCTTAAAACAAAGAAATTTATTCTCACAGTTCTGGAGGCTAGAAGTTTGAAATCAAGTTATCAGCGGGCTTATTCACCCTCTAAAGGCTCTTTCCTTGCCTCTTCTAGGCTTCTGGTGGGTCCTGGCAATGCTTGGCATTCCTTGGCTTATAGCTGCATCCCTGCAGTCTCTGCCTGTGTCTTCCCATGGCCTTCTTATAAGGACAACAGTCGTTGGATTTAGGGCCCACCCTAATCCACTGCGACCTCACCTTAACTAATTATATCTGCAAAGACCATGTTTCCAAATAAGATCACATCCTGAGGTTCTGAGGATATGAATTTTAGAGGAATACTGTTCAACCCAGTACAAATATCTTCGTAGATAATTCCTTAATATCTGCAACACAGAGGAGATGTGAAAGGATATTTGCAGAAAATTTATGCTTAAATTTTTCAGGAAGGAAAGTTAATACTTGCAGATATTGTCAGAATTGACAAATGAATAGAGTATGCTGCAGAGGACCTCAAGGTTGTTTTGGTTGCCTTCACCCAAATTCTTCTATGAAGGAACTTAGTGTGGACCTGTTACTGGTGAATCTGAAACCATAAACCCAACTGAGATTGGGAGTGAGTATGGGAAGGGCAGGAAAATGTGATAAAGACACTGTAAAGCTTCACATTTAGCAGTCTGGCTCGGTTCTGAACAGGAGAGTTCAGGGAACTTGGCAATGTGGGGATGGTGTTATTCCTTTGGATCAAAGCTTAAAAACAGGCAGACAGGGCTATTAGCAACAGCCATGCTTTTCTTACCTCTGTTTAAGAGACATTGCTTACCAAACATAGAGTATGTTCTTAGGAGCTGTGCAGAATATAAAAGAAAAACTATGACCCTAACTTTAGGGCCATGCAAAGGCAATATGATGCCATGAAAGTTTCAGAGATCACAAGTGCACAGCGCTGGGGAGTGCGCAGGGAGCCTGCAGACAGGTTTCGTCTCGCACATGATGTTTTGAATTAGATGCCAATGCTTAGAAATTGGGAGCTTTTACATAGAAACATGGGTTTCCCCTTTCTTTTCTAAATCCAGAAATCTCATAACACTGGGCTCAAAGGCCATGGAGGCCCCAGTCAGCGGCAGCCCTTTAGATGGTCCTGCTTTCTGGGGCTCAAGGCATTAGGCCTGTGGATTCCTGCTCCAAGTGTCAGCCATCACACACAGAGGAAAGTATTATAGTAGAAAGAACTAGGCTTGGTTGGTCTTGCCTGTTACAGCTGTGTGCAACTGTAATGCTATATAGTAGCAGCATGCTTTCACCTGCAGACTTCTTTTTGTTTTGTTTTGTTTTTGTTTTTGTTTTGCGGTACGCTGGCCTCTCACTGTTGTGGCCTCTCACTGTTGTGGCCTCTCCCGTTGCGGAGCACAGGCTCTGGATGCGCAGGCTCAGCAGCCATGGCTCACGGGCCCAGCCACTCCGCGGCATGTGGGATCTTCCCGGACCAGGGCACAAACCCGTGTCCCCTGCATTGGCAGGCAGACTCTCAACCACTGCGCCACCTGGGAAGCCCCCTGCAGACTTCTTTTAATCATAGTCATCCTAGTCTCAGTCCCATGCCTTCTGGTAGAATTATAAAGTGTGACATGAACTGTTAAGCAAAACATGCTTGAAAATTCCAAAGACATCTTCAGATGACTTCTCAGAGTTCTCCATCTGTTAATCTGGTTAGAGGAGGGAAAACATTAGCTTTTCAAAAGCTAGGTTGTAGGTGGTTCATAAATTTTGTGCTTCAGGTCTGGCTCGGTTAATACACCCAGTTTGCTTTCATAAATGTGAGGGTAGTTACCAATTACCCTTATAATTTTTATATTGTGTTTCCCTTTCAGATCCCTTGGGTTCAAAGGAGTGAAATAAAATCTTCCTATTCGAACAGATTTGACGAGAAAATTGAATCATTTAACTATTAGAAAATCATATGTGGTCAGCATTCCATGTGTAGGGGTCAGAACGTGAGAGGACGGGATAACTCCAGCTCTAAAACATTGTTGTCAGTATCTAAGAGAGGAGGTGGTATTTATTACTACGTGAGCTTTCCCTTTTTTCCCTCTTTGTTTTGCGTTCTGTAGATTTACTCTTGAATATGATTGAGTTTAATCTTTGCAAGGATTCTTCTTTAATATCATTAAGGACATCGTTAGGTGATCATTGTTCTTCCTCAGCATAATTTGCAGAAGTCTTCCTATAGAACTGTACTGAATTGGTACACCTAGGATATTATAAAGGTAGATCTCCATCCTGTAAGTGGCTTGTTTAGGAAGCTGATTTTGGTCTGCTATTTTTTTGTTACCAGGACACTTTTTTTCTCATACACATGGTAGTGTAAGTGATGGTTAGGTATACAAGACGGCTGGCCCATAAAAGCCTACTTAGACATGTGAAATAGTATCAGTAGAACTGTAGGACCTTTTCTCAGCATGTTCTAGAAGAAAAGGTGATCATAGTTCTATGTGATTTTGTCAGAAAGTGGAAGAATGGAGATGGCCCCCAACTCCAAACCATTGGCAAATGGTTTCGGGAGGTGTAGCAAAGGAAGTACAAGGGCTGAGGGTGGTGAGTTAGATACCTGGTAATTGGAAGCCTCCAGGGACACTTCTTTGTAATGGGCTTACTCCTCAGTTCCTACTTTTCTGTTTCTGCTCCAGGGATGTGTCCTTTGGGGGACCTTTGACCAACATTTCCTTTCATCCTTTGCTTACTATGGACAAGGAAGACATTCTATGACCTCCTGCCCTTCCTTTCTTTCCCTGGAAAAAGCATCAGCTTCTTTTCAGTGTTCCCTAGTGGCTTTCACCTTTTAGTCGATGTCTTGTCCCTCTGTCTCTTGCTTATTTTTCCTCCACATGCTATGGAATAAGAGCCCTGAGTCAGTGAATGGACTCTCTGTATAATGTATCAGAGAGAAGCATTTTCACCTCAGGTCTGTTGTATCTTCAATGTAGTTAAGCATTGTTGGGTTGGTAAAGTCTAGACTGTTTATTTTTAGGATACTTTTTAGTAAGGGTGATAAGTTAACCTTAATCTACTCACATACTTTCAGCTGATGAATGTCTGCTGAGTTCCTAGTATGTGCAAGGAACTGAGCTAGTTCCCTGGGTGATTCCAAGATTGAGGCATAAGCTTTCATTCAAGGAACTCAGAGGCTCCTTCCTCAAGATTATTTTAAATCTCTGTCTTACCACTTTCTGGGCTTTAGAGTCAAACATTCTGACTCATCCCAGTTCCATCACTTTCTTAACCTCTGAGTCCCAAGTTTCTTATCTCTAAAGTGGGGATAATAATAGTACCGACCTTATAAAATTGTTACTTAAAGCCCTTGGTGCAATAACTGGCTCACAGAAAGCATTTTTTGAAATGTTAACTGTCATTATATTTATTGTCTTATCTTTGCTACGAGATTGAAACCTTCTTCCGGGTGTAAGCTGTTTTGCCTTTGTTGTTGTTGTCTTTAATCCCCAGAAATGACTCCATTTGATGGGTACTCATGTTTGAGTGACTGCTTAGCATAATAGGTAAACTGTATTATTTATAGTAGGAGTGCAACAAATGAAAGGTAATAGTTTACCTTCAAGAAATTCCCAATAATTAAGAGGATGCATAGATCCTCCGCTTCTCAAAGTTAACGTACAGGAAAATCTCCCGGGGATCGTGTTGAAATGTAGATTGTGATTCAGTAGGTTTGGGTTAGGGCCTGAGATTCTGCATTTTTAGCAAGCTCTGTCATAACTCTGGTGCTTGACTGCACGCTGAGTGGTAACACCGGACTGTAGACCACAGGAGGAAGGGTCCAGTCTGTTTTATTCGCTGCTTTATCCGGAGCACACAGTGTAAACAGTGCCTGGTTTATACTTGTCTTAAAAGAATAACATAAGCATACCTCAAAACATAAGTAGTTGGTACCGGCTAGATTTTTGCCAAGTATGCAGAACAGATCAGGGTCATAAAGTTCCGGATAAGGTATTTCTTGACCTGGAGGGCTCTTGTGATACAAGAAGAGGACAAAATTGAAAGATGGGGTTTGGAGAAATAAAGAAGTAGTGGGCACACGGAACAAAGAAACTGGAAGAAATCAAAAGAAGAGTTTGCTCTAAGGTGCTGTTCTCAAACTTTTTGGTCTTGGGGACCTCTTTACACTTTCAAAAATTATTGAGAATTATTAATTAAAAATTAACAATTAAATTAAAATTTTAATTAATAATTAAAACTTATTGAGACCCCAAAGGTCTTTGCTTATGTGGATTATATCTATAAGTGTTTATTTATTTAGAAATTAAAACAGGTATTTTAAAAAGTTACTTATTTAAAAAAGAATAAGAAACCCATTAATGTTAACAAAATAGGATGTTTTGTGAAGCACAACCATCTTTTCCCCAAAGCCAACAACAATTTATGAGAGAAGTGATAATTGTTTTATTTATTTGAAAATCTCTTTAATGTATGGCTTAGTTGAAGGCATCTGGATTCTCTTATCTGCTTCTACCTTTAGTGTGTCTTAGTAAATTGTTTTGATTAAAGTAGGTGAAGAAAATCCTTCCTACCTCTTACAGATATATAGGCAGAAATAGCCTTTTCAGGCATTATGGATATTCTTTTTTTGATGTTACACCAAAACTTGGTGATTGGTAGTTTCTTAAAGATTAGTTACAATGTAGAATCTGAAACCACAATAGTAAACTTTTTCCTCCTGTGTTATATTAAAATCCATTGGTCTGTCATACATAATTTTGTAACATCATGCATTGGCAATTTGGAAAATGTTGATTCAGTGAGTTATGAAGATCTTCCAAATGTTGACACATTTCATTATACAATGTAAAAACATTACATTTGTTAATCCTACCACTCATCTCATCAGAAAAGTCGTTAATTATTGGGAAGCTGTCAAGCTCTCAGTGGTGGATATGGGTTTTTCCAAAATTCTAGTGTTTGCTTGAAGGCTCACATTTTGTCATTGGCAACAAATACTGTCAGTTGTTTTCCTTGAAGTGACAGGCTCACCTCATTTGTTTTGAGAAAATGCCTGCCTGGTACCCAAGTTCGAATAACCGTAGTTTGTCTGTCAGTGGTTCTGTCAAGTAAAAAAGAGTGCTGGTTCCACGTGCTTTTCCTTGAAACAACAATCATACTTTTCTATGCAGCAGAAGTGCTCTATGCATAATTACCTTAAAGAAGTGTATGCGAGGGTTGAGATTTAATAAAATTAATAATTTTTACTCCTTCAACAAGGACATTCTTAGGTGAAACTGGCGTTGGTTTTAGTAGGAGTATGTAGTGTTAGGGAATGCAGTAATTACTAGTATAATTTGTGCCATTTTCTTGCTTTGTGCTGAGATGCCAGCAATTTTATCTGTATTTTTTGCATCCTATCAGTTAAATGTCAACTCAGTGAAAAAGACTATAAACAACATCTTAGTGTCATGAAAATAATTGTGACCTCAGAGATCCCCTGAAATCTCCTTGGGGAACTTTTGCTCTCCATGAGAGGGTTAGTGCTTCCAGCAGTTTTGTTGGAGAGGAGAGTCTGTGAAGGATAACTGTGAGAGAGGTCAGGTAGGTAGGTGGAGGCCAGATTGGAGAATGCTAACGCTTAATTGTGAACTTGCTTTTGTCGGCGAAACATGGCTGATGGTTATGAGAAAAGGAGTGCCATTTGCAGGGTGGAGTTTGAAGACGGCGTATCTGACAAAGCGCCTGTCTGATGCTTTAGAATATGTCAGAGGGTCAAATGAGGCAAGCGGTTATGAGAGTTTCACAGCCATCCATTTGAGACCATGAGGACTGGAGACTAGTAGCTTTAAAAACAGAGCAGAGGTGGAAGAAAGGACTCTCTAGGATTGAGTGATAGATTAGATAGGGGTGATGAGAGAGACAAGAGAATCAAAGATGTCAGATGTTCAGTTTGAGGACCAAGAAAATGCCGGTTTTCAGAAATAGTGAGGTTGGGAGGAGGAATTCGCTTTTGGAGGAAGATGCTGTTTTTGATTTTAGATGTATGAGTTTGTGACAGTGTGGGAATAGCCAGGGGGTAATGTCCTGAAGTTAGAGTTGTGGCTCTACTTGGACATAATTCTTCCACTATGTCTAGGACTTTTATATGTTCTTTTGTTGTGTCTAAGTATGTTTTAACCATACTTAGATTTAGAAGAGTGATAGGTTAAGGATGGAGTGGGAACATGGGTGTCCTAACCAGGTTGGGTGGTATTAGAGGGTTGCCACAAAAAAAAAAAAGAGAGAGAGAGAGAGAGAGAGAGAGAGAGAGAGAGAAAGCAAGCAAGCAAGAAAGAAAGAAAAGAAAGAAAGAAACCACTGAAATAGTTGATGATGGTTTAAACCAGTCTGCTCTTTTTTCCCATTTTAAATATTAAACATGATTTAGCCATACTTCTAGAATAATGGCTAGCTATCTCATTCACTGGTGATTGAGCTGTTAAACACAGGGGTGACCCATTCCATTTCTCTTATTTCTACTTCTCTGCAGTAAAGTTAAGGGGCCACAAGCATACTTTTCCACTCACAAGTTGACATTGAGGGTCTCTGCCAGGTGAGGCACCCAGCAGTCCTTACCTGAAGTGGTATTCGTGACCTTTCTAGCTGACAGGCTCTAAAAAGCAGATCTGTCTCTTAGGAATGGACTCATTAATCAAATTCATGAGACTGAAATACTACAGCAAAAATATCAGTTTAATTTCTGATGAGAATGATCATTCTTCCAGGCACTGGATTTCTTGACATTATACAATCAATGCATACTCTCAGTGCCAGTGTATTATTTCCTAATTAGAAATAATGATCACACGGCCTGATTTGCCCTAAACTATGTGACTAGGCATTCTTTCCCTCTAGACAACAGGAAACCCAGACATAAGCAGAAGTTTGCTTGGGGAACATGGTCTTAGCCAAAGGAGAGTCAGATGAAGCTCATGTTTAAATGGTATCAAACTGGAATGGCCTCATGTGTCCTGTGTTCCCTCCCTGTGGGATGATGCTACCATGGACCCAGAATCCTTGAATTCGCTAAGATGCTCCCTTGTTTGGAATTTGAGTCTATGGTCTGCTTTTTCTAAGCTACCTAGATTTCTGACATAGGGTCTGCTTTAGTCCGGGCTTGCACTTGTGTTTAAAGTACCATGTTCCTTTTAGAGTCAGTACTGCTCTGGCCAAAATTTAACAAGAATTATAATTCTAATGAAAAACGTGTAAAAATACGTTTCCTTTTAAAAAATCCATGCTTTGTTTTGTGTTTGGTAGAAGCAGGAGGTGTTCTTAATTGCTGTAGGCTCCAGAAATTAAACCACTGGAAGCCTTTTCTCTGGCTCTTGACCCTGAAATGGGATCTGTGACATCAGCTTTGATGCCACAGAAAGATTGAATATTTAAAATCCCCGCTCTGTCATTACTTAATGGATGATTGTGGTTGAGTCACTTAACATCATGCGTTTCCCCCTCCGTAAAATGGGGTTCATAGTAGTACCTGGCTCATGGGTGGTTGCAAGGATTAAGTGAAGTAAGGCATGTGGAGCACTTGGCACAGTGCTGGATATGCGGTCAAAGAGGGACTAGGATCCTGTACGCGAACAAACAGAATGCTCTCAGATAAGCGCCGGAAGAGACGAAAATAGGCAGACAAGGATACGGTTCTTAATAAAGGCCTTGCAAGCGGAAGGCTGGCCTGCTTTCCGTCAGGCCCTACAGCGATTGGTTTGTGAGTCACTGCCCATGAGAATCAGCCTCAATTGAAAGGGTAGGGCGGAGGGGTGGGTCCTGAGAGTGATGCAGTCCCCTGGGTCCTGGGCATCAGGAGGTCTGGGTTCTGCCCTTGACACTCCCAGCCACAAGCCAGGGTTACGGGCACAGAGTCCTGGTGTTTTTCCCCAGCCATCCCGTGCTCCTCATTGAACAATTTTTCCAAGTTTGGTTTACTCTTTTCCTCACTACTTATTCATGAGGCATCCCAGCATACTGTCCAGGAGATATCGAACATGTTGTTTAATTATTTCAGAAGAGGAATCTATAGCTGCTAAAATGAACTAAAAAGCTATGTTGATAAACCAGTCAGATGAAGTATCATACTTTTCATTCACAAAAAGGTGTTCTGAGTATTAGCTGCAGAAAGTGTTAGCAAAGATGCTTTATTTTTCATCTTTTTACTTTGACAGCTTTCACTCTGTTACTCTCAGTATGAGTTTGTGGTATGTGCATGTGTGGGAGAGAGACAGAGGCAGACAGAGACAGGATAAAACAAACGTTCTCTTGGTTGTAGAGTGCTGTCGCTGGTAGCGTTTATAACTTTCTAGCTATAAACTAGATGGTCTGAATATCCTGAACATTCTTAAGAGAAGCCTCAGCCCCCCCTTGTGAAAGGGTAAGATGAGTAGAATCCTCAGCTAAAAAATACCTTCTGTTGTTCTGCAGATTCTAAAAGAAACCTAGAAAACTGAGGGAAAAGCTAAATTAGGGAAGGAGAATTTTCAAAACTGTAAATTTAAAAGCCCGTCTGTTTTGCGAAGAGGGGTTAAAAAGTCTAGAGCATATCTCTACATTTTGCTTCTCTCTCTGCTCATTTGCCAAAAACGAACAAACAAAATCATCTCACTTCAAACTCAGTATCAACAAGCAGGAGAAAATTGCTGGAGTTCGAACTCTGTGTATATTTTTTTCTGTGTTCTTTGCGTATGTTTTAAAAAAAACATACTATATTATCCCTTCTATATTATCAACTCAAACACATGCCATACTTCATGTTTCCAAATATACTTTTTTTTTTTTGTAAAAAAAATAAATAAACAGAATCATTTAGTATAAGTTACTCTGGACCACCATAATTTCATCTAAAGTGTTTTGAAGGTTATATTCTTACACTTAAGGAAAGAACAGGTTAATATCAACAAGGGTATGAATGTTTCAAAATGCATGACGTTCTCCAGGGGACTTTTTATCAATACCAGAAAGCAAAATAAGAAATCTAAAAATCAGAACCTAATTTAAAATGACAATAATTCTGTGCAATCAGCAGACTAAATCCTCCACCCTCCTCTCACTATTCAGAATTCTCCCTACTTCTTTCTCTTTTTCCCCCACTTGCCTCTGTAGAGCATATAAACCCTGTTTAAATCTTTATGAGCGGAATCTCAGAGTCTTTGCTTTCCTTGGCACAAGTGGAAGGGAAGATGCCATATACAGTTTGGAGTAACATGGTGAAACAGTTTTAAAATGATGAATGTAGTTTGGGATGAAATAAATCACTATTTAATCTGCATTACTTTGCCCACATGGATGCACTTGGACCCACCACGCATTTCCTGCATGATGGCATATTTGGACTGGATTCCATCAAGGCGAAGCATTTCCCCCAAGAGCTTTCCATAGTTCTGTCAAGAGCCTTCTGGGAGTCTGGAAGGTTTGGAATGGTAGGCTAATGAAATGCTGAGCTATTTGCTGAGTTCCTTTTTCTTTTCTGTTTCTTCTTCTTTTTTTTTGGTATAAAATGTGGTTATGGCACAAGTGCTTTCATGAGAAATGATTAACTTTGGATGAATTTCACCACTTGTTTTTGGCACTTTTGTAAAATGAACACTTGTCTCAGGTTAGACACCTGATACAGCTGGAATGTTCGCGTGATGCTGGGCAACAAACTAGGCAAAGTCTGTCAGCTTTAGGTTAAGTATTATTTTATAAAACAGTTTTTAGAGTTGGGTAAATAACATGTGTATTTACTGGATTATGAAGGGGAAATGCATTCTGGGGGCATAGTGGAAAAAGAGTGGTATTTAGAGTCAGATATAGCTAGGTTTCAAATCCCAGATCCGCTTCATTGTTCTGTGTCCTTGGGCAAGTTATGAGGTGTCTCTAAGCCTCAGTTTCTTCATTTGTAAAGTGGGCTGCTATCACCCTCCTCATAAAGTTCCTGTGGTGATCGAATGAGCTAACAACATGTGGAAAGTGTATGTGCTAAAATATATACAAGTTGTGTGTATATGTAAAGTATATTCCTGGCACATTGCAGGAATCAATCAATATCTAGTTTCCTAAAATATTAGTAATGCTCAGTGGTGATTCCTTTGATCTGGTGTTAACATTGGTCTAAGCTATTATTGTAGAGCCAGCAGAATGGAACTTGCACTAGAATAGATTTTATGGGTCTGAACCCTACTGCTTGCTCTGCCGAATGACTGTCTTATGTTGCTCAGGCTGCCTGTGTGCTGTAAGCTCCTCCTTCCCTGCCTGCCCTCCCCTGCCCCAGTCTGTAAACCTGGCTCTGTTTAATGACGACGTGTTTCAGGCCTGCCTTCTAAGATGGCATTAGGATCCGCATTTCTTTCTAGGAAATCTAGAAACAACTTGCAAATTTTTTTCATTGTCCTTTCTGATATTTGAATATACATCGTGATCATATGTATATGTGTTTATAAACCCCACACATTTGCAACATACTAATATACTCTGTGCATAGATTCAACATACAGAAATAGAAATAAGTGGATATAATAACAATTAAGTATAAACAGAAGATATACTTTCTTCATAATCCCGGTGGACTATCTTGCACGTCTCCCATTTTTAAAAAAATTGTGATAAAGCACACGTAACACAAAATTTGCCATCTTAACCATTTTTAAGTGTACAGTTCAGTTACATGAAGTACGTTCATATTTTTATGTGACTGTCACTGCCACCCATCCTTAGAACTCTTGTAAAACTGAAACTCTATATCCATTAAATAATAACCCCCTCATCTCCCCTCCCCTCAGCCCCTGACAACCAGCGTTCTACTTTCTGTCTCTATGATTTTGACTCCTCTGGGTGCCTCATATAACTGGAAACACACAGTGTTTGTCTTTTGTGACTAGCTTATTTCACTTAGCATAATGTCCTCAAGGTTGAATCATGTCTAGCAAGTGTCAGAATGTCCTTCCTTTTTAAGGCTGGGTAATATTCCATCGTATGTGTATGCCATGTATTGTTTATCCATTCATCTGTTGATGGACACTTGGGTTACTTCCACATTGTACCACTCCCACTTTTGAGACTATTGGTGTAGCAGGTGGGTTAAAGACCTACGGTAGGTAAGCGTAGGATGGGGAATAAGAAAAGATGCGGGGTTGTCCTTGGCTAAGGATTCAATCCTGTAGTTCTCACTCTGGCCTACATTATAATCTCTTAACTTTAAGAAATGATCTGTGCTGGGCTCTTCCCACCATGGACTCTGATTTCACTGGTCTGTGATCGTAACAGTATTTATTTAAAGCTCTGGTATCAGTATTTTTTAAAGCTCTCCAGATGATTCCACTGTGCAGGCAAGGTTGAGAATCGTTGATTAACCTTGCAGAAAGTTTCACTCTTGTAAAACGCCTTGACAGTACTCACTTTATGGCAGTGATAATCGCCACCATTTCTTGAATGCCTACAGTGTGTTCGTCTCTATCCAAGCCTGAGGGAATTTAATCTTCACCACAATCCTACCGGGAAGATCCCTCCATCCCTCCCTCCCTCCTCTCCCTCCCTCCCTCCCTCCTCTCCCTCCCTCCCTCCCTCCTCTCCCTCCCTCCCTCCCTCCTCTCCCACCCTCCCTCCCTCCCTCCCTCCCTCCCTCCTCTCCCTCCCTCCCTCCCTCCTCTCCCTCCCTCCCTCCCTCCTCTCCCTCCTTTCCTTCCTTCCTTCTACGGAGGCTCAGAAAGCTGTAAGAATCATGACTTAAATTACATAGCTAAGCAACCATTCGATCAGGATTCACACCAAGGTCTGTCTCTTCAGATTGCATGTTCCCTTTCTTTTCTTTCCTTTTCCTGAAAATGTGATTGAAAGTCAGATGTTTGAACAGGGAACACTAAGGGGAAAGGAGTCTGTTTCTGGAACACAGTAAGGGTCTCAAGTCCATCTTTGGGACCTCTTCTTTGACGATTGACATAGTTTTAGCATTTTGTATGTGTTCTTTCGTTTTCTTTCTTTTGCCCACTTGGACAGACAGTCCACTGAAGATCTCTTTGAGGCCAGGATTTGCTCTTCCTGAATACCCAGTGATTATGATCTTTGTTGCTGTTGGATTAGAAAGTCTGGTTGCATGCTATTTAATCTATGAATGTGGCATCTGTAATAGCATCCCCTAGAGCAAACACATTCCCCTTCAGATGAAGCCCTCGTGATACAGTGATCACTCTAGAGCTCAGCATAACAGAGACCAGGATTCACTGGGAGGTTTGATAATCTCTGTGATGCATGCACTTCCGTAAGTCGCTCTAAATTGTTTATTGGAGTAATTACAGGATAAATAAAACAAACAAGCATATTATCAGACAAAGTAAATATGTAGCTAGTTTGAACATCTGACACGTTTGGGATGGCTTTGGGAAAAAAAATACTTTCTAGTCGACTCGGGAAGTTAAAAACTCCTGTGTTTTATTGATTTCCACTAAGCTTATGTGCACGTTGTTTTTATAAAAGCTAAGTGATGAAAGAAAAGCCATAATTTTTGGAAGCATAGATTTTAGATGCAGAGATTTTGGTTTTGCTTCCTGGAAATGAGCCCTTTCTGTAGAGAAACGTCCACCTCTGGAAGGCGTATTTCAGGTACATCCTGGTGTGCCTCAGTGAATAGGCGAGGGGAGAAAGCATCTTGTGTGAGCTGAGCTTGGCTTTCCTTCTGCCTCAGCCCCCTGAAAAGTGCAGCAAGAGGCAAGGCATAATGGATACCTGCCTTCTTTGAGAGTCCAAGCAGGTAATAATGGTAACCTGATTGTTAATCCCATGCAGCAGTAAATGAGGTAGAAAAGGAGGCTACATTACCAACCTCCTCTTTCTTCTCTGTATCACTGAAAAATCCATTTGTTTCTCACCCACTATATAAACATTGAAAAATCCAGAAGACTTTGGACATCAGAAGAACACTTCATTTATTTAGCATTCATTACAGTAATATTAATTGTATGTGTCCCATGTCCTAGCCCCTGGCATTTATAAACAAAAGGGTGGATTTGGGGGGGGTGGGAATTAAGCTTTAGTCATTTGCATTCGAGTATAGTGGGTATTGAAATAAGGGCTTTCAGCACAAGTACAATGGGAATGACACACTTGGATCAGATCTGGTTCTGCAGCTGTTGGGATTGTGTGTGTAGGTATAATATGGCTCTGAAATTCTTGTCAGAATTGGCTTTGAATCATCCTTGGGGCACAGTCACTTAGTCATGGTGACCATTTGTTTCTCGCCCACTGTATGAACAGTCTGTTCACATCCATTATCTCATTCAATTCATAAAATATTCCTGGATATAATTATTTCCATTTTTTTAGACATGGAAACTGAGGTTTGGAGAGATTGACTTTTGTTTGATGAATGCTGTTTGAGTGTAAAATCTCATTTTAATGTAGTGAAAGACCACAGACTCTTGGAATCTGAAGGGACTTTAGATTTTATCCACTGTAATTGCCTTCTAATTCCCTTCTGTTCCATCCTAAAGAGATGGTCATTAAGCACATGCTTAGGACGAATCCACTAGGTTTTTGGGGGGTTTTTAAAATAAATTTATTTATTTATTTTTGGCTGCATTGGGTCTTCGTTGCTGCGCGCGGGCTTTCTCTAGTTGCAGCGAGCCGGGGCTACTCTTCATTGCGGTGGGCAACCTTCTCATTGCGGTGGCTTCTCTTGTGGAGCACGGGCTCTAGGCGCGTGGGCTTCAGTAGTTGTGGCTCTTGGGCTCTAGAGCACAGGCTCAGTAGTTGTGGTGAACGGGCTTAGTTTCTCCGCAGCATGTGGGATCTTCCCGGACCAGGGCTCAAACCCGTGTCTCCTGCATTGGCAGGCAGATACTTAACCACTGCTCCACCAGGGAAGCCATCCACTAGGTTCTTGGAGAGATGCTCTATAGCTCACAGAATCATTCTTTTTTCTTTCTTTCTTTCCTTTTTTTTTTGAAGTATAGTTGATTTACAATGTTGTGTTAGTTTCTGGTGTACAGCAAAGTGATTCAGATATATATATATATGTATGTGTGTGTGTATAGATATCTCCTTTTTCAGATTCTTTTCCATTATAGGTTATTATAAGATACTGAATATAGTTCTCTGTGCTATACAGTAGGTCCTTGTTGTTTATCTGTTTTATATAATGTAATGTGTATCTGTTAATTCCAAATTGCTAATTTATCCCCCCCTTCGCCTATGATAACCATAAGTTTGTTTTCTATGTCTGTGAGTCTGTTGGTTTTGTAAATAAAGTCATTGTTATCATTTTTTTAGATTCCACATGTATGTGATATCGTATATTTGTCTTTCTCTGTCTGACTTGCTTTACTTAATATGATAATCTCTAAGTCCATCCATGTTGCTGCAAATGACACACACACACACACACACACACACACACACACACACACACACCCCCGCATCTTCTTTATCCATTCCACTGTCAATGGACATTTAGGTTGCTTCCATGTGTTGGCTATTGTGAATAGTACTGCTGTGAACTTTGGGGGGCATGTTATCTTTTCAAATTAGAGTTTTTGTCTTTTCTGGATATATACCCAAGAGTAGGAATGCTGGATCATAGGGTAACTATTTTTAGTTTTTAAAGGATCCTCCATACGGTTTTTCATAGTGGCTGCACAAATTTACCTTCCCACCAACAGTGTAGAAGGGTTCCCTTTTCTCCACACCCTCTCCGGCATTTATTATTTGTAGACTTTTGGATTGATGGCCATTCTGACTGGTGTGAGATGATACCTCATTGTAATTTTGATTTGCATTTCTCTAATAATTAGGTTATCTTTTCGTTTTGTTTATGGTTTCCTTTGTTGTGTAAAAACTTATGAGTTTGATTAGGTCCCATTTGTTTATTTTTGCTTTCATCTCTTTTGCCTTGGGAGACTCTCAGAATCATTCTCCATAAAGAGTTCTAGAACCAGGGGCCTTCATTAACATGGTGATACATATCTACTTGCCAAAGTTCTTCAACTTTTTCCATTTTGTGCTCACCAGCCAGAAACACCATGAGAATTCTCATGCCCTAGTTACAAATTGTACACACCAACACTATGTTCAGTCCTTCATTTTGAGAAATGATGACTATATAATTTTAAATATATTTCAAAGAATTAGTCATTGGATTTGAATGTAAGATCTAAAAAAAAAGTCCTGTGAAATATATCCCTTAGGGTACAAATCATTACCTAAAGTGAACAGGAACAGTAAAATAAAGAACTGGTTCAGTGTAATTTGTAATCAAACCATCAAAGCTTCCTGCTGATTATTTTATAACTTTAGATTAAGAAATTCGCTGAACTGAGGAAGAAAACAAGTTTTTACAATTACATTGCCAAGTTCTGAAGTATGTTTTGTGCCTGACAAATTCAAAATTGACCTTTTAAACTTTGACAGCAAATCAAATGTCCGCGTAATAAAAAGGATAAATTTATTACTCTTTTGATATATATACTCGGCATCTTATTATTTAACATTGAGCTTTTCTCTTCAAGTCAGCATACTGGCAAGCTGTGGAAAAGAGTTAAAATTTTTACCTAATAATTCTCTTAAGAGTAGTAATTTCCTAACAGACACTAATTTAATTTTACTCCTATATTGCACACAAAAAAGTTTTCTTGGTCATTTTGGCTGATGTGATTTTTGGCTTTGCTTTAAATTATTGATTATGGTTAAAAAGGTGGGGGGGACTTTCTGATGAGAACAGCACTCTCTTTAATAGCCTTTCCCAAAAATCAATTTCTACCATTCCTGTTTTGCTCCTGTGAAGTTTAATGAGAACCTTGGGAAGAATTGTGTCTCCTAAATCTGTCTTTATTATTTTCCATTATTTCCTCCTTTCTCCCCTCCATGTTTATCCAAACAATTTGCAGTGAAGATCTTCTTTTTGAGTGGTTTCTTTTGTGCTCGTAAGAGGAATGTGTATATGAGGAGTTTTTGCCGTTAGGTGACTACCTAGTATCAATCATGGGTGATGGATCAATGTAGTAGATTCATGGTCCAGATGCCCTGTTTCTTGATCTCATCTCTTGAAGGGAATAAGTCAGATTACTCATCAGTGCCTTTCAAACTGGAAGCAGCTCAGTGGTGAATGCACTTTTCTTAGTTGCTGGGTTCCTAGCCCATCCAGACAAGGAGGCATTGATGCCATTTGCATGTGGAGCTTCAGCAGTGTGATGTCCAGGCAAAGGTGAATGGGAGAGGTGATTTCGTTCTTCCCTAAAAGTCGATTCTGCTTGGGCTAATTGACTAAATTCTTATTTACACACAAAACTGTTTGCCTTGCTTGGAATGAGGAGCTGACTTGGAGGTATGTGAAGGAGGATAGGAAACTGCTGAGAAATGTCATTCAAAAACCTAAAGGATGCTGGTAGCAGATCAGCGGAGAGTGGATTGTGCTGTCCCAGTGAGAGGTTGTAAGTAACCTCTTACTACCCATGGTATGTCATTGGTTAAAGCTTGCTTCCGGATTGCTTTGGAACTTTATTTTTTACCTTATCATTTTGTTGGGCTGGCGGGGGGGATCCTAAAAAGAGGAAATGAGCAATTTTGAATTGATGGAGTAGCTTGAAAAGAGTGGTCTCAAAATTAAGTTCTTAGCTTTCCTGTGGCCTGAGTGGTGAGGTTTGGAAATTGTGATCCGTGGAGCTTGAAGATTTTCAAACAACTAGAATCCGTTACAAAACTTGTTTTTTCTCCTTCATGTGTCACTAATTTCTTCTCTGTGACAACCTATTAAGTTATCCAAGTAGAAAAAGTCTGTACTCAAGACAATATGAATCAGCAAGTTCATTCCAAGCCAAACGCTTTAGTGCAGGGCAAAGTAACCTTTTACTGTAATGACATATAAACCAGATCTGAAGATGTGTAATTATTACCCATGATGCTTCTCTCAGTTTGACATATGTCTATAAATGCTACTTCGCTCAACTTTCCAGAAGTTATTAATGTTCATCTTTTTACTCAGCTTCACTCTGTCGCAAATTAATGAATCTTATCTTTTTATTATTTTAATACTTAGAGATTTAATGTGGCTAAATTGTAGCAGGATGAAAAAATATTACTTTAATTTCAGTATATCTGGTAAGAAATTTGCCTTTAATAGTAGAAATTACCATGATTTTTATCTTCTCCTTTATTGCGGTTTGTAGATTAGTCATTATATTGAACGTGAAATTTAATATAACTAAAGTGGATTTTACAAGATAATGAAATCAATACTAACTTGAAAAGACCTCTTCTGGTCATAGTGATCTCACCACGGACACTGTGCTGACTGTCGGGTGTATCCTTAGGTTCTGCAGTCCTTTATGTAGCCTCCTGAAAAGTTCTGCTTGTCTCCTAAGATTAACCTTGCTGAAATGGACTTTAATTAACTCATCTAAACATAGCTTACCACTATGGGTTGTTTAATTATTTTTAAAAATAGTTAACTTAAGCAGAGAGTTTGAAATTTTAGTAATTTATTACCTGCATAGATCAACGCACGTTCCTTGAAGACAAGGTTAGATAACATAGATAGACGTAAATTAACAATTTAAAATCTTCTCTAACTCTGCTACCCAGAGGTAAGGACTGTTATGTATTTTATCACTATCCTTTCAGACTTAGTTCTGTGGCACTCTGTCTTTTCATATGTTTAGATGTCTGTTTTTTCCCTTCTTAATAAAGATGAAATTGCTGAACATTTGCTTGGTAACTTGCCCTTTTCACCTATTATTACATTAAATATTAGATATGTTGATACATTTTCATGTCAGCAAACATACTTTTACTACATGATTTTTTTTAAGTACTGACCATTTTATTTATTTATTTAAAAAAAATTTTTGGCCGTGCCACATGGCATGTGGGATCTTCGTTCCCGACTAGGCATCAAACCTGTGCAGCCTGCATTGGAAGCGTGGAGTCTTCACCACTGGGCCACCAGCGAAATCCCTACTACATGATTTTTAATGGCTGCCCAGTAACTTGAGTGTGTAATGCCATCATTTATTTAATTACTTTCATCATTGGATATTTAGGTTGGCCTTTTTCTACCACTCATTCATTTGACAAATGTCAATTGATTTTCTAGCCCAGGTCAGCAGTAGAATAGATCCAAAGCGCTCATGGTTCCTGTCTCATGGAACTGATAGCTTTGCAGAGGAAAGTTGGTTATACTGATCATGAGACGTGCTATGGGGAGAAAGTTCTGGTAGCCCTGAGAGTGTAGAGACAAGGGAAAAGATGGCCTTGGGGTCCCTCAGGAGGGTCTTCCTGAGGAAGTGATGTTTACAGGAAGGTCTGAAAATTGGAAAAGGGTTAGCTGTGTCAACAGATGGAGGTAGGGATGAGTAGGAAGAGAAGAGGATGAGCAAAAGTCCCTGGGGGTGGGTGGAGGATGGCAAGCTTGAGTTGCTGCAAGCTTGAGTTGTAGCTGGTGTGGCTACAACCTAGGCAACAAGAGATCACTGATGCCAGCTGAGGCCAGAGAGGCGAGCCGGGGTACTCAGATATTGTACTCAGATATTGAGTACTTTGGTTTTTATTAGCAAGACAGTGGGAAGCCAGGTGACAGTGACATCAGCACCATGTGAAGGTGACATCAGATTTGTGTTTTGAGAAAATAACTGTGAGATCGTGGTGTGAAACATTAGCTGGCAGGAGTTCTTACCCTTTATTATGCTGTTGATGGCTTTGACTGTCTGATGAAGCTCAGAGACACCTTCTAAGAATCATGTTTTAAAATCTATAACACAAAACACATAGGATTACAAAGGAGACCAATTGTATTGAAATATAGTTGTCAAAATATTAAACACATATGTGATGTAGTGGTATATGTGCTTCTTAACACATTAAATAGTAAGATTGAGTGGGAAGTCTGATAGCTACTGTAATTTCAAAGTAGTGATGACAGTAAAGAATATATCTAACAACTGTCATGTTATATGAAAATACCTGATTTCTGTTGGTGGCAAAATCACGACAGCATTTGGAGTATTGGTATTCTCCCAGTAATGTCAGCCTTCTCCCAGTACTAATACTAGTATGGTTTGTTGTTAACGTTCATGATTGATTGAAATGCTGAATTTCATTCTGAGATTAATGAAAAAGAGATGTAATATTTCCGGAGTCCACGGACCCTGGTTAAGAACCTCTGAGAGGAACACAAGGGTAAAGGCTGGAAACCAGTTAGGAGGTAATCGCAGTGTCCCAGGTGAGAGATTGTTTTAGCCTGAAGAAGGTAGCAGTCGAGATGGAGGGAGGGAAGGAGATGGATGGAAGAGGGATACAGTAACCAGCTATTCTAGGATTAGATTTAGGGGCGTGAGGAAGAGGGATTTGTCAGGAAGAGCCCTGACTAAGTGGCTTCCGTAGCTGGAAGGATGAGATAGGGACTGATGGAAGCCGGAGGACCAGGCCTCGACATGGTAAGTTGAAAGTATCCCAGTGGCGATGCCAAGTGGGCAGTCGGTGTTGCCGGGACCTCAGGAAGGATCTGGAGCGGGGCTGTAAGTGTGAGAGGAAAGTTCCTAGAGAGCCTAACCGGAGCCCTGGGCACGGAGGAGGTTGCCTAGAAGTTGAATCAGGTGTACAGAGAAAGGGCCCAGGCATCAGCCTTCAGCACTGAAGGCCCGCGTGGACGGCATGAGGGAGTCGGGGAGACTGAGGGGTGTGGGAGCGGAGCAGAACGGCCAGCAGTGACAGACAGGAGGGGGCAGTTTCCTGGAAGCCATTTTAAAAAGAGGGTTGAAAGACGTAAAGAAGTGGAATAAAATGAGAATTGAAAAATACATTTTGATTTTTACCAGCAAGAGGTTATTAATGACTAGAGGAGAGTAATTTTTTTTTTTTTTTTTTTTTTGCGGTATGCGGGCCTCTCACTGCTGTGGCCTCTCCTGTTGCAGAGCACTGGCTCCAGACGCGCAGCCTCAGCGGCCATGGCTCACGGGCCCAGCCGCTCCGCGGCATGTGGGACCCTCCCAGACCAGGGCACGAACCCGTGTCCCCTGCATTGGCAGGCGGACTCTCAACCACTGCACCACCAGGGAAGCCCGAGGAGAGTAATTTTGAAGATGTGATATGAGTGGAATGCAGTTTGATGTAGCGTTAGGAGTGAGCATGAGGTAGGAACTTGGAGGAAACCAGTGTAGATGATTCCGGTTCCAAAAGATTCAGACAGTTCTGAAGTCCAGGCTTATAAGTCAGAACTCCCTCACGTACCCACTCCCCATCCCACCTTCTCTCTTCCCCAGAGGGAGGCTCTCTGTGTGTGTGTATGTGTGTGTGTGTATTTAGTGAAAGAAGGAGGGTAGGGGAGAAGAGGAGAGCTATAGTTGTGACTTACTGGTTTTATTTTATATAAATGGGATAATCTATAAGTATCTTTCTCCCCTGCGTCCCCCTCCAACACATGACACGTATTGGAGATGCTGCTACTAATAGTTAACACTTTTATGGCCCTTACTCTCTGTCAGGCAGTGTTCTAAGCACTTTGCTTATAAACCTCCCATGAGCCCTATAAGAAGACCATTATTATTATTTGTATTTTACAGTATCAGGAAATTGAGTCCCAGAGAGGTTACAGAATTTTCCTAAGATCATGTAGCCAGACCCTTAAACAGGGAAACAGCGATCCCTGGACCACTGTTTTGTTACAGCCTTGTTCATAGTAATAAACCTTGTAAGAGGTATCTGTCAAGTGTGTGGTGGAGCTGGGATTAGGATACGGGACGTCTAGTTCAAGATTCCACGTTCAATACAAAGACCTCCTCATTCTGCTACATAATAGTCTCGAATTTAGGTATATTCCATTTATTTTTATTGTTCCTTATTGCCGGGCCTTTAGGTGTGTTCTTGTTTTCCTCATAACAAACTAGTCTTCTATGAATCTTATGCATCTCATGAATATGTCCAGATATTTTTCTAGAGGAGTTATTTGGATAAAGCACTTCTGACAGATACCACTGCCAAGAAAGTTTACTGTTATAAACAAAGCTGTGACAGACAGTGGGTTCCTGAACCTCTGTTTCCTTGTGCCTGGGCCTCAGCAACAATATTAAATATAGTATTCATCAAGAGGGTAGAGTCTCTTAAAAAAATCTATTAAAATGTATTTTATTATTAGTTTCATAATATGAAATACTGCAATATGTCAGCATCTTTACTGGAAACTATTCTTTCTACCCACCCCCCCAAAAAAGAGGCAACACACTAAATTCCCAGCTTCCTCTGGGCAGATTTTCTCTGCCTCTTTGCTACTAGTGCTGTCATTTCACCTCTTCAGGCTGCAAGAGACGGGATGGTACAGAACACATCACTATGGTGAACCACATGACCGTCAGGCCAGCACTGTTTTCACAGAGCAAGATGCCTTTGAGTGGGGATGTCACGGAATGCTACCTCCTTGACCCCCAACTGTTGCTCAGCCCTTGGCTTCCTTGGTGGAACAGTGCCTTTGGCCAGTGACCACGCATCCTCTTTCGAAACCCTAAATTCCATGCTTAATTTTACCTGATCTACCTTTGCCCTCCATTCTCTCAGAAATTAGGTCCTTTAAGATCCCCGAAAGGAAGAAAGACAGCTCTGAACTCATTCAAAGATACCTGATTCTAGGCTCCGTGACCAAACTTTTATTTTTCTTACTTTTTTTGGCTGCACTGCACAGCATGCAGGATCTTAGTTCCCTGACCAGGGGAACCCAGGATCGAACCCAGGCCCACGGCAGTGAAAGCACCAAGTCCTCACCACTGGACTGCCAGGGGATCCTTTTATAAAAGACAGTGCAAATGCTGACGATCTTGGGATGGGCCAGCTTCCCAGGTCGGCCCCCTGAGGGTTTCATGTGTGACCACTGTCCTAGTACAACTGGGAAAGGCCTCCCATGTCTGTGATTTCCGTAGTCTGACACACCGTCAATTTTTCAGCTTCACCCAGCGATCCCTTGCACTGGTCGTTGTGCACTGCTGCCTTCTTTTGCCTCTAAAGGTCAAGATCAAGTTATGAATCTGTGGAATAGTCCACCCCTAGCATTTTAACCAGATGTTTGCTGAGCCAGGGTCTTCTTTAGATCATTTCATTGAACAGTGAATTCACCGGCAGTGTCGCAGATAAGAATGCCTTTTTTTTCTTCTCTCATGAGAGACTTCATGATTCAGGGATCAAAATATCATAGTACACAGGACTCTGGATCTAGGGATTTAGACTTGCAGTGACATTGTATTGGGTTGGCTAAAAAGTACCTTCAGTTTTTAAGTAAAAATAAGAGACACATTTTTCATTTTCACCAGGAACTTCATTGAACAACGTATTCACCCTTTTCTTCCACTACCTTCTGCCATTTTTCAGGCAACTTCATAATTCCGTCTTCCCAAAACTTTTTATCTTTTTGAGCAAAGAACTGTTCCAGGTACCTTTTACAGTCTTCCAGGGAATTGAAATTTTTTCCATTAAGAGAATTTTGTAAAGACCGAAATAAATGGACATCCGAAGGTGCAATATCTGGTGAATACGGCAGATGAATCAGAACTTCCCAGCCGAACTGTAACAGTTTTTGCCTGGTCATCAAAGAAACATTGCAGTCTTGTGTTATCCTGATGGAAGATTATGCATTTTCTGTTGACTAATTCCGGACACTTTTCGTCGAGTGCTGCTTTCCTTTGGTCTAATTGGGAGCAGTACTTGTTGGAATTAATCGTTTGATTTTCCGGAAGGAGCTCATAATAGAGGACTCTCTTCCAATCCCACCATATATACAATATCACTTTCTTTGGATGAAGACCGGCCTTTGGTGTGGTTGGTGGTGGCTCATGTCACTTGCCCCACGATCTCTTCCGTTCCATATTATTGTACAGTATCCACTTTTCATCGCCCGTCACAATTTCTTTTAAAAACGGAACGTTTTCATAACGTTAAGTAGAGAATCACATGCGAAAATATGGTCAAGAAGGTTTTTTTCACTTAACCTAACCAAGCTGGTGCAAATGATTTTCAACACTCGATTTGGATATTTTGAGTATGTCGGCTGTCTCCCGCGTGGTATAACATTGATTGTTCTCAATGAATGTCTCGATTTGATCCCCATCAACTTCAACTGGTCTACCTGGCCATGGAGCATCGTCCAGTGAGAAATCTCCAGCACGAGACTTTGCAAACCACTTTTGACACCTTCGATCAGTCACAGCACCTTCTCCATAAACTTCACAGATCTTTTTGTGCGTTTCAGTTGAGTTTTTACCTTTCTTGAAATAAGGAAGCATAATATGCCAAAAATGTTGCTTTTTTTCCTTCCATCTTCAATATTAAAATGGCTACACAAAAATTCACCAATTTTGATAAGTTTTTTTTTTTTAATGCACACTGATATGACAGCTGTCACAATACAGTCTAACAAAATTGTTTCCAATGAAGTTAAAGACAGCTAAGAGCTACTGGTGCCCTCTTAGGGAAAAAAACGAAGGAACCTTTTGGCCAACTGAATACTAAGTCAGCTCTAGCTGTTTTGTTTATCACTGAGACAGATAATATTTACATACCTCCTAGAATGGTAGGGAGGAGAATATCTCTGAAGTGTTTGCTAGTTCCTAACATTTTACACTTAAATTATAGAAATGTGTGTTTCATTCTTATTTTCCAGAAACAGTCCTCTTCATAGCATAGATGGGTTGGTAGATTACCAAACGAATGCCTTTTAAATCATCTTTGCTTTAGTATCAGTTCTTAGTGGATTTGAATCCCAGCACCACCATTCAGTAGCTGTATGACCTTAGGCAAGCTACTTACTCTCACTGGTCCTCATTTTCCTGGTCTGTGAAATGGGAAGCTTTGAGAATTAAATGTACAAAAAGTGCTTAGAACAGTGTCTGGTTCATGGTAAGTACTCAATAAATGTCAGCTACTCTTGTTATTTTTGCCTCCTTGAATATAGCTAACGTGTCTCCCTTGTCTGCTTCCATTCTTATCCTCCCCCAGCCGTTGAGTGGGTCAGGCTGGGAAGGCGTGACACAGGGCAGTTCCAGCTCCCTTCAGAGCACAAGGTGTGTAAAGCCAGGTACATGTCAGGGGTCTGTCACCTGTTGGTTCCAAAGAGGGGACAGTTTGCCCCTTCTATACTTGCTGCATTTGAACAAGTGGAAGGACTTTTGGAACTTGGATATTGCGTCTCTGAGAAAGAAGAGGAGGCGGACATGCCTGATGGTCTGCGTCCTGGTAGGAGTCCAGGTGGGAAGGAACCCTGCCCATGTGCTTTTGCTCCATCTTTGTGTTTGTTTACATTGGTTATTAAAGTTCATCCTGGGGGAGGGGGAGAGTGGTTTTGGCTTTTTTCTCCATTGAATTTATCTCCTGTGTATATTTAGGTTTAATTGTTAAAAACTAAGATTGATTTTTAAGCGATGAACAAGAACTCACCAATATGCATTATTTTTGTGACTTTTCATTACTTCATGACCAAAGAAATACATTTGAACACTTACAGGGGAAAATATGGGGTGTTTTTAATTCATTGAATAAATGCATGTTTTCTGATCTTGGGGGGGGGGAAGGGTTTACTGTAATCAAAGAACCAATCAGCCTCATCTGCAGAGAAGGATGCCTAGAATGCAGTTTCGAATATGTTATTTATTATCTCTGGTTATCATGTAAGGGATTTTTTATTTAGTGAGAATTGTTACTATAGAGCAGTGGATCAGTTTGCTAGGGTTGCCATGACAAAGTAGCACAGACTGGAAGGCTTAAACAGCAGAAATTAATTTTCTCACAGTTCTGGGGGCTTGGGAGTCCAAGATCAAGATGGGGGTACGGTTGGTCTCCTCTGAGGCCTTTCTCCTTGGCTGCAAATAGCTGCTGTCTTGCTTCCTTCTCACACAGTCTTTCCCCTGTACCCACGTCTCTGGTGTCCTTCCTCTTCTTATAAGGACACCAGTTCTGCTGGATTAGGGCCCACTCTTTAACACCCTCATGTAACCTTAGTTACCTCTTTAAAGGCCCCATCTCTATGGACAGTCACATTCTAAGGAATTGGGGGTTAGGCTTTCAACCTAATGTTGAAATGATACCCTAATGAAGGGATACATACTAGTCCACAACAATAGGATGTGATTTGTTGGTGACTGAGTGAGCTTGGGGGTTCTTTTAAGGCAGATTCTACTTTTCTGCATGCTCAGCACGTAAGGAAGCATAGTCCCAAACACGAATGTGACTGCTGCAGTGGAAGAATTACAGGGGCTGCACCTGGAGAGAGTAGGAACAGCCTGCACACGTCATCACGGTAGCCTAGTTGTCTACAGGGAGCGGGGACCACGCCTGCAACCAGAATGGACACTCGTTGTTTGGAGCTGATGGGTGCTTGGGAGGTGATATTCAATGAAGAACCTTCCTCGCAAGTCATACCAGCGATATCTCAGTGTACTGTCAAATTCTGCACCAGTCATAAAATGCTAACTACTCACAGATCTTGGTGAAATGGAATTTTTCCCCCTAATGTGTTTACATATTTCTGTCACTACAAAGTCATTTTATCTTAAATGCTTAATTGTTTCTACTAATGGGGGAGAATATTAGTGTGGAAAATGCAGAGACACTGATTTACTCCCAGCTTCCTGGTCTGTGTTTGTAAATGTTACATTCTCGATTCTAATTATAGCTCTTTTCCTTGCTAACCATATCTCTATAAACAAGTTGCTTAGCCTCGTGTTCCTTACCTATAAATGGATGGGATTAGCCAAGTTAGATCACTGGTTTGCAAATTTAGTGTGCAAAAGCCTCAACGTGTTAAAGTGCGAGTTCTCTGGGCCCCTCCCCATAGAGATTCCAATTCAGTCGGGTCTTAGATGGGGTCCAGGAATCTCCATTGTTGGCAGGTATCCCTAAGTGAATCTGACACTGGTGGTCCTCCCATCCCACTTCAGTAACCTGAGATTTCTCCTGAAAAGAGACTGGAAGCTGAAATAGACTTGAGAAAAAAACCCGAATTGGAGAAATAGTAGGTTTGGGATACTTCTTACTGCCTTTTTTGGTCCTTATCCCTAAAGCTACACGATTTAAATTTTGTTTTGTACCCATACGCATTTATCAAGCTATGAGACCGTAAGCACTGTCTACTAGATTGCACAAAATGGAGAAGGGATCTCACTTTAGGACTATAATTTCTAGTGTTTTTGATATTGTACCAAACCTTCCCCTCTACGGTGTTATGTATCTTCGAGCTGAATGGTCATACTTTTATTGGACACTTACTGGCTCTGCTGTATCCCTTCGTGGACCATATGTGGACGTCCTTTCTTTCATCTCATGCCCACAGTGGAATGGCTACTGATCTCTCAGGCCAGGGTTAGAGAAGTATTAATGGATCCAAACTGGATGCGAAAGAAAAAAATCATGAGGAAAGCAGAGAGTGCTCTCCAGGAGATTATGGACTGGAGAAGACTGAGAAAGGTCCAGCTGGTGGTAAAATGGAGAATCAACCCTTGATTTTGTTCCCAAAAGTCTAGGTGTCCTAGATTAGTTTTCTCTTGCTGAGTCACAAATGCTCACAAACATCTGTGTTTCCTGTGGGTCTGGATTATGAGTGTGGGTTATCTGGGTCTTCTGATGAGAGCCTCGCAGACTGAAGTCACGTTGTCAGCCAGTGCTGCAGCCTCACCTGTGGTTCGGGGTCCTCTTCCAGGCTCACTCGTTGTTGGCAGAGTTCATTTCCTTGTAGCTGTATGACTGACCTGCTTGTTTTCCTGCTAGCTCTCAGCCAACACCACCCTCAGCTCTAGAGGCTGTCCTTGGGTCCTTACCCTGTGGTTCCTTCCTTTTACACATGGCAGCTTGCTTTCTTCAAGGCCAGTCTGCTGCTGCTTGTCACCTTTGAGGGCTCACCTGATTAGGTAAGGCCGATCCAGGATAATCTCCCTTTCATTTAGCTCAAAGTTAACTGATTAGGGATCCTTTTTTTTTTGTGGTCGGCACTGTGCAGTATGTAGGATCTTAGTTCCCCCACCAGGGATCAAACCTGCACTCCTAACCACTGAACCACCAGGGAGGTCCCTGATTAGGGATCTTAATTAAATCTGCAGAATCCTTCACCTTACAGTGTAACATAATCACAGGAGTGATAACCCATCGTATTCCTGGGTCTTGCCCATTCTCAGGGGAGGGAACTGTTCAGAGAATGTTATCAGGAGGCAGGAATTTTGGAACCATCTTAGAAATCTGCCTACCACATATACAAAGATTGTTAATTATATGTTGGGCACCAAATCTTGACTGTTAATTGGCTAGAAACTCTATAAAAGTATTAATTTCTACGAGTCTAGAATTAGGTGTATAGAGTCTAATCTGCAACTTTTTGGAGAAACGTTGTTAAGCAGGATAAAATATCTATCCTTTCCTTTTAGAATTTAAAGTCAAAGTGTTAGAAAACCCCAGAGCTCACTCATCCAGTTACCTGCACTCCTTATACAGATTAGAAAACGGTCTCAGTGGAAGCAACTTCCCAAGGTCATGGAGTAGAGGAAGGCTGGGGGTCTGCTGGCCCTTTCTATCATTTCTTTTCCTATGTGTCTCTAAATTTTTCTCAAAGATAAGCTCATTAATCAGGAGCTCATTGACTTTAATGAACAGTTTTCCTTGTTTGCCATTATTGTCTTGAATTGGAACATTTTTCTTCTAATGTGTTTATGAATTAGTTACTAAATGAAATAGAATCTTGGATAAAATGAGCGTTTGGCCGTTTGTTTGTATTTGTGTAATTTTCATAATTTTCATGATGACTCATACAGTCAAGGAGTTAGAGAGCTGAGGGTGGGGAGAGGAACCAGAGGAAGCTTTTATGATTCAACTGCCTCACCAAAAAAACCCTTTTATTGTGATGGACAGCTGGATTGATATTCATTAAGTAATTTTCCATGCTTTTCTCCCCCCATATTTGGTGATACTTGCTAGTTCTAAAAAAAACACTTATTTAAGTATAAAGCTGATTGAATATTTTCTCCATGTCTTCTTCCGTAGTAGAATCTTACCACTGACAAGGCAGTGCTTCTCTATAGTGGTTTGTATTCAGTCTTCCTCTCCAGGCTGCCCACTGCTAAATGACCTCGCAGGTGGGTAGACTCATCCTTAGCTTGAAGAGTGACTGTTACCAAGTAAGAAGCTAGTTTTTGTCCCAGCATGGAGACTGTGGATGTGTCACGTAGGAGCAGAATGTCCTTCACTCATCTGTATGTCTTCGCCCAGCCTCAGAGCTGCCTGATTTGGGGGTGAAGCAATGGACTAATTGCCAGTTTCGGTCTGAGCACACATCTTTGGCAGTTGTCAAGGCATACTGGTGGGCAAATTACCCCAAATCGAGAAAACAGTGCAACCATAGGCTATTTCTGAGTCCCATCCCTTGCGTCTTCATATATATCAGCGCTTGGCTATGGGCACAAACAGGGACATCTCTTACCTTCACGTGAGAATGGCTGAACCGTTTTGTCACTGCTTCTGCCATGAAGCCTCTCATCATCGGCCACATCACTGTAACACACCCTCCTGCGCCCTGGAGCACGGGGTTTGTGTTTTACACTCTGATATGAAACTCATTTGTACATTGGTTTTGAGATTTGTTAAATCTCCATTGGAAAGAAGGTTCCTGAGGTCAGGGACAACGTCTCCAGTGTCTTCTGGCAGTCATCTTTCTATCTGTCACAGACTGTGGTAATTCCTAGTCTGTGGGCCTCAGACCTCTGGGAACAAGGAGATATTTCAGGGTCTGCGTTTCTGTTTGTACCCAGTGTATATTTATATGTGTGTGACTCTTTTTCAAATGTATTTAGATGCTCTTGAGATGAATAAAGCGTAAGTTTCTTTAAAAGTACACTGACTTCATTGTAATTTAGGTCTTTACCTAATCAGTACTTACTAAGAATATAATAAAAGACGCCCTCATGCTTGCATGTTGAGAGCCACTGCCCTTTCAGCATCCAGCAAGGTGCTTTGCATTTTGAGATATTTGGGATATTTCCCTATTGCAAGTCTTCCGGCATGTTTCTTCTGTGAGGTGTGTAAAGAAAACTGGCAAGGCTAAGGCTTCTCATTTGTAGCACTAATAAATTTTTCAGTTCTTTAGTTCTTTGAATTAAGAATATCTGATTAATAGTCTGGGTCACCTCCACCCCTAGACTGGAAGCTCATGATCCCCAGGCTGAGTCTATCCATGACTCCACTGCCTAACAGAATGACCCTCACATGGTAGCTTCAATACGTATGTTAGTGGTCAAAGGCTTTGTGATCACAACTGGTAAGTGGTTTTAGGACCACTCTTTAATATGTAGACGCTTTCCTGCTTTTTAGAAGTTGGGAATTCCTATAGTAAGTAATGTGATCCCCAAAGGTCTGCAGTCTCTGAATCAAAGGATTTAGAGGAATACCTTAGCTAATTTTAATGTTAAAATGTCTGCCACCTGGTGTCAGATGAAGAATTAGCATCTTGGTTAATTCTCATACCTAGTGAGTCCCATTAATGTTAATTTAGTTACAGTAAATTATACAGTTCACATAAAATTAAAACAAGCACCATTCTGAAATTGCTTTTAACTTGCTACTATGAAGCTGGAATTTTTGGATTTGTTGGATTTTTCCAGATCTAAAAAATAATTTGGAATTAAAATCTAACTTTAGTAAATTTTCTATATACTGTTAACTCTGTAGCACTGAATTTTATAGAGAGAAATAGTAACTTTTATATGAAGCAAAAATAGCCTTAAACATTATTAATATTTCATGAGTTTGCATAAACCTTATTATTGCTGATAGTTTTCCTAATAGTTTTGTTCAGAAGAAGGCATAAAAATCCATTAAAAAACAAAAACCTTTGAGTAACTTAAATTTACTGGTTTGGATTAGATGAGAAAGCAGGTGTTTATTAAATTCCCTAGAATAAGTAAAGAATGTGTCTGTTTTGTAAAGAATGAGGTTTATATAGCGGAAAGTAGGGTTTCTTTCTTTTCTTACTGCATTCAAATCCCTTATTTACCTGAAAGTTGTTTCTAGGCACTGTATAAGCGACCTTACGGTATAATGTCCTCCCTTCTAGGCTAACCATAAGATTATATGACATAAAGTGTATGGTGCCTGGAGTAGCCAGGAGTCATAAACGTTACAGGATGAATACATTTATTACCAACGTGTAGCATATACCAAATATTGTACAAGATGCTAAAGAACCACCATTATATCCTTCTCTGTTTATAGCCGCAAGGAGCTGAAATTCTATTGCAGGAGTCAGACAATAATTAAACCATGTAATTAGGCAAAATTAGTTGTGATTACTGCTCATCGTAGAAAACCACCCTGGTGGAGAGGGGTAGGGGCAGAACTAGATCAATGATGAGAAGCTGCAACAAGGGCAAAAACCTATTAAGAAGCCAAAAATAGAGGCCCCATTGTCCCTATGCTGAACCACTTTCATTTCACTTATTAAGAGCCTCCAGGCCCGGGCCTCCCTGGTGGCGCAGTGGTTAAGAATCCGCCTGCCAAAGCAGGGGACACGGGTTCGAGCCCTGGTCCGGGAAGATCCCACATGCCGCGGAGCACCTAAGCCCGTGCACCACAACTACTGAGCCTGTATTCTAGAGCCCACGAGCCACAACTACTGAGCCCATGTGCCACAACTACTGAAGCCCACACGCCTAGAGCCCGTGCTCCTCAACAAGAGAAGCCACCGCAATGAGAAGCCCACGCACCGCAACGAAGAGTAGCCCCCGCTCGCCACAACTAGAGAAAGCCCGCACACAGCAACAAAGACCCAACACAGCCACAAATAAATAAAATAAATAAACAAATAAATTTTAATAAAAGAGCCTCCAGGCCCTTGCTCCAAACCTATTTACTCTGATTTAGACATGTTTCTAATATGGCTTTATAGAAGACAGGGGATTAGATTTAATGGGTTAGAAGGGAGCTGGGTGGTGGAAGGAAGGATCAGGAGAAAAAAGAAGCGATAGAGCCAAGCCTTCCAATATTAGCAAGGTGATAGCTCAGCATGGGGGCAGGGTTGGAGGGGGCAGGAACCCAGAACAAATCTTAAGTGCTCAGAGAGCATGTTGGATAGCAGGGGCAGAGGTAAAGAGTTTAGTGTCTCTCATTGTAGCAGGTGACAATTGGCGTAATTGAGTCACATGTACGCTTGAGCACTTGAAGAAAGCAGAGAAATGTGCAATGAGCACGACGCCCTCAGCGTTTGTATTCGGGGTTGTTTTGCCTTCACTGGAATGTGAGTTCCTTGAAGGCAGTGACCATAGCTCACTCACATCTGTCTCTTCAGAATTTATCTCAGAGTCCAGCCCAAAGCAGTGAGTTGTTCAGTAGATGTTCCCTGAATGTGTTAAAGAGGGTTACTTCTCTAGACAGAACTTCATGGAGATGTTAGAATTAGATATGCCTAAAACTAGATGTACAGGCAGATGTAAGCTCTTTTTTTTTTTTTTAAATAGCTGTATTTGCCATTCATTTATCAATTTACTGTTTTGTTGCGTCTATTAAAGCACACATGTATTGCACCTTCTGTGGGCATGGCCCTGGGCTAGATCCTGTGGGCCAGATTGGTGAGGATTTCTTAATGCCCTCAAACAATTCTGGGTGTAGAGGGTATCACTAATATATTAGCTATTGTTATGGGTTGAATTGTGTCCTCCAAAGAGATATGCTGAAGTCCTAACACTGTACATTTGAGTGTGATTTTATTTGGGAATAGGGTCATCGCAGATGTCATCAAATCTGCCCTTATAGGGAGAGGGAAATTTGGAAACAGACACAGGGAGAATACCATGCAGAGACAGAGACACACAGACACAGAAAGAAGGCAGCCATGTGAAGATGGAGGCAGAGATCGGACTGACGCTGCCACAAACCAAGGGACGTCTGGGGCTGGTAGAAGCTGGATGAGGCAGAGGAAGATTCTCCCGTAGAGGCCTGGGAACATGGCTCCCTCAACACATTGCTTTTGAATTTCAAGCCTCCAGGACTGTGAAATTTCTGTTGCCATAAGCCACCTGGTTTGTGGTACTCTGTTACGGCAGCCCTAGGAAAGGAATACAACCATTATACATTTCTGTATGAATCAGGGTTCTAGAGGGAAACAGGTGATTACTCCAGTGAGGTAGCCAAGGAGAGTTTAAAGGAGGCACTGTTTACAGATGTTTGGGCAAGATTAAGAAGAATTTCCAAGGGGTGGGGAAGCCTTCTGGGGTTGGCAGCCAGGTTCTCATCAGCATGTCCAGGTCTAAAAGGCCAAGTGGAGGGAAAGTTCTTGGAATCCAGGCAGAACCAGATTTGCTGCTGCGAGTGTAGGAGAGCGGAGGCCTTGAAACTGCACAACTCAGATGGGACTTGAACCCACAGGCCAGGACTCGAACCCAACCAAAACCCAGATTGGGACTTGAACGCACTGTCTTTTAATTGAAATTACACACCTATTCTCAGGACTTAATGAAGCTCAGGTTCGTTATGTTGCAGAAAGAATTTAGTGCAGAAAGAATTTAGTGAGAGACAGTGTGATAGGTAAGAAGTGGATTTATTTAAAGAGGTACACATTCCATAGACAGAATGTGGTCTGTCTCAGAAGGCGAGAGTGACCCCAGGGCATGGGGTCCTCTTGGAAAGTGAGAGTGGCCATGGGAGAAAAACACTCCACAGACAGAGTGTGGGCCATCTCAGAAGGCAAGAGGCCCTGCAATGTGGGGGCCTTAGTTTTTATGGGCTGGGTAATTTTTTTTTTTTTTTTTTCCTGTTTCTTGGTCGTGCCATGCAGCATGTGAGATCTTAGTTCCCGGACCAGGGATCAAACCCATGCATTGGGAGTGTGGAGTCTTAACCACTGGGCCACCAGGGAAATCCCATGGACTGGGTAATTTCACTGGCTAACGAGTGGGAGGATTATTCCAGCGATCTTGGGGAAGGGGTGGAGATTTCCAGGAATTGGGCCACCACCAACTTTTTGACCTTTATGGTCGGCCTCGGAACTGTCATGGTGCCTGTGGGTGCGCCATTTAGCTTGCTGATGGATTACAGTGAGTGTATACTGAGGCTCAAGGTCTACTGAAGTCGAATCTTCCGCCATCTTGGACCTAGTTGCTTCTAACCAGTTTTTGTCATATCCTCAACAGCTATGTCATTCTTTTAAAGGTTGTGCCCTGCCCCCTTCCCTCCTTTTTCAGCATGACTGTGCTCTTGCAGAGAGGGAGCTGGGGAATTTGTACTCAGACCTCTTTCTCCTCCAGCACTCCTATCGCCGCTGAGCCTCTCATTGGCCGAATCTGCCAAGGATTTAGCTCTTAGCATCCAGGGCGGGGTGGAAAGAGTGGTTAGTAGTTCTAGCGGGGAACTGGAGAATATCTCACACATTTGGGGTAAGAGGTATATGTCATTCAAAGGTACCTGTTCTCTATGAGAAGGAAAGAATCTAATGTCTAAGATAGTACTATGCATACCACTGCTTCTCAGCAAATACTGTGATTGCCGATATAGGCTACCCAAAAATGTTTATTTTAGAGTACAAGATTTAAGGCAGTGGAATTCATTCAACAAATTCTTATTAAGTGCCTACTGTAGTGCTGGATACTAGATAGCCCTGGGGATAAGTGCTGAGTGAGTTAGACTCTGTCCTTACCCTTAAAGAACTTAGTCTAGTAGGCACCAACTATATTAACAAGGGTTAAAACTCCCATAACCCTCTACTTTTCTCATAATACTCAGTGTAATTTGAAATTAAAAACTAGATGCCGCTCTTTCCCTGTGGACTGCAAGCTTCGTGAGGCCAATGGTGGATGTTTACCGCTAGGTCCCAATACCTAGCCCACAGCCTCGCTCCTGGCAGGTGTTTGCTGAATGAATTGATGAATGAATGAATGAGTGAGTGAATGACAGAGTTCCTGTATTTGCCAGAGAGGAAAAACTTTTTCTCTGTCTTCTTAGATTCAGTGTTTGGGGCCTGCAAATTAAACAGACATAAGACAGATTAGCAGGAGAAAAAAAAAGATTTAATTACATACTTACTTACGAGAGTTCACAAAGAAATGTGACTCAAAGAGGCTGTGAGACTTTGGGGCTTAATATACAGTCTTAATAGAGGATGGGGAGGGACAGAGGGTACTTCTGGGAGAACAAATGACTTTAGAAGAGGGGAGAAAGGGAACTCTGGAAAAACAAATGATTTTTGAAAGATTGGGCTCTTAGGGGAATAGATAGGAGATATAATAGTTTGATGACAGTCTGTCTGGATGTAGACTTCCCATCTCCCAGAGGGATTAGAGTTGCTCCCAGGGAAGGAACTTACGACGGCTGAGTTCTCTTGGGAGGCTCTGCTTTTAGGCAGATAAGGGATTTCAAGAGCTCAAATACCTTCAGCTCAAAATTATTTCTGTGCCACTGTGGCTTATTCTAGACCCTTCCTCTTCACTGTTGAGGAGTTTTTGAAAATTACTGGGTGGCTTAAAATATACAAAATTGGACAAAATAACTGCATTAGGGAATATTTGAATGGATCCTTTACAAAGCAAGCGTGCTAAAACAAAACAGCCTACAATTTATTTTATAGCTCTCGATTTAGTTTTTGGAAGTTTTACTTTTTGTTGAGAGAGCTTTTGTTCATTTTTAGATATTGAGACCAAATATTATCTTTTTGTTTTCTTTGGTCAATGTTCTCATAAACTGATCTATCCATAAAAGTATTAACTGAAGTTAAATGAAAACTTGAATGTGAATATGAAAAGATTTGTTATGCAGTATATAGCCTTTTCACGTCTGCATCAATGGTGAAATCTAGACCAAGAATTTGGGGGAATGTTACCCACAAAACTGGGTTTGCCTCTGGATGGGTGTTGAGCCAAAAGACACAACCAAGCCAAAAGTCAGGAGAAGGAAGGATTTATGACTTGCAGCAAAGTAAGGGGAACACCAGGGACCTTTCCCAAAGCAGTGTCTCCTGGAACAGCAAAACTGGGGACATGTTTAGCTAAGGGTACATGCACATTCATGAAGGGGCTTGAGCAGAGGAGAATTCAGCATAGACTTGGGGCAAAGGTTGACAGAGTCCAGGCTTTACTTGATTGAATTCACGAGGGTCAGAAAAGGTCAATACCATCATTCCATCCTCCACCTAGGTGGAGCCCTTACTTCCTGCAGAGCTCAGAGGTATGTATCAGATGTTACTTATTTCTCTTGAGGAGGAACTGGGACTGTGGTTTATGCTGAACTATTGTTTCTCGACTGCTTTTCCTTTGTTCCTGCATTCCCTCACGTCCCTTAAGATCATTAATTACTGAAACCTGTCCAAGGGCAAGCACTGTGGCCAGGCTTAGATCACAAAATGGCTTGGGCCAAAAATGGCTTCTCTTATGTCAAGAAAGCCATGCCTGATCTCTTTCTCTGGGGACCACCTACCCTATCTGCTTACACAAATACATTTACTAATTTTAATGCAAAATATTTGCCACCTGGTGTCAGATTAAAGAACCGAAAGGTGTCAGAGGGAGCAGTTATGTGGTAGACTTTCTTCCCCTGCTATTGAAACATTTTCTGGTATTAAATTAGGCGTATTAACTCCTTTGGGCCTCCAAAGCACCATTACTAAACAGAAACCAGCACTCCTTTGATGACCATATAAGGAGAACATTTCTAGGAAAAATAGTGTAGAATCCTTGAGCAGCTATGTTATCTAATAGCCTCAGGATGAGGAAATTTAAAGAGAATAAAAAGTGGCCGACCTAACCATTTTCCCACAGAGAATGTCTGGTATTTCTTCATAAAGATGTATAATGTTATCCCTAGGGATTCTCACCCCCATTATTGTGTCCTTTATTTGAATGAGTAAGTACAGAATCTAGTTCTTATAGTTCTCAGTAGTATAAAATGCCTTTTCAGCTTAAAAGTAACGGAGGAAATTACTTGTAAAAAAAATTAATGGGGCTTCCTTGGTGGCGCACTGTTTAAGAGTCCGCCTGCCAATGCAGGGGACACGGGTTCGAGCCCTGGTCCGGGAAGATCCCACATGCCGTGGAGCAGCTAAGCCCATGCACCACAACTACTGAGCCTGTTCTCTAGAGCCCGCGAGCCACAGCTACTGAGCCCACGTGCCACAACTACTGAGCCCACGTGCCTGGAGCCCATGCTCTACAGCAAGAGAAGCCACCGCAACAAGAAGCCCGCACACCACAACGAAGAGTAGCCCCCGCTCGCCACAACTAGAGAAAGCCCGTGTGCAGCAACAAAGACCCAACGCAGCCAAAAATAAAATAAAATAAATTTTTTTTTAAAAATTAATGAAGGAAACCAAAGATAAGAGAAGGCAGGTTCGGAAAGCCACTGGTCTGTTTCTCAATATGTTGTTTGAAATTTAGGATTAAAATGTTTCTTTCCTCCTGAGTTTGAGTCTCCTAAGGAAGAATTGTGTTCCCCTTTGTTAGGTTTCACTAGAGTTTCTCAGTCAATAGAAATGCCGAGCCATGAGAAGACACTTCATAGCCTTGATGTAGGAATCATTCACAGAAATGCTGGTTTGAAAGTTCACCCTTGTGAGGAACTCGTGAGCTATGGAACCATAGAGAATTCTTGGAGGACAGAGGGGCAAATGTATACTTACTACCCTTGAGAGAGGAAGCTCTCCAATGTTTGACAGTGACAGACCTTTATTTATGCTGGACTTAAGGTGATGGTTTGCTTGGGACTGGGAGGTTTCCTAGGATTCAGGACTTTCAGTGCTAAAATCAAGAGAGTTCCACATTCACAAAACAGACTCAGAGAACAAACTTATGGTTACGAGGGGGGAAGGGTGGGAGGAAGGGATAGTTAGGAAGTTTGGGATCGACATGTACACACTGCTGTATTTAAGATGGATAACCAACAAGGACCTACTGTATAGCCCAGGGAACTCTGCTTAATGTTATGTGGCAGCCTGGATGGGAGGGGAGTTTTGGGGAAAATGGATACATGTATATGTGTGGCTGAGTCACTTTGCTGTGCACCTGAAACCATCACAACATTGTCAATCAGCTCTACCCCAATATAAAATTAAAAGTTTAAAAATATAAAAATAAAATGAGAAGTGTTCCAGGAAAACCAGGACAGTTGTTTACCCTTGCTAGACTGCCCTGCTCATTGTAGGACATTTAGCATCTCTGGCTCCCACCCACCAGTGGCGCCTCCACCCATTGTGAGAACCCCAAACACTCCCATACATTTTCAAGTGTCCCCTAGAGGTAGGGACCACTCTGAGTCTAGCCCGAGGCTAGGGAATCTCTAGGGATAACATTATATGTCACTCTGGTCCTCTGGGCAAGACCATTACTGAAGTAAGGTGGATGCAGGAGGCCACCTTCAGTCTTCAAACAAACAAAAATCCAAATGCAGTTAGTTTAAATGCCTTTGGCACAAAAAGAGAGGTAAGGAGAGGTGAAAATGGTTTATTTTTTAAAAAATTTTAAGATTAGATTTATTGATCTCAACAGACTTTCTAATAGACAATGTTCATCGAAAATCCAGTGCCTGTTAAAAAAATAAGAAAATTGATTTTATTTATAAACTTTTAGTCAGCTTTTTATTGTTTGTGGTTCTTATTCACAAATAATTACTAGTTCTCACAGAATTTCAAATTAATTTGCATAGTCGTGCAAGATGTCCAACATTTAGATAATTTGGAAGCACCCTGCACCCCCCATCCCATCTCCTTGGAATCAAAGAATCAGTTCCTAATGAGAGTACATCCTTCAGAAGGGATGAGACAGAAGAAAGACGGGTGACCTCTGAAAGGAAGATTTAGGATACTACCAGTAAGTGTAAGAGCAAGATATGTTTTGAAAAATTCCTCACTAATTACAGGACTAGTGTGTAGAACTTAGGTGCACGTTATTATTATATGTAAAGAATATAGATGCTGAAGCATGATTTTATTGATTAAAAACACCCAGCCTGGTTCTATTACTTACGGGGATTTAAAGAGATTATACTGGGTAACGTTGGTTGAGACACATTGCCTTACATTTCAAAATTGGTCAATGTATTCTTTATTTAAACTGATTGATCCTCATCCTCTCCTTTTAAACATAAGCTTGTTCACAGAGATACAGCCGGAAGTCATGTTGTCATGACAACAGTTACACGCTGGGAAGAAAGACTCTTTCAAATGGCCAGTGATTGCGTTTTTAATCACTGATTTATATTGATAGCAAAACTAAATAGGGATGGAGAATTGGTAATTATGTGTTATTTGGGCTCTATTTTCACATCTATTACTGATATGTAATTTTTGAACATGTGTTATAATACATAAATTTTGCATTAATACATACAATTCTATCTCGTCTATTTTCTGTCTTGTCAGTAATAATATTCTCAAAACATATGGAGTCTCCTGCTCAAAACTTTCGATAGCGTTTTGTTGCCTGTATAATAAATTCTGAGCTTAAAAATGTGGTTGTGTAGGGGCCCTATGAAAAGTAGCTTCCACCTCACATTCCACTTTCTCTCTCAACGGCATCCTTTGTGGATCCCACACACATATGAACCTTGACTCTGGCCTTCAGGAGCTGAGGGAGATGCGTGTCTCACACTGGAAACTATAATACTAACGTTGACTGAAAGAAAATCCACAGCGTAAGAGCTGTCAGTTGAATTTTACTCCAGGTCTTAGTGAATAATAGGCCGGGAGACAGCCTCTCAGCTAGCTCTTGAGTGTACGTATGGTTTTGGCAGGGGAATACGCGCAGTCAAGCATGCATCTCAGTAAAAGGTTACTGCTAGTCACGAGGATCAGGTATTTCAGTTAATGCTTTTAGTGCTTATGTATGGGAAGATGCAAGAATCGGGGTTCATTAAAAAAATTGTTTTGGGGGACTTCCCTGGTGGTCCAGTGGTTAGGACTCGGCACTTTCACCGCTGTGGCCCTGGGTTCAGTCCCCGGTCAGGGAACTGAATCCCGAAAGCCGCGAGACACAGCACACACCCACCCCCCCCGAAAAAAAAATTGTTTTTTTCTCCTGAGATATCTCTAACCATCTAAGCGGCCTGTTTTTTCCAAAGCACAGAGTGCGTTATCCTGTTTTCATCTTGAATTCCTTTCAGAGTGTACTGTTTCAGGCAGCAGCTGCAGTGGCTAATGACTTAATCCTTGTAGAACTGGATGGTGGGCAACATTCTTTGTTTTACCCTAAGTAGAAAATTGTCCTAAATGATCTCTAAAGGGAGGTGGTCGTACAGGGAAGAAATGGTTAATTAAAAAAATGGGTGATTAGGAAAAGTCTCTTGGAGGAACCCACCCTTGAAGGATGACCAGGTTTTAGTGTGGAGGCAATGGAGAAGGGGATTCCAGTGCAGGGAAACAGCACAAGCAAAGGCACAGGGATGCAGAAATGTATGGCTTGTTGCGAGACACTGAGTACGCACCTGGCCTGGCCTGGAAGGGGCATAAGGGAGTGAGAGGGCAGAGGGCGCGGAAGGCATTGAAGGGGCCATTGATTGGATGCACTGCCATGCTAAAGGAGGTCGATTTCTTTTGTGCAGGAACAAGAACAGGGAGTGGTTGAAATGGGTGTTCTCTGGGAGATTACCAGCTGCAGTATGACTAGCAGGAGCCGTGTAGTCACCGTAATTGATTATGAGCCACTTTCGAATCCAGGTGAGGCTCTTGAGAGCTTGGACTCATGCAGTCTGTTGGGGTTGGAGGCCGTGAGTATGAGAGCGCTGTACCGCTCCGGATTCATTTCCTGAAATAGATAGTTTTGTGTATTGATTAACAGGTACTCGGGATCAAGGGTTCTGGTGTGCAGCTGCCTGCCTTGAATCCCAATTCTGCTGTTACTAGCTGTGGGAACCAAGAGTCAGTGACTTACCCTCTCTACGCATCATCTATAAAATGGCGATAAGATAACACCAACCTTAAAGAGGTTCTCATAAGGAGTAAGTGAATGGATAAACGTAAGGTGCTTAGAACAGTGCCTGACACGTGGCGAGCACTTCAAGTAAACAGTGTGGATGCTGGTGTTGATGAAATGGAAACATTGTTGAGTATTTGGTACTTTTTCATAATTTTTTTTAAGCAATCTCAAGAAAATAAGTTATCTGACTCTATTCCTCCCCAAACATCTCAGCCTGCCCCTCTAGAAACACTCACTTCTGGTTAATTTGATGGGTAGTTATTGACCATCCATTATGTGCTGGGCATTGTACTCAGTGCCAGGGATACAAGGGTAAAAACGCTATGGTCTTGTCATAAAGGAGCCTAGAGGCCTTTAATAGGTGGCCATTGGTCCACACAAAAGAGTGCAGGAAAAAATAGTCCACATGTGACAAAGGACCACACGTGTCAGAGAGAGAAAACGAGCAAGGGAGAGAGGGGGGATTACTGAATACATAATCTCTAAATTGTTACTGCCAAGGTCATTTTGATTTTGAAAAAGCACCTCCCAGGAGTGGGTGATTAAATCATATATTTGTGCAACTATATTGATAAATTATATCGGGCTTTTCCAACTATATCTTATTATTTTAAACCATAGCTTTGGAATTTCTTTTCCTTTAGTTTAGAGGACTGGGCTTAAATTTCTGAAGAGCAGCATTAATCCTAGAGACGTTTTAAAATGAAAGCAGTGGAAGGTTGTGAGTGGTTCAAAATTGTTGGCAATTCCTGACCTAGAATTTTAATATTTAATCCTGAACTGCTTTTATATCCTTCCAGTCAGGGGCCCATATTATGTTTTTCAGGACCTTCCAGTTTGAGGCTCCAAAGAAATTTTTATAGAAAGGATCCCTCTTGTACCCCTGGCTTACTGGAGGCCTCCGAGCAGTGCCATCCACTAGAAATACAATGTGAACCACATATATAATAGTAAATATTCTAATAACCACATTAAAATAAGGTAAAAGAAACAGGTGAAATTAATTTTAATCGTGTATCTTACTATTTAACCCAGTATATCTGAAATATTGGGACTTCCCTGGTGGCACAGTGGTTAAGACTCTGCGCTCCCAATGCAAGGGGCCTGGGTTCAATCCCTGGTCAGGGAACTAGATCCCACATGCATGCCATAGCTAAGAGTTCACATGCCACAACTAAGGAGCTGGTGAGCCACAACTAAGGAGCCTTCCTGCCACAACTAAGACCCAGCGCAACCAAATAAACAAAGTAAATAAATAAACAATCTCATCTTAAAAAAATAAAATATTATCATTTTGACATATAAAAATTATTAATAAGATATTTATATTCTTTTTATTGTGCTGAAAAAATAGTTCCAGGTTCAGTGTGTGTTACACTGGCAGCACATCGTCACTTGGACTAACCACATTTCCTGTGTTCAGTAGCCCCATGTGGCTAGTGGCTACCATATTGGACATCACAGCCCTGGAACTTTGGCCTTTTCAGAGCCCTGGGCCACTTCAGTAGCTACCTAAACAGTGGCTGTTATGTTTGATGATTTTTCAAAATTAGTGTTTTTATTGTTAAGGAAAATATGTAAATGTGAAAAAGTGAGTTTGATTTGGACCTCAGTTGCAGACAGTTGAGTTAATCATAGGCCACAATTCATGATGTATTTTCATCACTGGTCCATATAAAACATCTTGTTTTATGTTCTTACTTAATTACCTCCTGTTTTATTCCCTTACCTTGCTCCTATTCTCTCCACCCATGGGCAACGATCCTAATGTGTTTAATGTGTAACTTTCTGTTCAGAAGTGTACCTGCGATGTACATTGTTGTTTTTTGTGTGTGTTTTCTTAATTTATTTAAAGGGTGTTTTTCCCCCATGTGCTTTGTTTTAGAGATCTATCCATAAGGCTGGGTGGACATTTAATGCATTGTTTCTAACTGCCGCATGGCACTCTGGTGTTTCCCTTTCCCCTTGTAGAATGGTGGGCTCCCAGGGTGTGCCCCTTTCCCCAGCACCGTACATAATCTCACAGGGGACACCCTGGCTTGGATCCTCTAATGGAACGATGTGAGGAGGTGTGAGCTCTACACTTAGTATTGCTGGGTTAAAGGGTGTATATTATTTACTTGTTTTGAAAAAAAATGATATCTTATTTTTATTGATGGATATACTTTTTAAAAAATGTATTTATTTTATTTATTTATTTTTGGCTACATTGGGTCTTTGTTGCCATGTGCAGGCTTTCTCTAGTTGTGGTGAGCAGGGACTACTCTTCGTTGCGGTGCGTGGGCTTCTCATTGCGGTGGCTTCTCTTGTTGCAGAGCACTGGCTCTAGGCGCGTGGGCTTCAGTAGTTGTGGCACATGGGCTCAGTAGTTGTGGCTCGCGGGCTCTAGAGCGCAGGCTCAGTAGTTGTGGTGCACATGCTTAGTTGCTCTGCGGCATGTGGGATCTTCCCGGACCAGGGCTTGAACTCGTGTCTCCTGCATTGGCAGGCGGATTCTTAACCACTACGCCACCAGGGAAGCCCTGGATATACTTTTATATAATTTTGTTCAGTGAAAAATACAGCATTGCAAGTGTTTGTTGAATCAGATCCTTTTGATCGGTAAGGTCAATCAAATTGTGGCTTTTTTTTTTTAGGACTCGCTAACCAATTCAGTTCTTATAAATGTGTTTCTCAAACAGACCCAGTGGCCATGAAACAGGTCAGCTTTCCCAGGGTGGCCAGTTGGAATTTGGGCCAAGTGCAAGTAGCCTTTATTCACAATAAGAAAATTTGCAATTTTTGCTCTGTCAGCAGAGTAGAATATATGTGTTTTTAATGAATCAGTCATCAAAGCAGAAAGTGGAAGAAAAAACATAGTTATTACCCTTAAAGAAAAAAATCCCATGGAAAATATACACTGAAAATGCACTCTTCCTTTTAAAAGTAATTTATGCTGTTTGTTTCTCCAAGGAGAATAAAACAAAACAAAACAAAACAAAAATACAGTGTTTTATTTTACTCAACTCCTCTCCGGTCCCGGCTCCATGGTTAGGTACTTTCCACTGTAATAGTTTCTAAGGGAGGGATAATTGCTCTCAGTTCATTTATCAAAGTGCACCTGTGACACAGGAAGACACACAAAGTTTGTTTCTACAAGGAAGGAAACACAAACAACTATGTTGGGTGAAGTTTCCACGTAGTCATACACTTGTCCCCACTGATCTCTGCCTCTTTGCCTGCAACAAGGAAGACTTTGACACAGCGTCTGATTCATTTGCTTCCAAAGAGTATTCCTCTGTACCCACTTCTGAGATCTAAGGATCATTTGTGTGTGCTGAGCAGAGTCTTCTCTCAAAAGGCCTTTAGGTTATAGTAATTTCTTTCAGAGAGGAAGTAATAGGGAGAGTTGAGGAGGAAGATGCTTAGTATCAGAATTCATGAACAGATTGACCGTCATTTACAGATGGACCCTAACTACCAGTAGATCTAGAAAGAAGGAAATGGAACTAACCCAGAACAAAAACTTTGTATGAATCAGAGTTTTCACAAGTAAGAGGCTTAGATTTTGAGACGAGGAAAAAGAAACCTATTTCTGTAGCATAATAAATTTGGAATCCTTCCCAGACACCCTGCAGATAAGAAACCCCTAATGCTTCAGGAGCATTTTTCTAGTAGGAAAATAATTTTAGCGTATTGCCTGGGATTTATGGCCTAGTGGGTAACCAGTACATTTGTGGGTAAATAAAAACTAGCAAACTGTGGTTCTACTTTCTTTTTGGATGTCAGTGCAAGGTAGAACTCAGCTGGGACTCAGGAGGCAGGCAGCTTAGTGGTACAGGCCACAGCCTCATTTTCCCTCCCTCCCTCCCTTCCTCCCTAGCTCCCTTTCTTTCTTCCTCCTTTCCTTCTTTGTCCTCCGCTTTCCTATAGCTCTCATTCATATTGGTGTTATCTCGGTAGCCTCTGCAGTTTCAGAGGATGAGATATGAGAAAAGGGAGCCACTCCCAGCTATATCCACTTACCTTCAGAAAACTTACATTGCACACCTACTGTGCGCGAGACATGTTTGCGGTACATCGCAAATGCGGTACATGTAAATATGGTACATTTAATCGGTTGATTAAAATAAAAAGAGGAACAAGCTTGATCTTGGCTTTAAGGAATTTCGATCTGTTTAATTTGTGATTAGTAGCGTCTCTATGCCACTTTTTCTGATCTTTTTGCTTCTGAGGACCCACAACTTAAACACCAGATAGTTCCACATCTTGATCACTAAAGAAATCCTTCTAAACTTTGAGCACTAATTTATTGTTTGAGATTTTCGAGAATAATTATTCTGTTTACTTGTCCTTTCCTGGAATTTTGGCCCAATTACCTAATACTGTCTTATGCTCGGTTCTATTATGAGAAGCGTAAAGAAAATGAGACTTTCTACACGTGCATCCTTGGCAGATGGGATCCACAAATACCCCTGCCTCTTTTCTGCCAGTAGCCTCAGCATCTTTGGAAAACTCAGAGCTCTGCATACCACTCTTTCATTGCTGGAAAAGAATAACCAAGCTATTGCACAGGTGTACATCAGCTAATAGGTTTTGCCATTTTGTTTTCCCCTGGAGAACCTTTGTTTTTGTCTCCTGACCTAGAATTGGAAAGAGTAGGGGAGGAGGATGGTATAAATCAAAGAATCAAAAGCCTTGAGTCAAATGAATGGCTGAATGTTGCTTGTGGTTGGTTGAATCCTGATAGATACTTTTTTTGAGGTTTGTGAAAAATTAGGCCCAACACAGTGTCTGCATTTGGTATTTTTTTACAAGAGTTGGAGATGAGGTGAAAATGCTTGGATTGGTGGGGGTGAAAATGAATGAATGATAACCAACGAGGTTATATTCCAACAATATGCTGTTTTGGACAGTGTCGGAGGAGTTGGGAGCCAGGAACCTGGGTTTCTTAACTCAACTCTATAATTTAGATGCCTGTAAGTTTGGTATTGAATATGGGGTTGCAAAGACAATCCATTAGAAGCTGTTTCTTTCCTAGGTACTAGGTCTGGAATTCAGTTTCCTGCCATTAGATGAATGAGTTAGGATCAACTTCAACTGCTAGTAATACAAGACTCTAAAATAACAGTGACTTATTACAATAGAAATGTATTTCCCTTTCACGTAGAAGAAGCCTGGCAGTCCACCGATATAGTGGCTCTGTTCCACAAAGACCTCAGGAACCCAAATTCCTTGACCTTACTACTCCAGCATACCTAGGGTATAGCCAGAGTACTCACAGTCCAAGGCAGCTTGTCTGTTCCAGGCAGCCAGAAAAAAATGTGCCTGCCAGCTATTTTATAAGGAAGGCTCTTAGAAGCTGCCATCCAGTCCTTGTACTTACATCCCAATAGTTAGAATGTTACCTGCATGCAAGGGAAGCTGAGAAATGTATTCTAGATGGCCATGTGTCCAATAAAAAGGAAGAAGACATTGATGAACACCTTGTAGTGTCGGCTGCTTTATTTATGAGACCCAAACACCAGGCTTCTCATAGACAAAAGGAAAAACACAGAATGGTTTGCCCAGTTAACTTTATTATTAAAAAAAAAGTTTACACGTAATTACCTAGCGTACAACATGATTATAATTTAGAACAAGATTACAAAATAAAACCACCTAGATGCAATGTGAAACGATCATCAGTTACTGCCTTTCTACTTCCAGTGCTGTTTACCACATGCTAAGTTCCTCTTAGATTTGGTGCTTAGGAAAAAGTTTCTGTTTCGGTAAACTTCTTTTATTAGATAACTAAAACTTTGTAAATTTTAGGGGCTAGAAATTAAATTTCTTCTCAACTCCATGGCTCTATTTTCTCATGTTATTTTATTGGTTTCAAATACATTTATATATTTTATATAAGCTGCTTAAAAGAGAAAAAATTCTCTTTTAATTTAGGTAGAGAATATTTCAGAAGAGTAATAAAAAACAGCTTTTACCCTGATCCTTTTTGTTTGTTTGTTTTTGTTTTTTTGCGGTATGCAGGCCTCTCACTGTTGTGGCCTCTCCTATTGCGGAGCACAGGCTCTGGACGCGCAGGCTCAGCAGCCATGGCTCACGGGCCCAGCCGCTCCGCAGCATGTGGGATCTTCCTGGACCGGGGCACGATCCCGCGTCCCCTGCATCGGCAGGGGGACTCTCAACCACTGCGCCACCAGGGAAGCCCTACCCTGATCCTTTTAAATGTGTTTTTAAAAGTTAATCTCAGAAAAACATTTCTCTCTGAACTCCTCCACCCCATCCACAGCCTAAAAACCCTATTTTACATTTTACGTCAAATGTTAAAGCTTGTCCACTAACCACTTAGGCATACTGGACAAATTACTTCAGTTATGCTGATTTTTTAAAGGGCACTTAACCTTTAAAAATACATTTAGCAAATAGAATGGTTCCCAAACAAAAATACACTGAGATTTCTCCACAGTCAATGACAACCAGTTTCCCAACCTTGATCAAGTTATATAACGTTGCTGAAATCTGTATCTTTACCTGTAAAATGGGAATAGTATCTCTTGTACCTGTCTTGTAAGATTTTGTGGGATCAAATGAGATTGAATTAGTTACAGGACTTTGAAAATTCCATAGTGCTCTAGAAGTGCGTGCTCTTGTTCTTGTATCAGAAACAAAATACACACATTTTAATCTATGGGAGTATAGTTCTATATGCTCCCACACACCGATTATGACTTTAGAAAAGATGGCATCCACTTCCACTTGCGCTTTTAACACGCTGATAAAAGGCCAAATTATAGTTGGTTGTTGAATACTATGTTGATTTCCTAGATTCTCCATAATCATCTTTTGTCCTAATACTTAATGGAGATGAGAAGGCCAGGCCTCTCATGCCACTGTATAGAATAATAATGACCTTGAAGTTGGTCTAGGCAGCCCCTAGAATAGCTTCCACCTTGTTATCAGTGCTCTTGTGTACCAGCCTGAGGAGGACCACAGCTCTTAAGAGAAAAGTGTATTGAAGACCCTGCCAAAATAGTGGAAAAGAAAACAGCCTTTATTTAATATACTTTCAGACCTGTCTACCTTGAAAGAGTATGGTGCCAGTAGTAATTGTATCTGTGTAATTGCATGGAAGCCAAAGAAAGATTGCTGCCCGAGGTGGCATTTTGTCTTTTCTCCAACTGCTCACTGTGAAGGAATAATCAAATGAGGAAGATGTGTGGTTGGTTGACTGCAGACATGGCAGCTGGACACGTTCTCTGAACGATGTTGTACAGTTGCTTAATCTCCATATGCTTATAGGTCTTCCTGTTACACGGTGTTTAGGCACTAAATACCTAAACTTGAAAGCAAAGAATATTAGGGCTGACTTATTGATCTTCCTGCCAAACCTGAATAATCCCGTCTGGTATTGAACAGGATGCATTGCTGCCATTCAGTTAGTTGAGTGGTATAGTCAGACAACTGGAGGAAAAAGTAATAAACCTGCCTAGCAATTTTATATAAATATGTTGCAACCTTTACTTTTTAAAATCACCAGCAAGTTGCTGATTCAAGAGCATGCCCACCTGCACCCATTCTCCGTTTTTTTTGTGTGAATAGACTTTTGAATTTTGGAGATTGGTTGGCTTCAACACAGGTGTTTCCCAGCACGTCTTAGGAAAACAAAATTGAGGTTCTTGAAATGGTCTGTAGCTTTCTTAAAGTACTATTCTGCATTCAAGTTCTAAGGTTTTATTTTTACGTTTTTTGGAGGGGAGGGAAGACTTTTAGCCTGCGGCTTCTCAATAGTGATTGTAAATTATGCTGCTTTGTGCACGCTCTAAAAGGAAATAGTGTTTTGGGTTATATTTCATATCTTAAAATTTTAGTATCTCCTTTTATAACTCGTAAGAAAATGCATGTTTTATTGTGTGTTTCGGATGAGACCTTATTATGATATTTAAAATATTCTGCAGCCAGGTCATATGATTAACTTCAGTTATATCTATGTATAGGTATGGATGTATGATTGGATATTTACAAATACCAATATTTCCCCCTGGATAATTTTTAGTGGCTTACATTTCATGCCCTTTAGTTTTTAAATTTGTCTTTGCAGAGTCCCCCTGACTCTGTTTTTATTTTGGTTAACAGTCTGTGAACAGAGAGGCATAATTTCCCTTTTATTTTCCACCATCATCGGATCAGTTCCTATTTACATACTTTCTTCTTTTTTTTTTGATATTTATTTATTTATTTTGGCTGCACCAGGTCTTAGTTGAGGCATGCTGGATCTTTAATTGTGCCATGTGGGTTTCTTAGTTGTGGCATGCATGCGGCATCTAGTTCTCTGACCAGGGATTGAACCTGGACCCCCTGCATTGGGAGTGTGGAGTCTTACCCACTGGATCACCAGGGAAGTCCCTACATACTTTCTTGAGGACATAAGGTAGAGCAGAAACAGTCTCAGAAGAAGGATGTCTTAAATAATAAAGCAGACTTCATAAACTATTTTGTTCTGATTTCATTTCTGCTTCTTTAATGGCTCAACTGCATGACATAAAGCAACCACATGCTGATTTTTTTTGGGGGGGGGCTGCATTGGGTCTTCGTTCCTGTGTGTGGGCTTTCTCTAGTTGTGGCGAGCAGGGGCTACTCTTCGTTGCAGTGCGCGGGCTTCTCATTACGGTGGCTTCTCGTGTTGCGGAGCATAGGCACTAGGCACGTGGGCTCAGTACTTGTGGCTCGAGGGCTCAGTAGGTGTGGCTCATGGGCTGTGGAGTGCAGGCTCAGTAGTTGTGGTGCGCGGGCTTAGTTGCTCCGTGGCATGTGGGATCTCTCCAGAGCAGGGCTCGAACCCGTGTCCCCTGCATTGGCAGATGGATTCTTAACCAGTGCGCCACCAGGGAAGCCCCCACATGCTTATTAAAGAGGTGCCACAAACTCAGACCTGTGGGTCCTCATGTGATATGTTGTTTCTGAATTGATATGTAAGTGACCACTGTTCTCATCTAGTTTTCTTGATCTAAATAAAAACTACCTTTTCAGTAAAAATACATTTGGTGGTTGCAAACTCTCAGAAGTCTTAGTTTTTCAATGAAATGCACTATGGTTGATGCCATTTCAAAAATGTTTCTATTACATAGTATTTTCCCCCAAAGCCACATTTGAATGAAGTAATGAATCACTCATTTACTGAGTGATTGTTACATGCCTGGCTTTGTGCTAGGCACTCTGTTCCACATCAACTGTATGGCACAGAAGCTGTCATCAGTTCTGTCTTAGTAAGCAGACAGGCCATTAGAAATTAAGCTGTTAAAAAAAAAAAGAAAGAAATTAAGCTGTTTGTCCGAGGTCACACAGCTAGCCAGCATTGGAGCTGAGATTCAAGGCTGTCCGCTCTCTCCAGAGCTCCTGCCTGTGATAGTAATGTGGCCCTGAAACAAATTTAATAGAGTAAGCCCAGCAAAAACTATGTCCCCAGTGAGTTTAAATTAAGAAATATTGTGTTGATCTTATGCCAAAACATTTGATAAAAATACACAAAGTATACAGTATTGCCAGGCCCAAATTTAAGAACCATTTAAATAGTGAGTTCTTGGAACATTTACTCAAGAATCTTTAACAGAGCTTGGTTCAAGATGGTGGAGTAGAAGGATGTGCGCTCACTTCCTCTTGCAAGAGCACTGGAATCACAACTAACTGCTGAACAATCATCGACAGGAAGACACTGGAACTCACCAAAATGATACCTCACATCCAAAGACAAAGGAGAAGCCGCACTGAGACAGTAGTAGGGGTGCAATCAGTAAAATCAAATCCCATCACTGCTGGGTGGGTGACACACAAACTGGAGAACACTTATACCACGGAAGTCCACCCACTGGAGTGAAGGTTCTGAGCCCCACGTCAGGCTTCCCAACCTGGGGGTATGGCAGCAGGAGGAGGAATTCGTACAGAATCAGACTTAGAAGCCTAGTGGGATTTGATTGCAGGACTGGGAGAAACAGAGACTCCACTCTTGGAGGGCACACACAAAGTAGTCTGTGTATCGGGACCCAGGGGAAGGAGCAGTGACCCCATAGGAGACTGAACCAGACCTACCTGCTAGTGTTGGAGGGTCTCCTGCAGAGGAAGGGGTGGCTGTGGCTCACCTTGGGGACAAGGACACTGGCAGCAGAAGTTCTGGGAAGTAATCCTTGGCATGAGCCCTCCCAGAGTCTGCCATTAGCCCCACCAAAGAGCTGGATAGACTCCAGTGCTGGGTCACCTCAGGCCAAACAACCAACACGAGGGAACCCAGCCCCACCCATCAGCAGACAAGTGATAAAAGTTTTACTGAGCTCTACCCACCAGAGCAACACCCAGCTCTACCCACCACCAGTCCCTCCCATCAGGAAGCTTGCACAAGCCTCTTAGATAGCCACAACCACCACAGGGCAGACAGCAGAAGCAAGAAGAACTACAGTTCTGCAGCCTGTGGAAGGAAAACCACATTCACAGAAAGACAGACAAAATGAAAAGGCAGAGGACTTAGTACCAGATGAAAGAACAAGATAAAACCCCAGGGCTTCCCTGGTGGTGCAGTGGTTGAGAGTCTTCCTGCTGATGCAGGGGACACAGGTTCGTGCCCCGGTCTGGGAGGATCCCACATGCCGCGGAGCGGCTAGGCCCGTGAGCCATGGCCACTGAGCCTGCACGTCCGGAGCCTGTGCTCCACAACGGGAGAGGCCACAACAGTGAGAGGCCCGCATACTGCAAAAAAAAAAAAAAAAACAGAAAAACAACTAAATGAAGTGGAGATAGGCAACCTTCCAGAAAAAGAATTCAGAATAATGATAGTGAAGATGATCCAGGACCTCGGAAAAAGAATGGAGGCAAAGATCGAGAAGATGCAAGAAATGTTTAACAAAGACCTAGAAGAATTAAAGAACAAACACCAGAAGAATTAAAGAAGAAACAAACAGAGATGAACAATACAATAACTGAAATGAAAAATACACTAGAAGGAATCAGTAGCAGAAAAACTGAGGCAGAAGAAAAGATAAGTGACCTGGAAGACAGAATGGTGTTCACGGCTGTGGAAAAGAATAAAGAAAAAAGAATGAAAAGAAATGAAGACAGCCTAAGAGACCTCTGGGACAACATTAAACACAACAATATTCGCATTATAGAGGTCCCAGAAGGAAAAGAAAGAGAGAAAGGACCCGAGAAAATATTTGAAGAGATTATAGTCGAAAACTTCCTTAACATGGGAAAGGAAATAGCCACCCAAGTCCAGGAAGTGCAAAGTCCCAGGCAGGGTAAACCCAAGGAGAAACACGCCGAGACACATAGTAATCAAATTGACAACAATTAAAGACAAAGAAGAATTATTGAAAGCAACAAGGGAAAAACAACAAATAACATACAAGGGAACTCCCATAAGGTTAACAGCAGATTTCTCAGCAGAAACTCTACAAGCCAGAAGGGAGTGGCACAATATATGTAAAGTGCTGAAAGGGAAGAACCTACAACCAAGATTACTGTACCCAGCAAGGATCTCATTCAGATTGGATGGAGAAATCAAAAGCTTTACAGGCAAGCAAAAGCTAAGAGAATTCAGCACCACCAAACCAGCTCTGCAACAAATGATAAAGGAACTTCTCTAAGTGGGAAACACAAGAGAAGAAAAGGACCTACAAAAACAAACCAATAACAATTAAGAAAATGGTAATAGGAACATACATATCGATAATTACCTTAAACGTGAATGGATTAAATGCTCCAACCAAAAGACACAGGCTCGCTGAATGGATACAAAAACAAGACCCATATATATGCAGTCTACAAGAGACCCACTTCAGACCTAGGGACACATACAGACTGAAAGTGAGGGGATGGAAAAAGATATTCCATGCAAATGGAAATCAAAAGAAAGCTGGAGTAGCTATACTAATATCAGATAAAATAGACTTTAAAATAAAGACTGTTACAAGAGACAAGGAAGGACACTACGTAATGATCAAGGGGTCAATCCAAGAAGAAGATATAGCAATTATAAATATATATGCACCCAACGTAGGAGCACCTCAATACATAAGGCAACTGCTAACAGCTATAAAAGAGGAAATTGACAATAACACAATAATACTGGGGGACTATTAACACCTCACTTCCACCAATGGACTGATCATCCAGACAGAAAATTAATAAGGAAACAGAAGCTTTAAATGACACAACAGACCAGGTAGATTTAATTGATATTTATAGAACATTCCATCCAAAAACAGCAGATTACACTTTCTTCTCAAGTGCACACAGAACATTCTCCAGGATTGATCAAATCTTGAGTCACAAATCAAGCCTCGGTAAATTTAAGAAAATTGAAATCATATCAAGGATCTTTTCCAACCACAATGCTATGAGATTAGAAATCAATTACAGGGAAAAAAACCATAAAAACCACAAACACATGGAGGCTAAACAATACATTACTAAATAACCAAGAGGTCACTGAAGAAATCAAAGAGGAAATCAAAAAATACCTGGAGACAAATTAGAACAAAAACACGACAATCCAAAACCTGTAGGATGCAGCAAAAGCAGTTCTAAGAGGGAGGTTTATAGCAATATAAGCCTACCTCAAGAAAGTAGAAAAATCTCAAACTATCTAACCTTACACGTAAAGGAACTAGAGAAAGAAGAACAAACAAAACCCAAAGTTAGTAGAAGGAAAGAAATCATAAACAGAGCAGAAATAAATGAAATAGAAACAAAGAAAACAATAGCAAAGATCAGTAAAACTAAAAGCTGGTTCTTTGAGAAGAGAAACAAAATTGATAAAACTTTAGCCAGACTCATCAAGAAAAAGAGGGAGAGGACTCAAATCAATAAAATTCGAAATGAAAAAGAAGAAGTTACAATGGACACCACAAAAATACAAAGCATCCTAAGAGACTACTGCAAGCAACTCTGTGCAAATAAAGTGGACAACCTGGAAGAAATGGACAAATTCTTAGAAAGATATAACCTTCCAAGACTGAACCAGGAAGAAATAGAAATATGAACAGACCAATCACAAGTAATGAAATTGAAACTGGGATTAAAAATCTTCCAACGAACAAAAGTCTGGGACCAGGTGGCTTCACAGGTGAATTCTATCAAACATTTAGAGAAGAGCTAACACCCATCCTTCTCAAACTCTTCCAAAAAATTGCAGACGAAGGAACACTCCCAATCTCATTCTATGAGGCCACCATCACCCTGATACCAAAACCAGACAAAGATACTACAGAAAAAGAAAATTACAGACCAATATCACTGATGAATATAGATGCAAAAATCCTCAGCAAACTACTAGCAAACAGAATTCAACAACACATTAAAAGAATCATACGCCATGATCAAGTGGGATTTATCCCAGGGATGCAAGGATTCTTCAATATATGCAAATCAATCAATGTGATATACCATATTAACAAATTGAAGAATAAAAACCATATGATCATCTCAATAGATGCAGAAAAAGCTTTTGACAAAATTCAACACCCATTTATGATAAAAAAAAAAACCTCTCCAGGAAGTGGGCATAGAGGCGACCTACCTCAACATAATAAAGGCCATATATGACAAGCCCATAGCAAACATCATTCTCAATGGTGAAAAACTGAAAGCATTTCCACTAAGATCAGTAACAAGACAAGGATGTCCACTCTCGCCACTATTATTCAACATAGTTTTGGAAGTCCTAGCCATGGCAATCAGAGAAGAGAAAGAAATAAAAGGAATCCAAATTGGAAAAGAAGAAGTAAAACTGTCACTTTACAGATGACATGATACTATACATAGAGAATCCTAAAGGTGCCACCAGAAAACTACTAGGACTAATCAATGAATTTAGTAAAGTTGCAGGATACAAAATTAATGCACAGAAATCTCTTACATTCCTATACACTAAGAACAAAGGATCAGAAAGAGAAATTAAGGTAACAATCCCATTCACCATTGCAACAAAAAGAATAAAATACCTAGGAATAAGCATATGTAAGGAGGTAAAAGACCTGTACTCAGAAAACTATAAGACACTGATGCAGGAAATCAAAGATGACACAAACACATGGAGAGATATACCATGTTCTTGGATTAGAAGAATCAGTATTGTGAAAATGTACTACCCAAAGCAATGTACAGATTCAATGCAATCCCTATCAAATTACCAATGGCATTTTTTACAGAACTGGAACAAAAAGTCATAAAATTTGTATGGAGACAGAAAAGATCCGAAAAGCCAAAGCATTCTTGAGGGAAAAAAATGGAGCTGGAGGAATCAGACTCCCTGACTTCAGACTATACTACAGACTACAGTAATCAAGACAATATGGTACTGGCACAAAAACAGAAATATAGTTCAATGGAATAGGATAGAAAGCTCAGAGATAAACCCATGCACCTATGGTCAACTAATCTATGACAAAGGAGGCAAGGATATACAATGGAGAAAAGACAGTCTCTTCAATAAGTGGTGCTTGGAAAACTGGACAGCTACATGTAAAAGAATGAAATTAGGACACTCCCTAACACCGTACACAAAAATAAACTCAAAATGGGTTAGAGACCTAAATGTAAGACCAGACACTATAAAACTCTTAGAGGACAACATAGGAGGAACACTCTGACATAAATCACAGCAAGATCTTTTTTGATCCACCTCCTAGAGTAATGGAAATAAAAACAAAAATAAACAAGTGGGATCTAATGGAACTTAAAGGCTTTTGCAAAGCAAAGGCAACTACAAATAAGACAAAAAGACAACCCTCAGAATGGGAGAAAATATTTGCAAATGAATCAATGGACAAAGGATTAATCTCCAAAATATATAAACAGCTCACGCAGCTCAATATTAAAAAAACAACCCAATCCAAAAATGGGCAGAAGACCTAAATAGACATTTCTCTGAAGAAGACATACAGATGGCCACGAAGCACATGAAAGCTGCTCAACATCACTAATTATTAGAGAAATGCAAATCAAAACTACCATGAGGTATCACCTCACACCAGTTAGAATGTCCATCATCAGAAAATCTACAAACAACAAATGCTGGAGAGGGTGTGGAGAAAAGGGAACCCTCTTGCGCTATTGGTGGGAATGTAAATTGATACAGCCACTATGGAGAACAGTATGGAGGTTCTTTTAAAAACTAAAAATAGAATTACCACCTGATCCAGCAATCCCACTACTGGGCATATACCCAGAGAAAAGCGTAATTCAGAAAAACACATGCACCCCAGTGTTCACTGCAGCACTATTTACAATAGCCAGGTCATGGAAACAACCGAAATGCCCATATACAGACAAATGGATAAAGATGTGGTACATATATACAGTGGAATATTACTCAGCCATAAAAAGAAATGAAATTGGGTCATTTGTAGAGATGTGGATGGATCTAGAGACTGTCATACAGAGTGAAGTGAGTCAGAAAGAGAAAAACAAATATCATATATTAACACATATATGTGGAACCTAGAAAAATGGTACAGATGAACCAGTTTGCAGGGCAGAAATACAGACACAGATGAAGAGAACAAACGTATGGATACCAAGGGGGGAAAGTGGCGGGGAGGGGGGGTGGTGGTGTGATGAATTGGGAGATTGGGATTGACATATATACACTAATATGTATAAAATAGGTAACTAATAAGAACCTGCTGTATTAAAAAGTAAATAAAATTAAATTTAAAAAAATCTTTAACAGAAAAATCCTCAGTTACAAATAACTACATATTTCAGGTACACTAAATATCTTAATGTTAATGTTTTTAAAGGAAAATAGGGAAAAAGAGTTAGAAAATCAACATTCCCAAAACTGTTAAGAGGTTTATTACACCTGTAAAAAGAATGCAACCACAGGAAAGCTCAATTGAGTACAACATGAATTTTTCTGAGGCTGTGATAGACACTTTAGGGTCCCAAATAGGCCCTGCAAATAAATATCAAGAAATAGCAGGGGCCCTGAAGCTGATTTAGGTCAGCTTTTCTCCCCTCTGTCTGGCAGGCCAGCGGGTCAGAGTGCTCACAGATTTTGTACATTTGGGGCACATTCCCTTGTTTTCCACAGTCATTGTTTTTGCCAGTTCCTTTGACTGAGGACAGTTTCACCCTGGGTTCTAAACAGCCTCTGTATGCTGCCTGGAACCCTCAGCACACCTATAATAAATGATCCAGACCTGGAGTCCTGGCTCCACGCTCTTGTCTTCAGAAGTCGGTGGTGAAGCTGGAGGGAATGAAGAGCCTTCTCGCTGTTTTCTGACAAGGAGGTTCTAGGTCCAGAAAAAATTAAGGGACTAAGTAGTGAGTTAGGAAAGAAGAGAGGCAAAGGAAGCAGACCACCGGTGACCGGAGAAAGTGTTTCTTGTTTTGTTTTGTTTTGGTTTTGAAATTTGGCCTTTTTTATGCTTTTTTTTTTTTTTTTTTTTTTTTTTCGGTACGCGGGCCTCTCACTGTTGTGGCCTCTCCCGTTGCGGAGCACAGGCTCCGGATGCGCAGGCTCAGCGGCCATGGCTCACGGGCCCAGCCGCTCCGCGGCATGTGGGATCTTCCCGGACCAGGGCACGAACCCGTGTCCCCTGCATCGGCAGGCGGACTCTCAACCACTGCGCCACCAGGGAAGTCCCGGAGAAAGTGTTTTAAAGCTAAATTCAGATAGTTTGGATTAAGGCATCTGGCTCCCTCTGGAATAACAGTGCTCAAAAGACAAGCCAGCAGTAGCTGCAGCTAAGACTTCCGAAGAGAGAGGTTTTTCTTCTCTAAGAATGGGAGCATTATGCAGATTACTCTTCTGATTTTGAAAACACAGACCACACAAGAGCTTCGGGAGCTTGCCTTTGCATAGAGGGTGAATCCTTAGCCCTTATGGCCTTAAATCTTATCCTAGACCACTCACATCTCATTCAGGTGACTTTCTGTTGTAATGACACAACAGGCTCTTCCCTGCCACGTGGCCTTTGCACTTGCTGTTCTGTCTTCCAGGAGTGCTGTTCTCTTGTCTCTTCCCAAGGCTGGTGCCCCTTCTAGTTTGGGGTGACATTGTTCCTTCCTCAGACCATCCTATCCAAATAGCCCACCCTATCCCCAGACACAATTGATCCCATTATACCTGAATTGCCTCTTTTATTCATTACTGTATTCTCAGCTTCTAGCATAGTGCTTGGAATGTATTGGAGGCCCTCAGTGCAAGAGAATGAATGAATAAATGGGTGAATAAATGAAAGAATGATTGAATATAATTCACATTTTTTATTCTCTAGAGCCAGCAGTTAGATGGAGTTTGGTGGAAAAGATTAATTACCTTTTCTGTTTTCCTAGGCCAGTGGTTCTTAAAAGTGTGGTCCCAAAACCAGCAGCAAGAAATCAGCACCACCTGGGAACTGTTAGAAATGCAGATTCTCAGGCCCCGCCCCAGAGCAACTGAGTCAGAACCTTGGCGGGAGGGTGGGGGTGGGTAGTACCCAGCAGTCTGTGTTCTAGCAGATTCTCCAGGTGACTGTGAACCTTGAGAACCACTGCCCCAGTTCACGGATGCTAGACCCGGGTCTGTCTGATGAACTCTGTGCCCCCCAGCCCTAGAACAATGCCTGGCACAGAGTAGACAGGAAATATTTGTTGAATGAGTTAATCTGTCTCCTCTTTCTTCGAAAGGTGCTCACCCCCTGCCGTACACACTGAAGGCACTGGGTATACAACTGTCAAGGAAGGGAGTGAGTGCCATTAAGAGGGCCAGAGGGAGGCCTCTTGTGCTCTGCACTGTAGACGTTGCCAAATTGAGAATGCCAGCTCACCCATCCCTTCTTCCTGTGGCCTCCGGAGCAAGAGGGGAGATTTCCAGCTGCTGCTAGATGCTAATTCGTTTTCATTTGACCCTTCAGTTCCTGCAAGTGAACCCAGGGGAGAGGGTGATGAGAGGCAGGCTTGCTTCACACACAGACCAGGGAGGAGAGCAGGAGAGAAGTGGTAGAGGTGGAGCCAGGCCAGCAGCGGCACTGGCGCCCAAGGCGGCTGGAAGGGGCAGGTCCTTGCTGCTCATAGACGGGCTCCTTGTTTCTATGCCAAGTATTGCTCTTGGCCCAAGAGGCTCCCAGCACAAGAGAGACTTTCTGGGGCTCTCAGCCTTGCTATTTTTACACTCCGACTTCCAGGCCCTGCTTCTGGAACAAAACTGCAAATGACAACGTGGGCCACAGAGCCACTTAGAAAGGATATCTATAGCTTTCTGCTCTTACCACTGAACCGTGTCCCACTTCCCTCTTCTCCTTGAAGGCACCTTCAGCAAGATGCAGTGATGCAGTGATGACATGACAGGAGACCATAAAGCTTCTTAGCTGTGAGATCCTGTAGGGAAGGGAGGAGGGAGAACTAGGTGGGATCTCAGTCTCTGCTGTGTGCCCGAGTGTGGAATAGGATCCTCGGGTTTCCAGTGGGAGAGGCTGCAGATCCATGGACCCGCTGAAGTGGCTGCCTGGGTTTACTGGATGCAGAATTAGAGAGGGAGACACGGAAGGGAGGACCCTATGCAACGCCTATATTGGAAGTGTCCTTGCATGGATGTACCTAGTCTCCAGGGCAAATCTTGGTGCCCTCACTCACCAACTCTGTAACCTTGGTCAGGTCAGCTGGCCGGTCTCATAGCTTCAGACTTGTAGCCATTGTGTCCTTTCTTATGTGTCCCTCCCCTGCCCCTGCCCCGTTTATACACCTTCTAAATTCCCCCAAGCTGACCACAACTGATTTTTCTCAGATCTCTGAAAAAGTAACATCCATTTCTACATAGGGACATAGTTTACCCCCTTGGCTTTAAACCAAACTGCCGTCTTCTCCGAGCCTTAGAAATGGGATAACCATAGTGTGTCCTTCATGGGGCAGCAGTGGACACTCCACAAGCTCCTGCAGTAGAGAAGCAATAAAGCAGCTGGGTATTTCAGCCCACAGCCCACATCAGCATCCCTGTTACTTTTACTGTTAATAACAGCACAGTTGTTACCAGCTGCTGAGAACCTCGTGGCAGCATTAAGAGAACTTGGGTTTAAGCCTTGAAAGGCCCGGCTTCTTGTCTTGGCTGGCTATTATTCCCACTCTTACCTTCTGGTGGGATTGATGTGAGCATTCAACTAATTCCTGTTTTCAAGGAAAATCATGCATACAAGACCAATATTTAAAACAGGTAAAAATGTTGCTGCAACAGTCAAAAGACTCTGGACAGGCCTGGAGTTCCACCTACCTGCACCACTGTCCTCCTCCCCCATTTGATAACATTTGAAAACCACTGACCTGTTGAATAAGGTCCAGGGTACTTATTTAAATGTGTACATAGTTCTATGTAGGAAAACAAAGCACATTGGGGCTCTGAAGATTAAACAAAATGAAGTGTAATGGCACTGAGGTACCTCAGAAGGCATATTTCTTGCTGTTCCTGTGGAACCTATCAATAAAAAAATGAAACAAAATCTCAACTCCAGCCCAGGACTCTTTCCAGTTTATCATATTGTATTTCTTTTTGTCCATAACAACATTTACATATGCCTTCAAGGGAAGTAGACATGCTCTTAACTAGAAGCTAGTATTCCTGAGCTTTGTGAAGTTGCTCTGTTTTATGAAATTACGCAGAACTGATTTCTTCAGAATTCTCCTTTGCTAAGCGCCAAGTTCAATTCCCATCATTCAGGACTTCATTCACTTATTTCTCCCTGCTTCTTTGTGCATTCTTCCTTCTTATCTTCCTTTCTTCTGTCTACCCTTCTGTCTATCCATCCATCCACCATCTATCCTCCATTCATCCAGCTCATTGTAATTGAACACCTGCCATGCTAGGTGTTGGAAATATGATGGTGAACATGACAGAGATAATGTCTGCTTGCCCTCACGGGGCTTACATTCCTTACAACCAGGGTAGGGTGATGCGGAAGGGATTCTATAAATGATTCTGAACTGCTGATAATATTGTAGGTGTGCCCACCTCACTTCCTTCATCATCATCATCTGATCATCACCAATCTTTAGCAACAGAATAACCCACCTTGTAATTTTTATTCCAACAAAATCTCACCAGAAATTCAAAATATAAACCAAATATAAGTGAATGGGTCTGGTTGAAACAGAACAGACCACTTTCTGCCATGCAGCCCAAGGCCCCTCTCAACCACTTTGGAAAGCCACACCTGAAGACTGCTGACCTTGGTCTCTGCCCTTGTGCTGATGTGATTTTATATTCTCATAGTGTTATGTAGCTATTCTTCGTATATGCTAATGTCCCAGCTGTAGAGACAACGGGGATACATGTGTAAATTCAGGCCCTCAGACCTTAAAAACAACAGAAACGGTAACTAGCGTCCTCTTTAGGTCCTTTTAGTTTCCATCTCGAGCTTGTTGTCTGAGCTGCTAGAATTGGACAAGGGAACACCCTTGGTAGGGTTTTCTCCAACTTAATACCAAGACCTGTGTATTTTACCTTTCCCATCCCAGTTGAAATATTTAAAACAAAATAACAGCAGAAACAACCGTCTCACCCCCTAAAACGGAGACAGGACAGAGGAGTGTATGCACATGTTTGTTTCGAGTTGCTTCTGAAAGATTTGGGTAATTTGAAATTATTTAATCGTGCTTAATTTCCTGTAGGGGGAGGGGAAATTTCCATCATAATTTGAGACAAGTGGCAGTTTTGCCTCTGGCAGATTTAAATGAGAAAAGTGAATGCTGGGATGCTAACCAACTGCATGAATGCACATCTGTGCCCATAGCCTTAATCAACTTCTTTGTTTGGTTTCTTTTTTTCTTCTTGCGGCTGTAGCAGCCTCAGTGACGCCAGCCCACAGGATGCAGTGACATTTGCTGAGAGCAAGGCCCACACACTTTCTCATTTAAATTGCTGTAAAGGCTCCAGCCTCGGGCTTCCCTGGTGGCGCAGTGGTTGAGAGTCCGCCTGCCGATGCAGGGGACACGGGTTCGTGCCCCGGTCCGGGAAGATCCCACATGCTGCGGGGCGGCTGGGCCCTTGAGCCATGGCCGCTGAGCCTGCGCGTCCGGAGCCTGTGCTCTGTCCGCAACGGGAGAGGCCACAACAGTGAGAGTCCCGCGTACCGCAAAAAAACAAAGAAAAAGAAAAGGCTCCAGCCTCTTGTGAATGACCACACAGAAAAGGGCCTCATCCTTAGAATGAAGTGATCCCTAGATTTAGAGCACAAGTTTATTAAGTTTTTCTACCTATGTATGTTGATAATAGCCACCTGCAATTCCTCCATTATGCCTCCCTCTCTATGGATTTCTTACTCTGCTTCCTTATGTCTCTCCTCTCTTCTCTAGCACTTTAATCCATCTCATACTCAACTCAAAGAAGGCCAAAAATGAGATTTTTAAAAAACAAATAGTTATCCAGTAAATTAATAAAATATTGATATAAGCCAGGGATGACTGAAATTGCCCAGTAGGTGTATTTTATTTCCCCCCCACACATACAGTTCTTAAAAAATTATTTTTTGAATTTAAATGCCTTTGGACTTTGCACGTGCTTACCAGTTTGCCACCATCCTCACCATTCTCTGTTGTATCCCACACCTATCCTCCTTCATGCATTTATATTACTGGCCGGTTTTTAGAGTCAGTCTGGTTCCTTTTCGAATTCCAAGGCTTTTTCAGTCTGCCCTCCTTGGGAATCTTCTGTGTGCAGTTTAGAATGCTAGAGTGTTACGAAAGACATGGCTACATTGTAGATGTTTACAATCAAATGGGAGGAGTTGTTAAAGCAAATGAAAGGTATAAATCCAGTACTCATAAATCCAGTAACTCATCCAGAAAGCAGTTAAAGAACATTAGAGTTGTACTCATCGCTGGGAATGATATATGATCCCAAACAGTAAATCTTACAAATGTACAAAGGGATACAGTAGGTTTTGTGTGTAACCTTGCAAATTTTGCTTGGGTAGTTGATTCTGACTAATGGAGCCTTAGCCTGTTAGTTCATAGGGTTCTTGGAGCTGTAAGATGACTTGATAATGGGTCCTTTATATCCATGTTCTCAAGTGTCAACCTTCCAGTTCTTTCCATGTTTCTTTCCGTATTCCCCCTCTTTCCATACTTCGTGTCCATAGGATGGCTTCAGTTCTCATTTGGGCTCTGGACACATCTGTCTGTGGAATTCTCCTGACTGTTGGTAGTAAAATTGGAAGACTGTAATTGTTTCCTCTTTGAATAAAACCCTCACTTTTTTTCCATTTTCCAGCAGATATATGGAGTGATCACTCCTTTCAGACTGATCCAGATTTGCCACCTGGCTGGAAAAGAATCAGTGACATCGCTGGGACCTATTATTGGCACATACCAACCGGGACGACTCAGTGGGAACGCCCTGTCTCCATCCCAGCAGATCTCCAGGGTTCTAGGAAAGGGTCCCTTAGTTCTGTAACGCCATCTCCCACCCCAGAGAACGAGGTAAAATGGAGTGTCTTTTAGATGGCTTAGAGTGGATGTAACTTGTGATTTCTCCTTAGACTCATTGCTTCTGCCCCAACAGGTCATCCAGGTAAGCTTTTGATTTTCATGCATGTTGCATTTGAAACCGAAATGCTTCCTCTTAGTGAAGAGTGTTAATACCATCTTTCAGGGATGTCTTCATTTTTTTAATGGCTTTTGGTCTCTCGAAACACCATTTCAGGTACAGAAAGTAAGAGAGGCTGATTAATGAGAAGTGGTTAAGATTCCCTGGGGCTCGCGGAGGCAGTAATTTACTCTGTAGGTGCTGTTGCGTGGTGCTGGTTCCATAAAATATTTACACACAGAAGAATGTCTCTTGGCCAGATGTGTTATAATTACTGCATATCTTATTAATATCTGTGGGCTCATTTGACTGCATGGAGAGAATGTCTGCAGGAATAACCCTTGAGAGCCCTTAAATGCTTAATTTCTAATAAAAAAAAAAAAAGAGGATCTGTTTATTTAGCAGAAGTGACATTGTTTTAGAAGTAATTAGCAGTATAAATTTGTTCTGTCCCTGAGGATGAAATCTGATATTTAAACAAAGAACTGAGGCATTAAAAAATTCCATCGTGGTATTTACTAATACAAAAATCCCTGCAGTGAACCTTTGTGAATCCTGATAACTAAATATTCAAGAGAATTACAGTGGGAAAAGGTTAGAGTTAAGTAATGGCTTTGCTGGAGAAAAGAAGTTTCATTCCTAACACACGGGCACTTCTGCCTTTTTTTGATCACAGTCTTCTGCTCTTTAAACAACTCATTTTCTTTTACTTTGAGGACATGGAAGGAATTTGAACTGCGTCTCTCACCCCAAAGTTTCTCTACATATTTGCCGCTATTATCACCCTTCCTGTCTTTGAAAGTAAACAACATCTTCCATTATTTACTTGCTCTTCTCTGGGAGGCAGGAAGACCTACATTCCAGCCACATTCCTGCTTTTACTGGGCTTAGGCATCTCACCCCACCTGGGCCTCAGATTCTCCATCTTTCAAGTGATGGGTTGAGGCGAGCTATAGGCCCCGTTGATAGACCAGGGCCTTGGTTTGTTGGTACTTGGCCCTGATGATCAGATATGTGCTTCAGTTCCACTGAATCACTTAGGATTTTGTTGCTTATCACTGGGTGATTTCGATAACTTTTTATTAGCATAATATTCCTCCTCTAAGGGCACATCCCATTCAGTCGATTTATTCACCTTATGTGAGGTGTGCTGGGGGATAAAGATGAACCAACACAGGCTGCTCCTCGTGGAGCTCAGCATGAAGTGGAGCCCTCTTCCATTCTGGCCCAGTTACCTCTTGGCATTTCTCCCCGGACCGCAGAGTGGCCTCCCAGGGGCTGAGCGGGCCAGGACGCCCCTGGGCTCTCACTGAGGCACAGAGCCCCTCTTTCTTCTTCACCTGTACTGCTTGGCTCTCGGCATCTCTGTTAGAATCTTTCTCCATTCCACGGCTCCATCCCCCTTATTGTAAACCGCCTTTACGGCCTTCACCCCCAGGGAGGGCCCTGCAACCAGAGAATGCCCGGTTGGGAAGGGGGCATTGGCACCAGTATCTGTCCATTACAGACAGGGAAACCGAGGCACAGAGAGGCCAGTGACCAGCAGCCACGCTGGCTCTAGAACGCAGGGTTCCCGAATCCTCCTTGAATTACAGGTCAGAGTCCTTCTCCCTTGGCTTCCCTGGCTCTGAGATCTCAGCCGACCTGCTTTCTCTTGGTCCAGAGGTGAGGAGATCAGACTAACTTTGAGATACCATTTCTGTTCAATGAATCTCTTGTCCTCTGTATGTGGAAGAAATGAAGTTTGTCTCGGAGCCCGCCTCCTGAGGCCGAGGCGTGGGTGGGGTGAAGCCCAAGGAGGGCATCCCGAGGTTTACGTGGCTTGGATTTTTACTTCTTTGATTAATATGGTAGACTTTCACTTTCATGTTTTCTGTGAAAAGTCTTAGGAAGAACGCAGCACAGGTGGGCTGCTGGCCCTGGGGATAATGATTGGGAAGCAGAGTCCTCTTCTCATCCCCGAGCCACCTTCTGATGCCCACTGTTGCCTGCCCTGCCCCGTCCATGCCTGCTTCCACCCCCCTCCCGCTCACTGCCTAGCCCCCCTTCCCAGGCTCCGACTGTGTCCTGTGGCCACCCTGCCGCACTTGCTCTCCTGGAGTTCAGTGTTTCCATCACATCCCCACTGGTCCGCCTCCCAGCTGCTCTTCATGACTTTTTGTGGCTTTCAGGGTATTTTCATAAACGTCACTTCATTTGTCCCCTTCAAGACTCTTCACGCAGCAGAGATGACAGCTATTATGTTTACCATTTAAGGGAAGAGGTGACCGAGGCTCAGCAAGTTGAGTAACCAGGCAGGTGGCGTCAGGGTGGCAGGATGGTTCTGTTCCTCTCTTCTGTTGCCATCGTGTTGGACAAAGCCTCATCCCTCCAAGAAACATGGTAACAAAGGTGTAGTTTTTTGAAGCTTCAGAGAGAGACCCATTTCCAGCTCTTTAGTTTTCTTTATTAATTCTATGTATTTATTTTTGGCTGTGTTGGGTCTTCATTGCTGTGTGGGGGCTTTCTCTAGTTGCGGCGAACAGGGTCTACTCTTCGTGGCATTGCCCGGGCATCCCATTGCGGTGGCTTCTCTTGTTACGGAGCACGGGCTCTAGGCACATGGGCTTCAGTAGTTGTGACTCGTGGGCTCTTGAGCGCAGGCCCGGTAGTTGTGGTGCACAGGCTTAGTTGCTCTGTGGCATGTGAGATCTTTCTGGACCAGGCATCGAACCCGTGTCCCCTGCACTGGCAGGCGGATTCTTAACCGCTGAGCCACCAAGGACGTCCCCCAGCACTTTAAATAGACCAATGGGATAGATGTTCTTTGGATCAACCTTTCGGTTGTTTGCTTCACGTACATTTTTTCCCCTGGACATCAGGCCATCCACTAAGTCAAAGAGCCAAGCAGATTTAAAAGGCAATACATTAAAATCCTAGGGGCAAAGGGATCAGCAGATAGGTAGAGAGGAGAGGAAGGGGAGAGGTGGGGGAAGACACAGACTGCTACGTTCCCAGGTCCGGCAGGTGCTGACACGGATGTTAAAGCAGAAGCACTAAGGGTAATCGAGTGTTTAGAGCACCAGCTTCATGCCTTGTCTCCTTACTCCTCATAAAACCCTACGCATCTGTGCGACAGTTGTCATTACCTTCTTAACATTTGACAACGCACACAGAGAGGTGAGGGAGCTCGCCCAGGATCACACACCTAATACCTAGTGGAGTCAAGCCTGAATGGAGGTCTGCTGGCCCCTGCCCCTACTCCAGGTTTCACTATGTGTGTATGGAGGCTTGGAGAGCCTTGAATGGCTTCATCTCACTCCAGGTGACATATGCAGCACTTTCTAGAAGATGACTTCTCTTGATAACATTGTCTCAGGTGCTAATACCAGTTGAAGAGAAATGATTATATCTTTGATGCCATTTCTTTGGTCCCTAAATAGAATCTATTTTGACTAATTTGGAAACATGAGAGAAAGCAAAATGTTAAGGGCGAGAAGAAACTTGTAATATGTCGCGTCAGAAACGCACATCTTACACAGATTTTTCCTGAGCTGGCTTAAAAAAAAAAAAAAAAAAAGTGCCAAATCTGTTGACTCAGCTTCACAAAAGTTTAGGACGGAAGGGCTTCCTTACAGTTTGAAAATTTTACATTTCACATTCCAAAGTTCACCAGGGAAGTGTTAGGCGCAGCACATAATGTTCCCTCTTCATACGCCAGCAGTATTTTTTGAAAGTTTATAAACTGGCCGGGAAGCATTTGCTGCTGAAATTTGGCCCAAAGATGATCTTCCCCCAGCCCATCAGTTTGTTCCAAGTTACTTAGATGTTGAATTTTAGAGAGAAGAGGGAGCTACACAAAATATTGTAATGAATAACTATTGGCCCGTAAGCAAGCCTTACGTAGAATCCTTCCAGCAGAAGGTGTTTCCAAGTTCCTTAAGGATAAGAGTATGGAGGACCAAGTGGGTCTGAAGCAAGGGAAGGTCGAATTGTTTCTCAGGACCGTGATTTCTTGTTGATCACAATTCACTCTGTTCTTGCTGCATTGCCTCTGGAGTCTGGGAGGGGCCTGAGCAGCTAACTCCCCAGGAGGGGCAAAACCCACGTATTGCATTAGAACCTATGGATTTTCACATACATCTCGAAATAAGGTGACAACATAAAGGGGCCAGGCTGTCATCATTTTACTGAAATTCTTGACCTGATCAAGTAATCATGACATTTTAGAGCTGGCAAGAACCTTTGAGAAGGGCTTAGTGAATGCTACGGCAGTATTTCTCAGTCTGGGAGCCAAGGATGGTGGCTAGGATGTCCTCTGGGGCTTGTAGAACATGCTAAGTTTCCTTATTTTTACCCCAGGCCACTGAGCTAGACTCTCTAAGGGTAGGGCCTGAGAATCTGCCTCTATCATAAGCGTTGCAGGAAATTCTGAGTGAGTACAAGAGCTGGTCTTCTAGCAAATTCAGTCTCCCTGTTTTTATTTATATGTCACTTCCCCTTCAATTCTTTGGCTTCCCGCTAGCATCTCCTGGGAAGGATTGTTCTCACCCGTCTGCTTTGAAAGCCCTTTAACCTTTATTCCATTGTGTCTCTTTATAGTATTCTTACTTGAGGCACGTCCGCCTCCCTTTTGGGGGGTGTCGGGACCTGCCCGACTCATCGTGTGTCCTCGGCACTTGGCACAGTGCCTGGTACGTGTCAATGTTCATTAAATGTTTGCTGAATGAAGGAATAAACCAGCTTCGTAGCGGAGGGAGCTCTTAGTTGACTTGCTGTAGCGGCAGAGCCAGCACTAGAGACCCAGGTCTCCTGATTCTCCTCTAGTTTGTAAATAGTGCTACTGCTGACAGAGACTAATTTAATTGCACAAGCATTTGTCAGTTTGTCTTCCAGTTAGATTCTTTTTTTTAACTTCTCTGGATTTTATTTGCATCATAAACCATAACTGTTCTTTTGATAGTGTTGCATCCAGCAAAACACGGAAAGCAGTTTTAAAAGAAGGAAAAAATATACACACATATGTGGATATAGTGCTTATTAACATTGACTGGCCTATTCCTTGGAATTCCAGAATTCCAGGTACTCTGCCATTTATCATCAAGGCTACACATACCAAGCCTCAAGTCTTGACAAAAGAGGATTACGAAGCATAACTCATAACCCTTGGTAGTCCCTAGGCTCTCAAACTTTTTATTCTTACAAATGCCTTAGCAGAGATAAGGACACTGCTATTCCTGGGCACTTTCAGGCAGCCAGCCCCTGGGCTAAGGGCTCATGTTCTTGACCTCACTGTGTCCACACACTGGTGGGAAGTCTTCTAAGATCCCAGAAGAAAAATATGGAAGAAGAAAACTCTCAGTAGTCAAGGTTATACCGTCAGATTGATTCCCCTAGTAGGTCACGAGGGTGCCATGCTGAAAGGTCATGAAGGGTCATGGCAGGTGCCGTGCTCCAGGCGCTGGGTCTGTCCCCACTGTCTCTGAGGAGCTAGGGCTCCAGGGCTCTCGAGAACCTGAGTGTCATCACCGTAATCAGGATAAGGGGTGCTGCAGCCTGGCCAAGGTCAAGACGAGCACCAGGAGGGTGTGTCCCCAGCCATAAGTCTGACGCCACCATCTCTCAGCTGTGCAAGGCTTTAGCTGCATTGCCTGAGAGATGACCGATTGGAGGTTGTTACCCGTGGAAGATGGTCCCTGTTCGTCCTCTACTCTCCTTTACCTCTCTTTGTGTCTGTCTTCCCTGGGGCATGTTGCTCGCCTGCCTTTTCCTCTTTTATTGTCTTTCTCTTTGTCTCTTCTTTCATCTCTCACTCCCATCACCCAGACTGCAGACTCTCTGTACAACCCAAGCATCTGTGTTGGTGTCTTTTTTCTTTAAATGATTAGCTAAAATGTTGTATTCTCTCTTCTTAATTAAAAAAAATAATAATAGATGAATAGAATATATCGTTCTTAACATTTAGGACAAACTGTTTTGTCCTTCATTGCCCTTGACTTAAAAAATAATAGTCACTTAAATGGAGGAGAAAGTTTCTCATCTTTGATGTCAATGAAAATTTTAAACATGGGAAGGAAAAAAGGTCTTTGGCCTGTTCATAGCATGTAATGTTAGTTTCCATTTTTATTTGCTTGAGTTTTGTGCTAAAGGGTTTCTTCAGGAATACTTATGTTATTTTAAGGTTTTGCAAAATCACTGTATAGGGCCTTTGTTTATTTAAATCTGTAAAAGTTGATTGTTGGAAGTTTGCCAGCTGACTCCTGTCTCCGTAGCATGAGAGCTAGATCCATGCAGTCTCAGAACCATAATCAACTTTTACTTTACAGGGACTCCTACATCCAGAGAGTAAATACATAAAAAAATTTAAACACACACGTATAGAGAAGTGTTTGATAAAATGCCAAAGCCTTTTCTGAATACTTGTTTTAAAAAATGCTCTTCTTTCACTCTTTGTAGTCCTAACACAGTGTCTCTTGGGTATAGTTTCTGATATCAGATTCCCTTTGTCAGACACACATACCTTTTTAAAAATGTCTTCACAAGAGCACAATTATCTTGAATCTTCCCAATTCACCATCTGATTACATTTTCAAAGTTCAACCTAAATGAAAACCAAATAATGCTCACATGTAAATGATGATGACAATTTGGGACCAAAGAGGCGTGTTTTCTTTTTAAAAAGAAATTTTAGCTTAAAATTTTATTTTGTACTTGATATTTCCAGTCCTTATCATGCGTGTTTATTAATCCCCCTATGATGGTAACTCTAAACATTTTTCGGTCACTGGCCCTTCTGAGAACAGAAAAGTTGGGGATAAAATGCACTTGCACAAAATCCCACATCCATTTCAGGGGGTTCATAGGTCACCACAGCTGACAGGTTAAGATTTTCCTGTAATATTTTCTCCTCAGTAAAAGCTGAACGCTGCTTTTGGGGATGGAGTGAGGAAAGAGGTGAGGGGCTGGGCAGCATTCCTGCTCTGTGCTCAGTAAAAGAGATTATTTTTAAAAAATACATAAACAGCAGTGGTCCAAGTTCTGTTTTAGTTTGAAAAACTGCAGGTTGGGTGCCTAGTCCAGCAAAGAAAGCAACAATGACACCAACTGTGTAGAAGTGATAATGGATCCAGGTTTGCAATGACCATGCCCTCAGAGAGCCCTTCAGAGCCAAATAAATGCATTTTTTCAACACCTGGGACATTGGATCTTCACTGCTTCTTGCTTTGAGTGGCTTTAAAAATTGTATTGTGTGCAGAAGTTATGGGTCAGTACTACTGTCTCATTTTCAAAGAACTTTAGTTGTAAAGTTACTTAGTGGAAAAGTTTCTCTTACTGATTTATTATTCAAGAAAAGAGATTTTCCTGACAAGTGGAACAAGTTCATAAGGATGAACTTTATGGGTGTCTTATTAGTATCATTTATTTCCCCAAATGTCACGTGAAAAATATTTGAATATTCAGTCAATATAGTAGAAAGAAAACAGATGTTTCCGTGGTTGTCCGAGGTGAATAAAGGAAGGAGCTGTTTAGATTCGAAGGTCTATCGTCAGAGGTTGCCCAGCAAGGAAAGGCTTTGCACTTTGTTCTATAACTATGTTTAGAAAAGCATTTCGTGATCGAATATTCATTTGTGAAGAGGCTTGGGTGGCAAGGAAGTAGAGTTTTTTATGAACAAGAGAAATTTACATTAGATTGTCTAGAGCTATTTTTTTATTAGATTAAATCTCAGCAAGATGAGGTCAGGCTGGGTTCTTTGCCCTCCATCATTGCCATTTTTTTCTTCTAAGTGAAAATAATTTGGCCCCCAGCTTTTTTATGCCCTTAGCCGTGGACATTCCCGTTTCCATCCAGCACATCGACAAGCAACATCCCTAATTCCACCTCCACCTCAAGAAAACAGTTCTGTTTGGTTAATAGGAGACAAAAAGGTGCCTGTGAAATTAGGTACGCTGGGCATTTAATACTTTGATGCATAGTGTGTGCTTTTAAGACCACATTTAGAAAGTATCGATAACTTCAATGTCTGGTAATGACGTTCAGCCATTTGTTTTGGTAAGTAATTAAAGCGCCCTCTCTTTCCTCCTGCCCTAGGCCTCAGGTGTTGATCTAGATCAAGGGAGAGCGAGCTCACATGCTGCCGTTAGAGTGAATTTGTTCCCTAACCCATCCTGTGAATATCAATGCTAACAACAGTGTCTTGTGTGTGTGTGTGTGTATGTGTGTGTGTTTTCTTTTTTTTTTCCTTTCCTTTTCTATCCTTTATTATTTTCTTTCTTTCTTTCTTTCTTTTTTTTAAATCAATGTGCTTTTTCCTTGTGAATAATTACATGTCTAGAAACAGCCATGGAGTGATTTTGCTGTTCTGAATGGGGGAAAGATTAATAGTGACATTTGGAAGGCAAGTATATTGTCAGATTTTAGCTCATTTAATATTTTGTCCTTTTTGCATGGCTGTGGCTGCATCTTCTTTGTGAATATCATGCATTCTGCAGGGACGGAGTGATGGGGCTTCTGGCTAGGGCTGTGGGACTCACACGTGTCGCCTTTTTTGATGTCTCCCATTGTGAATGACTTCAGGCTGATTGCCCCAGGTTCCTGTTGTCTTGTAAGAAGCGGCACTTGCACCAAACCGGCATCAGCAGCCCATGCATGCCTTTTTCTGCCTAAGCTCACATACACTCTCTGCCTCGTGCTGGGAGGACTTCTCTCCCCTTTGATGTTTGAGGCCATGTACTGGGTCATTCCCCTTTCTACATTAACAGGGATCTCTTTTCCTCTAGGATTTGCATGCAGCCACAGTCAACCCGGACCCCAGTTTAAAAGAGTTTGAAGGAGCAACACTGCGCTATGCATCCTTGAAACTCAGGTAGGGCGTTCAGAGCACCTGCCGTAATGAGTGGCTTTGTGCAGCTAGAGATTGCAATAGAATTCTAAGTCCAATTTTCTGTTTTTCTTTCTAGAAATGCCCCACATGCTGATGATGATGATTCTTGTAGTATCAACAGTGACCCAGAAGCTAAGGTTTGTAAGAAAGTGCTTTCAGCGACCAGATTAATATTCTTGCATCAAAATAATGACTTTGGATAACGGCCCAGTTTTTTACAAACCATCAACCCAGAGCCACTTAATAAGGAATTAGTCCTCAGTCCTCTCTCTTTCCTAATCTCCCCAACAATTAAAGTAAACCCCTCGGCCAAGTTAGGTTTGGGAGGATTTCTGTAATCATCACGACTCTGCTTGTATCTCACTACATCAGTTCTTTGTGCATCGCAATAAGTTAAAATTATCGTTCAAACAGGTGGGCTTCAGAAGCCTTTGAAGATGAGCCAGGCTCTGCCTTGCAGTGCCATGGGAGGGGCGGTGAACAGGTGCCACAGACCCCTCACACCCACCTCCTCCAGGGCAGCCTCGCACCTGTGCAAAGCGAAAGTTCCTCCTCATTCCTGACCTAAACACAGGCCTGTTTCATGGTGGGGAACCAGCAGGACCAGCTGACGGGTATGCGACCTGTACAGTTGCACAGGGCCCTGCGCGGAGAATCAGGGCCCCGTGTTTTTCTGTGCAGTTGCTCTCTTGACGTTCTGCATACTTTTATCTTTGACTCTGTGCTCTGTAGATGAAGTGCAGTGGGGCAACGGAGTGTGCCCCGGGGGGTTGGAGCCTTGGCTTACGCACAGTCCCGCCACCTCCCTACCTGCGCAGTGTTTCTCAGCTGCCCGTTCCCCTGCTGCTTGGCACCTCGGGCCCTGCCCCCCACCCAGCAGTTACTGTTGCCTTCCACCCCTGTAGGGAGCTAGGTGTGAGCCTGGGGAGAGTTGATGCCGGGTACACAAACTCCATGGTGTCCCAGGAGGGGACAAAGTAGTGGCCTGCCCAGCTCAGGCGGACAGCACCGCAGTGAGTTCGCGGGTGACTCAGTGAGGCCCCGCCCACTCCCGATCCAGGTGCCTAGCGTGTCCCGGCACAGGCGTTGCAAACAGAGGGTCATCCGTTTGCTGTGGGCTGGGGTGGTGAGTCCACGGGAAAGGGGGATTCTTGGCTCAGTTTCCCCACCCCTGGCCAGGACGTGGTGCGTCGGCCTAGCAGCTGATGGTCTGTAGCGGTGGGCAGCCTGTGATGGTCTGCACTCACCCTGTAAGTATCCCCGTGCCCGAGAGAGGGTGACATTAAATGACAAGCAAAAAACACCGTTAGGAGTTGAGAGAGAGAATGCAGAAGAAAGGATAAAGCTTCATGTCTTAATACTTTTTACAGCTTCTCCTCCCCCCTGCTTTTTGAACAGGGGGCCATGTGTTTTCATTTTGCATATTTCATTTTCAGTTGCAAATTATGTAGCTGAACCTAGATATTTTTCTGAATCCCAAAGTAGATCTGTGTCTACAAATAAAACAGCAGATAGGTTCCTGTAGCAGTAGTCAAGTGGGGAACACCGTGCAGGTTCAAAACCTTGGCTCCCTGGCCGGAAGCTGCCACATTGCCATTGGTTCTGTAAGAATCCCAGGGCTTCTCTGTTGCTCCTAGTTTGCTCAGCTTCCTTCTAAGCACAGCCTGATCAGGTTAAGGCTGCTCCAGAGCCAGCGGTGTTCTGAACAAGTTCTTGGTTGGCCTCTGACAACCCTGGCCTTTAAAGATAAATCTTATGGCAAGGAAGGGAAGGGACCTAGTAAAACAGGAAGGCAGGCTGTGAATAATTTGCTTTGCTACCAAGTGTTTTATAAGGGCTATCAGCAAAGACTGGAGGAGGAAGGGCGAGCAGCAGCAATATTTTTCTCCACCCGGAAGGGCTGGGCCAGTGATGTCTGTAAAGCTGAGTGTGAAATTGACAAGAGTGGGCCGGAAGGGTGATGCATGGAACGGAGATTGAATGGGTAGCGGGAATTGGAGGTAATTGAGCTGTTACCTAAGAGGGTGCTTTCTCTTTTTCCCCCTCAGTTGTATTGCTTACTGAACTCTTGATCTACCACTGTTCTGTTCCCAACGTGTCTATTCTAGCACCTATTAGGAATTTGTTTATGTTAATAAGGAGGCTCAGCTTTCTTAGAAGTAACTAAAGTTGCACTTAGTTGTAAACAAAAGAGCATGTGTATTGTGTTATTTATTTTTTATCCTTCTTTGTTCTATAAAAGATCTGAGGAGACTTACGAAAGCACTTACAAGCCACAGAAAACATAAGGGAAGAATCAGTGCATCTGTCTGTACTGGGACAGTACATGGAGTTAGAACAGATCAGACTGGGGAGAAGGAAAAAGCATAGGACTTTTTTTCAGAGCATAGGACTTGGCATAGTTAAGAAAAGTGACCTTTGGGTCCATTTTTGTACCTCCAGGTGATTATTTCTACTGAGGACTTTTATGGTAAATGGCATGAATTCCTGTAAGGGCATCTCAGAATCTTGAAAAAACCTCTGCAAACTACACGTGCTTCTAACTGCCCCCATCCCACCCGAGATTCTGAAGGTGCCCCGTGCTATAGAAAGTCACTGTCACTCTTGAGGACCCTAAGTCTGTTGGGAGGGGAAAAGGGTCTCAGAACCCTGCTTTCTATGAATCACACTGTGCATGAGGGAAAAGCATCTCAGTTCCTTGTGGAATATAATGGTTTTTCTAGCGCTCTGTTATAAAATAATTGTAATAATGAATATTTATTGAGTGCTAACTTTTTGCCAGGCTTAGTCCTAAAGACTTCGTTGCTGTTGACTCTCATCCTCACAGAAATTCAAGGGGCTGACTGTCATTATTGCAGATGAGGAAAATGAGGCATAGAAGGTTGAACAGCTACTCAACTAGTAGAGTCAGGATTTGAAGCCAGGCCATTTGGCTCCAGAGCCCATGCTCACTGGACTGTCCAAAGAAAAGTCTCCCTTGGGGCTTCACTCAGGGGCCACCATCGATCAATGTGATCAGTGTGCTTAACAATACTCCAAATTTATGTAAAGACACATAGAAGTTTGGATTTTGCTCATTGGAAGCAAAGGACAAACCCATTTCAAGTACAGCGTGGACCAGCTTCCCCGTCTGACTTGAGGCAGAGATGAACCCTAGACTCTAGAAGTGGAATGCAGGTTTTTTCAGACCATCCCTCAGTGGTGTAAGTTCAACCAGGCTTATGATAAAAATTGGGCCAGAACAGGAGGAAGCGGGGGCTGGAGTGGAGCTCATCTGTGTGTCTGGCGATTGGCCGAGCTGCCCACTTGAGGTACCCCACACAGATGGCGTCCCTTTGGGGAAACTGAGTCTTGCTGTCCTTCTCTGGAGGCAAATCTCTCCACCTCCTGATGGAAGTGGACCAAGGGAAAGCCTGCAGGGAAGGCTAAGGTGATCCTTCGATGCTGTTTCCAACAGCACTAAACGAAATTGTTTTTTACAAATTTGGAACAAGTCCATTGGTTTAGAGCTGACTTTGATGAGGCCACTTTGGAGGTATTCCCCATCGCCACCACCCTCTGGCCTCCCCCATCTGCCCCCTTAGTCACTCCTCGCCTGTTTAATGCTGCCTGGGGCACCTAAGCAGGCAGAAGTGACAAGATCTAGGTTCCCAGATGTTCAAGCTTTCGATAGATCTAAAGATATCTAAAGGGTATCTTTAGTTAACCCTTTCCATTCTTTCAATTTGCCAAGGACTCAGGAACTGAGTGCCCCGCAAAGAAGCAGAAGGTATCCTTTCTTTAGGAAACAAAAATATTTAATTTCATGTACGATGGAATTCTAAATATAGTCCCCGAGGAATGATTACTCAAAAGATTATTATAGAAAATGTCTTCCTTACTCCCTCAATGAAACTTAGATGCTGGAAAAATAAAAGTCATTTTTAGACTATCAGGATATGAATCCTTCAGAATTCTCCCCAGCCGCTCTGAGTCAGAGCATCTTGATAATCAGTTGTTCAGTGAAACATCTAAGTAGCGACATAAATGAACCCTTCCCCCCATGCCACCCCACTCCTGCGAAGGCAAAGTATTTTTATAACTCTGACAGTGTTTTATGAGCCTACCTAACTTTATATACAGTAAATTTTTTTTTAGTTGATTGCAGTATGTGCATGAGTTTGTATATAATTCTGAGCTCTTTAACTTTTATTTTAAAATAATTATAGATTTACAGAAAAGTCCCAAAGATATTGAGTTCCCATATACATTTCCCTAATAGTAACATCTTCATAATCACGGACAATTATCCAAACTAAAAAATTAATATTGATACCGTATTATTAACTAAAATAGGCTTTATTCATTCCCATTTTCCCATTTTTTCCACTAATATCCTTTTCAGGACCTAATCTAGGATACTACATTGCATGTACTGAGCTCTTAAAAAACTACTTCACGTATTCCTTTCCACAATTCTCAGATTTATCATTCTTAATTCCATTATAATATTCCATTTAATTAATAGCACCATAATCTGTCTAGGCACCCAGTGGCCATAGGAACAATTTCCAGTACTACAGGGCAGAGTTACAACTTCATAAAAATAGATGGCTTTTTTTCTTTTAAATCATTGCTTTGGTACAGGTTGCTAAAACGGTATTACCGTGTCAAAGGCTATGAATTTATGGCTTCTGTCATTTATTGCAAAACTGCTTTTCAGAAAAGGCTACGGCGGCATATAATTCCATCTGTAATACCCTAGAAGACACCTTTATCCACTGCCCATTATTCTTTAGGCTTTGTCATTTTTACTTATTTACCTTATTTTATCGCATGTGAGCTACTACCTCCTACTTTAAAACTCCCCCTCTTAAATTATCATCAACATAGGACACTTGTTTTGGTAGGTACAAAACCCTATGTTTATTATGAAACTCTGTGTTTCTGTCCTTTCTTGGCTGTCTTTTGCCCTTATTTTTCTATGCATTTTTTAAACAAAAATTTTATTTTGGAATAATTTTGGATTTACAGAAAAGTGACAAAGATAGTACAGAGAGTTCCTGTATACCCATCGCCCAGCTTCCCCCAAGGTCCTATCTTACGTAACCGTAGTACACTTGTCAAACCTAAAAATGAATAGGGATACGAAACTATTAACTAAACACTTTATTCTGATTTTACCAGTCGTTCTTCTAGGTCCTTTTTCAGTTCCAGGATCTAACTCAGGACAGTACGTGGTGTTTAGTCCCTCTGCATTTTTAAATTCAAAACTTTGTTATTGTAATCTTAAAGATGTTTTTCTAATTATTTTTTTCTCTATTTTGCGTCACTTCTCCATGTGAAATGTTTTTAAATGTCTGCATGTACAAGCTTTTTGTAGATAGTTGCCTCTTGTGCCTCATTTATCAAGAAGGCAATTTCTAGTCATGTCTGAGCGGCCAGGTAGCTTGCACTCCTGAATCCCCACGATTCTGCGCTCTGCCCCCTGGGCTCATCCTACTACCTTAGAACCCTAATTTAGCCCTTTAAAACGTTCCTTTTCTCACGGCATGTGGCTTATTGCTGGCCAAATGCTTGACTAGAATGATTAACCCTAAAATAAAAGCCAGTTTTAATTAAATTGTAGAAAACTGAATGCTTTGAAAAATCTGTACGAATACCTTAGAGTGCTTTCCTCTCCTTTGTGTTCGCTATGCTCAGACTTCTGTAAAGGAAGTGTTCTGCCATCTTGTGGACAGTATTAAAATTACGTCCCTAAAGAAATCAGCATTTCATTTGAAATCATTGAATTGCTTAAAGCCAGAAGTGACATTAAAGGTGATCGAATGGTCCTCCTTTACAGGTGAAAAAGTGAATCCCAGAAAATTTGTGTGCATAAATTTCCTAGGGTCCCACAATTAGTGGTGGAGATGGCATTCAAAGGTGGGTCTCCTGGGCCTCTGACCAGGAGTCAAGAGTGTGTGACAAATCATTTTCAGGATATTTGTGAGGAGAAGTAATTAGAACTGCTTTCAGAACACTGTTCTTCGGTATCCACAACAAGGGAACTGGGTAAGGAGGATTATTTTTTCCCAAGCATTAAATTCTCTGGGTTTCAGCTTCCTCGGCTGTAAGATGAATGTGTTATCGTCTCAGAAGTCACTTCTGGTTCTGAGAAATTTTCAGATCTGAAATGAAGTGAGCAGTCCTGATCTATGGCGTCTGGAGATTAAATAGTTCAGTCTGGTCTATCTCCAGATCTGGAGAAGGAAAGAAAGAGGAGTTTGAGCCCAGGGCTGGAGAGAGGGAGCAGGCTCCCTTTTCTGAACACACGCTCTGCCCGCGCCCTGCACTGTGCTAGGCACCTACATGCAATTTTCCTGCAAACGCCAGGTACCGTGGTTGTTTCCCCCATATTACAGATAAGAAACTGGTGCTTTGAACAGGGTAAATAATTCATTTTATCACACAGCCAGTAACTGGTTGGAACTGGGACTCAAACCTAGTTGTATTTGACTCCAAGGTCTAAGGGAGCGCCGTGCCCACCCACTCCCAGGGATCGTTTCCCTAAGCTTTATGGTCGCTGGCTGCCTGGGTGTCTGAGGTGGAGGTAGCAGGGATGTCAGAGGTAGGCAGGGTGGGGGGGACTGGAGAGTCATTGCTTGAGGACAGACTCCCCCTTCCTTTCCGGCGCTCCCAGATGGTCCAGTCCTTGGCAGTGCCTTCAGACTTTCCAATGCCCATATTGACAGATCCAGATTCAGTTGTTCTGGGGCCGGACAAGGTACTGCAGTTCTGCTAAGCTCTCGGGCGCTGCTTATGCTGCCAGCCTATACACAACACGTCAAGCAGCAACAGTAAAAAGTTTGAAACCAGATAAATAAGGTGTCATTTCTGTGTATCCTCTACAGTCTTCCTACACAGTACCTCCCAGTTCTGTCATGGCCATTTGCAGCCAGTTCCCAGCTGCTCGGGGATGTCTTTCCCAGGCACTGGTTTTCGTGAAAGCTTTGCCTGTCTCTGTCCTCTTTTGTTATAACCTGCCCCAGATGGAGAGAAAAGAGAAAGAGGTGATACACATCAGTTGGTCAGTAGGTTTGACAGAGGAACGTCCTGAAGTGAACGGTGAATGAACATGAGATTCTAATATTCATCTGTAAGCTTTATTTATCTGTGCCCTCCCTTGGTTCCTATTCGCATAGATTTTCCTGAAATAATTATATTAGTGGCTACTGACTAGATTAGCACTAATAGATAAAACAGGAAGGGGTAGGTAGTATCTTTTCTCATTCAGATTTATTTCTGGTCTGTGTAGCAAATTCGTTATCAGTACTTAGCATTTGTATGGGATTTTTATGTTTGCATGTAGTTCTTAGAATTGATTTTTGTTCATGTGGCACGGGTTATTTTCTTTCAGAAATCCTGATCTGTATGAGAAGTTTGGGTTTGATTTCTGTTGTTGATTCATTAATTGAGTCAAAAACATTTATTGAATGCTTAATGTTAAAGGAAAGCTGTGTGTTACAGTGGCTAAGAGCATGGACTCTGGGCCCCGACTGCCTTGATTCAAAGCCAGCCTCTGCTACTTATTTAGCTGGGTGACCTTGGGCAAGTTACTTAGCCTCTCTGTATCTCAGTTTCCTCATCTAGAGAGTGGGCATAATAATAGTACCTATCCCACAAGGCTATAGTAAACATTAAGTGAATTGATATAAACATAAGATCTATGTCAAGTGCTTAGAACCACCTCTATCATGCTTTATGCATTAGACGTTATGACTCTTCTCTTACAAGGAGGAACGGCTATGTCCCCTGCCTTCACGGGGCAGACAACAAACAGGGAAATTCAGTGCATTGTGCTAAGTGCTGAGCTATCGTGTCATGGATGCTGAGCTGGGGACATCTGTCCTGGCTGGGAGGAAGGGGTGGCATATGGTTTTCCAGAAGGAGATGATGCCTAAACTAATGAGTGTACTTGCACTGCAGCGGGATTTAGTGATTCTCTCCCAAAATGTAAATGTAAGTGCTCAAGATTAAAAAATAATTTTATATGTAATTTTGTGTTCATTTTCAGCAAATGCTTTTAGGAACAGATCTATTAAGATGAGGCCCACCCATATTTGTCCAATACTGCAGATAACATTGTTTCTGTCATCTGTTAATGTGTACGCATGTTACAAGCTATGCCCAAACTTGGTAGCTTAAAGCAATCATTGATTTTGCTCCTGAAATAAATTTTGTGGATTCAGGAATTTGGGAAGGGCTCCGTGGCGCAGTTCCTTTTTGATCCACATGGGGGCATCTGGCGGCAGGTGGGGCTGGAGAATCCACTTCCAAGATGGCTTCTTCACTCACGTGCTCGGTGGCTCAGTGTTCCTTGGCCACTGTCTCTCTTCATGTGGCATCTCATCCTCCAGGGCCTCTCCGTGTGGCTTGGAGTTCTCACAGTGGTGGTCTCTGGGTAGGCAGGTGTACTTCTCACATGGTGTCTGGCTTCCAAAAAGCAGGAAGCTTCCTGAAGCCACCAGGTGAGACAAGGCTGTTTCAGGAGATGGCATCCCATCCCTTCCACCCTGTCCTGTTGATCAGAGCAGTCACAGTCCAGACCCAAGGTGGAGACACAGACTCTACCTCTTGAGGGAGAGTGTCAGGGTCATGCTGCAGCGAGCATGTAGGATGCAGCGGAGAGGGTGCTTTATTTCTGCCATCTTTGGGACATACAGTCTGTGACAGATGTTATTCTCACATTTTAGTTATTCAGCGAAAACGCCCTTAGTGAGGGGCATAACTGTCAACACAGTTGAATCAGGAAACCAAGGCATGGAGCCAATGACGAACATACCAAGTCCTGGCAGAATGAGATTTCATCCTCTCATGAACGGCTTTGAGGTTGACATTCACAAAGAGAAAATAAGGACCATCTCAGTCAAGCCTTAGGAGAGGTGGAAGGAGCACAGAGAGGCAGGGTTATCTGCCCAAGAGTGTATAGCTCGTCTGGGAAGAGCACGACTCGAGCCAGGCTCCTGACCCTGGTCCAGCGTGGTTTTTCCACTGAGCACGGCGACACTCACTGTCTCTTGGACACTGAGCCATTGGCCTTCGGTACTCATTTTTGTCTCCGGGCCCAGAGGCCAGCTTTTGTGTTTCTAAAACTGTTTTCCTCCGTTTATTTGCCAACATGACCATGCATAATGCCGTGTTTCTGGCAGAGCCACGGCTCCCTTTCCCTTATTAACTTCTGGTCACTACGCTTGCCTGAATGAGCAGTTGAGGAGTTGGCAGCCACGCGAGCCCCCGGGTTTTGAAAGGCACCGTTGAAACGAGCTGCATTGTTATCCACCTGTCGACAGCTGCGCCCTCTGGTGGGCAGATGCCTAGATGGCTAATTAAGGAGAGGCAGACTTCCTTCTTCCCTTGAAGGAAGGAAGCAGGAAACAGGTGAGGTGATGGGCGGCCCCCAGCAGCAGGGGTGGAGGTGGGCATCCTGAGAGTGCAGGGGCAGCAGATGTGTCAACCTGGCCCCGTGAGATCCTGCCAGAGAATTCTGGGCCGTGGGTATTCTCAGAGCTGGACAGCCTCAGGTAGAAGCAGCAGCAGTGGTACCTTCATCGAGCAGGGCTGGGTCCTCTAGGAAGAGCCAGTTGGTCGAGCCCTGAGGGTGTCCCGAAGCTGGCATTCCGAGGCTGCCCAGAAACTTGACAACACATACCAGGTCTCCTCTTCTCGGGGCTGTTGCCTGAGAACTTAATGCCGGTGCCAGTACTGAGGCAGTACCGTGAACATTTCTTATTTATTTGCAGTTAATGAAATTGATAGAGAAGTGATGGTTCCTCCTACAGGACTATGAGAATAATTCAGACACTGAGCCATTTTAGCTAAGCCACACTGTCCCCTCATGCCTATGCCTCCTGTTTAAAATCTTACTGAAGTGTGAAGCCACAGTGATCAGAGCCTGAGCTCTTCGTCTGCTCCGGGCTCTGGTGCTTCTAAGGAAATGGTTTTAATAGTCAGGTTTGCATATTTTCAGTCTCTAAATTGACAGGAAGTGCGACAGCTCTCAACAGTTGTCTGTAACCAAGCCATCCATCCACTCATTCTACATATATTTATTCAACAACAGTTGCATGCAAGGTGAGATATCAATCAGACCGAGGAGAGGAGCAGAAGAAAGTAATACAGCAGAGAAAAATGGTAATCCCATTTAAGAGTGACAGTTACAATGTTACTGGACTTGAGAAAGAGACGATTTGAGTCTGTATGTGGAATTTCAGTTGCTTCCTGTTGAAGGAGACATTTGAGATCAGGTCACTGAGCATAGTCCATAAATAATTGAAATTGGCAGCCTAAGTGTTTATTAACAGACGGATGGATAAAAGAGATGTAGTATGTATATGCAGTGGAATATTATTCAGCCACAAGAAAGAAAGCTTGCTGTTTGTGACAAGCTTTGGACACGAATAGACCTTGAGGGTGTTATACTAAGTGAGATAAGTCAGACAGAGAAAGACAAATACTGTATGATGTCTCTTATAAGTGGAATCTAAAGAAGCCGAACTCTTAGAAGCAGAGTAGAAGGTTACCAGGGGCCGGGAACAGGGGAACTGGGGAGATGTCGTTTAAGGGGACACACCTACGACTAGTAGATAAGTAAGTCCCGGGGATTCAATGCACAGTGTAGTGATTATAGTCAACGATACTGTATTGAAAACTTCAAAGTTGCTAAGAGACTAGATCTTGATTGTTCCCACCACAGAAAAGAAATGATAAAAATGAGACATGATAGAGGTGTTAATGAATGCCATGGTGGTGGTCTTACTGAAATATATAAATGTATCAAACCAGCACATTGTACACCTTAAACTTACACAAATGTTATATATCAATTATATCTCAGTTTTTAAAAATTAATTTAGAAATAACTCAATTGACCTTAAAAGATCCTCAGACTAAAAATCACTTCATTAAGACTGTGCTTAGCTGATGAACCAACACATTCTTTTTTTTTTTTTAATTTATTTTATTTATTTGTTTTTGGCTGTGTTGAGTCTTCGTTGCTGCGCACAGGCTTTCTCTAGTTGCAATGAGCAGGGGCTACTCCACTGCGGTGGCTTCTCCTGTTGCAGAGCATGGGCTCTAGGCATGCAGGCTTCAGTAACTCTGGCACAAGGACTCAGTAGTTGTGGCTCACGGGCTCTAGAGTGTAGGCTCAGTAGTTGTGGTGCACGGGCTTAGTTGCTCCACAGCATGTGGGATCTTCCTGGACCAGGGCTCGACCCCGTGTCCCCTGCCTCGGCAGGTGGATTCTTAACCACTGCACCGCCAGGGAAGCCCAAACCAGCACATTCTTACCCCACGTCTCCAGCCAGACAACACTGCAATTCACCTCCTGTGGGCACAGAGCAAAAATGTGTCTCTTTGGATTCCCTTACAGTCTCTCATTCTCTCAGCATACCTGCTGCTCAGGAAGGGGACACAGGTCCACACCCAGGGCCCACTTTTCTGCTCCAGCCACATTCCCAGTGGTAGGTTTGACCAGCAAGTGACCCCTGTCTCTACTGAAGCTGGAACGTTGGCCCATGTAAATGACACATGGACCCTAGAAGCAAGAATATATGATTTCTCAAAAAGCCCTTCTCCTGGGCTTCCCTGGTGGCGCAGTGGTTGAGAGTCCGCCTGCCATTGCAGGGGACACGGGTTCGTGCCCCGGTCCAGGAAGATCCCACATGCCGTGGAGCGGCTAGGCCCATGAGCCATGGCCGCTGAGCCTGCGCATCCGGAGCCTGTGCTCCGCAACGGGAGAGGCCACAACAGTGAGAGGCCTGCGTACCGCAAAAAAAAAAAAAAAAAAAAAAAGCCCTTCTCCTGAGAGCCGTGATTTTTTTCAGAGCTGTGAGTTCAGATGAGATCTATAGCAACCTATTTTACAGAAAATGTCAGTTTTCCCTCTTCACCTAATGCTATAGGCCAGTGTCACTTAGCAACTCAAATACTATAAGAAGCTCATCTCTCCTTCTTCAGATATTCTAATACATGTCTGCCCTGTTTTGGTTGAGATCTAGAAACAATGAAATGAATGGATATCCAGCGTAGACCTTCATCATTTGGCAACAGTAGAGGGTTGGGTGGAGAAGGAAACTAACGTTGCTCTGATTCCAGCCATGTGCTGGGCACCCTACTGGGTGCTTTACTTGCAGCGGGCCCTCTGATTCTCGGAACAGCCCTGCAAGGGGGCGGGTGATGTTATTCCCACTTTACAGATGAGGAAATTGAGATTCAGAGAACCCACGTCACTTTCTTAAAATCACACATCAGTTGTATGGACGAACTGCAATTTGAGCCTGAGTGAAGCGGACTCTAAAGCCCGTGTTCTGATAATAAAATACGGTGATGATTGCTGATGTTATTGAGCGTTTAGTATGTTACGGGGCACATATATACCAAGGTGGTTTGGGGGCCATTATCGGTAAGCTCAGTTTCTGTCTTTCAGGCTTATCTAGCGCCTCTGTAAAAGGCAGTAGCAAACACTCCCATGGGACTTCCACTGTCCTGCTTTCCCACAAACCCCAGGAGCTGTGTTCTTTTATTTCTCCTATTTTTAGTTGAAGCTGAGGCACAGAATCCTACATGACCTGCCCACAGTTTCGGAGCTGATAGATGGCCGAGCTGAGATGTGAACCCAGGCAGTCTGGCTTCAGAGACCAAGCTTTTAACCTCTGGGCTGTCCTTCCTCTTGTGTAGGTGGGCCTTCCCGTGGTCTTGCAAGCATGCCTTTGGTTTGGTTCTCTGAGTCCCTGTGTGATCGTTGTGTGGGAGTTCTATACCATGAGCTCAAGTTCACCTGAAGATGTGCCACTGTATGAAAGATTGAGAGGAAAAATAAAATATGTTTTTATGTGTGTGTTTTGGTTTTGTGTGTATGTGTGTGTCTTTTAGTGGATTACCCAAGTACTTGACTCCCGGTGAATGACAGAAGAGGAAAAAACAGCTAGAGTCTTTGTCTCTAATGCAGGGCCATGTTCCAAGGGGAAAGGGTGTGAAGTAGGAGCTGGAATCCCTGGGTTCTGGGCCCAGTGCTGTCGGGGATGAGCTGTGTGATTTTGTTAACATCACTTTTCTCATCTGTAAAATGGGATGGTACTAATGCATAGTCCGGGAGACTCATAGTATTACTGTGAAGACCAAGTAAGATGTTATACAATAGCAATGTTTTGCTGTACAGCACTAGCTGAACATGATGTATGGTTTTGGTCTTCCAAAAGTTTCTTTAAAAATTCGGATGTAATGGTTCCCAGCAGCCCCGTCAGTCATGGTGATTTACGTGTTTTTGCTGCTCTGTAGGTCCCATCAGCTGGAGGCTGTGTGGGACTGAGCCCAGTCCCAAGTATGCCATCTTTAAGGCCACCCTCCCTCTCTCTCTAATCCATTTAGTTTGGGAATCATTTTGGCGATCACAGTATTACAATGTGTCATAGCTTAAGTGAAGCAGCATTGCTTTCTTTTTTCTAGACCTTAGAAATAAAATAGGAAATGTCTCGTAACACACTGGTTATTAACGAAAATGCAGATAGTACCAGCTTATGTAAGTTATACGAGGAGCTTTAATCTAATTTTTGGAACGGAGGCAGTGATGTTAGGAATAAGGAATTTCCTTTGTGTCAGTGGGATTGAGTGTTTGGTGCCTCACCTTATAGACAAAACAAACCTTGAACCAGGTTTTTGACTCGTTGCCGTTTGTGCGTGCGTGCGTGTGTGTGATTTCTCACTTTACATAGAGCATATTGCTCTCCCCTTTTTCTGTATGTTAGGGCGAATTTATGTAAAGCCTTCATCAATTCAGAATTGCTGGGTGGTTCACCTGGAATAGCAGTGAAGCACTTGAGTTCAGTAACGCAAGCCTTCCCTTCCTAGTGCGCTAGTGCCCGGGTAGAAGCCCAGGCTGGTCTCAGCCTCTAGAGTTCTGGTTGAAAAGCTTTGGGCTTCAGCCACCAGGAGCTTTATACTAGCTTTTAAGAAAAGAAAAGTTACTCCAAAGTTCTATGTACATATTATTGACATCGAAGTTGCCCCCCTTTTACAGGAGACTCCAGATTGTTCCTTCCTTAGTTGCTACTTCTCCCCAGCATTTACAGCGACTTCAGAGATTACAAAGACTGCCGAAAAGTGGGGGACTGCAGCAGAATCTGGCCTGCTGCCGTTAACAGCATTCAAGTACTCGTATTGTCCACGAGATGAGATGATAAATAATGTAGCATTTGTAAAACATTTTCCCAAAAATCTTTTTTTCAACTTATTAAAAGTTAACATGGGGGGGAACAATTGACCCAGGAAGGAAGCTGAGAAAGTCACCAGTGGCCCATAGCGTATTTTGGCATCACGTTACGTACGGAACCTCCCCATTCCTCTGATGTTCTTTGCGGACCTCTCTCTATGAAAGATTCAAGGCCGCAGAGGCGAGCGCGCGCCAGAGCTAACTGTGTACTGGCGGGGTTGTGATGTGTGTACTAGGTGAGGCTGGTCCCCGTTCCCACAGAGCAAGCTGTGTGGAGTTAAGGTAATGCGGTTTCGCCAGCCCTAGGGCACTCCACATCGTGAATAAGTGAAGATATTCTCAAGACAGAAAAATACATTTCATTTTGTGTCCTCTTTTATGTGTGCTTAAGTGGAACTACCATCTTCTCCTTCAAGACGTAAAGACTCTTCCCAAAGCAGTTCGAAAAATGGGATGGTTGAGGTTCTCACGTATTGTCATGAAGTAAGTTTCGAAAAATGGGATGGTTGAGGTTCTCATGTATTGACATGAAGTAAGTTTCGAAAAATGGGATGGTTGAGGTTCTCATGTATGGACATGAAGTAAGTTTCACAGGGGTTGTATTTTACATGCAGAATCGTAACCTGTGTACAGAATAAATCTCGTGTCTCTGGTCTGGTCATCTCTGTTGAAACAGGAACATCAGTGGGGACAGTTAACATCCTACTTTCAAAGCTTTGCCCCAGGAGTGAAGAGTCCACAGCCCCCTTGGTAGAGGGTTTCTTGTTTTAGTATCTCTTTTCCTTATGAAGTTCATCATTACTGCTTTCCAGATTCTTCTTGTCTTTGCAGAGCCCCTACCCCTTGCTCGACGCCCTAGGTAGAAGGATGACTTTGGGTTGCATTTTCCCCACACTTTTTCAACTGCTTCACGATAACGCTTCTCATTCTTCTCTGAGAAAATTAATCCAGGCTCCCTCCACCTTTCTTTACGATTCACAGGACTCATAGCACTTTGATTAGTTTTGGTGATTTTTCTCAGGATACCCTGCATCTTCTCCTTGGAAGAAAAAAATGAATCAACAGATGTTAAGTGCTGCTGGTGTGTGTGGCACTTACCTGGGCATTGTGGGAGAAGAAAAACACACACAAGGGCTCCCTGACCTCATGTGGCTCCTGGGAGAGGGGTATGGTGTTGAGAATCAGGACACCCCACTGCTCACCTGTACTGGCCGCTCACAGGCCAGGAGACCCTGGATGAGTCACTTCCCCTGATGGGCCTCATCAGTCAAGCAAAGGGGACAAGCAGAGCTTTGAGTTCAGCTCTGAAAACAAGGCTCAGAGGCTAATGGGGGAGGTGGCATTAATTCAAAGAATAGTAGAGCATTAAGAGGTGAGCTACTGAGTATCTACAGTAAGAGTCCAGGAAAAGGGGAGATGAATTTGGGAATGAGGCTTCTCCTTGAATCTGGCCCAAATCACTGGGCCTCCACCCCAGGTCCATTCAGGGGGCAGGGCTGCAGTGGTCCCACAGGCAGCAGTCATGAGCCTCAGGCAACAGCAGGAGCTGCCGTGACCCGAGGTGCCCTGGCCCCGAGGCTATGTTCCCTGAATAATGCGAAGTTCTCTCTCCCTCCCTCTGCCCTCTGCCCCTTCCTGCCAGGAACTCCTCTCTGCCCCCGTCTGTAAGTCTCCAGCAAGGCTCGCCTCCACTAACTGCTTGCTTCCATCTCGAGGCTTTGTGACAGCATCCAATCTGCAGTCACTTCCCTTGGAATTTGGGGAATCCATTGCCTTGCAGCATTCTCTGGGCCCTCCCTTCTCCATGGTTATTTCGTGTGACCACCAGGGAAGTCTTAGAAGTTTCTGCTTTCTGGAGCTACAGGGTTCCTTAAGGCTCCTTCTTTCCTTGTGTCCACACACACACACAGGATAAAACCTGAGTGTACTTGAGACACAGGTGTGTTTCCTGCTTGTGAGGAGGGGCCACAAGGAGCCTCTGGTCAATCTGTCTTCAGATGGAGTCCTGGATAGTCTGTTCTTCAGATACCTTGTCACCTCTGGGAGTAGGTTTTTAGCCTTTAGTCTATTGCTGGAAATGTCCTCCTTTTTAATATCTCAGCTCTGTGAACATGCGTTCCTACCCTACAAACTCAATATAGCTAATTTGAAGCAAAGTCTTTAAAACAACTACTTAAAATACTTCTTTCTTCTTGAATTGCCATCAATGTCTTGGCATAGCGAGTGTTCATACTTACTTCATCTTTGCATGACACAGTGATTCCAGTGGGTCAGGTACCATCTCAGTAAGTGGCGGTGACTAAGGGAACCCTGTAGGGACAGACTTCCCTGCCCACTGCACCCCGCACAAGACAGACACTCATTCTTGTTAGCGGCAACTCTGTGCAGTGCTCTCGGGGACTCGGGTCTACTCATTTGTGAAATGAGATGGTCGGGTTCCGGGATCCCCAGATCCCTTGTGCTCCGGGTCTCTGTGCAGTGGGCAAAGGCTCTGGCCGTGTGTGTACCGTGTAGACTTCTGGGAGTCAGCTTCAAGAGCGAGGACCTGGTGAAGGCTCCCTTGAGGGGTGCTCAGTCAACAGCTGTGCTTTTAATTGAGGTCTTTGTAGGTCTTCCCACTTTATGAGTTCATTCATCTCAGACATTCATCTCAGACACTGTAAAAAGTTGCAGATTTTTCCTTTCTTCGTGAGCAATGCAGTTTAAAAAAAAACTTTCTTAAAAGCCAGCAGTAAAAACTACCATCAGTCCCAATAATGATGATGAGTATGGCTTTTACCGGGCACCAAATACTGCTCAAAGCCTACTTGATGTGTATGAACTCATTTAACCCTCACAGCGATCAGATTCTGTGCTTAGGGGCGGAGGAGACTGCCGACCAAGCCCCTGCCTTCATGTAGTTTGTGTCCCAGTGTGGGGAGAGAGAGAAACAGCAAAACACAGAAAGTAGAATATACATACATGAGGTGAAAATACATTAGGTGAAAATATGGAGAAAAATAAAGTAGGGAAAAGAGCTAGACAGTGCTGGGAGGGGTTGCAGTTTTAAATAGTCTGGGAAGGCCTCCTGAGAAGGTGACATGAGAAAGATGTGAGGGAGGGAACCAGGGAGGTAAGGGGGAGCCTGCGGGGAGGAGGGATCCGCCGGGAGACCAGCGACGAGAGCCCAGGGCTCCGTGGTTCCTAGTCCCACCTACACCGGCTATACCCAAATCCAGAAAGCTAGAGTGATCCAGTCCCCCTCCACCACCCTGCGCCCCCCAGCCTTGCTCTAGGAGGAGGGGCAGGTATAGTTGGTTCTCACTATTGTAGTGGGTCTATGAAGCTCTGTAAAGGCACTGCCAACACTGAATTAGCAAACGCTGAAAAACAGTATTCCTCGGGAAGGTGCAGAGTTAGGTTCCTGCGAGCCTCTGGTCACATTTTTGTCAGCCTGTCAATACATAACCTAATTTTATGTGTGTTTCTGTTGAAAGACACCTGATTTAATACATATTGTTGATTCATAAGCCTTGAGCCTACGGTCAGCAGCACTGACTCACGCCTGAGTGAAGCTCATCGAACACATGGATTTCCTCCAGAAAGCACATTACAGCCTTCTCCCGCCAGAACACTAGCCAGCATTTCAGTGCTACACTTGGAGGCCGTTTTAAACAGCGAAATCACCAAGAAAAAGCACACGCACATATACAAAAAGGTGCTAAATAGACCACGGAAAGGGCACTCGTTTGCAATATGAGGGCTGAAACAAGAAGACTTGTTCAACCTCAGCTGGGAACATGCAACCCAGATTTTTTGCCAGTCTTTGCATGTCCACGAGTGACCACAAACGTGCCACAAATATTGATGTGGAGGTTGCAGATAAATTTCGGAGAGTAGGTGAATGTGCAAATATGGAATCCGCAAATAATGAGGATCAACTGTATTTGCAGTTGAGCTATTTAGAGGAAGGATTTATTCAAGACCCACGTGGCATCATTCTTAGTGGGGTCATCTATTGGGCGCATTTTAGAAGAGGATCAAATTAGTTCTGAATCGCCTCAGAAACAGCAGCGTTTGGCTAAGTGTTATGAAGAATGGTACTCCGTTTATTTGAGTTTTGCATTTTTCCATGTTGCAAATAGATTTGGTACCAGCTGACATTGGATCTGTAACCTCCCAGCCTCCCCAGTGTCCCGGCCCCGACTATGCCCAGGTCTCCAGGTCCCCAGCCCCCAACGCAGAGGGTACAGTCTGTCTCCTGACCTCAGGCTCTCTCTGCTCCTTCCTTTGGATCAGCATCCCCTCTAGAGCTCACATGGCCATCTTGCTCGCCCCAGCGAGATAAAATGGCCAACTTTATGTGCAGAACTTGAGTCTTCATTATGGTTTTACTCTGTGCTTTCTCTGCAAATAACATTTCTCAACAGAAATAATAGAAATCTGTAGTGTAAATCAGCCATGTGGACCATACGACTTGCCTCCCAGTCTTTTCCAAGACTCCTGTATGGGAAAACTAAAAGACCACTCACACTTCCAGGGCGGAACAATGGTTTCCCAGGAGTGAAGACGTCTGCTGCTTCTGGCTCCAGCCAGCCTCGCTGCTGGGCCTGGACGGGCATGGGCTCTTACTAAAGCTGTGAGAGAGTGGGCCGTGAGCTGATGTTACTGCCACAGACTCGGCTTTTATTGGCATTCGGGTGTCTCCAGCTCAAGAAGTTCCCTTTTGTGTAACACGTTCGCTGTTCCACCAGGAGAAGTTTCTGTGGTTACTGTGAGATTCTGATTCTCAGCGATGCTGTGGTGACTCAGTTCTCCCGGGCCTTGGGCTGCTGCGGCGGGTCGGGCTGTCCGGGAGGGGCTGTGATTGGGCGTTTGGCCGGTGGGATTTGATAGGTGCCTTAGTTGGACATGTCAGGCATCAGGTTTAAGAAGTGCGCCTACCCTCCCTCCCTTCGTAAGAGAGCCACCGTTTCCTATCATGTAAGAAATCATCTTCCATGGAAGCGTTTGAATTTTTGAACAGTTGAACAAAGTATTGAGTTCTGCACTTGTCCGTGTTGCTTGGGTGAGTGTAGGAATGGTCCACATTGTACTCCCCAGAGGCTTGGCAGTCTTGCTCCATGTCCAGAGGGACCCATCTGATGAGCCGGTCCTTGTAGCATCTCAGTGGTCTTTAGCTCAGAGTCAGGGTTGGGACGGAGGGACAGCATGACAGTGAGGTGTCTAGATCCCACTGGCACCTAAAGGGGACATTAGCACAAAGCACTGCCAGGGGACTCAACTCCAGGACAGGACTCTTGGTCCAGCCGGGTGCCCAGAGTGTGGATCAGGGACCAACTGGAAGTCCAGAGAGAAGGGCTGCAAACACAGCAAGGGCTCAGGTTGTTCCTCAGTGCCTGTGTCCCAGGACCCTTAAATGTGGGCTTCTGTCTGCAGGGCTGTGTCAAGGCCCCACCAGCTAGTGAACGTGGGGCTCCTGATAAGCCGATAAGGCTGGCTTGGGCCCCAGGCAGGGATTAGCCTCCAGAAGGACTGGCCCTCCGGTTTCACAGTGGAGGCACTTGGAGGCCCGTGATACCTGACTCTAGCTCGCATTACTGGCTACATGGATATTTTTATATGACTTTTATAACACTAGGCATACCCTAGATCAGATTTGTTGATAATTTAGAGCTAATCATAATAATAGCTTACACACTGAACACTTACCATGTACCATTCTAGGCACATTAGATGCACCATACTATTTATTTCTCCCAATGGTCCTTAGGACATAAGTACTATCATTGTCTCATCTTACAGATTAGAAAGCTGCATCACTCAGGAATTAAGTGGGCATCTGGGATGCAAACCTGGGTGCTCTGGCTTCATAACCCAGGCTGTATGCATTTGCTATGGTGAAAGTGGCGATGCCAGGCTCTCTACCAGTGCTTGGTACACCCCCTTGAGTTCTCACCAGCGTCTGTGGCGTTATCCCTCCAAGGATGCAGAAACTTAGGTCAATTGACTAGCCTAGGGCCCAGCCAGGTTGAGGACTCCCAGTCAGATCCGGTCCATTCTTGCCACCGTACCTCGGTCTGCCTCCAGCTCACGTGTCTTCATTTGACAAATACTTTTTTTAACTAATTGTTTTATTTATTTATTTATTTTTGGCGGCGTTGGGTCTTTGTTGCCGCACACGGGCTTTCTCTAGTTGCAGCGAGCGGGGGCTACTCTGTGTTGGGGTGTGCAGGCTTCTCATCGCGGTGGCTTCTCTTGTTGCGGAGCAGGGGCTCTAGGCACGTGGGCTTCAGTAGTTGTGGCTCACAGGCTCTAGAGCGCAGGCTCAGTAGTTGTGGCTCACGGGCTTTGTTGCTCCGTGGCACGTGGCATCTTCCCAGACCAGGGCTCGAACCCATGTCCCCTGCATTGGCAGGCGGATTCTTAACCACTGCGCCACCAGGGAAGTCCGACAAATATTTATTGAGCATGTAACGTGTGCCAGACCCTCTTTCGGGTGGCAGGCATTCAGAGGTCCACAGAACAGGCCTGTTCTCAAGGAGCCTCCTTTGGATTCAGTGCTCCTGTTTACAGAACAGCTAACGTAGAGCAAAGAACGGTGAGAGCAAGACAAGGCCTTGGATCAAGCCAGTCCACAGCTGAGTCACTTTGCTGCACTTCACTGAGCTGGTTTCCTCTTCTGTAAAATCAAGACAGTAATCCACCTTGAGTACTAAACCTCAGATCAAATTCCAGCTGCTGCGACCTTGGGCAGTTCAGCTCAGCTCTCCAGACTCAGTTTCTCACATGTATAATAAGGAGCTCCTGCTTTGTAGGGTTGTGAGAACATGTTGTGCTGCGTGCTGTAAGGCATGAAGCGTTGAGCAAATGATCTATAAATGTCAGTGCCGCCTTGCTTTCCCCTCCAAGTCCAAACTCTTAATTCTGTGTACAAAATACTCAGCACAGAGTAAGCACTGGCTAAATGGCACGGCTAGAAAGACAATGACGATTGTACGTGAAGATGTCGGATGCGATATGTCTGCAGGTTTATGTTTAAATATGCACATAGGTCTCATTTGTTCTGTGACATTATGGAAATACCGGGCTAAGCCTCTTGGTTGAACCCACCTCCACTCAACTTTTCCATTGATAAAAATAGGCCTCATAATGCCGGCCTGGTTCCTGGGCAGGAAATGACTAATACAATCAACTGTTTATGTATTAAATCACAACCCGGAGGCCTGTGTCTTGCACTAGCGATGAGTCCCCGAGCATCCTGGCCATTAAGACGTGGAAGCAGGCTCCCTCTGCTTGCCTCCCTGCCCATCAGCCTGCGGCGGGCTGGTGGTTAAAACTGGAGTGGATTTCCTCCAGAGGATGAATCCTCTTGTTGGCCAGTCCGAGCATCCAGTCAGACTTACATCTCCCTCTGTAAATTAATAAATTGACATTCTGGTGTTTGTTTTTAAATGTATATAAATTCCTCATAATGTGGTGACAGTTCACCCTGCTCGGTAACAGATGAGCGACCGTCACTGTGGACGTTGCCACGGGACGCTGGCCTTTCTTTAATTGAAGAAAGCCTTTCAGGGAAGAGAAAGGGCAGGACCTGGGCTGAGGCGCCCCAGAGGCCTCAGCGCTGCACTGGCTGCCCCTTAGCCCCTCCCACAGGTTGTCCCAGAGTCTAACGGCCCTAGGCCTTCCCATAACACAGTGTGAGCAGCTGTGCCCTGGCCTAGAGGGATGAGAGCACAGGCATCAGGCAGTGGATTACATTTGATTTCCTTTGCCCCCGTGGAGACTCCTTACCTCCAGGGCTCTGTTACCGGGAGTAAGGGGTTGGGAGGGAGAAGGGTGATGGTGCCCCCGGGTGGACAGTGTGCACAAGAGCACCCAGACCACCACTTCAGGGCTAGTTAGTGCCTTGTGGTAGGGGCTCTCTTAGACCTCTGAGAAGTCTCAGGGCCAGCCTGGAGCAATAAAGCTAGACCTGGGACGGGTACGAGGGTTGAAGTACTCATTCCCTGCTCAGGGGGGGCTTTCCTTCTCCTCAGCCTCTTCCCGCCCTTGAATTCTCTGGGGCCTCTCTTTTTTTTTTTTTTTGGCACGCGGGCCTCTCACTGTTGTGGCCTCTCCCGTTGCGGAGCACAGGCTCCGGACGTGCAGGCTCAGCGGCCATGGCTCACGGGCCCAGCCGCTCCGCGGCATGTGGGATCTTCCCGGACCGGGGCACGAACCCGTGTCCCCTGCATCGGCAGACAGACTCTCAACCACTGCACCACCAGGGAAGCCCCTCTCCGGGGCCTCTTTAGAGTGGGACCAGGACTCCTGACCTCTGGTCTCAGCCTGGTCTAGCTGTTGAGAGCTTAAGATTCTGGGGGAGGGCATGTGCACATGTGCACGGTGTGTCAGGTTGAGGGAGGGGTTATAGGTCCTCTCTGAGGTCCCTGGGTGTAGAGTGAGGTATGCCTGCCCCCCACCCCCCCTTTAGGAAAACCAGCCATGTTACGGCTCCTAGGAGGCAGCATGGCATGTTGACAGGGATTTGTCAGTACATGAACTTGGGTTTGAATGCCAGCTCCACCATATGCTAGCTGGTTACCTTAGGTTTGTATACACCACTGTATTAATCTACTCGGGCTCCCATAACAAAATACCACGCAGGTTGGGTAGCTTACAGCAACAGAAATTGATTTCCTCACAGTTCGGGAGGCTAGAAGTCCAACATCAAGGTGCTGGCAGGTTTGGTTTCTCCCAAAGCCTCTCTCCTTGGCTTGCAGACGGTCACCTTCTCACTGTGTCCTCATGTAATCTTTACTACGTGTGCTCACATTCCTGGCGTCTCCTCTTCTTTTTATAAGGACACTAGTCCTACTGGATTAAGCCCATTTTATGACCTCATTTAATCTTAATTACCTTTCTAAAGGCCCTATGTCCAAATATAGCCACATTGGGGGTTAGAGCTTCAATATATGAATTCTGAGAGGACACAATTCAGTCCATAACAACCACTCTGTGCCTCAGTTTCCTCATCTGTAAAATAGGAATAGTAATAACATCTATCTCATATGTTGCCATGAGTTGATTAAGTAGGTAAAAGAAAGTGGCGCACACACACACACACACACACACACACACACATACACATGTATCTGCCCCTGGTTCCCCAGAGCTCCTAAATCCTTTGGAATTTCCTGGACGATAGCAGTGTCTTGTTCTAATGAGGTGACTCTAGGTAGGCTCCTGGATTGGGGCTGGTCACCAGAAAGACCAAGCCATGATTAGAAGCTTGGAATTTTCAGTCCTACCCCCATTCTCCAGAGAGGGGTGGAAATGGAGTTAATGATTGATCATACCTTTATCATGTGAAGCCTCTATGAAGACCCCCTAAAGTACAGGCCTCAGAGAGCTTCTGAGTTGGGGAACACGTGAAGGTGCTGGGAGAGTGTCATGATTGGAGAAAGCCTGGAGGCTGCACGCCCTTCTCACACACCTTGTCCTCTTCCATCTGGATGTTCCTGAGTTATACCCTTTTATAATAAACTGGTGGGCTAGTAAGTAAACTTCCCCTGAGTTCTGTGAGCCACTCCAGCAAATTAATCAAACCCGAGGAGGGGGTCACGGGAGCCTCCAATTTGTAGCTGATTGGTTGGTCAGAAGCACAGGTGACAACCTGGACTTGCAGTTGGTGTCTGAGCAGGTGTGTGGGGCAAGCAGCCTTGTGGGTCTGAGCCCTTAACCTATGGGATCTGACTCTCTATCCACGCAGATGGTGTCAGGATTGAGTTAAATTGTAGCACACCCAGCTGGTGTTGCAGAGACTTGCTTGGAGTGGGGAAAACCCCCCTCACATTTGGTGACGAGAAGGGTCAGAAGTGAAGTGTTCTGGGTGAGTAGTAAAGGAGAAGTGGATTTTTCCCACTCGTTGTGTAATGTGTGCACAGACACTCGTAATAAATGCTGCATGTGACACTGTTGTCCGCCACCTCTTTCTCGCCCACTTCAACCCCCTCCTCACCACCACATTCACAAGTGTTAGTTAGCATCAAGTGTGACGACCACAGTGCCGCAAAGTCAGATTTTCCAAAATGTTTTATGAAGCCTTAAACTTGCCAGGGTTCCTTTAGGAGTCAGTTTCCTCTTCTCAAAAATGGGTAGAATACCTCATTCACTTCATTGTGAGAATTAAACTAAATTGAATTAGGTAATCAATGAAGAGCCTCTATCATAGGAACAAAATTAATGCAAATTCCCTCCCTCCTCCTTCTCGTTCTGAAATCCCCTCACCTAAGCACTACTGAGAAATTTTTTTTTAACATCTTTATTGGAGTATAATTGCTTTACAATGGCGTGTTAGTTTCTGCTTTATAACAAAGTGAATCAGCTATACATATACATATATCCCCATATCTCTTACCTCTTGTGTCTCCCTCCCTCCCACCCTCCCTATCCCACCCTTCTAGGTGGTCACAAAGCACCGAGCTGATCTCCCTGTGCTTTGTGGCTGCTTCCCACTGGCTATCTATTTTACATTTGGTAGTGTATATATATGTCCATATAGTAGTGTATACATTACATTTGGTAGTGTATATATATGTCACTTCGTCCCAGCTTACCCTTCCCCCTCCCCGCCCTGTCCTCAAGTCCATTCTCTACGTCTGCATCTTTATTCCTGTCCTGCCCCTAAGTTCATGAGAACCTTTTTTTTTTTTTTTAGATTCCATATATATGTGTTAGCCTACGGTATTTGTTATTCTCTTTCCGACTGACTTCACTCTGTATGACAGACTCCAGGTCCATCCACCTCACAACAGATAACTCAATTTCGTTTCCTTTTATGGCTGAGTAATATTCCATTGTATAAATGTGCCACATCTTCTTTATCCATTCATCTGTTGATGGACACTTAGGTTGTTTCTGTGTCCTGGCTATTGTAAATAGTGCTGCAGTGAGAATATTGTGTTTAAGACAATAATAAACACTTAGAAATATGCTTAAGGCATATGGATATCATGATTTCACTGCTGTGCAAAAATGCATGTCTTATGTCTTAAATTAAAAGCAAGACCTGTTGGTGTCATGATTTCAGTGCTGCTCAAACGTGTGTTTGAAGTTAAAAGTCAAAACCCAGTGCACTGGCACCGTCCTACTCCCCAGCGGGAATCCCACCCCCCCAACCTGAGGGGAGAGGAGGAACCCAGGCTACAGCTCTGCCCAGTTGGACTAGCTCATCCACCAAAGAGACTGTGCAGTGAGGAGGCGTGAGGAAGCAGAGACACCCCAGAGACTGTTAAATATTTAAAGTCATGCAGAATCAGATCTCGGTCCTCCCAGTGTGACTGCCCTTGCGCGTGCCCTTCAGCACATCAGTGGTTCAAACCTCGTTTCCGGTAAATCTCGGAATGATTGCTTTTCTTGATGTGGTAGAGTGGTGAGTCAGCAAGCGTTTTTATAAAGCAGAAGGAGCAGTTGCGGAATAGTCGTCGCAGGCAGGAGCTGACTTGGGGAATGGCACAAAGAGGGAGAAATCAAGGCACAGGGCTTTGAAAGAATCCTTACATTTTCTTTTAAGGATTTAAAGTCACCGAAGCCTTAAATCTCAGAAACCTGTATGGCTCCACGTTGTGCATGAGAGATGACTGCGGGCACTGCTTCTAAACGGTGGTGCACCTTCCCCTCCTTCTATTAGATAATTTAGCTTTGAGTCCCTGTCATTGCGCATGCTCTGAGCATTTCCTGAATATAGGGAATCTGGTTGGCATTCCTGCCCTCTGACCTTATAGGTTTCCAGGGTGTTTACTAGGAACGGAGCCCGTTATTTACTAGAGACAGCGCTGACCCCCGCTGGGAACCCCCCTCCATGAACTGACCATCAGGAACCAGGGGAGCAGGCAGGCAGGGAGGTGGGCATTGTAGACGATATTTCAATTATGGATCAGTCCTTAGTGCTTGGCACGCTGTAAGTACCACATGCGTGGTAGTTATTATGATGACTGTCCTCTTTGTAGCAGAAGCTGTCAGCATAGAATGTTAGCATAGGATGTATCTTTCCAGTAGGGTGATCTTATTCTGAAAAATAGGCAAGAGGGAGAGTTAAGTAAATGGCACTTGCGGGCCCAGAGCCCCAAAGGGCCAGGTGTCTTGTTTTCTGCCCGAATGCTCACCATGTTGCAGACAGCCCGGGGAGAAGCAGAAGGAACAGCTGAAGTGCTCATTGGGGTCAGTGTAGAAATGCTCTCTGGGTCTTCCCTGGCTGCCGAGGTCATTGCCGTGCTGAATAATTAATCAGGCTGATTCTTTGCTTCAGCCAGATGGAGAACTGGGTCATGCTCCACTCCAGAGTCCCCAGGCACCTCTCTGGCCGAGCCCATTGAGATGCTGGATTTAGAAAGCATTTCTGTGCTTCAAAGAAAAGCAGTAGCAGATGAAGCCTAATTTTATTTCAAACTGTGTCCGTAATGACAATGATCTACATTTCTATGTATCATGACCACAAACTCTGATCTGCTAAAGACCTCCCTATTACGGAAGCCATGTCCAGGGAAGATATTTTGAACCTTGAAAAGCCTATGGATTTTTAGAACAGACTCTAAAAGTCATTTGAGGTCACAGCCCTTCGTTTACTGGCTGCCTTATTTCTTGGCAAAATCTGGACGGTCGGGCTTCCCTGGTGGTGCAGTGGTTGAGAGTCCGCCTGCCGATGCAGGGGACGCAGGTTCGTGCCCCGGTCCGGGAAGATCCCGCATGGCACGGAGCGGCTGGGCCCGTGAGCCATGGCCTCTGAGCCTGCGTGTCCGGAGCCTGTGCTCCGCAACGGGAGAGGCCACAACAGTGAGAGGCCCGCGTACCGCAAAAAAAAAAAAAATCTGGATGGTCCAGCGATCGGTCTGTGGGCAGAAGTCAGGTTCGTGCTGTCTCTGATGCAGTAACTGGGAAAGGAAAGGGCAGAGGGCTGTTCTGAATCCTTAAGGAGAGATCCCAGGACGTAGGCTGTCAAATATGATGAATGTACCCTAAATGGGTATGTTATTGTGGCCACCAGGATGAAATAAACAAGGATTCTCTCACAGTTTCTACGTGGGATGTATGATTATTCAAAAGGTCCTTCCTCATAGTCACATACAGTGAGAACATGTTTATTTTTTTTCCACCTGACCCCAAGAGCACAGATATAGAGTCTCCGCAGAGCAGCTCTGCGTAGCTCAGGCAGCAGCAGGATCGATATGCTCTTAGAATCCAGGTGAAATGGGCTTGAATCCCAGTCTCGTGTCCTGCGATGTCCATGGGTTCCCCAGCACAGTTCTGCCCGTTCCCTGGGCTTATGTTTCTCTTGCGTTGACTCCCTGTTCTCCACTCTGAGGCCCCCACCACTACTTTTCCTGCACCAAGCATCTCCCCAGGGGAGGAGTACACCCTTCTCTTAATTCCTGACGTCAGCCATCTCTGTAGCAGACTTTTGCTGGAGCATCAAGGGTAATATCGAGGGGGCTTACATTGCATCAAAAACAGTCACTGGTTTTCAAAACTGGCTGTTGGACTTCCCTCACCTTTCTTTTTAATGGCAGTGCCTGCCATTTCTGAGGTTCTGCTCCCCCAGAGGCTGTGCAGTATGCAAACACACACATACTTTTGGATATATTTGCAGGAGGTTTAGAACTTGCTGAAGCCCCATCCGTGGCTCTCCAAGGTCTGGGGACTCTTAGGTGGACCTGAGAGTTCCACCCCCTGCTCCTCCCCAGGCCCTGGGCCTCTCCCCACCCCCAGGCACCCAAGGTATAGCCGTAGTGAGGTTAGATCATTAGTTGGAAAAACGAAACAGGATTGACTGCTGGACTGTTGGTGGTGTTCCTCAATCCTGACACTTTTGACAGGGATCAGAGACCTTGTGAAAACAGTAGCCACCTTTCCGTGAGCATTCCTGACGGACCAGGCCCTGTTCTTAGCATAAGCCTTCCCGTTAATCATGCCAGTACCCCCAGGAGGTCCATACCGCTATCCTCACTGCAACAGATGAGGAAACTGAGGCTCACCAAGATTAAGTAACTTGGCTCAGATCACACTGCTCATAGTGGCCAGCCTGGGATTGGATCCCAAGGCAGTGACTTGAAAACCTGGGCCCTAAACCACGGTGCTCACAGCCCCTCCCCCCATACCACTGTACCTTACTCTTTGTGGTTCATGTCCACAGAGCTGTGTGACCTCTGGTGTCACAGCCAAACAAATACGCCCTTCCGGTTTTTTGCAGTACTGCTCAGAGCAGAGTGTTTGGCCTCTTTGGTTCCTTGATGTGCCTCTAGTACCTGGCATATAGCAGGTGTCAGTAAATCTCTGTGTAACGAATGAACCCATCCATCCTACAAGGCTCAGCTCAACACCATCTCCTTCCAGAAGCTGTCCATAACTCCCTCTCTGTGAGTTAAAAGGCTCCTCCCGGGCTTCCCTGGTGGCGCAGTGGTTCAGAGTCCACCTGCTGATGCAGGGGACACAGGTTCGTGCCCCCGTCCGGGAAGATCCCACATGCCGTAGAGCGGCTGGGCCCGTGAGCCATGGCCACTGAGCCTGCGCGTCCGGAGCCTGTGTTCCGCAACGGGAGAGGCCACAACAGTGAGAGGCTCACGTACCGCAAAAAAAAAAAAAAAAAAAAAAAAAAAAAAAAGACTCCTCCCTCCATGAGCAACCAACACACACGTGGGCCTCTGCGTCCCCTTATTTCTCGTTGCCGTGTCGTGGATTCCCACTCTGTCTACCCCGCGTCGCACTCATTTCTCTATGTCTCCAGGAACTAATAGGCACTCAGTAAACGTTTGTAGACTTGAAGGCACAGTGGTTATTGTGCTGCAGGGTAATTAGGCTTAAATGGTAAGCAGTTCCTATAAGTGAGTGTTCATTAGGATTACATTTGTAGCGCTAGACCAAATTGTAGCTCTTCTCTTAAATTTTCTCAGTTTTTTCATGCCTATAATTTAGTGTCGCTGTCAATTCCGGTATCGTTTACTTTTTCGTCATCATCCCTCCGTAGTTACGTAGAGCACTGACTGTGTTCTGGGCTTCAAATGCGCTACTTCACAGACTGTGCTCATCTGAGCAGCATCTTCTTTGGTGCCGTGCACGGAGGCTGGCTCGCCTGGGAGAAGGCAAGGTTTGTGTCCGACTGTAGCTCCAGCAGCTCCAGTTCCCTCGTCTCTCCCCTCCTCCATCCCCTGCCCCACCTCGTGGTCCAGGAACGAGGCCCCCAGTTTTCTGCCAGCAGGCTCTCATCTTGCTTGTCCTCGTCGAAGCTCGGACAAGGAGAAGTGGAAGGCCCGTGGGAGAACACAGGCGGCCATGAGAGGGTCTCCTGCAGCCAGAGAGAGAAGAGAGGGAACATTTGCTGAGGGCCTGCAGTGCCCCAGCCCTGACCTTCCTCGTTTGCTTTTTGGCTCTCCCGGAAGTGCTCTGAGCTTACGGTTATTGTCATTTTGCAACTGAGTAAACTTAGGTTCGTGGAGGCTGACCTCCCACTGATGGGAATGCAGACCCGGGACTGTCTGGCCCTGGAAACCAAGGCTTGGCACTGAGTTCTACCCCTCGACACATGTCTTAGGAAGAGGTTCTCCCCAGGCATCAGTCTCTATTAATAGAGGACTCAAAGAAACAGAAGTTGAAACAGGATGTGTGCTTCCAACCAGGATATGACAGTTGGTTCCAGGGCGGGGGAGAGAAACCCGGTGGGAGAGAAGGAAGCCCCAAGCCAAGAGCTGGGTCCCTCCCAGTTCAGCCATGACCCTGGTTCCCTAAATGCTCGTAATAACTAACAGCAGCAACAGGCACAGCGGCAAACCCTGCCCTGTTCATCCTGACAGCATAGATAGGTCGTTGTGAGACAGGGATTTTTAGTACCCACCTTTTACAGACGAGGAAATTGAGGCACAGAGAGGTTAACTAACTTGCCAGATTCGCCTTTCCAGTCGTAGGAACAGCATGACTTTGAGTAAGGAAGGGGCCGTCTGTGGACAGCAGTGATTCTCAAAGTGTGGTCCTCAGACCTGCAACTTCAGTGTCACCTGGGAGGCTGTTAGAAATGCAGGTTTGGGGACCGCTGAATCAGAAACGATGAGGATGGTGTCCAGTCTTCTGTGTTTTAACAAAGCCCTCTGGATGTTTTAGCTTTGGCCGAGAGCTGTTAAACTAGAGAAATCTTTAAAATCCACACGTAGAGAAAAAGTTAAAATTTATCAATAGCATAATAAAGGTTTGTTGAGTTCTTATTACATGCCAGGCACTATGCTAAATATTTTACCTGCATTATCTCACTTAGTCCAACAACAATACTATAAAGTATAGGTACTATTATTATTCCCATTTTACAGATGAAAAAACGAAGCCTTAGAGACCTAAGTGACTTCCCCAAAGTCACCAGCTCGTAGGTAGCAAAGTCATGACTTGAATCTAGATCCATCTGATGACACAGTCCATACCCTGAACCATCCATTACTCATTTTTGCCCTTTTGGTAAAGAGCTGTTGAAGAATGAGCATTGATATAAGTACAAATGTTGATATTTTTTGCAAATTTTGAAAAAAGTGGGATAGGGAGGGTGGGAGGGAGACGCAAGAGGGAGGAGATATGGGGATATATGTATACCTATAGCTGATTCACTTTGTTATACAGCAGAAACTAACACAACATTGTAAAGCAATGATACTCCAATAAAGATGTTAAAAAATAAATAAAATGACCAACAGGTAACTTAAAAAAAAAAGAAAAAGGTATTTGAAAAGTCAGATTGATTAAACATTTGATTACATATTTTGATTGAATATTTTGAGCTCCTCCTCTTCTCTGAAATGAGTGTTTATTCACAGAGCTGATTCTAATTCCCGAGTTTAAGGAAAAGTGGTGTTGGTTATAAACCTTCCTAGCCACACGAGGGCAGCACCAAATAGCGCAGGTTGCTCTTTGCCGCTTGGTTCTTTGTAAGGAAACGGAGCTCGCTGCTTAGTGGAGTTTCCCTTCCATAAACCCGTTTCCCCTTCCTTTGTCCGTAGGGACCAGCGGTGAAGCTTCTCAGATCAGATACTAAATTATATACGGAAAAGTAATCATACTGTGAGGGCTCTTGTTTTTTGAAATCCATGTATTCTTGGACTCAAGGACAAAAAAGCAGCCAGTATTCTTTTTTTTTTCACATTCTGTTTTTTAATTTTTTTAAAACATCTTTATTGGAGTATAATTGCTTTACAATGGTGTGTTAGTTTCTGCTCTATAACAAAATGAATCAGCTATATGTACACATATATCCCCATATCCCCTCCCTCTAGCATCTCCCTCCCACCCTCCCTATCCCACCCATCTAGGTGGTCACAAAGCACCGAGCTGATCTCCCTGTGCTATGCGGCTGCTGCCCACTAGCTATCTGTTTTACATTTGGTAGTGTATATAAGTCCATGCCACTCTCTCACTTCGTCCCAGCTTACCCTTCCCTCTCCCTGTGTCCTCAAGTCCATTCTCTACGTCTACGTCTTTATTCCTGTCCTGCCCCTAGGTTCTTCATAACTTTTTTTTTTTTAAGAGTCCATATATATGTGTTAGCATACGGCATTTGTCTTTCTCTTTCTGACTTACTTCACTCTGTATGACAGACTCGAGGTCCATCCACCTCATTACAAATAACTCAATTTCGTTTCTTTTTATGCAGCCAGTATTCTTTTTCACCTTCCTTATTGTTAATACATTCTTTGAGTCTTCACAGGCTGTAGGACTCTCGAGTAGGCTATTAGAGAAAGTGGGGAAATGTGCTCCTGGCTTCTAGTTTTAGGGCAGAGGACCATCCCACAGTAATGCTGGTGTATTAGGGTTCACCCCCACCAGGATCACCAGGATGCTGTACTGACAGCAGCTGCTGTTGATCTTGAACCCCATTTCCACCTGGGCATATCTCAGTGTCCCATCCAAGCCTTGGTTTCTATGCCAGAGGCTGAATTCACTGGAATTTTTTTTGAATTTTATTTATTTATTTTTATAAAGCAGGTTCTTATTAGTTATCCATTTTGTACACATCAGTGTATACTTGTCAATCCCAATCTCCCAGTTCATCATACACACACACACACACACACACACACACACACACACACACACACACACACACTGCTTTCCCCGCTTGGTGTCCATACGTTTGTTCTCTACATCTGTGTTTCAATTTCTGTCCTGCAGACCAGTTCATCTGTAGCATTTTTCTAGGTTCTACATATATGTGTTAATATACGATATTTGTTTATCTCTTTCTGACTTACTTCACTCTGTATGACAGTCTCTAGATCCATCCACGTCTCTACAAATGACCCAATTTTGTTCCTTTTTATGGCTGAGTAATATTCCATTGTATATATGTACCACATCTTCTTTATCCATTTGTCTGTCAATGGACATTTAGGTTGCTTCCATGACCTGGCTATTGTAAATAGTTCTGCAATGAACATTGGCGTGCATGTGTCTTTTTGAATTACGGTTTTCTCTGGGTATATGCCCAGTAGTGGGATTGCTGGGTCATATGATAATTCCATTTTTAGTTTTCTAAGGAACCTCCATACTGTTTTCCATAGTGGCTGTATCAATTTACATTCCCTCCAACAGTGCAAGGGGGTTCCCTTTTCTCCACACCCTCTCCAGCATTTGTTGTTTGTAGATTTTCTGATGATGGACATTCTAACTGGTGTGAGATGATACCTCATTGTAGTTTTGATTTGCATTTCTCTAATAATTAGTGAAGTTGAGCAGATTTCATGTGCTTCTTGGCCATCTGTAAGGCTTCTTTGGAGAAATGTCTATTTAGGTCTTCTGCCCATTTTTGGATTGGGTTGTTTGTTTTTTTGATATTGAGCTGCTTGAGCTGTTTATATATTTTGGAGATTAATTCTTTGTCCGTTGATTCGTTTGCAATTTTTTTCTCCCATTCTGAGGGTTGTCTTTTTGTCTTGTTTGTAGTTTCCTTTGCTTTGCAAAAGTTTTTAAGTTTCTTTAGGTCCCATTTGTTTTTGTTTTTTTTGTTTGTTTTTGCGGTACACGGACCTCTCCCTGCTGTGGCCTCTCCCGTTGCGGAACACAGGCTCCGGACGCGTAGGCCCAGCGGCCATGGCTCACGGGCCCAGCCGCTCCACGGCATGTGGGATCTTCCCAGACCAGGACACGAACCCGTGTCCCCTGCATCAGCAGGCGGACTCTCAACCACTGCGCCACCAGGGAAGCCCTGTTTTTTTTTTTATTTCCATTACTCTAGGAGGTGGATCAAAAAAGATCTTGCTGTGATTTATGTCAAAGAGTGTTCTGCCTATGTTTTCCTCTAAGAGTTTTGTAGTGTCCAGTCTTACATTTAGGTCTCTAATCCATTTTGAGTTTATTTTTGTGTATGGTGTTAGGGAGTGTTCTAATTTCATTCTTTTACATGTAGCTGTCCAGTTTTCCCACACCACTTATTGAAGAGACTGTCTTTTCTCCATTGTATATCCTTGCCTCCTTTGACCATAAGTGCGTGGGTTTATCTCTGGGCTTTCTATCTTGTTCCATTGATCTATATTTCTGTTTTTGTGCCAGTACCATATTGTCTTGATTACTGTAGCTTTGTAGGTAGAGTCTGAAGTCAGGGAGCCTGATTCCTCCAGCTCCGTTTTTTTCCCTCAAGACTGCTTTGGCTATTCGGGGTCTTTTGTGTCTCCATACAAATTTTAAGATTTTTTGTTCTAGTTCTGTAAAAAATGCCATTGGTAATTTGATAGGGATTGCATTGAATCTGTACATTGCTTTGGGTGGTATAGTCATTTTCACAGTATTGATTCTTCCAATCCAAGAGCATGGTGTATCTTTCCATCTGTTTGTATCGTCTTTAATTTCTTTCATCAGTGTCTTACAGTTTTCTGCATACAGGTCTTTTGTCTCCCTAGGTAGGTTTATTCCTAGGTATTTTATTCTTTTTGTTGCTGTGGTAAATGGGAGTGTTTCCTTAATTTCTCTCTCAGATTTGTCATCATTAGTGTATAGGAATGCAAGAGATTTCTGTGCATTAATTTTGTATCCTGCTACTCTACCAGATTCATCACTGGAATTTTGGCTAGAGTAGTTATAATAATTTATTATACAAATTAGGACACTTTTAAGAGTAAAAGGAGCTGCTCTTAATAATTTTTCCAGAGCAACAAAGATAAATCAGAACCCTCCTGAGGATAATTGGAGCATAGGGTCACGCTGATTTCAAATCTCCTTTCATTTTCCCCCTTTGATGACTCCTTTTAAGATGTATGTGACACTATATTCATTTGCTCTTTCACTCAGCAATGCTCATGGAGTGTTTTCTGTGTGCTAGGTTTTCTGCCTGTATTATGTTGTTTTCTCCTTGTAAGAACCCTCTGAGTTAGCTATCATTATTATTCCCATTTTTGCAAATACGAAAAAAATTGGGACTCCGTAAGTTATACGGCCAAGATCACAGTACCTGTAAGTCAGAGCCAAGATTATAATTTAGGCTGTCCCTGCTCTTGGGCCAGGTACACTCAAAGTGTATTGACACCACTGGCTGTGTTCTTGTGCCTCTTTTGTGGACCCAGCCCCATCGGATGCTGTCCCTCCAGCAAGCTCTCAGGCATATGGCAGCGTGGTTAAGAGTGAGGGTGCAGAAGTCGCACTGCCTAACTTGCATCCTGGGTCCACCGCTTATCAGCCTTGTGCTTCACTCACTTTCCTTTCTATGAAATGGGTACAGTAACTTCTTATTGACCTCACAGGGTTGAGGAGAGGATTAAATGACTAAATACCTATGAGGTGACTTCTAGAACTCACCTAACGATGGGGGCTAGTTGCCAGTGGAGCCCACCATTTTATTAGAGGGTTGGGACTTCCAGTTCCACGCCCACCTCCAGGGAAGGGAGAGGGCCTGGAGGTTGAGTTCAGCCACCAGTGGCCAGTGACTTAATCAGTCGCACGTATATAATGAAGCCTCCACAAAACCCAGAGGGCAGGGTTCAGAGAGTTTCCAGGCCAGCGAACACGTGGAGCCCGGGGAGAGTGGCACCTGGGGAGGGCATGGGAGCTCCGGGCCCTCTCCCCATACCTTGCCCGGTGCATCTCTTCCCTCTGGCTATAATACTCCTGAGTTATGTCCTTTTATAATAAACTAGTGATCTGGTATCCAAAGTGTTTCTCTGAGTTCTGTGAGCCACTCTAGCAAATTAATTGAACTCAACAAGGGGGTCATCCGAACCTCGATCTGTAGCTGGTCGGCCAGAAGTACAGGCGACACCCTGGACTTGGGGTTGGCATGTGAAGTTGGCGGAGGCAGGAGGTGGGGCGGGCAGTTGTTGGGGGGACAGTCTTGTAGAACTGAGCCCTTAACCTGCGGGATCTGACGCTCTCTCCAGGTAGATGGTGTCAGAATTGAGTTGAATTCTCGGACACCCTACTGGTGTCTGAGAATCGCTTGTTGGTGTGGAGGAAAACCTCCACACATTTGGTAAAGGCGGAAAAGCTGGGTTTTTCCATTACAAGGTGGTACGTGACAAGATGAAAATGACGGGGGAGGGCTGGGTTGTGGCATTGCGTGTTTACTCACGAGGGACTATGTTGGGAACCAACAAGGGAGGGAAGTTCCTGGGCATAGCCCCATGAAGTTCTGGGTAAGGGGCTGCCCTTGCACCTGTGACATCCTCTTCCCCTTGGGCAGTTTCTCTCCAACAGAAACACATGAGCACGTGAAATGTGAGGACATCTCCCAGAACCTTTCCCCAGGACACAGGGTCCTGAGTAGCTTTCGCGGTTGTTGTAGGGCAGGAAACGTTCCACTCCGGGCGGTGACGCAGGTACCTCGGTCCTTCCCTTTAGGATGTGAGGATCCACCTTCTGTTAGCGTAACCGGGTTGTCTTTGGTCTTTCCATGTTTTGTTTTCCCCTGAGAAAGTGTGATTAGCAATTCAGAAAGGAGGCACCAAGTCTGGGTGTGGGGTCTGAAACAGAGAAGGTTGAACTAGAATGAATGTGGTCACTTTGGGACAGTTGGCTGCATTTCTTCATTGTATTATGAAGTTCACTTTGGGGAACTTCAGAAGACACTCTTTGAGAAACAGCCTGTTGGCTCCACAGAAGTGTGGCACCTTATCTGCCCTCCTGTCCTTAAAAGGTGGTCTCTTCAGTTGATGTGCAGCTCAGAAGGAGACCCGGGTCACAGGTTGCGGTGAGAAACCGCAGTTCCAGCCACCTGGTAAACCTGATGATTAACAGCTAGGCAGATGCTCTAGCCAGATCACCCTCGTATGTCCCAGGAACTTCTTTCTTTATAAATTCTTGGATGTTTTGCTTGTTACAATATGGATAAGATACTTTCTATATTTCTTAAAATTGAACACCTGAACTTTTAAAAGGAAGACAGGGAGTGTGATCTCAAATCAAATATCTCTAAATGATAAAAGAATAAAGGGAATTTGTGCTCTAAGGTATCTCACAAGTCCATCCATTCTGCAGGCTTTCAGGATTTGGTGCTAGTAACAAACACTGACACCTATTATCATGAAAGCACATCTTCTCTCCTCTTTTTTTTTTTTTCATTTCTGGTTATTAGAGAATACATTTTGCCTCATTGTTATTAGAAACAAGTGACAAACATGTAGCTAATTCTTTCTCCCAGGTGCTTAACAAGTAACAAATTTCACAGGGGTTACATTTCTTACTATAAAAAAAAAAAAAACCCTGCCTTATACTAGATACAGGTACTTAGAAATGTTTATACCCGTTAGCCCTGTAATTCTACTTCTAGTAATCTGTTCTAAGAAAAAAAACCTGAACACACTCACAAGCACACACACACACGCACACACACACAGAGAAAGTTAGGCAAGAAGATAGTTATTACTACATTTTTTTAAAATTAAATTTATTTATTTATGGCTGCATTGGGTCTTCATTGCTGCACGCGGGCTTTCTCTAGTTGTGGCGAGGGGGGGCTCCTCTTCGTTGCGGTGCACAGGCTTCTCATTGCAATGGCTTCTCTTGTTGCGGAGCATGGGCTCTGGGCACGTGGGCTTCAGTAGTTGTGGCACACAGGCTTAGTTACTCCGCAGCGTGTGGGATCTTCCCGGACCAGGGCTCGAACCCCTGTCCCCTGCATTGGCAGGTGGATTCTTAACCACTGCGCCACGAGGGAAGTCCTACTAATAGCAAAAAAGAGCCACAATTTAATTGTCCAACAATCTAGGATACGTTGCTAAATTAGATGATTGAACATTTTGTAGTAATTAAAGACGCACTGAGTACACCTTGTAGAGGATTTTAAGGTACGTTGACCTGTGGCCAGTGAGTAATCTCCTGTTCTCTGACTTTCCTCCTAGTGTTTTGCTGTGCGCTCTCTGGGGTGGGTGGAAATGGCAGAGGAGGACCTCGCCCCTGGCAAGAGTAGTGTTGCCGTCAACAACTGCATCAGGCAGCTTTCTTACTGCAAAAATGACATCCGTGATACAGTCGGCATTTGGGGAGAGGTAAGTAACAGGTGAAAATCATTAATGGCAGACTTGCTTGCATTCCACTGCTCCTCACGAAACCCCAGAGCTCTGAGAGCCGAGAGATTTGGTACTGAGGGCTGATGAAGGTATTTATCGGGGTCCCTTTCCCGTGAAGGCAGCTGGTGTAGACATGATGCACCTGTGATTTACCTATTAGCCCTGCCAGAGCCCGTTGAGGACTGGGGCCCTGGGAGAGGGCATTTCTCGGTGTCTAAATGACAGGATCTACTTTGGTCTCCTGAGTCCCCAAGGATCCATGGATGGACTTAAGGGCCCAGAAACCCCCTAACCTCCATGCATAGCTGGTCTACAAGAGCAGTTTTCTGGGAAGAAGAGCCATACCTCTCTCAAAGTACATTCTCAAAGGGGAACGTGACCCCCACCTATACACCCCAAAATGTTGTTGCCTCTTCTCTAAAAGTTGACACACCATCCTTTTATAATACAGTTTTCTTTACTTGTGATCTGAAAATCCACCTCGTACATGAGTCTTGGAATTGATACCTGTGTATTCTTTCTTACTGTGATGAACAAAGCAACTCCAGTTTGAAATGTTAGTTGAGATCATTTCAGAAAAGAAAGTCATCAGTAAAAATACCAAATTTGTATAAAAATCACATGAAATTGGAAAAGCCATATTCCTACCAAGCTCTGAGACCTGTACAACGAGCACATGGGGAGCATCACGAGATGGTGGTCCGCGTGAATCCACTCGATCAGTCCCCAGTTAAGAGCATTGGCAGCGAAAGTTTGCTTTGTGATTGGGCTCTTAGGAGCCCCTGTCACCTTTTATCCTAGCAGCACTGTCATAGCAGGAGGTAGGTTCCCGAGGCTCCGCATGGTAGAGTCCGTCTGCTCTAGAATGGGGCTGAGCTGCATCACCAACCAGATTTTTAGATCCCAGGCATGGTCGGGGGGGAGGAGGAAGAATGTTCTCCTGCCAAAAAAAGGACACTTTTTTGGTATTTGCCTCTATTATCCTTTCACTGCATTACCTTTCCAATACCCAGGCCTATTTCTCCCACCCAATTATCCATCTGTCTTCTCTCTCCTTCATTCAAAATGCCGTTCTACCAAAGGCATAGATCTCAGCTAGGATTTAGAAGGACGGCTGGCGTAATCTATACTGCTGTTTGAGAGACTAATGAACACCACCAGTTATTTAGAAGAGCTAAGTAAGATTCTAAAGGAATCTCCAATTGGCACGATTCCAGCAGGGAAGAAAGCTTTGGATGGGCCAGCAATGCCTGAAAATCTGCTATGCCTTCCCACCTAGTTAGCCCCCGCTAGGCCATTCCTATTTTTCTCACTCCTTTCCTCTTCTTCTGAAACGATAAATTCTTCAAGCAGTGTTTCTAGTTCATAGCATATAAAGTACAGCTCAGTGTTTAGGGTTATGTGCTGTGACTTTTTGCCATGCCTCACCACGCACAGCACAACTCCTTAAAGGTTTGTTGATCGGCTGACTGAAAATAAAGTCATGACTTTCAGATGAGTGTCCCATCTTTAGATGACACCTGCATAAGCATTGGTCGTTTGGGTTACAAAAACCAATTAGCAAGACTTTACAGTGGTCAACCAGGAGTTTCTGAGTGTTCATGAGAAAAGAGAAGGGGCACATATGGGAAGACAAGAGTGTGCCTAATGAACTCAACAGAAGCCACGATGCGTTTTCATTCAGGGATAGTGCACACTCTGCCAACCATTCTCACTTCAGATGACCAGCTGGCAGCTGTCACCGGTTCTGTCCAGTAATACGATGACTGTCGACAGAGGTCATTGACGAAGATGGCCTGTGTTGCATTTGTGTGGACCAGTTGTGGTTTCTAAGCTGAATCAATCCAAAAGAAATACACCACCCAGCCCAGTGCAGGGTAGGGGATGATTTCAGCTCATCCTGGATCTCATCTGTAGACGCTTGGCTTGGACATTGACTAGCAGAGGCACCGAAACACCCATGTCTGCCACTTCGGCAGCAGAGCTCGTGTTTACTCTGAGAACCTTTGATGGGGACCTAAAATATCGTTCTCAAAAACCAGACCAAGGAGCATCTGTCCTGCTTTGGATTTGAAGATCTGCCAGGAAGCCTCACTGTGCTGCCTTGCTAGACCGCCCTAGCGTCCACGCCACAGCATCTGGGCTGACCGTGACCTTCAGTGGACAGTTTAATAATTTCTTAAAATGATGCCTGAGGATTTGCAAAGGGAGTGAAGTTGGATGACCTAGCATTCCTACCCTCAAAGAGCCAATATGTGGGGAGACAGGGGACCAAAACCTGAAGAGTGATGCAAGAAACCTCAGCCTCCCCCGTGTTGGTATCACAACAGCACAAGCGCAGCTAAAGGCCTCACGGCTTCTGTGTTAGGCCGTGAGCAGGTTACTTAAATTAACCTATAAGCCTCAGTTTTCCCATCCGCTAATCACAGATAATAAAACCAAGCTGGAGCCAAGGAACCTGAAGCTTGTCGCATAACATCTGAGATGTGATAAAGCCACTTCAGCGTTAGCTGTTGTGGCACCGAGAAGCATCACAAAGCTCTTTACCAGCCGGATCACACAGATAAGAAGTGGTGTAAAAGCTGAGAAGAGACAGACATGTTGTGGACCTGGGAAGGGCGTCAAGGGGATGCCTGGTAGGGTCTGGCCAGAGGGGAGGGAATGGGGACAGAGGGGTTGTGAGAGGATGACAGACTTGGAGTCAGTAAGAGGCCAGATTCTCCAGGGAACCCGCCATTAGACTTTTCTCTTAAAGATTCAAAGTGTAAATAATTAAAGATAAGAACCAGCTAGAAAGCAGGCTAGGGACACATTTCAGAGGATTTGGAGAAGGAGAGAGAAATTGGGCATGTGAGGGGAAGGTGAAAGATGTATGAATCTTTTAATCAGGAGGGGATGTTTCTCCCTTAGGAGAACAAATGACAAGGGTGAGTTTTTGATCGTTGAACCGACACCCCCAGGTAGCCACAGACATCCCGAGGACGTGTGGTTTCGTGAGGAAGGTAACCTGTCTTCTCGTTGACTCCCAGGGGAAGGACATGTACCTGGTCCTGGAGAACGACACGCTGAGCCTGGTGGACCCCATGGACCACAGCGCGCTCCACACGCAGCCCATCGCCAGCATCCGCGTGTGGGGCGTGGGCCGCGACAACGGCCGGTGAGTGCCCCGGGCCGGCGCTGTCCTTTGTCACCTCACCCAGTGCCCCAGTTTTAGCTTAACCCTGAAGCGCGGCCTCACTGTTACTGCATGTTGCTGAATATGAAACTTGACAGTAGGCTCTCTATAGAAATGTAAAAACTTAAAGCACATCTCTATCCCTGCCTCGTCAACCCTCCGAGCCCCTTCCGTTCTGCACCTCAAACCTTTTGTCAACTCTGGATCCTGCCTCGGATTCCATGTATTTCTCCCCCAACCGCCGCTCATCCTCATTCATCTAAGTTCCCTACTCATCCAGGCTTTCTGAACTCCCACCTTTTTTTTTTTTTTTTTTTGTCTTCTCTGCAGTCTGTTGAGTCTCAGCTATCTCAGATGCTCTGCTATTGGTATTTTCTTTGTAGAGGGCTTGTTGGAAGGGAGAGGTTGTACAGCCTTTAATCACATGCTTTATTATTTTTTTAAGTTTGTTTTATTGATGTATAGTTGATTGATAATGTGTTCATTTCTGCTGTACAGCAAAATTCACACTGTACAGGGATTCAGTTATGCATAGATATACATATTCTTCTCCATTATGGTGTATCATAGGATACTGAATATAGTTCCCCGTGTTATACAGCAGGACCTTGTTGTTTATCCAGATCGCAAGCTTTAGATCATTAACTCATGCTGATAAGGAGCTTCTGGAATTTGAAGATGGCTGAACTCTTTTAACGTTTGAAATGTCTGGTCATACCAAAGTTCCAGTCAGTGTGTATTTTTCTGAAATTCTACTGAATATTTGTCATTGCCAGCAAGTACTTCTTAATAGGTGTGTTGTGAATGTTTTGCTCTCCAGTGACTGGAAACAAGGAAGTTCTGATTTTCAAGTACATATTCTGACTAATAAAGTGACAGTAATCACAGGCATCATACTTTATTAAGTAATTGGGCTACATGAAATACATCTAACTCTTGAATTAAATTCATCTTTGTCAACTCTCGAGGTATACCCGAGGCTCTCCTAGCATTTAGGACAAGCTGTAGGATGATTATGTATTGCTCTGTTGAAAAGGGGCAAGAGCATTGCAGAAGCTGCTGAAAATCCCAGACGACAGAGAGACTGCTGCCCTGGGGTGGCTCCGTTCCTGGGCATCCTGGCTTACTGGGTCATGGGATCCTCTAGGTGGCTCTGCCTTGGCTTCGCCATCCTTGGTCTCCCAGAGATGGGCAGTAGTGGATTTGATAGTTTTTTGATTCAGTTCCAAGTCCTAAGCCTGAAAGGAAAGTGGTTAAGCGTTCATCAAAGAACAAGCATTTTTGCTGGAATCACAGGTGAAAAATGGTCTGCAAAAGAGAGAGCTGCAATGTCCTCTGACAGCTGATTGGATAAACCTTCGTGGGCGCACAGCTGTGTCTTTGAGCTTTTGTAACAGTGATGAACGGTGACAGCTGGACCAGGTGCTTTGGGGGGAAATGAGTGGATAGATTATGCATCCACACCTGTCATTCAATTGCTTAGCAGAGCTGGAGCACTGGAGTTGATGCATTGGCGTGAACTGATTAATTTTACAGAGGAAAATATCTGAGGATGTTCGTGTATCATTAAAAACATTTAGCCTTGATGGAAGAGTGTAAGATACTTGATCCTTCCCTACTTCCTGTCCTCCAAGTTTGTTTTCAAGACAGGAGTCAAGGTGAAGATCATGATATACGTGTACAGCTGGATGGGGTTGTGTTTTTGTAAGGTTAACTTGTGAGTGGATTTCATCGATGAGGTTTTCAGTTCACCCCAACTCTTTAAAGTAAGGCCAAATGCTCTTTGTTCAGGGAGAAAATATGATTTAAATTCCAGTTGACGGCTTCCCTGGTGGCGCAGTGGTTGAGAGTCCGCCTGCCGATGCAGGGGACACGGGTTCGTACCCTGGTCCGGGAAGATCCCACATGCCGCGGAGTGGCTGGGCCCGTGAGCCATGGCCGCTGAGCCTGCGCATCCGGAGCCTGTGCTCCGCAACGGGAGAGGCCACAACAGTGAGAGGCCCGCGTACCGCAAAAAAAAAAAAAAAAAAAAAAATTCCAATTGAGAAAATTATTCAAGCCCTGAGCTTAGTTTTCTCTCATCTGTGAAACGAGGGTGATAATAAGGATAACAGAGCACGTGTATGTATGTGCCTCTGTGTGTATAGTAACTGGCCCACTGATGGGGGATGTGGAAAATGCTTAATGAATGTTAGCTCTTGATCCGTTAAAGCAACATCCACTAGCAGAGACAGCTAATTACATGGCTTCCTTTCAAAGACAGGGAGGGTGAGGGAGGGGTCAGACCTCAGGGAGGTTTCGAGGACAGTTTATCATTGATAACAGAGGGCGAGAGGCTGTTTCAGACAGAGTTCAGTTGTCCTACAAAGCAGGAAGAGCCACTCCCCTTGCCACCCAGTGAGATCAGTGTAAATTAGGTTACCTTGCCTTCATTATGTTTTTGAAATGTGGGCTGAGTTACTCATGTTTTGTTTTGTTTGTTTGTTGTTTTTTGCGGTACGGGCCTCTCACCGTTGTGGCCTCACCCGTTGCGGAGCACAGGCTCCGGACACACAGGATCAGTGGCCATGGCTCACGGGCCTAGCCGCTCCGCGGCATGTGGGATCTTCCCGGACCGGGGCACGAACCCGTGTCCCCTGCATCGGCAGGCGGACTCTCGACCACTGTGCCACCAGGGAAGTCGACTCATGTTTTTTAAACCATTTCTTATTCTTACTCAATGTTAGCAGATAAGTGTAATTTAGAAATACACTGAGGGTTCTGCATCAGCTGTCAGGACCTCAGAAAGCTCATGTAGTGGTTGGGGGCCCTTGAGCTAGATTCCTTTTAGAAACAGTAAATAAAAAAGTATGTTTGTCAGTGAAAGGTTGTATTTCTCCCACTGGACCCCTGAGTTTTCATTCTCTAAAAGAAGGCCTTTGTATTCCTGCTTTTTTTTCTTTTAATACTTTCTTTTGCTCTTGATTCCTTTTTTTTTTTCTTACAGCAATTTACAAGCGCAAATTCAATTTGTAATGCCGCAAAGGAAAGGAGTTTACACTTTGCATGAATAAAACATAAAAGTGTTTCATTTTGCTTGAGAAAATGAGTCCATTTCACATTCTCTTTTGTAACCTCCCTTGCCAAGAAAATGGAATCTCTTAGGGAATTTCTTGATGTGGTTAAAATGAATATGAAAAGTATGTATACCAGAGGCTTGAAGGGCACAGTCTGTCTTGAAATTCAGAGTGCTTCACTGAGCCATGTAATTTCAGGATTTATAAAGTTGTTTTGGGTTTAGCATTTTCTTAAGGCTTTCAAGTGGATTTGATTTGCTCTGAAGAAATTCCTTATGTAGTAAGTTTACTTTGGGTGAGGGGATGATCCAGCTGTGACACACCCCACCAATCCCCCAGGTTGATTTGGAGAAGCCTCTTATTGTGAATGGCTGAGAAGTCGCCATCGCATCAGACGTTGGTTCTCTGTGGGGTGCTGGTGGTTGCAGGACTGGGCTGAAGTTTTTGTCTTGTTCTTGAGAGTCACGCCTGCCTTTATTATGGCATTTCTTGGAGCCCATGTGCATTACTGCCAGACAAAGGGTGGGCTCCCTCCTCCTACTTGGGTTCCTTTTGATCACAGTGAGATAAATGTCCAGGCTCCCAGAGATGGGACTGGTGAAAGGGGTTTCATGAGCCTTGTATTTCCAATCAAAGGCAGCACCAGGGAGCACCCAGATTGACCTGCTCTGCTTCCACCCCTGTGGGAAGGAGGCCCTGGGTTGTAGAACTGGCATTTTGCCGCCAGTGACTGGGGCGGGTGACCACAGTGCCATCTCTCATCTTGTCTCTACGGACCTGCAGACTGCCCTTCCAAGGATGGGGTGGGAGGGATTTCACAACAATTTCAGGGGCTGTGCTAATCCGGCCACAGCTCTCCTATTTATTCATTCGGCCCTGGAAAGCAGCACTCTCCTTATTCTTTTAAAGAGATATCAAGAGCAAGCAGACATAACTTCTGAACATAGGAGACTTTAAACTGGGACTTTCCTTGCCTCTTGTGACAGGTAAGGGAAGGGGCACACAGATCCTTCTGTACGTTGCCAATAGGCAATAGAATTTGCTAATCCTGTCTGTTTCCCATGAGAAAGGAAAGTGGGTGGATGGTATAGTCCAGGGTTTCAGACCCCATAAGTGGGATTTCCCAGGTCGGTGTACCATGGAGCACTAATCAGGTCAAATGTTCATAGACTTTCCTTGAAAGGAAAAGAAAAAAAAAAAGGATCTAGGGTCAGTTGGGAAAGTGGGTTAAACCAAGTGCATCAGGCCCCTTTGCTTTGGACCCTCTCGGAGGTTCTCCTGTCCTGATGTGGACTGGAACCCTTTTCTTCATGGAAATGCAGTCTCACGGAACACACTTTGGGAAACGCTGCTCTGGTCAATAAACTCATTAATTTAAATTAGTGCCAACACTAGATTGCTGGTTTTGTCTTTAGGAAAAATTGGAATTCCTTGTAATAAATAACCATTATAAGTGGAGACCCCACTGGGCCTGCTCTAATGAAGGTAAAATTCCTGTATGATTAAAAGCAGCCATCACAGCCATTGTGCACAAGCGCCTTTTAAAAAGCACTTTCTTATGCAGGTTAAATGTTGACCCTGTGATACTGTTTGTGCTTATAGTTTGTGTAACAGAACTTCTCTTCTGAGAAGGTGTTTTATGTGTCTCTTTTCTGCTTTTGATGAACAATTTTTAATAAAATCTTACTATGTGATAGATTATTCATAAATTTCCCATTGTTTATCTTTGACTTAACTGTTTTATCTGGTTAAGATCTCAGGAACTTTTATCTAAATAACATAGTAAGTCTCAAGTGCACTGAATATTTTTTTTGTTTTCTCTTGGGATATTCCCAACTGGTTTTATCCACCAAGCCCCTGGGTTTTTTTGTGGGTTTTTTTGTTTTTTTTGAGATACGCGGGCCTCTCACTGTTGTGGTCTCTCCCGTTGCGGAGCGCAGGCTCAGCGGCCATGGCTCACAGGCCCAGCCGCTCTGCGGCATGTGGGATCTTCCCGGACCGGGGCACGAACTCGTGTCCCCTGCATCGGCAGGCGGACTCTCAACCACTGCGCCACCAGGGAAGCCCAAGCCCCTGGTTTTAAGCTGCTTTAGAAGTCTACTGCCACACATAGTTCATGCTTTTGTTTTCCTGCCAGTGTTGTTCCGTGTTGATTCTTTTGAAAAAACTGCTTAATTTTGGGATGGGGTTGGGGGTTGCATGGGCATCCTGGCTGTAATACTGAGGTTAGTCAGAATATGCAAAACTGTAACTTGTAGGCTTTCAAATGTAAAATGTGGTTTCATAACCACTGTCTTTCAACCTCTTTATTTTAGAGATTAACTGAGGACAGAAGGGGATGATTTGCCTTAGGTGACCCATCTAGTTGTGACAGGGCAAAGACAGACTCCTGGAATTTGTCCTCTGTCCAAATAGGAGCTCCTCTGTTAATCTGACAAGAGATAATGGATGGTCTCAAATAACCTGGGGTCAGCAGGGAGACGGAGAACTCTGCACTCGAGGCCCGGTCTCTTTCCTTGGGGAGATGAAACCACAGGTGTGAATTAAAAGCAGAGGTTGACAAAATATGGCCCCGAGCTGAAAATGGTTTTTCCATCTTTAATGGGTTGTTTTAAAAAGGAAAAAATGGGCTTCCCTAGTGGCACAGTGGCTAAGAATCCGCCTGCCAATGCAGGCGACACAGGTTCGAGCCCTGATCTGAGAAGATCCCACGTGCTGCGGAGCAACGAAGCCCATGAGCCACAGCTACTGAATCCCGTGTGCCTAGAGCTTGTGCTCCGCAGTAAGAGAAGCCACCGCAATGAGAAGCCCGCGCACCACAACAAAGAGTAGCCCCTGCTTGCCGCAACTAGAGAAAGGCCGGGTGCAGCAACGAAGACCCAACACAGCCAAAAATAAATAAAAATAAAATAAATGTATTAAAAAAATTTTTTAAAGGAAGGAAAAAAAGAATAGGGGACCCAAATGTGGGGGACCCAGTATGGCCTGGTTCTTTCCAGAAAGAGCATTTACAGTAACATGCATTCAGAATAGAATGAGGCAGTCGTTGTGGCTTCTGTAGGAAGTCTGTGGAAAAGGCAAGTCCTGTTCTGCCATCCTTCCAGTGTCTTCCTAGTCTGACCAGCCAGGAGACTTGTCTGTAAGTTGAAGGGGACCTGGAACTTGCACATGTAACATTATGCCCACATTCTGTTCATATCCCTTTGGCCACATGCAGCTGCAAGGGATTCTGGGAAATGGAGTCTCTAGCTGGGCCAACAATTGCCAAGTTAATACCGCTATTAAAAAAGATGAGGTGAAACAACTAGCCTCTGACACAGTCTGAAAAGGAATCACCTCAGTGTTCCCAGCCTGTGACCTATTGTTTCCTGTGCCAGTTATTAAGCTGCTGTCCCTCAGATCCAAACCCACCCTTCTCTGCTCGCTTTGTGAGACCGGAGCTGGGACTCTGCAAAAACGTTTCTGCTTCTCTAGTTTGCTGCTCGTTAGACTCTGACTAGAGGGGGCTGCAAGGCTGGAGGAAGAAGAAGGAACTTGCTTCCTGTGTCTGTGAGCATCATCCTGGAACAACTTCTTCATCCCGTTGTGTCAGTTCTCACGCAGTTTTCCCAGCACTCACAGACATGCAGAACCGTTCATCATTCCCCTTCTTCAGAGCCACCAGTGCCACTGGCTGGGGTGCCCTCTTTAAAGGTCTGAGTCCCCGACCTGCTTCAAGTCTAGAGACACCAGCCCAGCAGCACCACCTCCTCAGTGTAAGAGGTTTTGCACCATGGGGCTTCTCCATGCTTCTAGGTTTTGATAATTCCAACCTCTGCCCTTTGTTCTCTCCACCCTCCAGGTCACAGCCCCCTCTTGCAGTTGCTGCCTCCATGATAACTTCTTCCTATTCCCTTTTTAGTTTTGTAGTTACAGGCCTTTATATGATCTTTCTGTCCCAGTAACTGGTGTGGTTCCTGTCTCCTGCCTGCACGCCCCCGAGTTGACCCTTAAATGGAATTAGCACTGACTAAAGGAGGCAGCATTAGGGCGTGCCTGCCCTGAGGAGGGCATTCGGGAGAGCAAGTGAGTGGAGCTGTTCTTTATGTGCAGCTTTGCACACTGTGGTGACACAACAGCATGTGTGCCAAGGAGACGTCCTTTCTAAATTGGTGGAAGTTGCCAGTGATAAAGGGCAGTTCTGTTTTAGGTGACAGGGTTTTAGAAATAGTGGGCCTCTTGGGTTTTTTTTTAATGTTTTCAATATCCACATTTTTTTAAATAAATTTATTTATTTATTTTTGGCTGCGTTGGGTCTTCATTGCTGCACCCGGGCTTTCTCTAGTTGCGGCAGGCAGGGCTACTCTTCGTTGCAGTGCACGGGCTTCTCATTGCGGTGGCTTCTCTTGTTGCGGAGCACGGGCTCTAGGCACGTGGGCTTCAGTAGTTGTGGCTCGTGGGCTCAGTAGTTGTGGCTCGCGAGCTCTAGAGAACAGGCTCAGTAGTTGTGGCGCACAGGTTTAGTTGCTCCACGGCATGTGGGATCTTCCCGGACCAGGGCTCAAACCCGTGTCCCCTGCATTGGCAGGCAGATTCTTAACCACTGCACCACCAGGGAAGTCCCGGGCCTCTTGGTTTTTGATCTAATTGAAAGCTATCTCTATTTTCCCTTTGCCACTGTTTCTTTTCCTAGGAGTGATGGAGGGAGGCGGGTCTTCACAGGGAGGATGGAGAGCTTCCTAATGACATGCAGTCAGAGGGTTCTCTGAGCTAGCCAGTAATGAAAGATTGATGGAATCCCAAGATCTGATAACAGTTTAATCTAAGGTATATGCTGCCTTCCTTGCCTCAGGGAGAAAGGTCTTCAGGGAGAGAGCAGTAATTCTCTCCCTATGTTCCAGTATTATCTTGACCTCTAGAGCTAATTTCTTTTTAATATAGACACATGATAAGCAGAGGCATCAGGATTTACTTGAGCATTCTGCTGACTTACACCGTAGTTATATTTTATCTCTATAGAAGTGGCCTTCTTGCCTTCTATTAATCATGCTGGGATGCTTGCTCATACTTTCAATGTAGAAAAACCTGTAAGGAAAGACATTGTAAGTGATTGTCTAAGAATAGTTTCCCTCAGAGGAATGCCTTGAGTGTGTCTTCAAGCCGACCCTTCCTTAGTGGATATATGAAGACAACAGTTTCTTCTGAAGAACGCATCCTGTGTTTCGATAGCTGGCTCAGTGCATAATCCATTGTTTCTCATAAGCGTGTTGCAGCACCAGGCGGTGTAGCGTGGGAGCTTGAGATTGTCGTGTCAACAGCAGAAAATTCTGATGATGATCCCTGAGCAATTTCCATCTCACGCTTCCCCTGAGTCCCAAGCCAGGTGAGGGATGGCCCATTCTGGATGTAGCATGAGGGTGAGCCATCATACTAGGCTCCAGGGATTCTCTGTCAGTCTTGAAAGTACTGCGATCTTCTTGGAACACTTAGAGCCTTCCGAAACCAGAAGTAAGAGTAGTGTCAGCGGAGGAGAAGCCTAGTGACCCACGCAGACACGGATTCGTGTCTTAGCAGAAAAAGGTGTAACTATTGTAACCCAGAGCATCATTGGGTCACTTGGCCTGTCGTATATACTCAACAAATGATTACGTGTCTGATAAATCGCTAAAAGCCTTACGTTATCGCAGATGAATGGATAGTCACTGTTTTTCGTACACAGATTATCACCTTGAACTCTTTTACTTAAATGCAGTCGTCTGAGATTTGGGGCTTCCTGGTGAATCCAGTGATGGAGAGCATAATGCAGCTCCGATCCGTTTCACTCACAGAACACTTCTGACACCAAAGGTGTCCGTTTTCCACACCAGGCAACTCTCCAGGTCTCTGCCGACAGCAACTGGGTGTCCCACAATTTAATTCCATTCTGACACAGGAGTTAGCCCAGACCCCTCCCCCGCCCCCAGGTTAAGGGTTCAGTCCCTACAAGACTGCCCCCCTTTCAGATGCCAGCCACAAGTCCAGGCCACCCCTGCATCTGCCCGAGAGCAGCTATAAATCAGAGGTTCCCATGGAGGTTTCTCCTTAGGTTCAATGATTTGCTATAACGGTTCACAGAACTCAGGAAAACACTTTACTTACTATTACCAGTTGCTTATAAAGGATACAAATGGACAGCCAAATGAGGAAGCACAAAGGGTGAGGTCCAGAAGGGTTATCAGCTTCTGTCCCCGTGGAGTTTGGGGTATGTCACCCTCCTCGCACCTGGATGTGTTCACCCACCCCCGACCCCCAAAGCTCTCTTGACCCCATGGTTCAGGGTTTTTACAAAGGTTTCATTACATAGGCTGACTGATTAAATCATTCGCTGTTGGTGACTAGCTCAATCTCCAGCCCTTCTCCCTTCCCTGGAGGTTAGGGTGAGACTGTAAGTTCCAACCCTTTAATCACAACCTGGTCTTTCTGGGAGCAGCCCTCACGCTGAAGCTATGTAAGGGCCCCCAGACATCTCATTAGTGTGCAGAAAGGTACCCTTGTCGTTCTGGAGAGTCCAAGGGTTTTAAAAGCTCTTGTGTCAGGAACCAGGGTCTAAGACCAAATATTATAACAGAAGATGCTCCTGCCACTCAGGAAATTACAAGGGTCTTGGAAGCTTTGTGTCAGGAATCATGGACGAAAACCAAATATATATTTCTTATTATATTACAGTATCATGGTGCACAGTTGGTTACTGGAGAAGACGAATTTGAGAACATCGGGTGGAACTCAGGGAGTCTCACCACGTATAATTATGTCAAGTTTTTGAGAGCCAGGTTGGTCAAGAGAAGGAATACTGGTATAGGAATCCCACCATGTGCAATTTAATCATGGTTCTTCCCTGGCACTGGTGTTGGGGACTTAGTGTCCCAGCCTCTCCATCTGCAGTGGGGATTTTTGCTGGGATGGCAGAGATGTGAAGATGCTTTCATAGAACTGTCAGGCATTGTCCCCAGGGGCAATACTTTTATTAAGAATTAATATTTCCTTGAAATATTACCCTGGGTCAACTGTAACAGATTATAAAAATCAGGAGAGGGCTTCCCTGGTGGCGCAGTGGTTGGGAGTCCGCCTGCCGATGCAGGGGACGCGGGTTCTTGCCCCGGTCTGGGAGGATCCCACATGCCGCGGAGCGGCTGCGCCTGTGAGCCATGGCCACTGAGCCTGCGCGTCCGGAGCCTGTGCTCTGCCGCGGGAGAGGCCACAACAGTGAGAGGCCCGCGTACCGCAAAAAACAAACAAACAAACAAAAATCAGGAGAAAATTTAAAACATGGGAGGTTCGCATTATTTTGTCTTTGACTTTAAGTATCTAAAACTCTTCCGTTGTTGGTTCCCTGTGAGTCTTGACTGATGATGTGATGCCTCTTCAAAGGCCAACACTGATGTTTAGAACCTCCCCTCTTCCTGCCCCAACCAAGTGGCTTAGTGTGTTTCTAACCCTCTTATTAAACCAGACTTGGTGCTTGTGTATCACAGCTGTGAATTAAAGCCTGGCCATGAATTGTGAATGCAGGAGTTATTTTTTTAATAGAGAAAAGTGAGAATTTATGAAAACTATCCTGTAATGAGTTTTCAGTCCAGTCACTTGGGATCCAAGACTTCCTGCTGCTGTCATACCTGTCTGTGTCAGCACGAGCTGCACCAGCTCCCACTGAAGCCCACGTTTCTCTTCTCCTCCAGCTCGCTGGCCTCTCTCCTTCAGCAGGAGGACAACCGAGTTATGTTCCCTGTTTTCCCTCTTAGCGGCACACAACCTTTGGGCTCCAGCACCGGGTGCCCTGTTTCTTTATTATAACTTCAACTGGGAATTCTTCTTTTCTAGGCAGCTCCCAAAGAGTGCCCTGGGGAACTGCTCTTTAGAAAAGTAAAGAAGAGAAAGGAAATCAAAAACAAGAATTAAGAAATTAAAGTCAGAGTCCTCAGGCAAGGACTCAATTTCTGAGGGTAGAAAAGTCCTGGGAGCAGAATGAGGCAGGCTTTGTCGCAGTGGCCAGAGATTGGAAATACCAAGTCAGGCTTGAGGCCAAATGACAAATATGTGAGCCAGGGAGTTCATTTTCAGTGCAAAGGGTAAATCTCTCTAAACCCAGGAAGAATCATTTAGATTATAAATAAAGGAACACAGAGTGGGCGTGACAGACTGGATCTGGTGCCATTCGCATATCCGGAGGAGTTGGATGGTAGGGGGAGTAAGAAATAAAACGTAGAAACTTTTGTCATTCTACCTGTTATTTTACACCGGAAGCATGCCCGAGGGCAAGGAGTGTTTGAAGGTACCGGGGTGGGATGGGCTGGGGTGAGGGGTGCCCAGTTACAGGCTCTGAAGGAGCCCAGGGTCGGGGGAGGCTGAGTACAGGGCTTGCTGACGTGGCAAACAGAGCTGTCAAGTCATGCGGCAGGGGGCGGGCCATGAGTAGAAAGGGCCAACCAGGTGAGGACTGCCTTTCTCTACGCAGGCAGTGCCTTGTGCTTCTAATTGCTTCTCTAGGCCTAGTCATCTCCCCTGTCTTGCCAAGTCTGCCTCTTTGGGTGAGTGGCTCCAGCTCTGTTTTCAAAGGCTCCTTTTTACCTGCACAGAGCACCCTGGCCCATTGGAGAGCCGCGTTCAGGTAGGGCTCACGCGCCCGGGCCCCGTACCCTGAGTCGCCCAGCCCAGAATGGGGCAGGTCATGATAGAAAGGAGGGTCCCTTTGTAACTGGAAAATTGTTTGTGGCTCCTGCCTCTTCATCTCTAAATCCTTTCTTGCCACCCGCTAAAGGAGAACTCCCAAGTATCAATGTATTGGAAACAAAGCCCGAAAAATCTAAGTCTCGATCTGTAGCCCAGTAGAACCAAATGTTTCTAGGAGGGCACCGAAACCGGGTCGGTCCCAGGAGACAAACTAGAGAACGGCAGCCGATGGTATAGGTTTGCAGGAATTTTACGTACAGCACCAGTAGAGGCACCAGTATCATTTCTTTAATTACCAAATCTGTGAAATAGATATTTAGTTCAGATCGAAAGTGTCTGATTCTCCCTGGCCCTGACCCCTCAGCAGCCCTCCCACCCCATCTGCCTTTGGACATCACTGGAATGGGGAGTGGGATAGGATAAGAGGGCACAAATCGCTCCTAAATCTGTAAGCGTCTGTCTGAACTCCAACGAGTTCAGCTGCCTCATGAAAGAAGCTTCTCTCCTTACGGCGAACCACAAGGCCGTAGATAGTCGTGTGTGCGTGGCGCCTGCTTGGTTAACCTATGGCCAAGTCACCTTTGCCTTTAGTCCAGTGTGGTTCATGGTTCTGCCATCTAGTCAGCTACACAGTCAACAACTTGGGGGTCCTCTTACCCCCACCACATGTAGGGAGTGGTCAGACCCTAATGCTTTGGCCTCTTAATACTTAAGTCAGCTGCCCCTCCCCAGGCTCTTCCACTTCTCGTCCAGTGTGGTGGCCAAGTGCACATGCCCAGCTGCACCGGCTTGTGCCCTTGCCCCGCACTGCCCTTTCCTGCCTGCTCATTTTCTAAACCCTCCTGGTGAGACCTTTATGTTTCCTTGGATTGAACTGACTGTTCCCTCCTCTGGGGCACAGCCAGAGCCTATGGGAACTTACACCCCAGCACCTCTGAAGGAAGAAGCTTTATTTAACTTGATTATTATATGTGTGTATCTACCCACGTGAAAATAAATTTTGCACGGACAGTTATTAGATTTTTAAAAATTTGTGCGTGAATGCCCACATTCTTTATAGTCATCTATTTTTCTGTGTCATTGGCTTTCAAGCTATTTTGTCCTAACCTGTAAGAAATACAGTTTATGGCATGACCTAGATTTTCTCCCTCCCGCCTCTCTCTCTTTCCTTGACTCACACAAAACTTTTACACTACTTACATTCGCAGCGTGTTCTGTTCCTTGATTTGTTTCTTTGCTACACTCTGTTCTATTTAACTTTCAAAACGCTGTTTGTGACCACTAATTGATTATAGTTTGAATAACACTGATCTTTGGTTAACTTTTCCAAAAAGTCTTTGAACTGAACACTCTACCAGCTTAATACCTGGTGTTTAAATTTAAAAAGATTCCACAGACCATTAATGTTAGGAAACGTCCTGCTCTCAGAGAGCCCCGAATACACAGCTTAGCTGTTGAAGGCTCTAAGCTGTCCTGCACTTAAAACTTGGTGAGCATAAAACAAATTAATTGCTTCCTACCAATGAACTTCAGGGAATCAGTGGTGTTTCTGGAGCCCGCCAGATTAGAAAACACTGAACTACACTGATCTAGGGATCCTGAATGATGACTCCATATCACAATCTGTTATCACAGATCTCTATTTTTAGATGTTCCTTTGCCAGGCACTCCACCTCCGTGCCTGCACTGAAAAGTGTGGTATTTTCACAAGCATAGCTTTCAGTGCAGTCAGTGAATTCTCAGAGAATTTGGCCTACAGTGAAAATTGCGTACTTTGTCACCTTTCCCTTTTGGCCAGGAAGTTTCGTGTTAAATCAAACCCTCAATTGCCGTAATAATAATAGACTGAACTATATGACTGCCTTTTTTGTGGATCAGAAATGGTTGAATGTGGTTCAAATTAATATTTAGCCTAACTGATTTATAGACTCACTTCTTCCCTCCATCTGGTTTCAAATTTTACTCTTCTAATTTAAGAGCCTGATAGAATGTGTGCCTTTCATTGTAAACTATTTAATTCTTTTGGGAAGCAAATGGGATATAAATTTTACTAAGTAAACAGAGTCCAGCTGTAATGCCCCATTAACCAATAGAGTGTTTAAAATACAGATTTTTTTTCTGATTTCCCTATTATTCAATAATTGGTAAATGCTATGCATTTTGCAATGAGGAGTATTTTGAGTGTTTTTTTTCCCTCTGTACAATCCCTGGGTGGCTTTAAGAACAGCAAATTTTAAAATATATCTTTGCAGACAATTAATATTTATTGACCAATCCAAATGACATTTGTGGCTTTCTCCATGATTTAGAGAATAATAGTGTCGCAGAAATCACCTCAGCCCTTAAGGTACCTGCTTTACCAGACTAGTTTTCTCCACCACCAGGGATCTCATTACAAAGATAAACAGCAATTACTAAAAGCATTACGTCTAATGGATGGTGTGGAATTTCTTAATATATTTCCCCCCGCAAATTTGGTGGCCTAGAGTAATTGTCTGTGCCCCTTTATTGCCTAGAGGAAATATTTTGATTTATCTCTATATAGCTTCTAGCTTGAGTTGCTTTGGGTTTTGTTGTTCGACTCAGGAGAAACTGTAGAAGATATTTATTAAGAAAGATGGGGGGGCTTCCCTGGTGGCGCGGTGGTTGAGAGTCCGCCTGCCAATGCAGGGGACACGGGTTCGTGCCCCGGTCTGGGAAGATCCCACATGCCGCGGAGCGGCTGGGCCCGTGAGCCATGGCCGCTGGGCCTGCGCGTCCGGAGCCTGTGCTCCGCAACGGGAGAGGCCACAGCGGTGAGAGGCCCGCGTACAGCAAAAAAAAAAAGAAAGAAAGATAAAGCCTAATCCTATTCGTTAAATTCACTAAGTCAAGGGTTGAAATAAAAGGGAGATAATTTTTTTTTTAAATAAAAGATATGGTTTTAATATGTCTATACTGTACGAATTAGAGTGCTTCTTTAAAAAAAAAAGAGAAGATGGTGTATATCTTAAGTCTTTAAATCTTGGGTCACTTTTAATCATAATGTTGTTAATCATTGTCTTATGCCTTGGAATCATGCTGTTAGAACAGATTATAGCAAAGAGGTATGTTAATCAGGGCAGGAGGAGAACAGAAATGCCTGTCGTCATCCGGAAGGGGCACCATTTTTCTTTTTTTAAGGTTTACAATTTAACCATAATTGTACCTGTGTATTTTTAAATGATCTGTCAAGGTGGCTTTCATCATGTCCAAGGCCATATCGTCCTTATTCCTCCCTTAAAGTGTCAAGCTGTGGAATTTCTTTTCTCCCTCCTTCTTCCTCTCTTGTATGGTCCCATCTGCCTCTCTGGGAACTTAGTAGACACCCATGTATTAAGTCCCCAATATGTGTCAGCCACTATGCTTTGGCACCAAGGATATAGCTCTGAACAAGCACTTCATGGTTCCTGCCTTCATGGGCAGTACTAAGTGGAATAGTAATAGGAAGTAATTAAATGAGTTCTTAAGTCCCATGAAGTACTTTGTAATATAACTACCAAGCCCTATACAAGTTTTAGATGACATTGTTGTTCTTATGACTTAGGGTCCCACCTTTTCTGTCACTTTGTAATATAACTACCAAGCCCTATACAAGTTTTTGTTTGTTTGTTTTTTGTTTGTTTGCTTCCTATACAAGTTTTAGATGACATTGTTGTCCTTATGACTTAGGGTCCCACCTTTTCTGTTAGCCTTTCTGTCACTAGTTGCATCACTCAGCACTGGCTAGGTTATGCTTCAGTAACAACCAAAAGACTCAGTAACAGTCCTCATTCTACTAAATGTCCATGGCATGTTGGCTGGAGGTACTGCTCCTTGTAGTATTGTCCTCATTCTGTGTCCAAGGCAGACGATACAGTCACTATTTAGACTAGAGTATTGCCAGCCATGGTATCAGGAGGAAAAGATGCATTGACTCTTAAAATTTCTGCCTGGGAACAACACTTAACCCTTTTGTTCACATTTCACTGGCCAAAGCAAAGTTACGTTACCAAGCCTGACTTCAGGGGATGGGGAGATATACTTCCCTAGGAAGGGGACTGGATATTCACATCACTGCAGTGCCCTATGATCTCTTTTATCTCCGTAGTCATGTAGATTTTAGTGGCAGTTAATCTTTCAACCTTGTGTTGTTACTTAATGTTGTGAATATGTGCGTCTCCTCAGATTGTAAATTCCCTGATAGCCAGCACCATGTTTTTATACTTCCTTGTATGTAACTCAGCATGATGCTGTCCTTATATTAGGTGCTTAAAAATGCTTTTAATTGTGAGGAGAGAAGGGAGAATAATCAGAACTCTTTCCATGTTTTTTTTTTTTAATTAATTTTTTTTTTTTTTTTTGGCTGCCTTGGGTCTTCGTTGACGTGCATGGGCTTTCTCTCTCTTCGTTGTGGTGCACGGGCTTCTCATTGCAGCGGCTTCTCTTGTTGCGGAGCACCGGCTCTAGGCGCGCGGGCTTCAGTAGTTGTGGCATGCGGGCTCAGTAGTTGTGGCAGGCAAGCTCTAGAGCGCAGGCTCAGTAGTTGTGGTGCACGAGCTTAGCTGCTCCGCCTCATGTGGGATCTTCCCAGGGCCAAGGCTAGAACACATGTCCCTTGCAGGCGGATTCTTAACCACTGCGCCACCAGGGAAGCCCTCCATGTTTTAATATAATGCTTTATAGTTTAAGGCTCTGTGTACCCTATCTCCTTTAATCTTTTCAGGGACCAAAGGACATAGTATTATGCCTTTAACAGATCAGGAACATGAGACCCAGAACTTGCACATGACTTGCTTAGTGTTGCACCAGAAAAAAAGTGATTGAGCTATATCTGAAACCATGAATTCTAAATCCTGGGCCAGTGGTTTTTCCTACTCCTTGTAGTTGTTAATATGATCACCCCAATTTTTTTTTACTTGTGCTGAGGATCACACAGGGGAGGGGAGAAGGAAGCTTCAGAAAAAGAGTTGAAAGCTCCTAACCAGGATAGGGGTATATCTCCTGGCGTTTGGGTCATAGCAAAGCTGAAGGGGCCACACAGCAAAAATCCCAGCTAGAATTCAGCAGGTCAGTGTCTTAGTTTATCTAAGGCTGCTGTAACAAATTATCACAAATTTGCTGGCTTAAAAAACTACAGAAGGGCTTCCCTGGTGGCGCAGTGGTTGGGAGTCCGCCTGCCGATGCAGGGGACGCAGGTTCGTGCCCTGGTCCGGGAGGATCCCACATGCTGCGGAGCGGCTGGGCCCGTGAGCCATGGCCGCTGAGCCTGCGCGTCCGGAGCCTGTGCTCCGCAACGGGAGAGGCCACAACAGTGAGAGGCCCGCGTACCGCAAAAAAAAAAAAAAAAAAAAAAAAAAAAAAACTACAGAAATTTGTTCTCTCACAGTCTGGAGGCCAGTAGTTCAACATCAGTCAGTTTCATTAAGCCAAAGTCAAGATGTGGGCAGGGTCCCACTCCCTCCAGAAGCCTGGGGAAGAATCTATTCCTTGCCTCTTCTTCCAGCTTTTGGTTGCTGCTGGCATTCTTTGGCTCCTCCCATTTATTTTTCTTAGTGAATCTAAAAATACACAATGTTTATTAAATAATTAATCATCCTTTCCTAGAAGGGTTATTTCATTTCACGAATGAGCAGTTTATTGCCAGAGTACTATGTCTTCCTCCAAAATGATGTATAACATGATGTGGTACCTACATTTTTAGACACTTGAATGTTTTTTCTCTCTGCCAGTTAAGCTTGAAGGTAATGTAGTGCGTATTCATTTGCATTTTGTTCCTTTCAAGAAATACAGATGTGCATAGTGGGTGACCTCATATTTTTCCATTTCTAAAGTAGTATATAGAACCTGATATGTTAGTGTACATGAATTCCGATAAATTTTAGTATTTACTAAATATTAGTATTTAGTGATAAGTACCATAGGTAATAAGCCTTCACAACATTAAGGCTGTGAAGAAGAGTAAACAGTTATGTAATTGGCAAGGAAACTAATGCAAAAGTTTAAAGAAAGAAATACCAAAGCCAATTGTTTTCTCAAACGCTTTTGTGGTTTTACATACTTCATTGTCTGCCTTCAGAATCTAAAATTCTAGCCTAGTTTGTTTATAAAGCAGTCCCTTTAGACATTTGCCTTATTTTTAGGAAATGTTTATGCTAATGCTAGGTTAGTAAGTAGGTGTTACTCACCATCTTGGCTCTCATGACATGAAGGGCCTGAAATGCTGGGTGGAGAAGAGCCAGGAAACCAGATCCAGGCTTGGGTGAGGGGTTCTGTGATCTGTTAGTCATGTCTGCCATGGCCACGGAGTAGGACATAGGCATGACACAGCATGAGTATTGAACAAGTACTTATTGGGATTATTACTTCATCTAGGCCCTTACACAGTTGGCTTTCCCCAGAGTCATTGGTTAACAATAACTTTGATACAGGAAAGGTAAAAACTGAAAAAAAAAAAAAAGGGGGGGTCAAATATCGAATACTCTCAGTACTTACCCAACATGTCTGAAATTTGGTGATTTCTTGATAAATATCTATTGAAGGAAGAAAGGAAGGAGAGAATTGTTCTAGAGTGCTGTGACCATGCATGCAATGGGAAAACTTGTCTTCAGTACCTGATTGTGAATCAGGAGGGCTCTGAGTTTGTAGCAGCTCCCGGCATGGAGCAGTTTACAGTGCTCAAAAGGACCAAGAACGCCCCGTACATTCATTTGTGGGTAAAACAGCATAAATACAGTGTTTGAATATTAAATTTTTAAAACATTTGCATTGTCTAACAACAGACACATAGTGCTGGCAACAATGTGGCCTTTTGTTTTTGTTTGCCACACCACCGGAAGGAATAAAATGGATTTTTTTTTTTCTTTTTTTGCGGTACACTGGCCTCTCACTGTTGTGGCCTCTCCCGTTGCGGGGCACAGGCTCCGGACGCGCAGGCTCAGCGGCCATGGCTCACGGGCCCAGCCGCTCCGCGGAATGCGGGATCCTCCCAGACCGGGGCACAAACCCGTGTCCCCCACATCAGCAGGCGGACTCTCAACCACTGCACCACCGGGGAAGCCCTAAAACGGATTTTTAAGATTTGAATCCCAGCCCTTTCACCAAGTATTTATGTGTCCTTGGGCAAGTTATGTAACCCCCTCAGTACCTCTGTTTCCTCATCAGAGAATTACATTGCCTACCACCTAGGAGTAACTGGGTTACTCTTGGTAGGAGCTGAGAACAGTGTCTGGCACATACATAGTGAGAGCCCTGGTCCTTTTGCCCTCAGTTCCATTCCCGACCTCCCCTGCTGGCCTCTGCCTCTGCAGGCTGTGTTTCCAGCCTCTGCCTGGGTTTGGCTCCTGGAAGCGGTGAAAGCAGGAGGAAGGGAAGCCATGGTTCCTCTCCCCTCTCTTTACCTCCAGGCTGTGTCTCCTCAGGGCTCCAGCCTCCTCTGCACAGGCCACCGTGGCTGTGACACTGCTGGGTAGCCTCCACCTCCTTGGGCCCTTCAGTTTCCTGCTGTTGCTGATCTCTGAGTGCCTCCCTGTCTCCTGTTTGCTTTTCAACTCTTCCATCACCCATGTCACCAATTCCATTAAATTCCGTCTGCTTCAAATATTTAGAGCAGTTGTTGTGTTCATCATTGTGCCCCGACCGATAGACTATGTAAACATTTACTGTCATTATTATTGTTGCTGTTGCTATTGTCATCATTGTTTCATACACCTCAGAGGAAACTCTGGAGGAAACTGAGGCTCAGGAGGTGAAGTGAGTTAACCAGGATGCCACAGCTAGTGGGTGACAGACTCCAGCATGAAACCCTTTTCACTCAATCTCTCCTTCTACCTACGGAGGCTTTGAATGGGCTGGTATCTTCGACTCTAATTAGTCTGAATTTACAATGTATGTCTTGCCTAAGGGCCCCCTTCCTTTTTGACTCCCATATACTAGAAGATGTGGCTGCATGATGCATGCAGAGGAACAGCCATCCTCACAGCCAGTGACTGCTCTTGGGGTCATACATCACCAAGTTGGAACTGACCTCAGTCCTCATGGGGTTCCACCACAGTGTGGGGTGGGGTGAAAGATCATTGATCACACGCAACAGAAAATGATTTGAGTGATCTTAAGCAAAAGACGATTAGGGTGTCTTCTGGAACCCTGAGGCAGGGGGATGGCCAAGAGGACAGAACAGGGTCTGAAGTAGTATCAGGATCACTTCTGTCTTTCACCTCTATTCTTGGCTTTGTTCTCGTCTCTGCTTCTTAGTTCTTATGGTAGAAAATGACCCCGTACATTTCTCTTCCAGCCAGTCTTGGAGTGTAGTCTCTTAAATTCCTAAGGGAAGAGACTCATACCCAGCATAGACCAGGTGCCCATCCTGGTCAGACTGACTGGCCAGGTCACTTCATACAAGATGTCACCCGGGGGCCTGCTGCTGCCACATAGGTTGGGGTGGTGTGGTGCTTTACAGAAAAGGGGATCACAGGTGTGCACTAGAGAGCCCATTTCAAGATTTCTAACAGCCTGATTCATAATCATGGGAAGCACAACTGCCATATCTGGGTGCCCACCATCCACCAGAGGCGGTGCTAATCACATTATAGCTGGTTTTGTTGGTTTTGTTTTTTAAATTCTGATTCTTAATAACAGTGTTAGGAGGCAGGTTTTATTATTTGCATTTTGTAGGTGAGGAGAGGGCAAAGGGAAAACTACGCGTTTGTGCAAAAAGGGTCTTTGCTTCTGGCGGGAATGAAAATACATCAGCTCAGAGCGGCAACATTGGTTATCTCATGATGATCAGAAGTTATGAGTAGTGGCTAAGTAGACCTTTGATTAACAGAGAAAAGTGGCATGGGGACAAATCAAACTAGCTTGTTATTTGTATAAGAAATATATATTAGAATAAGAGGTCCTGGGTGGTTAAAATAATAAAACGGCTCATTGGTGGTTAAAAGGACCAATTTGGTCCAACTCCTACTCTTTGAAAATAAGGAATTTTGCTTGAGGTAAGTAATTTAGGTCTTTTGTGGGAAGTTCCTTCAACTTCTAAGATGATTCAGAGTTTGGAATTACTGATTCAGTCTTCTGACTATATCAGGAGTGTTTAAATATACATTTTCCACCGCTCAGTTAATAAGTCATGAATTCATTTAAATTGATCATCAGTGCACTCAGAAGTCATCAAAGTAGACTTTGAGCTGTGAGCATTTGCTTCTCTCCTCCTGGTTAATCCTGACACATCTCACATGTCATAGTTTTCCAAAATTCTAAAACTAGGAACACTTACTGTTAAAATTGCTGACTAGATTGTTTTGTTCTTTTTTTTTTTTTTTTTTTTTTTTTTTTGGGGTACGCGGGCCTCTCACTGTTGTGGCCTCTCCCGTTGCGGAGCACAGGCTCCGGACGCGCAGGCTCAGCGGCCATGGCTCACGGGCCCAGCCGCTCCGCGGCACGTGGGATCTTCCCGGACCGGGGCACAAACCTGTGTCCCCTGCATCGGCAGGCGGACTCTCAACCACTGCGCCACCAGGGAAGCCCAATTGTTTTGTTCTTAAAGAGAAATTATGAACTTGCTTAAATGATATAGTATCCTCTCTTTCCATCAAAAAATTCTCTACATGAGTGGAGAAAGTGGAATGTATGGCCTAATAGCCAGTGATGCTCAAACTTGAGTACTCATCAGAATGAGCTGCAGGTCTCTGTAAACACAAGGACGGCTGAGTCCCATCCTCAAAATTTCTGATTCAGTAGCAACAAGTTCCCAAGTGAGGCTAATTTCCTCCACGGACCACACTTAGAAAACCACTGCTCTAGGTTGAAGAGAGAATTTGCTGAGAATAGGCATAGTGCTTTCAGTTTTGTGGCTTTAAGAGAAAGTGATGGGGATGGCAGGGTTAAATGATTAGTCTGCTCAGTCAGAAGTCTCCGCTCTTTGCTAGGAACTCAACCTGGATTATATGGGTTTCCTTTCTTTAGGGGGAAAGATAATACACAGAGGAGGATTTACTATTATGATAATGAAGCTTAAAATGTAGGGCCCCTTTCAAGGCCCTGGGGAGGGGGCCTATTGGGAAGTGCACGTGGTTTTTGTAAAATTTGCAAAAGGAAGCTATTTTTGTATTCATTTTCTTAAAGAAGTCCCCAGAAATTTTCTAAGCTTTCATTCCCATAAAACCTGAGTCAACTCTGATAATTAATGAATATAATTAACTGATATGTATACAAGGAATAGAGTTTGTAACAAAGAGCAGTTTTTTTTTTTTTTTTTTTTTGGTGGTACGCGGGCCTCTCACTGCTGTGGCCCCTCCCGTTGCAGAGCACAGGCTCCGGACGCGCAGGCTCAGCGGCCGTGGCCCACGGGCCCAGCCGCTCCGCGGCATGTGGGATCCTCCCGGGCCGGGGCACGAACCCGCGTCCCCTGCACCGGCAGGCGGACTCCCAACCACTGTGCCACCAGGGAAGCCCAAGAGCAGTTTTTTGTAGGTTAAGCAATCTCTAAAAGTGTCAGTAATAAGGGTAAGTGGGGACATCACCTCAGAGGACATGTGAACTTTGTGTGGAAGTTACTTTAATTGAAAGAGTTCAGTGGAGCATTAAGCAGATGAAAGTCCAAGGTGATCTTAGCTTGTCTACTGACTGATCAGCTTGCTATGTGTGCTGTATTTTTATTTATTACATTTTATTTATTTGTGATGAGAGCAGAAGATTTGGAGAAACGAGATAGGTTCCAGTTCTGGCTTCACCGCTTATAAGTAAGTTCATTCATTCTTTCCGAGCCTATTTTGTCTGTAAAGGGAGATGGTGATAATAATAATAGCCAACTTAATAGGGCTAATGGGATTCTGTAATGAAATGATGGATATGAGCAGACATTTGTTCATACCTGAAGATATAAAATGCTACAAAAATGTTAGTAATTTGTAGCTATACAATGCTATACAAATAGTATACTAATAATTCATATTAATTGAATGATTAAATGGGCCATTTCTTGGATCAAGAGTCAGCAAACTTCTTCTATAAAAGGCCAGACGAGGGGCTCCCCTGGTGGTGCAGTGGTTGAGAGTCCGCCTGCCGATGCAGGGGACACGGGTTCGTGCCCCGGTCCGGGAAGATCCCACATGCCGCGGGGCGGCTGGGCCCGTGAGCCATGGCCGCTGAGCCTGTACGTCCGGAGCCTGTGCTCCGCAACAGGAGAGGTCACAACAGTGAGAGGCCTGCGTACCGCAAAAGAAAAAAAGAAAAAAAGGCCAGGCGATAAATACATTAGGTTGTATGGGTCGTTCTGTCTCTGTCTCAACTAGTCAGCTTTGCCACTGTTAGGCAAAAGTAACCATAGACAAGATATAAATGAATGGGTGTGGCTGTGTTCCAATAAATCTTTGTTTATTAAAAACAAGTACACCTATGCTCAATGATGTACCAGAATTGACCCAAAAAGCCACAGTCCTTCCCAATTAGGAGCTTCCAGTTGAGCATGAAGATAAGACAAATATTAGCAATTATAAATGATGTTTTTATTTAAACTGAACATTGAAGGATCAAAATGCTGGCACATTTTATCTGCTTTACTTTCCATAGGCCCCTGATGTAGCTGGTATCTCTCTGGGGGATGAGCAAAGTGGGGTGAAGGAGGGAGTCAAGGTTAAGAACAGTTAGGGGTCAGAATGCCACCTTGTTTCTTTTTACGCTTCCTGGCTCTGGAAGTGGCAATAACAAGGTGAGCTCCTGTTTAAACTCTCCTCTAGGGTGAAGACTCAACAGCAAGCTCCTAAGAATAGAGGTTCGTGATCACCAAGGTAGTAGGTGGTTCTATTTTGTAATCTTTTAATTATTTTTAAAAGATCACTGAGATGCCCAGGTCTGTGAACTTTGGAAAACTAAAATAAACCAAAGGAGTTTTAGGAAACCCATCAAAAGACAATTGCCTATACATCTTAAAAGGGAAGTTAATCATGAACCATAAATAAAGTTGCTATAAGCATTTGCATACAAGTTTTTGTGAGAACGTAAGTTTTCACTTCTTTTGGGTAAATACCGAGGAGTGAGATTGCTGGGTTGCATGGCAATGGCATACTGAATTTTATAAGGAACTGCCAAACTGCATTTTGAAGTAACTGTACCACTTTGTATCCCCACCAGCAGTGTCAGGGAGTTCTAGTTGCTCAGCATCCCCACCAGCGCTTGGTATTGCCAGGTTTTTGTTTGCTTGTGGGCTTTTGTTATTTTAGCATTCTAAAATGTGTGAAGTGGTAACTCATAGTTTTAATCTGCATTTTTCTAACAAATAATTATATGGATTATCTTTTTGTGCTTATGAAAACCTTCTGGTTTTCTCTGGTTTTGTCTTCTCTGATGAAGTGTATGTCTAAATTTTTTGCCCATTTAAAAAAATTGGGTTGTTTGTTTTCTTATTATCAGTCTTATTCATAATTGCCCCAAACTGGAAACAACACAAATACCCATCAACTGGTAGACCAATAAACAAACAATGGTATATCCATACATGACATTCTCAGCAATGAAAAGGAATGAACCACTGACACACTCAACGGTTATGCTAAGTCCAGCCTCACCCTAATATCAAAATCAAACAAAGATATCACAAAAGAAGAAAATGCGGGCCAACATCACTGATAAACATAGATGCAAAATCTTCAACAAATTATTAGCAAACCAAATTCAACAATACATTAAAAGGATCATACACCATGATCAAGTGGGATTTGTCCAAGGGATGCAAGGATGGTTCAGTATCTGCAAATCAATCAATGTGATATACCACATTAACAAACTGAGGAATAAAAATCATATGAGCATCTCAATAGGTACAGAAAAAGCTTTTGACAAAATTCAACATCAGTTTATGATAAAAACTCTGCATAAAGTGGGCATAGAGGGAACATACCTCAACATAACAAAGGCTATAGATGGCAAGCCTACAGCTAACATCATATTCAACAGTGAAAAGCTGAAAGCATGTCTTCTAAGGTCAGGAACAAGAGGAGGATGCTCACTCCATGCCACTTTTATTCAACATAGTATTGGAAGTCCTAGCTGTAACAATTGGACAAGAAAAAGAAATAAAAGGAATCCAAATTAGAAAGGAAGAAGTAAAACTCACTGTTTGCAGATGACATGATACTATACATAGAGAATCCTAAAGATGCCACCAGATACCGGCTAGAGCTTATCAATGAATTCAGTAAAGTTGCAGGATACAAAATTAATATACAGAAATCTGTTGCATTTCTATACACTAACAACAAACTATCAGAAAGAGGAATAAAGAAAACAACTCCTCTTACAGTTGCATCAAAAAATATAAAATATCTAGGAGTAAATCTGACTAAGGAGGAAGAAGACCTGTATTTGGAAAACTGTAAGACACTGATGAAAGAAATTGAGGACAACACAAACAAATGGAAAGGTATACTGTGTTCATGGATTGGAAGACTTAATATTGTTAAAATGACTATTCTACCCAAGGCAAATACAGATTCAGTGCAATACCTATGAAAATACCAATGGCATTTTTCACAGAACTAGAACAAATAATTCTAAAATTTATATGGAAACACAAAAGACGCTTAATAGCCAAAACAATCTTGAGAAAGAAGAACAAAGCTGGAAATATCATGCTCCCTAGTTTCAAACTATACTACAAAGCTACAGTAATCAAAACAGTACTGGCACAAAAAACAGAAACATAGATCAATGGAACAGCATAGAGTGCCCAGAAATGAACCCATACTTATATGGGCAGTTAATCAATGACAAAGGAGGCAAGAATATACAGTGGGGCAAAGACAGCCTCTTCAATAAATGGTGTTGGGAAAATTGGACAGCTACATGCAAAAAAATCAAAATAGACTACTCTCTCACACCATGTACAAAAATAAATTCAAACTATATTAAAGCTTAAATGTAAGACATGAAACCATAAAACTTCTAGAAGAAAACATAGGCAGTAAGCTCACTGACATTGGTCTTAGTCATTTTTGTTTTTTGGATATGTCTCCTCAGGCCAGGAGAACAAAGGCAAAAATAAACAAGTGGGACTAAATCAAACTAAAAAGTTTTTGCGCAGTAAAGGAAACTGTCAACAAAATAAAGGCCACCTACTGAATGGGAATATTTGCAAACAATATATCTGATAACAGGTTAATATCCAAAATATACAAATAATTTCTATAACTCAATAGCAAAAAAAAGTCCAATTTAAAAATGGGCAGAGGACTTAAATAGACTTTTCTCCAAAGAAGACATACAAATGCCCAACAAGTGCATGGAAAGGTGCTCAACATCACTAATCATCAGGGAAATGCAAATCAAAACCACAGTGAGATATCACCTCATAGCTGTCAGAATGGCTATTATCAAAAAGACAACAAATAACAAGTGTTGGCAAGGATTTCGAGAAAAGGGAACCATTGTGCACTGTTGGTGGGAATGTAAATTGGTGCAGCAGCTATGGAAAACAGTATGGAAATTCCTAAAGAAATTAAAAATAGAACTAACCTATGATCTAGCAGTTCCACTCCTGGGTATTTATCTGAAGAAAACAAAAACACTAATCAGAAAAGATATATGCACTCCTGTGTTTGTTACAGCATTATTTACAATAGTCAAGATATGAAAGCAACCTACGTGTCTATCAGTTGATGAATGGATTAAGAAGATATGGTGTGGACTTCCCTGGTGGTGCAGTGGTTAAGAATCCGCCTGCCAATGCAGGGGACACGGGTTTGAGCCCTGGTCCAGGAAGATTCCACATGCTGCGGAGCAACTAAGCCCGTGCACCACAACTACTGAGCCTGCGCTCTAGAGCCTGTGAGCCACAACTACTGAAGCCCGCGCACCTAGAGCCCATGCTCCGCAACAAGAGAAGCCACCGCAATGAGAAGCCCGTGCACCGCAATGAAGAGTAGCCCCCACTCGCCACAACTAGAGAAAGCCCGCGTGCAGCAATGAAGACCCAACGCAGCCAAAAATAAATAAATAAAATTTGAAAAGAAGATATGGTGCATATATATGCATACAAAGGAGTATGAGCCATGAAAAAGAATGAAATCTTGCCATTTGTGACAACATGGATGTACCTAGAGGGTATTATGCTAAATGAAATAAGTAGAGAGAGACAAATACCGAATGATTTTATTTATATGTGGAATCTAAAAAACAAAACAAATGAACAAACGTAACCAAACAGAAACAGAGTTATAGATACAGAGAACAAACAGGTGGTTGCCTCAGGGGAGAGGAGTGTGGAGGGTAGGGAAGAAGTAGGTGTGGGAGATTAAGAGGTACAAACTTCCAGTTGCAAAATAAATGAGTCGGGGGTATGAAATGTACAGTGTGGGGAGTATAGTCAATAACTATGTAATATCTTTGTGTGGTGACATATTATACCTAGACTTATCCTGGTGAACATTTTGAAATATATAGAAATATCTAATCACTATGTTGTATAACAGGAACTAACATAGTGTGGTAGGTCAATTATACTTCAAAAACCAACGAATAAACTCATAGGAAAAAAGAGATCAGAGGTGGAGGAGTAGGGAGGGGGGAATTGGATGAAGGCAGTCAAAACATACAAACTTCCAGTTATAAGATAAATAAATAAGTGCTAGAGGTGTAATGTACAACATGATAAATAAAATTAACACTGCTCTATGTCATATATGAAAGCTGTTAAGAGAGTAGATCCTGAGAGTTCTCATCACAGGAAAAATTTTTTTCTATCTCTTTAATTTTGTATCTGTATGAGGCTTGCTGTGGTACTCATTTCATGATGTATATAAGTCAAATCATTATGCTATACACCTTAAACTTACACAGTGCTGTATGTCAGCTATATCTCAATAAAACTGGAAGTTAAAAAAAGAAAGTTAGAAAAAAGACGTTGGGCCTTATAATAAAATTTATCCTTTCCTGCCCCCAAATTATGCTAAGTGATAAAAGCAAGATTCAGAAGCTCTATATGATATGATTCCATGTATGTGATACTTAGGAAAAGACAAAACTATAGGGACATAAACCAGAGCAGTGGTGGGCTCGAGATGAAGGAAAACATAATTTATTTCAAGAACTTCTCTTGACTTCACTCTACCAGCTCCTACCCTGTTACCCCTGCCCCACCTTCCCGGCCATGGATTTAGTATCAATTTAAGGTAGAGTTTCTAATGCAAAACACAAACATGATTTTTCTCTCATTTTAATCATGGAAATTGCCGGCGAACGTGCATTTCCCTTGGCCCTCCAGTGTCCCTGCTGAGTGAGCATGAGGACAGTCTGGAGGTGTCTTCATCCTCCTGCTTTCATTGCCTCTGCACCACCTTGCAGTTCTGTGTCCCAGAGAGAGCAAGCCCTGGGGCTGAGAAGGAAGATGGTTGAGCAGATGCATTTTAAGAATTGAGTGTTGTGTCGGTTCTGTTAGGATCCTGAATCCTCGAGGGTAACGGTTTATGCTCACTGCCCACCACAGAGCAGTTGGCAACATGAGAACTGTCAGGCGGGGAGGGGGGCCCAGGGGTGGGGGAGGAGGGATAAGTCAAGTATCTTTAAAGTACACTGAGTGCCAGGGAGTTGCCCACTGTCTTTGGTCTAGTAGGAGGTTCCGTCTGCTGAATATTGCATAAAGAAAATGGGCTAGGGCTTCCCTGGTGGCGCAGTGGTTGAGAGTCTGCCTGCCGATGCAGGGGATGCGGGTTCGTGCCCCAGTCCGGGAAGATCCCACATGCCGCGGAGCGGCTAGGCCCATGAGCCATGGCCACTGAGCCTGTGTGTCTAGAGCCTGTGCTCCGCAACGGGAGAGGCCACGGTGGTGAGAGGCGCGCGTACCGCAAAAAAAAAAAATTTTCTCTAGAGCTGAGTTAGGAGAGATACTGTAGTAAAACCTGGAGGTCTTTTAGAATAGAGGTCACACCCTTGTGTGAGCGCAAGCAAGTCTTCTGCTGCATCTGATGTTTTGTGGGGCAGTGGGGCTTTTCCTTTACAAATGCACGTTATGGATTCTTCCAGGAGCAACCATCAAGTACACAGTCCTTTAAAATAAGTTGGGAAATATTACTCTTGGTCCACCACTCCTTGGCTTTCATTGCCAGGTTCATTGTAGATCTGAGGGTTGCATTCTTTTTTGCTGTTTCTTTGTCATGGTGGCCATGTTTGGCTAAGTTACCTCTGGATTCTTGCCTCTGAAAGTGGAGTCTTTGGACTAGAGCATCGGCATCACCTGGGAGCTTTTTAGAAATGCGGGCCCCGCCCCAAACCTACTGAATTGGAATTGGCATTCTAACAAGTCCTCAGAGGATGCATTTGCACATTGACGTTTGAAAGGCACTGATCTAGACCCTGCCCAGACACCCACCTGCTCTGTCGATAACCTTGTTAGGATTATGTGTGACCCTCAGAAATGCACCCTGGTTAATTCACTTGATGTCCCTGTAGGTGAGAGCATGGGTGCATGCCACTTTGCTACAAATGAACTTAATTTAGTAAGTGCTTGGTGCTGACCTGGGCCCAAAGACGCAAAACCAAAAAAGGTATGGTTGAGCTCCCAGGAGCTCAGAGTCCAGTGGGGGACACAGAAAGTGCTACCGCATCACATTGTCCATTGGCTTTATCTGTGTCATTTGACTTCCTTCACCCACACAGAATTCCCGTCCCCTTCTCTGGAAACAGTTTCTCAGTGTACAGTTCACAGGCCGCCTGCCTCCCAGTCCAATGGGTGCTTTTGTGAAAAGAGCAAGGGGTCACTCCAGCCAGACCTTCTGGATCACTGTCTTGGAGTGAGCCCGGGCATCTTCATTTTAACAATTATTATGCACATTATAATTTAAGAACCACCAATGTGGGTGCTGCTTTGATATCCTCTGTGATTCTGCATTGTGATACAAAGGAATGTTGATAAAAAAACCCAAAAAACTCAAACGTTCAAGGAGTCGTTTGGAGCTTTCCTTATCCTAAATTCAGGGGGAGTTTCAAGTGGCCTCCAAGTTCAAAGCTGCTTTTGTCTTTGGGTGAGGCAGTGTAAGGATCTTTGCGTATGGGATTTAAGGATTGTTCAAATCCATATTTGTATATTTTCTAGCAGCACATTTTTCTAGGAGCAAATTAAAATGCTTTGCCTATAATGAGTTAACAGCGTGAACATTGTTGTGACGATCCTATTCGTTTCTTATTTAATGTTTATACTCATCTAATCAAATAAATTGAAATTGGATTATGTCTGTTGCACATCATAGCATTATTATCCAGTTTAAATACAGGTCTGAAGGAAATAAAATTGATTTTTCTGTGCGACTTGCGGACACCATAGGTTATTGGTGTGCTGTTTGAATTTTCAGTTAGGTTTGTACAGAGGAGAATAAGATTAGGGCTTGGATTTTTTTTCTTAATGTATTATGTAAATAAACTAATATTTCATTCTAATTAGGGAGTCAGGTGCTTAAAAGTTTGGTGATCTGCTTTCATATTTTTATTTAACGCATGTCAGGTTTTTAATGTGGTTCATAATTTTGAGGAACATTTTTATTTTTAGAAAGAATAAAAGAAAACAGTAGAGTAGAGCACCATTATAATACTCAGTTACTACAGTAGCGGCTACCTTATTTTTCAGGGAATGAGCTGTAGTATGTACCAGGATTTCACAGATAACTGAACCTATCTTTCAATAAACCAAATCCTTTTTTTAAAAATTGCCTTTATTCTGCAAACACCTTTTGTATACCTGCTCTGTGTAAGCACCGTGCCCAGTGCTAGGGACTCAGAGTTGATCTAACATAGCTCTTTCTCAAGAAGAGACATTTCAATACCACTGACGGTTCTGAAAGCAGAGCAATGGGCCAGAAAACACAGGCAAGGATGGCAAGCCCTAGGGAGTGGGGAAAGGCTTCAGGGAAAAGACGACGTTTGATCTGGACCTTGACTCAGAAGTAGGAGTTGGCAAGATGGACATCTATTCCTTAAATTGTTAAGGCATTACATGCTGATTATGTGCTCATTTCAAAAGTACCCATAAAAAATTGTAATTTATTAAATTTGATTGTTAAATGTATTAAGCACTTACTGTGTGTCAGGAGATGTGCTCGCTGCTGAAAATATGAGGAACAGCCCACAAAACCACTCTTAGATTCGATAATCTGCTAGAAGGATTCACAGAACTCACTCACAGCTAAAGGGTACGGATTAAACTCGGCCAAGAGAAGAGGTACGTAGGGCAGGACCAGGAGAGAGCCACATAAGGAACTTCCGTTGTCCTCTCCCCGTGGGCTCACGGACAGCATAGCCTTCCCAGCACTGATGTGTGACAGTGTGCACAGAGTATTTGCCAACAAGGGCAGTTCATCTGAGCCTTGTTGTCCAGACTTCTTATGGGGGGGCTCCATCACGTGGACATGGTGGACCGTCCATGTGGCTGAGCTACGTCTCTAGCCCCACAAGAGGTGGAACTAAGGCCAAATGACCCAAAGCCCCTACCCTAAATCACATTGTTAGACTACCTGGCGTGACCCGAGACCCCCAGGTAAACAAAAACACTCATATCAGGTATGACATTCCGTGTCTTAAAGATTACCTCCCAGAAGCCGATGGCAAGAGCCAGACCTCTTTTTGGCCAAGGCTGAATTCTTTACTGTTCAGGAACAAAACCAAACCCCACTATAAGTTTATAAAACTCACCAGAAAATGAAGAAGACGGGGACTGTGCAGGAAGAGTCCGGATGCTTGGGGTTGTGGGATGGGTGGTACTGTTAGGAAGATTTTACGCAAGGAGGTAAGTAAACTAAGATCTGAAGGATGAGACGGATTAGCCAGGTGAGTAGTGCAGTGAAGAGCATCTCAGGGGTAGGGGACAGTTGGTGCAAAGGCTCTGGGGTGGGAAGTAGCTGGGCGTGTTCCGGAAACTGGAAGGAGAGGAGGCTGGAGCAGACAGAAAGAGGAGGGAATGTGGTTGCCTCGATGACTAGAGTGAAAATAGGGACCAGGTCCCAGGAGGCCTCAGAGACCCCGAAAATGATTATGGACTTTATTTCCAACTAACAGGAAGCCATTGTAGAGTTTGCAAGCAGGAGCGTGGGTGCTCGGATGTGTGATTTCTTTTTCTAAAGGGTCATGTGTGTGGCTGCAGTGAGAATAGCCGGTCAGGGACAAGAGTGAAAACAGGGAGACTCCGAGAAGACTATTACGACCATCCCGATGGGAGGAGACGGGGGCTTGGCACTAGGTGGTGACGCTGGAGTCGGAGAGAGGGGGTGAGTGTGAGACAGCAGGAGGAGGTAGAGTTGGCAGGTCTTGTCATCCCTGCCAGCAGACCCTTGGCTGTCATACTGTGCTGTCACCAGTGGGCACCTGGCAGCCCCATCTGATTTGTGGCTTCCCCTTGGCTGTAGGCAGAGAAGCAGATAACCAAACTGACTAGAATTATGTGTAAGGAAGGAAAGGTGCCCTCTGACAAGGTGACAGGTGCAGTCCAGTGAAGTCAGTTCATGTCTCCAGACTAGGTGACACCTGTTGAACCCCTGCTGAACCCCAAGACTCAAGCCCACCCCCATGCCCACTTCTAGTATTGGCTGTGTTCCAAACAGCTGCGGTTGCCAGAGCAGTTCATTGTAAACAGTGCTTCTAAATCACTCAGGTATTACTGGTCATATATTCAATACACCGTGAATTAAATCATGCCCCCCTTGAAAAACAGTCGCTAACCAGAAAAGCCTAATACAAAATTGTCAGCACAGAACCTGGCACTTAGGAAGAGCTTAATAAATGTTGAATGAGTGAGATGTTTAATCCTCTTTTAAAACAGGAACATTAAAAAAGAGCTTCCAGTATATCTGTGGTATGTTTTACTAAACCCAGACAAGGCCTTTTAGTTACATACTCCCTTGATTTTCCATGTATACTTTGTATTTTCTGTTCCTTTCCTTATAAAAGGAGGGATGGAACTTTGAATTTGGCAGAAAACATGGCTGATGTCCCCTGCCTGTTTCATTTTGTAATCACTCAAATAACTTATTCTTGCCCAGAAATAATTAGGAAAAGGAAGTACTTTCATTACACAAAAAATATGGTCAGTAAGAGACCTTGGGTTTTCCTTTCAGAATTGTTTTGGCCAGTGGCTGGCCAGCACTCTTACTTAAATGCTGTTGTTTAGCCAAGGGGACACTTTTCTCCTTCCAAGTATGTGCGGGAGGGAGGAAGGTCCCAGCTAGATGACAGTGTTGGGAAAGGTGCCTTAGGAGAGGCCGGGAGTGGGAAGGTGTGGAGGGGTGAACCACTGTTATGGGCTTCGTGTAAATTGTCAAGGAATCTGTAAAAACTGCTTTCAGCTCAGTTCAAAACTTGCTGCCTGATTGATTAAACTACAGTTTGCTTCTGCTTAGTCGTAATATTGCAGAGGCTTTTTGGCTATGGGTTGCAGGACAGCCCGTCTCCCAGGCATCGATCAGGCAGGTCGTAAGAGAAACCGGAAACCCAGGCCCGGCATGTCAGCTTTTTAAACAGGTGGGATTAGGATGAAGTTTCAAAGTCCTGGGAGTCCCAAAAGGGAAACATTCGGCACAGTATGGGGGTACTCCGCCCCTCTCTTTTGCTCGCCTTGGCCCTGGCCCCAGCGGCTGAGAGCACCTGGCCGGGGGGCACCTGGCAGGGGAGTGAGCGGTGGGCGGGGACGGGCGGGGAGCGGGGGCGGGCCACGTGCCTCTCCAGCAGCCAATGGGCTGCGGCGGCGGGCGGGCCGCGCGTGGGGAGGCGCGGATTGCACTTGCTTCAACTTGAGACGGGAGGAACGCACAGCAGCTGGTGTGAGCGACCGCTCCGGGGTGGCTGGTGCCCGCAACCTGGTCTCGTCCCCAGCACGGGGGCAGCATCCTCGCCCAGCCCCGGGGCCGCCCGGGAGGCCAGGGTGAGGGGCGTGGGGAGGGAGCGGCGCGCCTTTGTCTGCAGGTGAGCGCAGAGGTAACTGGCGGGGTGGGCGCCCGAGCTTGCGCCCGGGAGACCCGACCCGCGGGACAAAGGCTGCATCCTTCCTTCCCCGGAGTCAGTGCTTTGCGAGGTTCGGGGCGGCCGGGAGGGCTGAGGAGGGGTCTTTCTGCCTTGCTGGAGGGAAAGATGAGTATTGTATGAAATGGAGGGAAGGTGGAGGAGTCTTTTGATGCAATTTACCGGGGTGGCAGGAAGCTGTTCAGGGGTGGGCTGTTCAGATGGTCCACCCTGGGCATTTCTGTTGTGTCCAGTGTTATGATTGAGCAAATGAGTGAATTCATCTCACATGCCCTCTGATGAATCCACGTTTATGTCCTCTTGTCTACATTAGGAGTGAAAAATATTGCAGGATCTTGGTAATCCGATTTTTGAATTAAAAGCAATATCCTTTGGTGTAGAAAGACTGTGCGGTTTCAAATAATTTTAGTTGGATGACTTACAGTATTGGTGGACTTCCACGCAAATGTCTCAAATTCCCAAAAGGTAGAAAAGCTGCCAACTTACCACGTGCTTGTTCTTGGCACTGAAAAAAAAAGTAGATTTTTGGTTTGGGTTTTTTTGTTTTGTTTTTTTAAGAAAAACGTGATCTAAATATTGAACACAACACTTGATTGGATTCTCGGGGAATCTGTGTATTATCTGTTTCCCTGTACCAGTATTGTATCCAGGCATGTCTATCGATTCCCCAGTTAATGTGTTAGCTGTGACTGTTCATTACTGCCTTGGGTGGGAAGAGACGGGGGAGGAGCAATCTCATTAGTCTTTTCTTTCTCTTTATAACTGCAGCTGCAGCCTAGCTTTGACTAGTATCATGAATGGTGGATTCCGCCTGCTTTCCTCGTGTTGTTCTCTTTCTGGTTTCCTTAGACCGTGGAGCAGTCAGTTTCTCCTCCAGCCTTCCTCTGACACGAAAGCAGTTTTTAAGCTTTCTCGCCAAAGTTCAGATCTTTGCCACTGCCCTTGAGTTGTTTATTTGCTTTGTGAAGTCTTTCAGAACAGAGGTGTCCTGAGGCCTTTCCCAAGAAGTTAGATACGTAATGTTTTGTGAGGAGAACAGCCCTAAATCTGTATTTGTAAATTTTGTCTGTAATTTTATAAGTTACCAGCGGTTTTGTTGTCCAAAGTGAGATGTGTAGAACAAGCTTAGTAGGGGAAAGACTTTCTACAAGGCATCAGCCACTGTCGTTGTAGAAAGTGCTATCGGACTTGACTCAGAGTGAAGACATGGGCTGTGTGTGCTGGTTTGGTCAGGAACCCCACCTTTCTGACCGCTGCTAGTTCGTTTATGAGTTTTTCTGTCATTCTAACAAGTCCTGGCTTTTGAGCAATGGGGATAATTTATTTTGGGGATAAACAAGCATTTATTGAACACTTGCTATGTGCTTGGCATTGGCACTAATGATCAAATAGTAAATGCAACAAGTACCTTCTTGCTTTCTTGGCGCTCACACTGTTCTAGCACAGGATCCATTTTGGGTCCTCTGAACTGGAGCATCCCTGGGGAGCAGCATGGATGACCCCGAGGTGAGCCAGGAGGATGCTGCTGCTAGCTGCTGCCCGGGAGGTCAGCTGAGCCCAGGCTGTAGGTACAAACAGATGGGGCCAAAGTCACCTCCGCGCCAAGGATGGAGGTATTGATCAGACCAGTGGGACGTTGTGCGCTGGACTGTGTCTTCTTGAACATGCTTGCCTTGATGGTGGATACCTCTCAGAGGAGCCTGGGAGTGCAAGAAGGGCCAGGAGAAGCTGAGTTCTCAAAGAGTTTGAACAGTGGCATTGTTTTTTCAGATGTGGTAATTCTGGTCTGTTTCAAAAACTATCCTTCATGCAGTCTCCTAGTCTCGCCTCGGTAGCTTTCATCTTGAACAGCCCCTCAGGGAAATGAACTTCATTCTGGACCACTGACTGAGCTAAGCTTTATATCTGTCCCCAGTTTCCCAGGGGTTGAGGTGACTCCTAGGTTTAGAGACCTGGAACGTGGTTGGGAAACCCCTATCGTGCACTCTCCACTTTTCATGGATTTGGGGGAATGTACTGATGATACTTAATTTCTTACTCGTCTGGGCTTTCAGACTTTTCCACAGATCCCTAGGGTCATGTGAAAACATACTAAATAGTAGTGTAACTTGTCCTTTTCAACTGCCTGTTTTAAATAAAGACTATGACATTTTTGAGAAGGTCTCAGCTCTTTGAATTCCTTTGTTCTTAACATAGTACCTAGCATAGGACGCTCTCCATAAATAATTGAATTGTTGAATGAATGTAGGTGAAATATTTCATTTTCTGCTTTTAGGGTTTAACTATGGTTATCACACGTACTTGATATTTATAATCTGTAGATTAATTTGCCCTTCAGCAGATGTGGAACATCCGTGTGTCAGGCATCTCGTGAGGTACATGAGGAAGTGGGAGAGATAGGGTTCAAAGAGGCGGGAGATAAGCTGGAAAAACAATTCAGGAAGCAAGATGATACGGATTATGATGGGTGCTGTGAGGTCAACAGCACAGTGCAACAGAGAGAGAGTACCTCGGTGGGGAAAGGGGCCACCAAGGGGCAGCCCATCCTAGGAGGTGGCATTTGAGCTGACCTTGAAAGCTGGGAAGAAGCCGGGTGTGTGACGGGAGCAGGAGGAAGGAGGACGGGCGAGGGGTGCTCAGCACGTTCAGGGATGTGAGAGAAGGCCAGGGTGGCTGGAGCCCGGAGCGGGAAGTCCAGTGATACGTGCTGCGGTGGAAGAGGTGCTTGGGGCCTGGGGGACAAGATCATACAGGGCTTTTCGGTTACGGTTGAAGGTTTGAATTTTCTTTTCAATGCCATGAGTAACCTCTGAAAGGTGGTAACCAGGGGAGTGCCATGATCTAATTTGTTTCATGAAGAAAGATCTCAGTGAATGCTATTAAGGGGTATGGATGTCGGCAGCTGAGCTGGAAGCTGAGGGTTCAGTTATTGAGTCCTGGTCCGGGAAAGATCAAAGTGGTGGCAGAGGGGATGAAGAGAAGCGGGTTGTGGAGGTTGAACTGGCAGGGTTGACTATGGAAGATGCAGGACAAGGAGTCACCTAGGACCGTACCTGGATTTTTAGATTCATTGTTTATTTCTGTTGGATATATGTATTAATAGAAATAATGACTGTATAAAGACAATTAAGCAATGAGCGACTCACTTTCAATTTATATTATACCAAGACCTTGACTTAATTCTGTCTTATTCTCCAGTGCAGATGAGCGGCCCTACCCAGTGGAGTGCCGTGCATTTGGCCAACGTTTCTAGGACATGTTCACCCTTCAGTGCCCTGACTATCCTTCTCAACTGGTTATCAGACCTTTGAGCATTTTCTCTGTTCTGTCATAAAAATGAAGGATCAAAGTAAGAAAGAAGACAGGTTTAAGCTTTAATCCATACGGAATTACTCTACCTTTCCTTCCAGATTTATAAGATACCATTGATAATTGCATCTGAAGTTGTTTCTTTCATATACAGTATCCTCCATTGTTCCAACAACAGCTATTCTGTTGTAAATAAGACTTGTTCTATATCTATTTAAAATCAGAAAGAGTAATATTCCTTAGTAACTTTGCGGGAAATTCACTGTGCATTTTGCGAGCTAGAGAAGCCATTTCCTTGTATCTAAAAACTAGAGAAATGAAATACTTGGTCTCTGATGGGATTTTTTTGGGGGGGCCCCTCCTTCTAGCTTCCGATTTGTGAACATGAAAGCTTACAATGTCTTTTGTCAGTTAACTTTGGTTTTGAAACCATCTTTAGTTTGGGTTTTCAGAAAAATATTGATGCAGAAAATATTTCTTCCACAGTCAGAATTTTAGGCAGATGAGAAGGGGCAGAAGTGACTTGGGCTGCCATCCCTTCTGATCTGGAAGCCCGGACTTGTTACCCTAGAACATGTGAGTCTGTGGATGAATAAATTATGACAGCTGAAATAATTATGATAGAGGAAAAGCAGCTGCAGAGAACACAGTTGACAATCGGGGCTGATTTGACCTGATTCTGTCATGTCAAAGCATGCATCTGTTTGCCAGGTTACAGGAAAATGCTGTTTTCAAGGAGTCCAGTGTGTTTTGTTCTTTATCCAGCCCCCCGCGCCCCCCCAAAAAGAAAAAAGAAAAACATTCTAAGAAGAGTCATAGCCTGCTAGTGACTCTTCCAAAATCACATGGCTGGAGCAGAGACCCATATTGATTCTGGTTCGCATTTCGGGCACCCATGTAGCATTTTAGTTGAGCAAAAGATATTTTGATTCTAAAACTGCAAACTGGAAGAGTTCTTACTCTTGCTTCTGGGTGGAATAGTTTCCAGCTGGCCCTGGAGTTTGCCACCTGTGAGAAGGATTATTCCACCATCTCAGCCAGTCGCAACGGGTTTAATACACGCTTGGTTCACTGCTCTGCTGTTACCATCTTGAAATTCGTAATAATTTTTTCACGCAGGGCCTTGCGTTTTCATTTTGCACTGGGCTCCGCAAGTCATTGAGCTGGTCCTAGTCTCGCTGTCGGTCCATGTTGTGTGTTGCACCTCTGAATCAGGCCGACATCTAGAGCAGGGCTCCACACTTGTTCTGTGAAAGTCCAGATATTAAATCTTTGGGGCTCTGTGGTCTCTGTTGCAGCTCCTCAGCGCTGTCACGCTGGCACAGAAGCAGCCTTAGGCAGTAGGAGATGAAGGAGTACGGCTGTGTTCAGTGACACTCTGTTTATACAAGCAGACAGGGGGTGGTTGGACTGTGGTCCTGGGGCCGTCGTTTGCGACCCCTGATGTAAAGGAGGACCTGAGTGGAAACCACAGTGACAACTGAAATAGAGATCTTGTCCTTTGGAAGCAAGGAGGCTCGGTTACCTTTGGGCAGCTTTGTGGTGCTCTGAAAACCAGTCTCCAGAGAGCACTCCTGAAGAAGGTCAGGCTGGTGGGGGTACTTCTGCGACAGACCGTCATTTGAACGTCCCTGAACCCACGCTTGAGCTTCTTCAAGATGGCATGTTAATTCTGTTTGTCAAGTGTGAAGACATATGGACAATAAAAGGAAGGTGAACTCGGACAGTAAAAACAGGATGCTACCGTGATGGGATTGTGGTTTTATTTTTTTAAAGATTTATTATATTTGAGGGAAAAGAAAAAAGATTCTGGAGTAAGGAGGCTAACTGTGTATAAGAAGTAACCTCATTCAACAGGAACGGTGTGTCTTCTTTCAAACTGTATCCAGAAGTTAACCCCTGCTCAGACAGTGTCACACCTCCCGGCTGGGGATGCGGGGGGCGTTGGGGGAATGCTCTGTGCGGCCTTATATATAGTCCAGCTCTCCATACTTCCTCTGCCTCCGCATGTATGGAAATGTGTTGTCTGGGGTCTTTTCTCTAAATGATAAACAAAAGTTTATTTCTCTTAGAGTACAAAGATAAAGAAGAGTATCTGGGGAGTCAGTAACTCTTGATAGAAATCAATGTACAAGGGAAATTTATATATTGATTTCTTTAGGAGCAGAGGAACCGTTTTTCATTTAGACAAATGTTCTAAAGAAGGAACCTAGTTAGGGGCTCTGGAAACGTTTCTGCTGGAGATGATCAGAGTATAGATTTGCTTTGCTTTCAAATTGAGTCACAAGAGATTAATAATCTTCTAAGAACTCGCTTCCTGCCCATTCAGATAAAATATATGTTTTATTAACATTCTTTCTCATTGACATGAGAACGGAATGTGAACTAAAGCCATTATTAAAGTGCTGGCTGTAATAAACGATAGCAGTAGAAAAAGAAATCCAGCCAAGTCCCTATTATTCACGGCATTATTCTCTTACCAACATGATCAGGAATAAGGGAGGAAGACCTTTGTTTATGCTACTTAGTTATTTAGTAAAAAATATTTATTGATGACCTATTATGTGCCAGGCAGTGAGGAGTGAACACTTCCCCATGGTGGTGAGTGAACAAGGCAGAAACGTTGCTGTTCGCGCGAATTTTACTTTTTTGTCGGGCAGAAGGAAGGACAGACAGTAAACAAATAAGCAGGGTAGTTTTAGAAGCCTTGAGAGTTGGTGGTGACTGGGTGGTCCGGAGGGGTCTTCTGGAGGTAATGATGACAAGGAGTCCTTCATGGGAGATCTGGGGGACTCAGTGTCCAGGCAGCAGAACAGTGAGCACATAGGCTCCAAGGCAGAAGCGGTGGGCGTGTTTGTGAACACAGTATGGCTGGAGCCCAGCAAGTGTGGGTGAGGCAGGAAGTGAGGTCAGAAAGATAGATGGGGAGTGTGGGGTTGGGTGGGGGAAGAGTCATAAGCAGGGGAGCAACAGGGTAAGTGTCTGCTGTGTAAAGAATGAAGTCCTCAGCCTTTGCCCTGCAAAGTTATTTAGACCAAACACAGCACTTATGTTTTTTTAAACAATTTCTTAATACCAGGAGATCTTCCTTCCTCCCTCCCTCCCTCCCTTCTTGCATTGGGTCTTCGTTGCTGCGCGCGGGCTTTCTCTAGTTGCGGCGAGCGGGGGCTACTCTTCATTGCGGTGCGCGGGCTTCTCACTGCGGTGGCTGCTCTTGTTGCAGAGCACGGGCTGTAGGCACGCAGGCTCAGTAGTCGTGGCTCGCGGGCTCTAGAGCGCAGGCTCAGTAGTTGTGGCGCCCAGGCTTAGTTGCTCCGCAGCATGTGGGATCTTCCCGGACCAGGGCTCGAACCCGTGTCCCCTGTATTGGCAGGTGGATTCTTAACCACTGCTCCAGCAGGGAAGTCCCACAACACAATTTTTTGTCACCAGGTCCAGCTGTGGCGCAACCAAAAATCCAGTAGGGATGGAGACAGGAGCAGAGAGCTGAGGCCACCTTTCTTCGTCAAGGGGTGAGGTCCTGAGGAGAGCCCGTTCATTGGGAAGGAGGCAGGCTCAGGTGCCCCCAAAACACAGAGCAAAGGCGAGACCAGCCAGGCCAACCCGTCTCCCATTTGTGGATCCACCACTTTCTAGCTTGGGGGTTTTGAACCTTAGATTCTCTCATAAAATGAGAGTCGCGAGGCTCCCCTTCAAGGGTATCGTGTGGCTTGGCGTTAATGTGCACCCAGAACAGAGCCTGGCCGGCTGGGTGGCAGATGGAATAAAATGGGAACCGCCAGTGTTATTTGGTTTTTAGCAATCAGTCATTCTAGTGTTGATGTCTATTTTTGTGTAGGTATTATTGAGTCTACAGAGTATTAGGGATACTTGTATCTACATGTAAGTTTCCATAATGTTAAGTGGAGACCAAATGTCTTTTGGCCTTTTGTGTTATCTGTACTCGTATTCCTTCTGTCTGCACAAAGGAATGGGGATTGGCTATATAGGTATAGCCCTAAAGCCTCTTGAAAATTCAGAAACAGATTTAAGAATGTGTCTTCCCCACAAGAGGCCCTCCGTGAGACTGGGTGCATGGAGTTGAAGGAAATTCCCCCACAGGCTTGCCGTGGTTTTAACTCAGAGCCTGGTCTGTACCCTGCCAGTGGTTGGTGCCGTCGTGGAACTTCTTGCGTGGAAACCACTTTCCCCGTACGGGGAACTGTCATCTTCCCCGCTCTGTACCAGAGTCTTTAAATGTTCCCTTGTTCTCAGACCTCGTCAGATAGGGGCCTTCCGGGTATCAAAGTATTTTGTTTTTTGTTTTGCCATCTCTGCTTTCAGGAAGGAAGCCAGCCCATGGTTTCACACTTCAGGTATATTTTACATTAATTTTATCCTTTGATTGTGCCCTGAACTTTATACCGTGAAACCATAATGTGGCATGAACTATCTCTCACTTGAGAACTCAATATAAGTTGTGTGTGTGTATTCTCTTTTTGCTCAGATATTCAGAGAAGCAAGGTTTTTTGGGTTTTTTTTTTTAACTGTAATACAGCACAGATGAAAGCAGACGCTCCTTAATTCTTGCTGTCTTCAAAGACGGACTTAAAAAAAATTCTCATTTCCTGGTTACTCCCAAATATCCTTTTTTGCCTCAGTAGTAAGCTGACTGGTAACTATTGTGTCTTCTCTGGTGGCATGAGAAAGTCCTTTGTTTAGAAGAATGTGCCTTGAATTTCAATAACCTTAAACCACTTTAGATCCGCAACTTCACACTTATTCTAGTTGGAACGCTAAGGCCTGTGTCTGCTAGTCACCAATTAACAGGCTCCGTGGTGCTGGGGTAGGGGATAGGGGGAGACAGGAGCAGGGAGGTGGGAAGGATACTCGTTTTGCAAAGGAAGGTACACTTGTCAGAGAGAGGTGTTCCTGCTGCCGTTTGGTTCTGGGAAGGACAGAACCTTTCCCTGAGCTGCATCTTCTGAAACTCACTAGACACCAGATGGTAAATTTGCATAAACTCAGAGTTCAGTTCGGAGGTCTTTCACCTGCAGGGTGTGGATTCTAAAGGGGTCTGTGAATGAGTTTCAGGGATTATTGAACTTTCTCCTCACCACCACCTTGCGATGGTGTGTGGAAGTGTGGGTCTGTATGTATTTCTATCTGGAGTGTTTTCATCAGAGTCCAAAAGGTTCCATGATCCAAAAGAGGTTAGAAACCTTCCTCTTGGCAGACCTCCTCCCTCTCGGTTGGTAACGGCACTATTCAGCGTACCCATCCGGTCCACACTGCACACCGTCCTGCTGTGAGAGTCTGACACGGACTAATGGGTGCGATCCTCACAGCACTCTTAGGAAATGAGTAGTACCACTTATTGCTCCCGTTTCACAGACGAGGAGACTGAAGAACAAAGAGGCTAAGGGCCTTGACCAAATGCAGACAGTGAATAAATGTCAGGGACAAAAAACTTGAAGCTGGGGAAAAAGAAACTGTCAGGTTCATGAGTTTGTTTGAGAGCCTTCATGACATGAAGTTTTATGTCTTTACTTCATTGCCACGTGGGTAATGCTGGTCTGTGCCGGCGCTCAGAAGGCTCAAAAGACTCTCAGTGATGGCAGACGAGCACCAAAAAGTAGTACGAAGCAGAGAGTTCTGCAAACATGGAGCGAGAAGTACCCTGGCAAGTCTTTGCTTTACATGCTCAGTTTGTGAAAAGTAGACGGTGTGCATTGCATAAGAAGTAGGTGGCTGTGCTGGGGAGATGCATCCTCTTCCAAAGAGCTGGAGTAGACATTGTTATTCTGGTATGCTATTTTGTGTGTGTGTGTGTGTGTGTGTGTGTGTGTGTGTGTGTGTGTGTGTGTGTGTGTGTGTGTGTGTGGAATTTCCTATTCATTTGGATGCCCGGTTACACATGCCAAGTAGTTCTGTTATTTCAGGCTTATTTTAATGAAAACGTTGCCAATTACTCCTCCGTTCATTTTCCCAAGAAACCGCCGCCGAGAACATGGAGATCGGGCAGGCTTCGGGTGTGAGGCTGGTGTGGAATTCATCATGGGGCTGAATTCTTCCCACTGGCATCTTGTGGGGTGAGACGGGAGTAAGCTTGCACCTGGCTCTAAATGGAGCCTTCCCTGCTCTCAGAATGACACTTCACGCAGAAGCCCAACTTTGGGCCGCTGTTTCTGCCCCAGCACATTACAAGGTGTCGAATTGGTGAAGCCGCGGCCACTAGGACCCTGCTGCATTTTTCCAATGACATTTCAAAGATCCCTCTGAAGTCCCTATTTATGGCTGTTTTTCTCTTCAACACTTAAATCTGAGCAGTGTCTATTAACCCCAAACGAATTAACCTTGTTAAAGGTTCAGTGTCATTTTTCTGAGTACTGCCCTCAGGGAAAAAGCAGGGTAGCTACATATCGATGTCATTTCCTTAAGTGAATCACGAGTAATGGGTCTGATTTCAAATATCCAAGGTGCCCATAATAATTGTCCACGAAAGAAACAGATCGCGTCCTTGGGGGTCTAGACTTAAGGTTACTTAAATATACTACGTATGCTAGCCACAGGCTTTTTATTAAGAATAAAAAATTAAAAGCACCTGGCATAAATCAAAAGTTAGTCAAAGAAATGCTGCCCATTCATTTTTGGAAGAGTCGAAGCACTTGAATTCTTTTCTGATAAAAATCTGAGCATTAGGAGATTCCAAGAGCATGTGATCTTAGACAAGAAACCCAAGATGGAGGTTAAGTGACTTGCAGAGTGTTTACTCACACTGGGACCAGAGTCCAGGTCTTTGGATCCTTTGCTGATGATCTAAATTGCCTCCAAAGACTGGTTTTGATAGTGGGGCAGTGCAGAGGGCCAGGCTCGAGGTGGAGGGAGGTACCCTCAATGCTATGCTAAGTGGTGCCCAGTAAATCTGAGGCCACAGATACTCCCCCAAGTGACCTCCCTTCGGCGGGAGACATTTCGTCTCAAACGCTGCCCAGCACGACCCAACTGAGACATGACACCGTCAGGTGACCTGGGGATGATAGCTATAGTGATGCAGTCTGTCGCACTTGTAACAGAACACGTGTTCTTTGCACACACCATCTCGTTTAATTGAGTTCGCATGATTACCCTGAGCCAGAGGTCCTTGTCCCTTTTTCACTGACGAGGAAACAGGTTCCAAGGGCCACAGAGAGGGACCCCAGGAAAAAGAGAGGGTAAGTAGCCAGCAGGGTATGAACACAGCTCTGACTGCTTACTCAGCTAAAGGGCCTTTCTTGGGAATTTTCAGCTGCCTTCTTCCCGTGCAAAAGTTCACAGGCCTCAGAGAGGGAGGGGGGGGGTCCCCCCGTTTGCCTAAAACCCCAGTTGCAAACCCTTTGCCCCATCTTGAACACCTGTGCATAGCAGCGTGCTGGCTCATTTGGGAGACAAACCGTGAGGTGACTCTGCAGGACTGTGAAGAAGCGTGTGGTTCCCGTCCTAGGCACATTCCCAGAAGACCAGAATGAGAGTCCTGCAGGCCTACGGTCGAACGCTGACTTCCCGTGTACCTTGGTCAAGTCGCTCGAGTCCTCTGAGCTTGTTTCCTTTTCTGTCAGTGAGAACAGTAGTATCTGCCTTGTCAGGTTGCTGTTACGGCATCACAGAGCCGGAGCTCAGTGAACGGTAGTCTCGGAGCCGCTGGGAGTGTGATTGTGGCCATCACATCTACCGCAGGGTGGTTACCTGCGCCTCGGGGCACGTGTGTCACGGTGGTTTTCCTCAAGTGTTGAGGTAGAAACGAATATATTAAATACAGTCCTCTGTAATCTCCCCTCCAGGTAAGAGCTGACAGTTGGATGTTAAGTTGTTGCAGATTTTTTGCCACGCGTACGTTAAAATACACACTCAAACATTTGTTGTTTTTTTCCTGTAAGACCTTGTATCTGCGACTTGGGTTGTTTTTGCTTGCTTGCCTTCCCCCCCATTTGATAAGATGTCATGGTCGCTGTTCAGTATCAGGGTGGACAGCTTCACCTTTCCGCCCAGCGACGGGGCGTGCTTGCTCTTCCACGCCGTGAATTCAGCCCTCATCTCCGCAGGGCCCTGTTGGCCGCTCCGTGACCCTGGCCACCGCGCCCCTGCAAGGGCGGCTTTCTGCCTTTCCTCCTTATCCGCCTCTTCAGTCTGTTCAAGTGGGATGCATGCCTGTGACTGACTTGGGGCTCTGTCCTGGGGCCCCTTCAAATTGGCTGTGCTGAGACCAGGAGGGGGTGGTGAGCACTCCGGGTCGGAGGTTAAGTGGCGTCATTAGCGTTGCTCTGGGAGCTCAGAGCAGCTCTGGGGATGGAACTCAAAGCGTTCAGCCCCAGACTCCAAATTGCTGTCGGCTCCTCTCCACCTTCCACCCCTCTCTTCCCCGGCACAAATCTGTTTTCTCACCTTTAAGCTCATTTACTGGCCCGGCCTCGTCCCACCTCCGCCCTTGGCCCTCTGCTCTGCTTCCGCCCCCTCCTGCTCTGTTGCCCTCTGTGGACGCAGTTCCGTGAAAGTATCTGAAGTGTAATGTTGTAGTTCTATTAATAGGATGTCAGAAGTGTTGGTAAAGCAGGTAAGGCTGTTGCCATGTCAATTTTTCCATATGGGTTTTATTTGTTTTGTTTTGTTTTGTTTGCGGTACGCGGGCCTCTCACTGTTGTGGCCCCTCCCGTTGCGGAGCACGGGCTCCGGACGCGCAGGCTCAGCGGCCATGGCTCACGGGCCCAGCCGCTCCGCGGCATATGGGATCTTCCCGGATCGGGGCACGAACCCGTGTCCCCTGCATCGGCAGGCGGACTCTCAACCACTGCGCCACCAGGGAAGCCCTCCATATGTTTTTTTATTGGCAGCAGGTGGAGCTGGAAAAGGAGGATAAGTACTCTGCCGCTGTTCACTGCAAATGGTTTCCTGTATTTCACTGTGATATTTTAGGCTTGATTACCTCCCCAGGTTGATATGTTGCCTCTGTAAACTCAGCTGGCATCTCTTGGCTTCATCGTAATGTGGCTCAAAATACACACTTCTGTGTGAGAGAGTTCAGCTAAAATAAGCTCCGAAAGGCTATTAATTGCAGCCAAGTTGGGAAATAAGATGGGATGTCAGAGCTCAGAGTCGCTGTTAACGGGACTGTGTTATGCACCGGTTGCCATGTGAATGCTAACGTGTTGTTTCTGCTCTGTCCCCTCATGCCTTCCCGGATTCAGAGAGAGGTAACCAACCAATTTTCACTTCTCCCCCTTCGTGCTGTCTTCAGTGTCTGGCAAAGCTCACTTGCTGCCTTCCTGCCCTGTCACCACCATCATAGCCATGCTGTCTTTGAAAGGCAGAACTTTGTTTTGTTTAACCTTTTCTCATCATCATTGTTATGTGTCCTGCATTTAAAATGGTGTGGAATTGCCTCTGGGTCCCTGATCCTCTGTTGCTTGACCCTGTTTGGGGAAGGTGTTGGTCAGAACAGTAACTTGGTCCCTCTCACTACTGGCTGAGCAGAATCTAACCAGCATGCTAGGGAGAAGGCGTGATAGAGATAGTCAGGCTAGGTACCATGTTGTGTAGGAGGGTTTTTGTGCTTCGTGAAGAACTAATACTAGGACCTGCTTGTTATGACTTCTCTATAGCGTTTCGTTGGTGAGATTTGGTTCTAGGCCAGTAGCTGGAAGGACTGACTCAATTTCAGTCTGGATTATTAGCAGACATCTATGGAATTCTTCTCCCTTCCCACCTGTAGACGAACATAATGATGAAAAGACTGGAACTCCAAAAGGAAAGGCATTTGTACCTCAGATGTGTGTGTCTCCCGCGCTCTGACCATCAGCCTGACCATCTGGCTGACTGGGGGCTTTTAAGCCCCATGATTCCTCAGCTCAATCATTTAATAAAAGCTCCATTTTTGATGGAAGGAGAAAGTTTGGGAATTCTTCTCCTTGAAAAAATGATTGTGAGTACTGCTTGGCAAAGTGAAGGGGCACCAACGCTGGCCTCTTTGCTTTTTGTGCTGGAGTCCGTCCCAGGGGCCTCCCTCCTGGCTGGGGCTGAGCTCCAGCTAGCGGCCACTGTCCTCCCTTAGGATAAGCTGCTGTCATAGCTCAATGGCTGGAGGGAAGGGAGACGGCGTAGGCTGGGTGGGTAGCACTTCCACAGTCGGTCTTCCAGAGGGTGTGCTTAGGAGAATTTGGGAGCTTGATTGACTTTCTCACTACTTTTGAGGAGGCTCTGGGCCCCTGGAGGTGATGCAGGTTTCTGGAGGATGAGGGCTCTGGGTTTGGATACGAGCTCCCTCGTCTCAAGTCACCACACCTCTTGTCAGAGTGCATGGTAAGGATGTTTTCAGATCTTTGCTAGTTCCTACCCTGCGTGTCCTCGCTGGGAACCAGGTGCTCTGAATATTAACAGCAAGACTGTTCTAGAGAGGGCTACAAATTCTGGTTCGCCCAAGCCACCTGGATTATTGGCAGGTGGTAGAATTTCAGATCTGCTGTGTATACAGTCTGTGTGTCTCCTGAAAGCACCTGGTGAGGGTTTCCCTGCAGAGAATTTGTGTTTACCCAGGTGAGGAGCTGCTAGAATGCCCCTTTCAGAGTTTACAAACTTAGCATCTACTTAAGCTTGCCAAGAAGGAGAGTTTGAGTTTATCAAACCAGAGCCTGAGCTTTGTGAAATTAATGATGCCCACATATGGTGCATGTGCCAGTGGGTACAGTTTGAAAAACAAAGTCGTGTGTGTGTGTGTGACCTTCTGGATTAGCTGTTTAGGAAGATGACATTTCTCATCCCCTTTCCCCCCTCTTTCCTCCTCCAACCCCCCCCAAAACAAGATTTTCAAAATGCAATCAGAAAACGAGCAGTTAGGCAAAGAAGAGCAGGCAGTCCTGAAAACAGGATTCCTCCCTCCAGGCCCTATGCAGGTGAGATGGAGAGAAAGCCCTTTATCATAAAGGGCTGGGAATAGAGTGTTTAGATCCAATCTGGTTGCTGCCCTTCTGTCCTTCTTTGCAGGTGGGGCCCGCCCTCTGCAGTGGTAACAACTCTGTTCGCTTATTGCTTCTACTGAAAGATAAGCTGGGAGGAGAAGGGTCTTTAGGTACATTTCAACAAGTGTTATTATATTCGTATCAGTACAAAGATTTATTAAAACATCCCTCGTGGATACGGAGACAGTATTTCAAAGTGGGCTTTTTCTTTGACTTCGTTTTCCTCACTTATAATAACAACTAACATTATTCAGTTGCCTTCACGTGCTAGCCTTCGCAGATTTGACCAGAGCAAAATACGGGTTGTGTGAAAGACGTTACCAAATCGTGGAGACTTGGTCAGGAGCGCTAACAGAAAAGATTGAGTGAGAGAGTGAATGGCAGGGGATCTAACAGAAAAGAGAGGAGAGAGCTACTGCCAGACACATCTGGGCTGTCACGTGCCTGAGGAGGGCAGCTCCAGAAAGCAGAACCTAATCCCACAGGCAAAAGTTGCAGGGAGGCAAGTTTCCATTCATCGTTAAGAAAAAATATATTTTGGTTCGCAGCGAGCATTCAGCAGTGGAGCTCCTGATCCATTAAGTAAATGAGGTTTTATACCACTGATATATTCTAGGCACCACCTGTCTGGGTTGCTGTAGAAGGAGGGACTTTGAAATGTTAGCCTGGGTAACTGCTACGAGGTCTGTAGGTGCCTATAAATACCTTTTGAGGAGGGATAAACACATAAGCAGATTTCATTTATGTAAGGGTCGTGGTGGGAGAGATTTAGGGAAAGGTTGAGCAGTTCTGTTTTGGCTACTTTCTAATAGAACACATTTGAATAAAGAGTCGTTTATTCATTCATTCCGTAAAGATGGATTAAGCCCCTACATGCTGTTCAGCTGAGAATAATAAAAGCAATCTTTTGCCCGTTTTCTTTGCCATTAAGAAATTTGAGGCTGTCATGTAAGATGTCTTAGCACTGACATTTTTCCCTGTCAGAACTCGCTGCGGGTCCTCTGGGGGAATAATTACTGGGGAACAGAGCAAAAGGAGAGGAACAAAAAGAGTTGGAGACACAAGGGCTTAGCCAGCAAATGGTGAAAGGTAGTTGATTCACTTCTGTTACAGTGTAAGGAAGAGACTTAGCTATAAACCTTCCGCTTCCTGGTTTACAAAGGAAGTGCAGTGATCCCCCTGACTGCAGGAAATAAATGGGGCAAAACTCCAGAGGGAACCGGCACCTCTTTTAGCAAATGGCGTCTCCAGGAGCGAGCTGGAGCAAAGGACAAAAGTGGCCCTTGTTGCTCAGTGTCAGACACAGTGACTCAGACGGACGGGCATCTAGCAGAATTTGTTAGAAAAGACGGGCGCCTGCTCTGACTGGACCTCGGGGGCCATTTGGGCCAGCTCTGTGGTTTTATAGACCACACCGAGGCCCTGGAAGGAGGCGTGACCACGGGGGCGGCATGGAAACCCATTTGAGCGCATCTTGGCTCTGAGCTGTGACACTCTCCGTGCTGTGGGCACCGGGTAGCTGCAGCCCGAGTGCACCGCACAGTGTCAGAGCCCCTGCGGGCGCTGCCCAGCTGGCTGGGTGACACCCACCGACGCCCGCTGCTCTGTCCTCCCAAATTCCCACGCGTGGCACTGGGCTGATCTGTCAGGGATACTCTAGCCGTGGAGGCTGGTAATTAAAGCAATTTCTTGTCCCCCTCAATATAGGAAAAGCTCTAGAATATGTTAAATTGTTCTTACATATGGGCATGAGGACCTTTAGGATTATAATACCGATTGGAAAAGAGTCTGAAAGGCTGAGTTAGGCCACATCTTGGTCATTGTGAAAGTGAACGATGGGCCATGGGTGTTCATTGACTGTCCTCTCTACTGTGTGTTTGAGAAGTTCCAGAATGAGAAGTTTAAGAAAGGAGGAGAAAAAGAAGAGGTACTGTGTTCTTTTGACTCCCGCACCCTGAAGCTGGGACCCAAACTCCATTCTCCAGGGGAAGGGCCCGGCAGGCCGAGGTCACCGCAGACCTCCACGTCGCTGAGACCGAGTGGCTTGTCTCCTGCTGCCCAGCGGACTTCTCCCGAAACTTCTCCTGGCTCTTTGGAGCCAGCCTGTCCTGGGCTTTCCTACTCCCAGCACTCTTTTTTCAGCCTTTCGTTGGGCCTTTGGCCTCAATTAGCCCTTCAAACGCCTTTCCTCCTTGGGGTCCAGACCTTGTTTTGTCTTTCTCATTCTCCAGTCTCCCATCTGCTCCCCTGACCTCAGCTGCCCCCTAGGCCCAGACCACAGGCCTGAGCTCAGGGACCGAGTGTCCACCTGCTTGGTGGGCGCCCCCCACCGCCAAGCACCTCACACTATTGTCCAACCTGGAGCACATCAGTTTCCTTCACCAGATCCTTCCCCCTCCCGTCCCCAGTGTGAGGGTACTTCGCTGTCCCAGGAGGGACCTCGGAGTTATTCTGGATTTTCCTTCTCATCTCCCACATCCCTCAGTCCTGCAGCCACCCTTCCGGTACCTCTTACCCGTCTGTCTTCTCCAGGCTGCTCTCGGGGAGGCTAACTCAGCCTTGCCTTTTCCAGCTGTTCGAGGCTGGTGCCTTCCTTGGCTCGTAGCCCTTGCGCCGGTTCTTTTACTTATAAGGAAAGCGCCTCCTCCTCTCCCTGGTAACTGTGTTGGGCCCGCCCCAGATAATCCAGGATAACAGCCCCTTCTCAGGATCCTTCCCTTAATCCCGTCTGCAGAGTCCCTTTTGCCATGTAAGGTAACCTATTCACAGATTCTGGGAGTGAGGACAGGAGTATCTTGGGAGGGTCATTATTCTGTCTCCTGCTGCAGCCTTTTTCAGAAATCAGGGGCTGAAAAGCCAAGGTTTTAAAACAACCAGTTAAGAGGTGTTTGGATTTCCGTTCTGAACAAGGATGAGATGAACTCAGCCATATGTTTCATTGCACACAAAGGAAGTTGTCGAACTGTCTGCGCTCCGGGTCAGAGGGAGGTCTCGCAAATCCCCGTGTTTGAGGCCTTCTGCTCTTTTAGGGTGACTTGGGATATGTTTCATGGAGTAAAACAGGAGAGACATGCAGATCTCCTGACCCCCACAGTGAGGAGAGGAAGGCACTTGTTTTCTCCTGGGAGGTTAGTTCCGGGCAGATTTCTGCTTCCCTGATCTGTTAGCCTGGTACCTGGGAGGGAACAGGAAAAGACAAAGCTGTTGAAAAAAAAAAGTGTCAGAATCCCCCAAACAGAGCCTGCGGCTGCTGAGCTGCCCTCTTGAGATGTGGATTCCAGATGGTTGCCTTAGGCATTAATCACTTTCTCCTGAGCCAGAAGAACATGAAGATTAATAATTTTTAAAAATTACTGCTAAGGGGTTGCATCTGAAAGAGCAGAGGGCACAGAGCTGAAGTTTGATGGGAGCTGATTATTGATCAGGGCCTGTTTGGTCCTCCGTGATGGTGACCTTGCACTTGCTACACTTGTAAGGCCGACGAGCTGTCACGGAGAGCAGGATGGATCTTGGAAGCTTACATCATAGGATATCAGAGCCAGAAAGGGACCTCGGAAATCATATTCCATCACTTAAGAGATGAGGTTTGACTCCATGCCCAGTGTTGTACAGCTCAGTGGAGTCCGGAATGGGACTAGCAATTGGGTCGCCTGGATCCTGATCCGTTGCCCTCTAGCTGTCCCTGACTCTCTCTGAGTCTCAGAGAGGACAGATGGAGGTAAGATCTCTACGGTAACTACTAAAGGTAGGGCATAACGAGCTGTAATCCTTTGTGGTGCAGAATACAGATCCTGTCGGCATTCAGACACAAGCAAGGTGCTGGGGGCCGGAGGGCCAGGCAGGCTTTTGAGCTGGGCCGTACAGAGTAGGTAGAGTAGTGAGCTCCAGACGGTACAGGGAGGCCAGGGGTCACCATGCCAGGCAAGGGGAGGTACCGTGAGCGGAGGTGGAGCCCCAGCTTTCTGGAGCAGAGAGGAGAGCTCCTTAATTGGAGTAAGGATGCTGGAGGAGTTGGTGGGACAAATTTTGGGACTCCAGAAATCCAGACAAAGGTCTTTGGACCCCAGTGACCCCAGAACTTCAAAGAGATGTGGCCTCAGGAAATGAGGACTGAACATGGAATTTTGAAGAGGAAGAGTTGTGCGTGTTGAGACACTGCATATATTACTGTAGGAACCATCCAGGAAAGAGAAGTAGCCAGAAGGAGGGGGGCCAAAAACAAGACTGCCTGCCCTTGAGCATGTCTCCAAAAGTGATGCCTTCTCGTCATTTCATTTTTTTTTTTTTTTTTTTTGCGGTACGCGGGCCTCTCACTGTTGTGGCCTCTCCCGTTGCGGAGCACAGGCTCCGGACACGCAGGCTCAGCGGCCATGGCTCACGGGCCCAGCCGCTCCGCGGCACACGGGATCCTCCCGGACCGGGGCACGAACCCGCGTCCCCTGCATCGGCAGGCGGACTCTCAACCACTGCGCCACCAGGGAAGCCCTCGTCGTTTCCTTTTTGAAGCAATAAGCTGTCTCGATGGGGGTTGAGACTAGGATGGAAAGGCCTCAGGAGCACAGTGTGGAAAAGGGCTCTGCTCGCCCCCAAAGTCTGGGCCCAGCTCCTCACCCAGAACCCCGCCCTCAGCCCACTGTCACGGCACCTGTTCACACCTCTGACCACTAGCCAGCTTTCCCGCCGGGAAACGGGGGACGTGCTGCAGATCCCTATGCTTGAGAGAGGGGGCACTCCGTACCAATTATGGCCGGGCCCAGACTGGGTGTTGGGAATGGATAAGGCTCAAATCGTCTTCACGGAGCTTCGAGGTGTTGTGGGGAAGACAGAACTCATGAGCAGATAGATGCCCATGGTACCCAGTGGTGAGTGCTGTGCGTACGGGGAACACAGCAGCACCCGGCAGGGTACTCACCCAGCTTCAGCTGCGTCTTCACCCGAGGCCAGGGCATGGAGACGGTGTGAGCAAAGGCAGGGAGACGAGACCCACCTAGGGTGCCTGAGTGGTGGCAGGGCTGGCGAGGAAGGGGTTGGCTTCAAGACACGGTCAGGAGGTAAAATCGGCTGAACACGGGGGTTGGGTGTGGAGTGCCGGGGCCGGCGGTGGGAGCATCAGGAAGTCCCCCGGCGCTAGCATGGAGGACACCAACTGCCGTGGAACGTGAGGGCGCAGGGGAAGGTGGAGCAGAGCAGACCCGAGGGCAGGTGTGCACAGGCGGAGGTTCGAGTGCCTGTGGGTAAAGATGCCCCTGGCCTGGAGCCGCTGCGGGATGGCCTGGGGCACAGCAAGGCCACAGGGCAGGCTTTCTGGCCGGGCCTTCACAGTGAACAGTTGCCTCCATTGGATAGACTGCTGTTCCTTCCCAAAGAAGCCAAGTCTGTGTTGGGGAAAAAAATCTATCCCAGTCTGTGAGAACACCACCAGCTCTTACCGTAAGAGAAGTAATTAATAAATTCATCCATGGTTATATCTACAGACAGGGATCCTGGCTTAGCAACACGTGCAGAGAAATCACTGTGACCCCTTACCAGATGGGTCAATCTGAGCATCTGTTTTTCATAAATACTCTGATCTTTTAAGCCACTGTCCTCAATAACAACTGAGAAATTTAGTTGTGTGGTGTTATTCTTTTGAAGCCAGGTCGTGTCACGGGCACAGTATCCTTCTCATCAGTAAAGCAGATGCTGAAATCCAGCCCTAGCGGCACGCTCACCTCGGCGTCTGAGCTGACAGTATACAGGGTGACGCTGCCGCCGTCGCCCCAAGCCCTGGAGTAAGAGGTGTGTTTAGCAGAATCAAGTGCCTGTGACCGGACTTCAGTCTGTGGCGTCTCTTTGTGTCCCCGTGACTGTCCATCAACTTACTCCGCAGCTGCGGATCAGATCCGGTCTCTGGGCACACATTTACACATCAGAGCCTGTTGTTTTGCTTCTGCTACACGCGACTGTAGCCTCACTCATGCAAATTCATGCTCCTCTCAAGCCTGTCTTCTGTTTTGTGATCATAATGTTTATAACCATGATATTTGCTGTTACTCTAGGCAGAAGGTTCCGGTAAAGTTCGGTTTTCATTAAGCGTTGTTCATGAAGGTTCCAGGAGCTCCACAGGCAGGGTCCGGGGAACACTGTAGTTATTTTACTCAGAAATGAATTCCTAGGATCCATGCAACTGTTCCTCTGTTTGAGGTGGCTGTTGACGTTTGTTTATTTTTTTAACCACCGCGTACTGTGTTTACCTCTGACGTGCTGGCTGCTCACTCAGTTAACATTCATCACTAGAATGTGTGTTGTGAAGGTTCCTCATTCTAATGTGCCGATAAACTTTGTTTGCACAGAGATTTTGCTTATGTAGCAAGAGACAAAGACACAAGAATTTTGAAATGTCATGTATTTCGATGTGACACACCAGCAAAAGCCATTGCCACAAGTCTCCACGAAATCTGTTCCAAGGTAAGGTGGGTCAGGGCACAGGGGTCCGCCCTGCTCCTTTTTCCCCCGCCCACCACTCAGCAGGGAAGGGCGTGTGGAAGGACGGGGGAGTCGGCACATTGACCTGCAGGTCGAGCTGCAGGGGCAGCAGGCCGACCGCCAGCCCAGCCAGCGTGGTTAACGCTCTTTCTGCGTGTCAGGCGTCGTGCTAAATGGTACTCCACCTACAAACCTACAAAAGGAGTACGGCCTTGGTGCCTCCCACAGTCCAGGAGGTCTAATAGGTGGACAGCGGTGTGGCGGAGGAGCTGTGTATCCCGAGCCCAGCTGGAAAGCGGGGGCAGGGAGTCAGGGCAGCTTTCCCAGGGCGGGGCCACCTGATCTGAGCCTGGACCCGGGAAGAAGGGAGCGGGGTACGAAACCAGCAGGTGTGTCTGTGGAAGTGCAGGCGGCCGGGGGTTGCCGTGAACACGTGCTGACGTCATAAGGCACACAGCGGCGAGGCAGGGCCGTGGTCACAGCCTCAGAGTCGCCGCCTTCCCCCTCCCCCCCCCCTCCGCAGAGCGCATGCCTACACCCTCGTCCCGCCCTCTGCCCGGCCCTTGTACTTGTCAGGACACGGCTGTGTGATGCAGCGGCTCTGGCCGCTGCAGAGCCCTTCCTTGTGTGGACCTCCGTGTGTTTACTTGAGATGTGTGGCCTGTAGCAGAGGAGAGAGGTTCCTGGTTTGTCTGTTTGCTGGGCAGCTTTTGCGATTTGGAGGCGGTTGGAGCTGCGCGCTGTGCCTAGAGGGCTGGACACACGTGTCTGTCGTCCAGCCTTCCTGCTCCTGGCTTCCTCCTTTGTCCAGAGTGCCCCAGCCCATCGCTTCAGCCACTTCCGGGTCTCGCGGCGACCAGGCTCCTAACCATTTTCTCCTGGCCACGCTCTGCTTGGTTCCCCCGAAGGAACCAGTGTTCCACAAGGGAGTCGACAGGGAACGGACCGTGGCCACAGTGTCCTTTGACCTCCAGGGATACATAGTTAATGTTCTCAGCAATCCCATTACCTGCTGGCCTGTGTTCCACTAGTGGGAGCCAGGTCTCCAGGACGCTGTCCCCAACTTCCTTCAGCCAGGCCTTTCCACGCCCCAGACTTACTGCTTGAATCTAAACATAGGACTTTGCCGCCCCCTGTGTTAATGTCACCTTTCCAGTTCCGGGCTGGCATCGTTACCCAGCCTCACTCCCACAGGTCCTCCCGAGCTCGCCAGGCCCAGGTCACGACCACCTCCACAGCCCAGCCTGGCCTCCGCAGCAGGAGCGGAGCAGCTGTAAGCCACAGTTCCCAAGGGAAGGGTAGGGATGGGAGCTGCCCCAGCACCGGAATAGCGCAGCAGTCTGCCGCTCTGACCGAATGACTGGGACCTGCAGGGTGGGTGCTGGTCCGGAGACCCCGCGTCCACCCCAGCCCGTGTGCACGTTCCTGCACGGGTGGCACTGGGGCAGCTGCTTCCTGTGCAGCCCTGAAGCATGCTGCGCTGCCCGGGTTTCGTTTCCTCATTCGTTCACGCAGCAAGTGTAACCGAATGCTGCTTATGTGCCAGGCACTGTCCTGAGGAGACAGCAGAGACCAAAAGAGAAAAAAAATCCTTGCCCTGGTGGAGCTTATATGCTAGCGTAAAGCCCTCAGAACACAACCTGGCCCAGAGTCAGTGCTCAGTGAATCTTGGATTTTACCGTCAGCAGCCCTCCTGCCCGCTGACCCAGGCGCAGATCTGGAGACGGGCAGAGTGGAGCTCCGGGGGAAATGACTTGTTCCACTTGGGATGGAAAGCTCAGGCGGGGGATGAAGGTGTGAGTTGCTCTTGCGGTCATTGAAGGTGGCTTCTTGGAGTCCCTAAACCCACAGCACTGTGAACAGGGGTGCGAAGTGATGACTGTCAAGTGAAGATGTTAGTGCCCCCAACAGAGGAGAGGCATTTAGAAAGACGGCCGACAGATTTAAACAGTGTGACCATAACACCAACAGCAATAGCAGCTAATATTTCTGAGTGCTTGTATTTACTGTCAGGACTGAAATTATTTTATTATTAGGGACATAAATATTATCATCCACATGTGCAGTGGAGGAAACGAGACAAGAGGGCAGGTGACTGGCTCAAGGCCACTTACCGCTAGTAAGTGGCGGGCGTGGGATTTGAACCCAGGTACTCTGTCCCCAGAGCCCTGAAAAGAGTCCCTGAAAGTGGCCACGTGGAGGCAGCAGGGGGAGTCCGTTGCCCTGTGTTCCACCGACCGCTGTGGGCCGGGAGGTGTACGTGTGACCGGGGGGATCGTGCGGTAGAGGTGGGAGCCTGGTAAATGGAAGAATGAATTCCGAACAATCAGGAGACTGTTAGTTACTCTGAGGAACAGTCGTTCACTATTCTCCCCAGAGAAAATGGGCACAGTTCTCAAAACGTGCGGCTCCGAGATGGGGGTGAGGAGTCAGGCAGCAGACTGAAGCCAGTTTAACTTGGAAGTGAAGTCAGCGCAGACACTCCACTGGCTGGAACAGCTGAGGACACGGGGTCTGTAACCGTGAGCCAAAGCTGTGTTTTCTCTCCTTCAGATCATGGCCGAACGGAAGAACGCCAAAGCCCTGGCCTGCAGCTCCCTGCAGGAAAGGGCCCATGTGAACCTCGACGTGCCCCTGCAAGGTAGGTCGGCGCGCCTGCTCCTCTGCCTGGTGCTCTCTGCCCAGGTCACAAAGCGCAGGGTCTCGGACGGCTCCCTGGTGTATCTAGTCTCCCTCAGAACCGAGCTCGACTCAGCAGACCCGGGCCGAGCCCGCACGCGGGACCTCGGGCGCGGCTTAGAGCTGATTTTGTGTCAACAGGGTTAGGCATCAAGGGCCAGGATGAGTTTTATTGTTGTTGGACAAGATTAAAGAAAAGTATCTTTAGTGCTTTTGTAATTCATGTACAGCCTGGGGTAAGGGTCAGCTAGTTTAAAAATATGTGGGTTGCTATTTTGGGGAGCTCAGTTTAGTCATTTTTCCCGTCTCTGATTTCGCCCTCTGTGATTAAATTTCCTCAGGGCATCAACCTCCCCTAATAAATAGAGCACCCAAAGCTGCTACTTAGCACACATCCAAGAGAGAGTCACAGCTTAACACACAGATTCCAGTTCCTGCTTTCAAATGCTTTCCTACCTAGAAATGAAAGGTGAATGGGATTTTGATTGACAGCCCCAGTGTCTGGTGGAAGAAATGGCTGTTCTTATAGCATGATTGGCACACTGACCTCTAGAAACACAGGATGTTATGTGTCTGTTAGAACATTGAGAAAAATGTGTTGCTTTACTCCCTGTAGTAGATTTTCCAACACCAAAGACTGAGCTGGTCCAGGAGTTCCACGTGCAGTACTTGGGCATGCTACCTGTGGACAAACCAGTCGGTATGTGAAACGTGCATCGTCTTTCCACTTTGCAAGCGTTTGGGAGCTCATGAGAGATGTTCACCCTCCCATGGGGGTGGGGTCTGCTGTTGCACTCCTTGCCTTGTCTCGAATCGGACCCTCACACTGTCACCAGCCAGAGCGCACAGACAGTCCTGATCAAAAGATCAGTACAGGACAGGCTAAGCTCCTCGGATGCATGGTCCCAGAATACAGGGACTTGAACAAAGCGGACCTGATTTCTCATTCACTCAGTCCAGAGCTGCGTGAGCCAGGGCTGTGGAAGGGCCCTGCCCCCAGAGATGGAAGCCTCGGTCCTGAACTGAGGCTTCCATCTCTGGGGCCAGGGTGCCTGCTTCAGTCCTTGTCACGTGCTGGACGGGGAAAGGGGGCTGAAGGAACCCTCCTGCTTTCCTGTTAAGGTGTGACCCAAAAGTGCACACAGCAGTCAGCAGTCAGCTCACATCTCAGGGGCAGACTTTAGTTGCTTAGCCATACCAGGCTGGAAGGAGGCTGAGAGAGGTAGCCTTTTCCTGGGTTAAAAAACGGCTGTGGGAAAATCAGAACCCTCACATACTGCTGGGGCGAATGTAAAATGGTGCAGCTGCCCTGGAAAACTGTCTGGCAGTTCCTCAAAAGTTAAATAGAGTTACCATTTGATCCAGCAGTTCTGCTCCTGGGCTTTGTATCCAAGTGAAACGAAAACATGTGTGCACACAAAACCTCGTACACGAATGTTCACAGCAGCATCATTCATAATAGTCAAAAAGCAGAAACAACCCAAATGTCCATCAGCTGACAAATGGATAAATAAAATACACTTCCATACAGTGGTACTTCATTTGGCAATAAAAAGGAATGAAGTATTAGACATGCTGCAACATGGCTGAACCTTGAAAACATGATGCTGAATGAAAGAAGCCAGTCACAAAGGACCGTATCCTGTACGATTCCATTTATATGAGTGGCGTAGGCAGATCTCTAGAGATAGGGCTGGGTGGAAATGGAGGGTGACTTCCGAAAGGTACGGGGTTTCTTTTGGGGGTGATGAAAATGTTCTAAACCTGATGGTGGTGATGGTCGCACACCTCTGAATATACTAAAAACCGTTCGAGTTTTGCACTGTGAGTAAATTGTATGGTATGTGAATTATAGCTCAGTAACGTTGTTCTCCCACCCACCCACCACCAAAAGCAGCTGTGGGAACACCCAGCCAAAGAGCCCCATCGACTAGCACATGCTATTCGTGTCCAGGGGCCGCCCAAACTTGGCCTTATTTAGTGACAAAGGACAATGAAAGGTTATCAGGGTAATCTGGCAGATGCTGGCTTCTGTTGGGTCCCCTTTTTCAAGGTTCCTTGCTTAGGAAAAGGTAGCATTTGAATACTGTTTATACACTCGGAGCTGGGGAATCTTTGTAGAGAGGGAGGGAGGGAGAGTGATGTCCTGGTTAGACAGGACATCACACACTCCTTCTCTGGAGGTTCTCATGACCCTTCTCTCTGTTGAAAAAGCTGGCATTTCTTTTCTTTTGAGCAATGAAAGGCTCAAATGAAATGTCTTGTCTGGGGCTACAAAAAAAAAAAAAGACCAGTCTGGGCATAGGTGTTACTGGGTGATTTGGGCCCACGTTTGTGATTCAGAAATAGCTTTAGGACCTTTTTCAGTTATCCCTTCCATCCACAGGAATGGATACCCTGAACAATGCCATAGAAAGTCTTATGACCTCGTCCAGCAAGGAGGACTGGCCTTCAGTGAACATGAATGTGGCCGATGCTACTGTGACTGTCATCAGTGAGAAGGTGAGAAGGGTGGCAGATGGAGTTGGCCTGTCGAACACAGTGAGGTTTCGGATACAATAAGCTTCCGTGAAACTTAGGCGCGTGCCAAGGCTTGGTCTCTGGGGAGTTGTGCTTGCTTGTGATTAAAAGAGCCTACATTAAAAAAAGAGAGACATTTTGCCCTTTGTGCCTAGATCTCTGCACACCTCAGAGGCTTCTATTCTGGCGTTCCTCATTCTTCCTTCCTACGAAGCCTGGGAGGTTGGAATCATTTGCTAGAGGTGACTGTGTGATACTAGCAGTAACTCACTAATAGGGCTTGGTTTTCTGGCCACTCTCCAGGCTCTGGTATTGACTGGGCTGTTATCTGGGCTTGGGACATAGGAGATGCTTCTGTGGTGGAAGGTCCTGTGGTAGCAGGGACCACTGGTCATCTGGAGAGAGGCCAGCATTAGCCTCAACACAAATTATCTCAACTTTGTGGTTGAGGAAACTGAGGCACAGAGAGGTTAAGTAACTGCCCCCCAGGCACACAGCGAGAAGTAGCAGGATCAGTTTTCCATTCTGCCTCTGTGAGGCATCTGTCATGGAAAGACCGTAAGTCCTTGGTCTGCTCTTGCTTCTGTCCACTAGCAGCTCACCTTCAAGTCCAATTCAGTTTCTAAAGAGGAGTAAGATGTTCACTGACCCTGCCTGCCACTCCAGCCTGTGCCGCTGGATTTTCTTCAAGTCTGCAAACATGTGGTGCCTCTTCCTACCTCAGCACCTTTGCAAGTGCGCTGCTCCTTCTGTGCTCTACCCCTTTGCCTTCCCAGCCCCTACGTAGACCTCAATGTAAACGTCATTTCTCCCAACAAAACTTCCCAGCCTCTAAGACCAGCTTAGTTTGCCTGTTAATCAGTCCCACAGCACCTGAGTGAATATTCAATACGTCAAGATGTTAGTGAGCCAGAAGTCAGCATTTTTCTGGATGTATTTACTAATTTTCAAAAATTGCACATGGCTGCTGCAGAGGATGTGGTGTTCATAAGAATTCCAAACACTTCTTAACTCGGCACCATATGGGTACCAGTTTGTGAAAAAGAAATAAAAAAGTATTTGGCAACTTTTTGTTTTACACAGTTTTAGATAGAAATCTGATTCAATGTGCTGTTTAGTTGGGGAAGAAGACCTGTATGGAAAGAGAGCCCATGGCTCCTTTCCTCTTGGTGCTCTGGGGTTTCCGGTGGGTTTGCCTGGGCAAATGGGTTCTGAGCCACTGTATGGGCAATACGGAAAAAGTATACATGACATTGTTCCTGCCCACAGTGAAGCCACGGGCTTGGAGTCGAGCAGACAGAGTCCGGAACACACATACCCAGTCGCAGTGTGGTTCAGAGCAGATTAAATGCCGGAACGAGGCACCCACAGCAGTGAGGCCTCTCCAGACACATTTAGAAACTTGCCTTTCTAGAAAAATACAGTCCTGTCTAAATTCAGTCTGGCTGTATATTTTTAGACACCATTTCCTCTGTGCAGCCACTCCAGGCAGATTCTATGACTTAAGGTCCGAACGTGTCTGTGACTTTGGCCAGAGCTGCTGAACGGCGTCTCTTGCAGAATGAAGAGGAGATCCTGGTGGAGTGTCGGGTGCGATTCCTGTCCTTCATGGGCGTCGGGAAGGATGTGCATACGTTTGCCTTCATCATGGACACTGGGAACCAGCACTTTGAGTGCCATGTTTTCTGGTGCGAGCCTAATGCCGGTAACGTGTCCGAGGCAGTGCAGGCTGCCTGCATGGTGAGTGAGCCCGCTGCAGGGGTTCAACCCTCGGGCCCCTGCTTTTGTTTAATATGCCGTAAATTAGAGCAGAGTTACTGACTTAAAAGAAGCCAAGTCTGATCTCTAAAGTAATGCCTTGCTGTGTGACACCTTCACTCCTACGGACAGAATCGTGACAAGCACTTTGCCGTCTTAAGAGGCCAGGACACCTGAAAGAAGGAGGACTGGATGGAACCAGGTTCTTCTGTAGAGACTCCAGGAACACTGAAAGCAATGATCTTCAAAACCACGGATTTGAGGCCTCTTAGTTCTTGATCCCTAAGTAATTTCAGTATGTGATCAGGAGATGCTGGTCATGTGTGAGTTGGTGCTGTTTGGAACCAACTCAATAATTCTTTAAAAATTCAGTGTATTGAATGGTTTTTATTCTAGATAGTTGGTCTAAGTGCATTGTTCTTACATACTTTGTTTATATCTATGAACTCTATTCTTACCACGGCCCTGTTAAGTAGTTCTCTTTTATTTATAACAAAATAGAGGCTCAGAGGAAAGGACAGGCCCCAGGGCAGAGCTGGTAAATGACACAGCCTGCGTTCACCCCCGAGCCTCCGGGTAATAAAGCCAGTGCTCTTTGTACCACATATGTGACTTCAAACAAACAGAAACACCTTGTCATTCATTCTGCAAACATCCTTTGAGCTCCTGTCATTCCCAGCACTGGGAAAGTTCTAGTAAGAAGGAGACATCCAAGCCTGGGCTGCATGGTGTATTCCAGCAACAGGAGGTAGGGTTGCTGGAGCCAAGTGGAAGGAGGCGAGGTCCATGTCCACGAGGGGCCTGTGATCTCATGCCAAGGTGTGACCTTCAGCAGAGATTGTTAAGCAGGAGAGTGTGTAGACCACGTTAGGCTTTAAAGCATACTCCAAAAAAGAGAGAAGAAAACAAAGTGGAGGTGGGTTGAAAGGATGGGGCAGAGGTGGGGAGATGACCAGGAGGCCAGTTTACTGGTCCTTGGGAGAGTTGCATCTAAACCAGGAGTGGCAGTGGGGAAAAGACAGGAGCAGGTGATGGAGAAACACCTGGCTGGCAATGAGGAATGCTGAATTCGAAGCACCTGCACTTCATTTAACTCAATCCACCATTTGTAGGCTGGTCTCTGGGAAGTTCAAGTAGGAATAAGACACGATCCTTGCATTACGGAGTTTAGGCCTATGGGGGAGACGGGTAAACCAGAATTCTGTTATGGTGTAGAAAGTGCTCTAAGTGAAAGTGTAAGACTGCACTGGATGGAGGAGTGACCGGGAGGAAGAAGGTGGCCCTGAAAGCGGGTCACTCACCAGGTCTGTGGTGAAGGAGTAGCCGGAAGCATGCCGTTGAGATACTTGCTCGTTTGTGAGGTTGGGGAGATCCTCACAGTTTTGAGGCTGAGGGAGATGAGCCAGTAAAGCCAGATTGAAATAGGGGTCATATTTGTAGTTGGACCAAGGTCTTGGTGGTAGATGAAGGGCCTGGGGTTGGGTTAGAGTGCTGCTTGGGTTAGAGTAACTTTGAGACCGGCCAGAAGATGCCCGGAGTCCAGGAACAGGTGGAGCTGAGGGCGGTGGAGGGCGTCCTCTGTTTCTTTACAGACAGTACACTGCTAGTTAACAAAGAGGGAAAAGAACGAGGTGGACGGATGGCAGAGGCAAAGGTCGGGGACGAGAAGAGAGCCAATTCGCTTTTATTTTAAAAGACACCTTTGAAACAGAGAGGGGAGGAGGAGGGGGGGAGGGGAAGGGAAGACCTGTGTTGTGCACTTATTATCTGGCTTCGTTCTCGCCACAGTCCTGTGTTAGAGTGCAGGTTCCCCTCAGGTGCTGCGGGGCCAGGATTCTAACTCAAGTCCACCTGCATATAAAGGACCGGGGCTGGGTGGAGGGGAGCAGCGCGGTGAAGCAGTCAAGATGAACCTCCTGACCAGGCGTAGGGATTTGAGATGGGATGAAGGGACTGTGTGAAGAAAACAGAAAATGGGAGAGTCCAGCCAAGCAAAAATCCATGGTGACTGTTGAGGTATTTTGTGAAATTGTAAAGGATCGTTAACAGATGGTTTTAGTCATAAAATGAATGGCTTTCAGCCTTAATTATACATTTTAAATGCTGATGGCAATTAAATAATTAGCTTTATCACTGGTTACAGTTTGTTCTGATTCCCAGGCTCATTTTCTCTCCTCTAGAAACAATTTCTACTCATTTGTTTACTATTTTAATTGTATTAGGGCCACCAGCTTAAGTGACTCAGCCAATCCAGCATAAGACATACCGGTAAAATCAAACCTTTCTTTACACTCTGTATCCAGCATTTCTAACTGGGTGGCCTTCCTCTTGATTCAAATCTGCATGATTCCCCATCTGAAATGTTTATGCATCAGTTTATACAATCTGAAATATCTCTGGCATTAACACATTCTGAATCTACTGAATTTTTAGGCATATTTTGCAGCTGAGTGGTATAGGCCCAGCTGAAACTATTTCGATGCAATTTAGAGGGAGATGGAGAGGGGTCCGCTTAATGAAATTCATCAGGCACAATTCTGATTTACACTGGATATAACGTAACTAACATCAGAAACTCCGAGTCCAGTATACCATGCTGCGGTACCTGCCCATTATAAAACTGTGTTTGGAAGTGCGTAGTTTTGATTGTGATGCAGACCTAGAAACATACTTTACACACAGGAGACGTGATAAATCGTTTTTCATATGATTGGGTTGAAAGGGGCTAATTTTTTGGCCTGTGGGCTGTGACAGCACATTGTGACAAGAGTCTTGCTGTATGACAGTTCATGCTTTTCACAGGGAAACATCAGCCTGTTTCACAGTTGTTCCAAGGAACCTATTAATATTTAAGTAGGTTTTTGAAAATCAGTTTAAGTGCTTGGATTTTTTAAGTGCTTGGATTAGAAAAAAAGCATTTGATACATTTTAACCTTTTAATCTAATTTTGAAGAATTACTTATCTTTGCATTGATACAAAAGCAGGTGGATTGTGACTTTGTTTCTGAAGGATGGAAACTGTCCCTGGTGCCAGTGCTAATGGATTTTTAAAAATTAAATCTATTAAGATTTAGACTTGTATATAAAATCCTGAAATCTTAGTAATTTTTTTTAAATTAAAGCAGGATGGGAACAAACATTTATGAATGCCTTCTGTGTTGCTAGGCCTGTCTGAGGCATTCTGCAGGTATTCCTTAATCATAACACTGTCTTTTAAGGTCGCCATTCTTCAGCCATTTTACAAATGAAGAAACTGAGGCTCAGAGAGATTTAATAACTTGCCTGGGGCCATACGGTTCACAAGTGGTAGAGCCAGATTCAAACCCTGCCCTTTCTACCATGCTGACCCTCACTCGGCTAGCCATAAACACCTACTTCATTACCTGTCTGAGGAAAAAGTTAATAATCTCTCTCCCAATCCTTTTTCTCTTCATTAGCTCTTTGACTATGAGGTATATTCATCGCAGCCTAACAATATAAAGAACTTCAAAAGAATTTAAAACACTCCACATTAAGGAAAAAAAAAAATAAACTCTTGGATTCGTGTTTAGGAGCTAGGTCGTTAACCTTTGGGAGTTAAATATATTTATGAATTAAGATCACGTTAAACAAGAAGGGATGATACATTATTAACGACCATACAACTTTCTAATTTCAGTTACGATACCAGAAGTGCCTGGTAGCCAGGCCGCCTTCACAGAAAGTTCGACCACCTCCTCCGCCAGCAGACTCTGTGACCAGGAGAGTCACAACCAATGTAAAACGAGGGGTCTTATCCCTCATTGACACTTTGAAACAGAAACGCCCTGTCACAGAAACGCCGTAGCTGCATATGTGAAAGGATCCTGTAACATTTACTGAAGATTGAATAGCTACACTAAAGAAGAGGAGCTGATCTCTGGCCTTCCATTCAGTTGCTGATGCTTTGTCTTCAGAGATTAATAACTTAACCAAACAGTGTTAGACAAGCATGTTCTCTCGTCTTGCCACCGTCGTGTGATATGAAAAGCATGACTAATTTTTTTTGCTGTCAGTAAGTTACATCATGAGCAGTGGAAGCTCCCTTTCTTACTGTAAATATCGTGAACATTATGTTAACTTCACACACACAGGGAAGAATGTGGCCACACCCCTCCCAGTGAAGCAGCTGAGTCCTTGGAGTGAATGACACCTGGGTTAGTTTCACTGTCTTCTTGACTGGATCTGTCACAAGCAACTTTTAAGTCCTACAGCACTTTGCCCTGTTTTCAACATTGGAGTAGACACTGCATACCGGATACCACTGAATTGCTGTAAAAACAGGATGACTAGTTTTCGTTTTAGTTCTTCATAAAATCGAACCTTTGGTTGACAAAATTGGCTGTTGGCATCAGTATAGAAACCAACTGGCAACTTTCCTTGACGAGCTCTTTGACACATGGACACCATTTCATGTCTACAGCTGTTTGGGGGATGTTGGGAAAAAAGTGAAGCTTCAAAATTGAAAAACTAAATTTCAGAAATTAAAACAGAACAAAAATAGCCTTTCTGTTCAGATGGTTTTCAAACTGATTGATTATTAAGAAAGAGATTAACAAAATTATAATGCATTTTGGGTGGGAAATATTTCAAACTTCTGCCTTATACTGTACAATGCAGCTAGAGAATTATAGTTCACTATGGCCATTCTCTACATAAACATTAAAATGAAATATTCCTCATAAGCCTTTCATCCTTAGTTTGATAATTAGCCAATATGCAACTTGGAGTTGAGGAAATGTCATTTATATTTTAGATCTCCACCACCACGTTGTTTTCCACCTCCTAGGTAAATGTTCTGCTAGGATTCTGCATCTAGCTCAATCTTACCTTAATGCTTTTTGCCCAGAAAGCTGTCTGTCCATCATGTATTGTCCATGGCAACAAACTTCATAAAATTGAACCTTTCTGAATTTATGTATTTAATATTAAAATTTGTTGGACTCTAGATATATTTTTAAATTTATATTTTTTCCATTTATGTTCAAGATTTAAAAATTTCATATCAGAGCAAAATATACATAGGAACAAAGGACTATTTAACAGGCTTCCCAAAAAACAGCACTTTCCTGCTTCTCTATCTATCTATAGATGAGAGACTTAGCTGTAAACAGATTGAGACACTTGTTGATAATGTTTTAAAGAAGTTGCTAAGAAGCTCAATCTAGACATTAGTTTTGTTTACTTTTCAGTGATAAAATTACCATTTTACAACATCGTTGTAAAAGTAATGCTTTATGTTTATCTACTGCTATGTACTTGTCAAAATGGTTTCCACATTCTTATCGTCACATTTGAGCCTTATAGAGAAGGTACTAAACACATTTGAGAAATAAAAAATATGAATTAAAGAGGCTCAGTCACCTAGCCTAAGATCTCACGAAAGTTAGTGAGAAAGCCAGAACTAGGACCCATGCTTCTCAACTCCCAGTTATTAAGTTATGCTGCTTCCACACCAGTCAGGAGGAGTCTTTCCAAAATTACGCTGGGCATATCCAGTTATTATCAGGCAATCTTAGGATTCCCTGTATAAGTAGGGAAGTATGTCCAAATTACTCATGCCGTGATTTAAAACCATTACCTGCTCTCAGTTTTCCTGCAGTGTGCCTCAAATGTGTTGTAGAGGACAGGATTCTACATGCAGTCCAGAGATAATGTTACATGTGGTAGAAATATTCCTAACTCATGATACTTAGCCACCAGAGAACATGATGGAATGAGTAGGTGGCCTCCTGCCTCTGTTCCCTCTCAGAATTCTGGAATTGTTTGCTAGCACCCTAGAGATGCCACTCTAGAGGTGGATTATACTCTCACCAGCCTGTACACTATTCTACTAAAGTTACCAGTGACATCCTAAGAAATTACTGCATTAAGAAAATCCTTACTGTGCCCTTCGAAAAGCTGTTCAAAATTCAATCTTGATGATCTTTCATCGTGACCTCCACAGTGAAACAAACATTTTAGTGTGATAAACTTCAAAATTCTTAAAAAAGTGATCCACTTTTATATTGGACATCTCTACCAGAACCCATTCATTTTTTTTTAAGGCATACATATGTTTTCAGGATCAAGAATACTGAGCTAGCTTTAAGTACCAAACTGATTTATATATGCAATTATGGATGCATTAAGATGAATGATAGCCTTTACATACTGAAAACTTTACTGCAGATACTTTGTTTTAAAAATAGCTTTGCATACTAAATGCAATTAATTTTATAAAATTAATTATGTTAAGCCGTATGTTCAGACACTTTCTGCCATGGCCAAAAAGTATGTATGAAAGTATGTGTGTATTTTCTGTGAAAGGATGCTAGCGTTTTACCTGATATTGTAGTGACACTTCAGTTATCTATGCATTCTTTGTATCTGTGATTTGGTAAACAGGCAGCCATGTTCACTATGCCTTGTATGTCTTATCATTTTTTTAATTAACCTGTTAAATACAGCTTAAAATATTTTTATTTTATTTATTCTATTTTTACTGAAATATACTGCATTATTGTGTTAATGTATTATCTTTACTGGATATTATCTCTCAATGTATCCAGGTCTAAGTAATCTCAGTGAACTATACATTGCCTAAAAGGTGGTTTTGTAATGATTTGTAGTCACATTTTTATTGGAATATGTATAAGAAAAGGCAAAATACTTAAAAGTTCCTTTTATTTTTTAAAAGCAGCTAGATAGACGCATACTTGCCAACTCACATACGTGCTCCTTGGCCGCATCAAGGGGAATAGCCAACATGCCTATGGCTAAAAACTTTACTTTGCAAACTTAAAGCACTGCTTGGTGCTTCGTTTTTATATCCTTCACAACACATGTGAGCTCATCTAAGAGACAGACACATGTCCTCCTGCCCTTTGTTTACACCTGGATATATGATCACCCATAGCTAATTAGGACCATTGTTTTTGTTTGTGTCTGTCTTACTGCATGAAGCGACATTAGACCCATTTCCATTAAAATAAGCTCTTGGTGATAAATTGTTGGCACTGCTACTTTTTAAAAAATTCCACTTTATGATTTTATGACGAACATTTGTACAATTCTACATAAGGTCATTTACTAGAAGCCCTAAATCTTTCCTCCTCTTCTTATATGACACACACTCATTTCATAAGCATTGCAACAGAAACTCAAGATTTCGTAAACAATGTGAGAAACATTTCCCTAACTGATATTAGCACAGCTTAACTAGTAAAAGCATTAGCTCTCTAGTTTGCCAGGCTCACTTAACCCAATACACAGCTAACGTGTGTTATACAGCCAGTAAAATGAAGTTTATTTCAGCTTCAGGGAAAAGATACTGCTCACACTTTATCAGTGAGAGCACTCCCTGCCATCCAAAGCAGCTTGTTTATCCCAAAAGAACATTTGGTTTTGCTTTCTGCCCCTTTTGCTGTTGACCACTTTTACACATTTAAATGTAATATGTTATGAGAATAAACTTAGCTGCGTAAAATGTTTGGCTCATTTATCTGACATCAGTCATACATATCCAGGAATAGAAATAAAAGTTTAGTGTCTCCACGCCAGTCATTCTATTTTCAAATTATTCTTATCTCAAATTAAAAGTCATTTTAGTAATGTAAGATTCTGCTTTGATTATTGTATATTTCCACCTGGTAAGAACTAGGAAGTAACTTTAAATTTTGAATAATTCATTGCATGGTCCTTACCTTGGTACTCAGGAAGGACAGCAGGCATTTTGGACATAGAGGCCTATTCAGTCACCAACTTGATGCTTGTGTAAGCACTCTTTCTAGTGTTAAAAAAGTCCATCTTTCCTTGAAGAGCCTGATATCAAAGAATGAAAGATAGAGTTGTACAGGCACTAAATCCAAAATGAAAGGTGACTAGAAAAACAGCAGTTGAACCTGGCTTAGTTTAACTGTTAGACATATGGAAGAAGATAAATAGAATTTAAAGTGTGTACCCATTTTTTGTTCATCTTGCATTTCCCCCAGTAGTTTACCTTTTTCCTCAATCAAAGGCAGTTACTCTCAAAGAGCAAAATTTCATTTGGTTTCAGGTATTACATAGTGGTAAATAATTACACATTAAAAATCTGAATTTGCTATTGGAGTATCTAAAAACCAGTAATTTCATTACTTTAGATTTTTGCAGCACTTTTCTCTAAGAAGCTGAAAAAAGAAAAATGTCAATGTAATCAATATTCTCCTTTACTAGAATTCTCCCATATTGGTTTTAATCCAAAGTATTTCCCTTTTTAGTCTACCAAAATATGTAAATAATTGATCACATCCTTCTTAGAAGATTCCAAAGAAGAAAACTGCAGGCTTAATGAATGAATGGTTTAATTCAGAATCTCCATATACTTAGAAAAATAATTTATGACAGGATTCGTGTTATGAGATACTGAAGATAAGGGGCTAAAGTTGTGATGTGACATGAACCACATGCTGCTACAGAGATCAGAAAAATATCCTGAACTATTTCATAACTGTGAGTTTTCGTCTTATAATAACTATTAGCAGAAAATAAAAATCTCAGACCTGCTACTTTTGGACAATGGAATACTCTTCAGCCTGGGGCAGAGGAAAGATGTAAGGAAAGGGGTAAAAGATCCCTGGGGTAAAATATCAGCTCTTTACTGAACAAGTTCAGTTCACCTGCACTGGCCTCCCAGAGGCACGGAAGGCTCTAAGCCAGAGAGTGGGAATAGGAGGAAACCATACTATAACTTTCAGAGCAAATGTTATATAGTTTTTGATTTTTGAAAGTAGTAAAATAAGCTGAGCATTTAAAACATTTCTGTATTTTTTAAGAGTCATAATTAACAGAATTCTTTTGGGATTTAAAAATAAGTCTGGTTCAAGTATAAAAAGTCATGTTTCATTTCTTCACTGACATTTTACTAGTAAGTGTAAATCTTCAGTTAAAAAAATTTATTACTGCTACAATGAAATTCACCCTTTTCTACCCTCACTTCAAGTGAGAAAATTATACAATATTAGAGCTGAAATAGACCTAAATATTCATCTTGAAGAGGATAATAGTCTACTAAAATCATGCCACCTGAATTGAAATTTAGGAATTTATTTAACACTATTCAACACAACTGGATTCTGAAAACACAACTTTAAATTCAAACTCTTTGTGTCTATGAACATGTTTTTAAACAGTAGGGTTTACAGTTGTAACATATTTGATTTAATGTCACTTTCTGTTGCCATGATGAAAAAAAATCAGTAGACCCAGAAATGATAATCATAACCAGTTCTTGGAAGGCAATTGATAATATAGTCAAGATGAACTGACTTTCAATATAATTAAAATAGTGCTACGATATATTTTAATTGAGCATCAGAAATGACTTACCAAAGTTTGATTACTGTGTGCCACTTGAAATGACCATCTCACCTGATCTTTGAATCATAAACTTGTATAGATTTCTTCAACAATTGGGGTGTCACTTGTATTCAGCAGTTTGGCCTCTTCCTCAGAATTACTATTTAGATGGAAATTTGCTTACAGTCACTTTTTTTACAACAGTATTTGGCATAAATAGTTAAAAGGGAAAGCTTATGTTCAGTCTGCTCAGGATCCTAGAGGTTCTTCCAGTGAGAAACAGTTTTCACTCTGTGAATGGACAGCTGAACTACTCACACCTAGAACTTTGGACCTTCCTGTTCTTCCTATTCATACTCAACTTCAATCACATTACAAAAGCTCCTAACATCTCCTATTTTAATGTTTAAGGAAAAAAAAATCAACCTCTATAGTGATTGAAAATTTTAAACTACAGCTGACTCGATACTGAAAAGCAATCTATAGTCCGTGCAAGAGCATCTTTTCCAAACCTATGCTTTCTAAATAAACTGCCTCACAATTTAACTTTGAAAAGAAGTCTGTTCTAAGGCACACAGTGTTTCCCTTCAGGAAAAATTGTTGCAGCTTTAAAACCAGTGTCCTAAGTCCAGACAGAAAGTTAACAAGAGTGAGACAAGTTCTAACAGCCGATACTGAGTCTACAACTGAACGTTCTAAAACAGATCAGCACCCAGCTACTGAACTCTCTGAATTCTGCTTTGCTTAACTCACCTACATTATTCTCACTTGTCTTAATTCACTTGAAGGTAATAATCACATTTAGAAGATACTAAGTGACCAAAAGGATGAGTATTTTGTGTAGGGATGTCTAACCTTCAGAGAAATATCAGACTTTGGGAAAAAACCCTACTACTCTTGACCCCTGTAAAAAACACAAGACAGTCAAAGCCATGGTCGAGGATGCCTGGGTAGAGAGGAAGGTAAGTTTTCTTGTTTTTTCCCTCTACTTGGTATTGATGGTGTGGGAAGATAGCCAGGCATGACAGTCTTGGGCCCAGCGCAACGACAGTAAAAATGTTGAGTTGGTATCTGAGATCCGATCCCTTGGGGACTAGAAAATGGCAACATTACTGGAGGCAAAACAATCTCTATGGGTTTCAGTGCAATCATTCTGTCTTCTGGGCGAGGTCTTACAAAGTTTGTCGTCCGTTCATATGGTCTGGAGGGAGGTGTGTTCTTCATAAATGTAGGCACTAAAGGATTGGTGGTGGGCTTGTTGGATTTTCTGACCTGTGAGGAAGAACCCACTTGATTTGTATTCTTCTGTGGAAGAGATGTTTTTGTTGTTAACGTCCCTGACAGATGAGCACTTGCGTTAGTTTCTTGACTCAGGAACTCAGCAATTTTCATCTGGATGCCCCTACTATCAGAAGTGGAAGATTTTGGCAATGACATTTTTGACTTTTTCTTCTTCTTCTCAAGTTTTGAAGGTTTACCCAACTCGATCCCATCCAGTAGACCCTTTGCTGCAGCACGGGCCAAAACATCTTTCACAGACACTGTCTCAGATGGGTCCCGCTATAATTAAATGTGGGAGTTAATTGTTACTTTGCATATTACAAATACTTATCAGTGTTTCAGTAAAGATAAAAGAATATCTTTGTTATACTAAAAGAAATAGTTTTTAGACCTTAGTCTCTAATATATCCTATAAGCCTCAGGAAACTACTTTCTTTGTACTTAAATCTCCCCATTTGTGAACCTGATAGAAAAAAAAAAAAGAAAAAGAATTACAGAGCTTATTCTTTTTTGAATTTTTAAATTAAATTAATTTTTTTATACAGCAGGTTCTTATTAGTTATCTATTTTATACATATTAGTGTATATATGTCCAGAGCTTATCTCATATCTGTGAGCTAAAATGAACTGGATATTGACAAAGTGCTTGGAGAAGTGGGGGTGGAGAACAGGCAACGGAAAAACACTCAGGAGGACAGTAAAGATAAAAATAGGGATTTCCGCCATACAATAATAATTGTTTTTCCTGCCCTTTAGCTATTTATGAAATAAGCATACTATTATGAAATGCTCATAAAGTTCCTATATTCCTATTATGAGACTTTGTTGTTTCTTAATTCCTAAGTATGAAATGGATTGGGATTTTTTTTTATCCTTACCTCCCTTGTTAGAACCGAAAGAAAACAACCATTGGTAATTTCAGATGGTTCCATTCTGAAAAATTTGTCAGTGGACAGATGTATTTCCTTTAAGGAGCAGAGTGGAAGGACAGGGGGACTAAGCCTGCAATAGGTAACAGCAAACAATTAACAGTTAGAATGTCTTATTTGCCAATGGAGGGAGACAGTAAATTGCAACCAATTTTCTTTTATTATGTTTTACCCATTATTTAAACAAAAATTCCAAATAAGAATAAAATGTCAAGGGGAGGGATCAAGATGGTGGAGTAGTAGGATGTGGAGCTAACCTCCTCCCACAAATACATCAAAGATACATCTACAGGGCTTCCCTGGTGGCGCAGTGGTTGAGAATCTGCCTGCCAATGCAGGGGACACGGATTCAAGCCCTGGTCTGGGAGGATCCCACATGCCGCAGAGCAACTGGGCCCGTGAGCCACAACTACTGAGCCTGTGCATCTGGAGCCTGTGCTCCGACAAGAGAGGCTGCGACAGTGAGAGGCCTGTGCACCGTGATGAAGAGTGGCCCCCACTCGCCACAACTAGAGAAAGCCCTTGCACAGAAACGAAGACCCAACACAGCCATAAATAAATAAATAAATTTATTTTTTAAAAAAAATACATCTACATGTGGAACGATTCTCAGAACACCTACTGAACCCTGGCAGAAGACCTCAGACTTCTGAGAGGGCAATAAAATCTCCACATAATCAGGTAGGACAAAAGAAAAAAGAAAAAAAGGGAGAAAGGAATCAGGACAGGACCCTGCGCCCCTGGGAGGTAACTGTGAAAGAGGAAAGGTTCCGGCACCCTGTGAAGTCCCCTCACCAATGGGGAGATCAGCTGGGACGGAGGGGGAGCTTTGGAGCCTCAGAAGAGAGCACAGAACTGGTGTGCAGCAGGCAGAATGGAAAGAGACCTGCACAGACAGTCAGTATCACAGCGTTGCACTCCCCGGCCTGAGACGTGCATCCACGAGTGTGGGCGGGGGCTGGGAGCTGAAGCTTGGGCTATGGAGGTCAGACCTGGGGTGAAGACTGGGGTTGGCTGTGGGGAAACAGCCTGAAGGGGCTGGATTTTGGTATGACTGAAACCAAGGGTGTACACAGAGGAAGCCCAGGCCCACCATAGAGGTAAGGTGCCACTGTTGAGGGCACGCGAGGGGAGGGGCGGGACCTGCCACAGCAGCCCCCTTCCCTGCACATGCACTCTAAGGTGACAGGACACTGCCTGCACGAGCTCCAGGAGCAGGCACCAACCACTGCTGTGGGCTCAGGGGTGGGCATGAGCCACCAATGCCATCGCAGCCTCCAGGGGCACGAGTGAGCCACCACCACACCGAGAGCTCTGGGAGCGGGTGCCAGCTGCCACCTTTGTGGGCTCTGGGAGAGAACGCCAGCCACTGCCTCTGCACACCCCCTATCAGTGGGATAACAGCCAGCACACACTGAGGAAAGAGACAGCAGGCATCCATACTAAAAACAACGCTTACACCAAAAATATTAAAACCACACAAGCTACACAGGGCTGCTCCTACATATAAACAGCCCTCCAAGACCACAGTAGATAAGTGTTTCTCCTAAACTCACAGAGTAAGGGAAATATAAGTAAAACAAAGAAGCAGAGGGACCACTCCCAGTTAAAAGACCAAGAGAATTTCCCTGAAAGAACAAACAATGAAATAGACCTCTTCAGTCTAACAGACGCTGAGTTCAAAAAGGAGATAATGAAAATACTGAAGGAATTAAGAAAGTTTATCGACAGAAATGCAGAATACTGTAAAAAAAGAGCTAGAAACTATAAAGAGGAGCCAAGAAAAATTAAAAACTCATTTGCTGAGATGAAAGCTGAGCTAAAGGCAATGAACAGCAGAATGAATAATGCAGAAGAACAAATAAGTCATCTGGAAGATAGAATAATGAAAATCACCCAATCAGAACAGCAGATAAAAAGGCAAATTAAGGGCTTCCCTGGTGGTGCAGTGGTTGAGAGTCCACCTGCCGATGCAGCGGACACGGGGTTCGTGCCCCGGCCCAGGAGGATCCCACATGCCGCGGAGCGGCTGGGCCCGCGAGCCATGGCCGCTGAGCCTGCGCGTCCGGAGCCTGTGCTCCACAACGGGAGAGGCCGCAACAGTGAGAGGCCCATGTACTGCAAAAAAAAAAAAAAGAAAAAGAAAAAAAAAGAAAGGCAAATTTAAAAAAAAAATGAAAGCAATATAAGACATGTATGGGATAATATAAAGCTTGCCAATCTACCCATAATAGGGATTCCAGAGGAGAAGACAGAGAAAAAGGGATCGAAAATGAATTTGAAGAAATTATGTCTGAAAAATTCTCAAACCTAAAGAAGGAAACATAAATCCAGATACAGGAAGGAGAGTCCCAAACAAGATGAACCCAAACAGACCTACACCAAGACATATTGTAATTAAAATGGCGAAAGTTAAAGAGAGGATTCTGAAGGCAGCAAAAGAAAAACAAAGTCTTAGTTACAAGGGAACCCCCATAAGGCTATCAGCTGATTTCTCTACAGAAATGTTACAGTACAGAAGGGAGTGGCAAGATATATTCAAATTCCTAAAAGGGAAAAATGTGCAACCTAGAATACTATACCCAGCAAGATTATCATTTAGAATAGAAGGAGACAAAGAATTTCTCAGATAAGCAAAAACTAAAAATACAGCAATACTAAACCTATCCTAAAAGAAGTATTGAAAGGTCTTCTCTAAATAGAAGAGAAGCAAGAATGTATAGAAAAGAGAAAATCACAATTGGAAAGGACTAGGACTTCCAATACTATGTTGAGTAGAAGTGGTGAGAGTGGGCATCCTTGTCTTGTTCCAGATTTTAGTAGGAATGCTTTCAGTGCTTCCTGCTAAATGTCATCGGTGCCATTTATGGCATCGGTGGCTTATTTAAATCACTTAAGTCAGTACACAGATTTTTTAAAAATCAAAACATTTTTGTGAAAACGATGACAATGAACAGCAAAAGGATAAACATGAAGATGTAAAAGAGGACATCAAAATCATAAAATGTGGGGCAGGAAAGTAAGAAAATGTAGATTCTTTTTTTTTCAGATGTGTTTGAGCCTATATGACTATCAGTCTAAAGCAAGTAGATACAGGAAGGGGTTAACATACTTGAAAAACAGAATAACCACAAATCAAAAACACAGTAGATTCACAAAAACCAAAAAGAACACAAGCATAAAATAAAAGGAAATCATCAAACCACAAAAAGCAAAACAAAAGGAAAAAGAAAGGAACAAAGAAACACAGAATCAACTGGTAAACAAGGTTTAAAATGGCAATAAATACGTATCTATCAATAATTACCTTAAATGTCAATGGACTAAATGCTCCAATCAAAAGACACAGAGTGGTGGACTGGATTAAAAAACAAAAGCCTACAATATGCTGCCTACAAGAGACCCACTTTAAGGCAGGAGACACACATAGATTGAAAGTGAGGGGATGGAAAAAGATATTTCATGCAAATAAAAATGACAAGTAGGGGTCACAATACTCATATCAGACAAAACAGACTTCAAAACAAAGGCCATAAAGAAAGATAAAGATATATTACTATATAATGATAAAAGGATCAATACAAAAAGAGAATTTTACACTCATTAACATATATGCACCTAATACAGAAGCACCCAAATATATAAAACAAATACTAACAGACATAAAGGGAGAAATTGACAGGAATACAATAATAGTAGGAGACTTTAACATCCCACTCATATCAATGGAAATATCTTCTAGACAGAAAATCAATACGGCAACACAGATCCTAAATGATAAAATTGAACAGTTAGACTTAACTGATATTTTCAGGACATGACAACTAAAAAAAACCAGAATACACATTCTTTTCAAGTGCACATGGAACATTCTCTAGAGCTGACCATATACTAGGGCACAAAACAAGCCTCAACAAATTGAAGAGTATAGAAATTATCTCAAACATCTTTTCTGACAACAATGGCATGAAACTAGAAATCAACCACAGAAAAAGAAATGAGAAAAAAACGACTACATGGAGACTAAACAACATGCTATTAAAAAAACAGTGGGTCAATGACAAAATCAAAGAGGAAATTAAAAAATACCTTGAGACAAATGACAAAGAAAACACAACCAAACAAAATCTATAGGATGCAGCAAAAACAGTTCTTAGAGAGAAGTTCATAGTGATACAGGCCTTCCTCAAGAAACAACAAAAACCCAAATAAATAACCTAACCTACCACCTAAAAGAATTACAAAAAGAACAAACAAAACATAAAGTCAGCAGAAAGAAGGAAATAATAAAGATCAGAGAGGGAATAAATAAAATAGAGATTACAAAACTACAGAAAAAAAAAATAAAACCAAGAGCTGGTTTGCTGAAAGGGTAAACAAAATTGACAAACCTCTGAACAGGCTCACCAAGAAGAAAAGAGAGAGAACCCAAATAAACAAAATAAGAAATGAAAAAGGAGGGACTTTCCTGGTGGTGTAGTGGTTAAGAATCCACCTGCCAATGCAGGGGGCATGAGTTCGATCCCTGGTCTGGGAAGATCCCACTTGCCACGGAGCAACTAAGCCCGTGCGCCACAACTACTGAGCCTGCGCTCTACAGCCTGCAAGCCACAACTACTGAAGTCCGTGTGCCTAGAGCCCATGCTCCTCAACAAGAGAAGCCACCACAATGAGAAACCCATGCACCGCAACAAAGAGTGGCCCCTGCTCGCTGCAATTAGAGAAGGCCCGCACGCAGCAACGAAGACCCAACACAGCCAAAAATAAATAACAAAATAAAAATAAATAAACTTATTTTTAAAAAAAGAAATGAAAAAGGAGAAATCTCAACTGATACCACAGAAATACAAAAAAAAAAAAAAACAAGAAAAAAAACAGAGAATACTGTGAAAATTATATGCCAACAAATTCAACAACCTAGATGAAATGGACAAGTTTTTAGAAACATAGAGCCCACTAAAACTGAATCAAGAAGAAACAGATAATTTGAACAGACTGACCTCTAGAAGTGAAATAGAACCTGTAATTTTAAAACCCTCTACAAACAAAAGTCCAGGACCAGATGGCTTCACAGGCAAATTCTACCAAACATACAAAGAAGAACTTTTACCAATACTTCTCAAACTCTTCCAAATGATTCAAGAGGAGGGAACACTCTCAAAGACATTCTATGAAGCCACCATCACCCTGATACCAAAACCAGACAAAGATAGCACCAAAAAAGAAAATTAGAGGCCAAAATCTTTGATGAATATAGATGCAAAAATTCTCAACAAAATACTAGCAACCCGAGTCCAATATACATAAAAAAGATCATACACCACGACCAAGTGGGATTCATCCCAAGTTCATAAGGATGGTTCAACAAATGCAATTCAATCAATAAGATACACCACACCAACAAAATAAAAGACAGAAACCACATGATCATCTCAATAGATGCAGAAAAAGCATTTGACAAAATTAACATCAATTCATGATAAAAACTCTTACCAAAGTGGGTATAGAGGGAACGTATCTCAACATAATAGCAAAATTATTACAAACCCACAGCCAACAGAATACTCAATGGTGAAAAACTGAAAGGCTTCCTGCTAAAATCTGGAACAAGACAAGGATGCCACTCTCACCACTTCTACACAACATAGTATTGGAAGTCCTAGGCCCAGCAATCAGACAAGAAAAAGAAATGAAAAGTATCCAAATTGGAAGGGAAGAAGTAAAATTGTTATTATATGCAGATAACATGATACTATATATAGAAAACCCTAAAGACTCCACACAAAAACTACTAGAACTGATAAATGAATTCATCAAGGTAGCAGGATACAAGATTAATATACAGAAATCGGTTGCATTTCTTTACACTAACAATGAAATATCAGAAAGGGAATGTAAAAAAACAATACCTTTTAAAATCACACCAAAAAAAATAAAATAGGAATAAACTTGACCAAGGAGGTGAAAGACTTATATGCTGAGAATTATAAAACATTAATAAAGAAAATTAAAGATGATTCAAAGAAACAGAAAGATATCCCATGCTCTTGGATTGGAAGAATTAATATGGTTAAAATGGCCATACTACCCAAAGCAGTCTACAGAATTAATGCGATCCCTATCAAATTACCCATGACATTTTACACAGAACTAAAACAAATAATTCCAAAATTTATATGGAACCATAAAAGACCCAGAATTGCCAAAGCAATCCTGAGGAAAAAGAACAAAGCAGGAGGGGACTTCCCTGGTGGTACAGTGGTTAAGAATCTGCCTGCCAATGCAGGGGACATGAGTTCGATCCCTGGTCTGGGAAGCTCCCACATGCCGTGGAGCAACTAAGCCCATGTGCCACAACTACTGAGCCTGCGCTCTAGAGCCCACAAGCCACAACTACTGAGTCCACGTGCCACAACTACTGAAGCCCGCGTGCCTAGAGCCTGTGCTCTACAACAAGAGAAGCCACCGCAGTGAGAAGCCCGTGCACCACAATGAAGAGTAGCTCCCACTCGCCACAACTAGAGAAAGCCTGCGCACAGCAACAAAGACCCAACACAGCCATAGATAGATAGATAGATAGATAAATAAATACATAAATAAAATTTTAAAAGAAGAACAAAGCAGGAGGCATAACTGTCCCAGACTTCAGACAATACTACTAAGCTACAGTAATCAAAACAGTGTGGTACTGGCACAAAAACAGATATATGGTCAATGGAACAGAATACAGAGCCCAGAAATAAACCCACACACCTATAGGTAAATAATCTTCGACAAAGGAGGCAAGAATATACAATGGGAAAAGGACAGTCTCTTCAGCAAGTGGTGCTGGGAAAGTTGGACAGCCACACGTAAATCAATAAAGTTAGAACACACCCTCACACCATACACAAAAAGTAACTCAATATGGCCTAAAGACTTAAACATAAGACATGACACCATAAAACTCCTAGAAGAGAACATAGGGAAAGCATTCTCTGACATAAATCATACCAATGTTTTCTTAGGTCAGACTCCCAAGGCAATAGAAATAAAAAAATAAATAAACAAATGGGACCTAATCGAACTTACAAGCTTTTGCACAGCAAGGGAAGCCGTTAAGAAAATGAAAAGACAACCTACTGAATGGGAGAAAATATTTGCAAACAATGCAGCCAACAAGGACTTAATTTCCAAAATATACAAACAGCTCATACAACTCAACAACAAACCACCCAATCGAAAAATTGGCAGATCTTAATAGACATTTCTCCAAAGAAGACATACAGATGGCCAGTAGGCACAGGAAAAGATGCTCAACATTTCTAATTATTAGAGAAATGCAAATCAAAACTACTTGAGTACCACCTCACACTGGTCAGAACGGCCATCATTAAAAAAATCTACAAATAACAAATGCTGGAGAGAGTGTGAAGAAAAGAGAACCCTCCTACACTGTTAGTGGGAATGTAAGTTGGTGCAGCCACTGTGGAAAACAGTATGGAGGTTCCTTAAAAAAGGAAAAATAGAAGGGAATTCCCTGGCGGTCCAGTGGTTACGACTCCACACTTTCACTGCTGAGGGCCCGGGTTCGATCCCTTGTCAGGGAACTAAGATCCCACAAGCCATGTGGCGCAGTCAAAAAAAAAAAAACAAAACTAAAAACAGAATTACCATATGATCCAGCAATCCCAATCCTGGGCATATATCCAGACAAAACTATAATTCAAAAAGATACACACACCCTATGTTCAGAGCAGCACTATTCACAACAGCCAAGACATGGAAATAACATAAATGTCCACTGACAGATGAATGGATAAAGAAGATGTGGTACATATATATGCAATGGAATACTACTCAGCCATAAAAAAGAATGAAATAGGACTTTCCTGGTGGTGCAGTGGTTAAGAATCTGCCTGCCAATGCAGGGGGTACAGTTCCGAGCCCTGATCCGGGAAGATTCCACATGCCACGGAGCAACTAAGCCCGTGTGCCACAACTACTGAGCCTGTGCTCTAGAGCCCTCAAGCCACAACTACTGAGCCCGTGTGCCACAACTACTGAAGCCCGCGCGCCTAGAGCCCGTGCTCCACAACAAGAGAAGCCACTGCAATGAGAAGCCTGCGCACCGCAACGAAGAGTAGCCCCCACTCACCACAACTAGAGAAAGCCTGCACGCAGCAACGAAGACCCAACGCAGCCAAAAAAAAAGAACAAAATAATGCCATTTGCAGCTAGAGATTATCATGCTAAATGAAGTCAGAAAGAGAAAGACAAATACCATATGATATCACTTACATGTGGAATCTAAAATATGACACAATTGAACCTATTTATGAAACAGAAACAAACTCATAGACATAGAGAACAGACTTGTGGTTGCCAAGAGGGAAGGGGAGTGGGGGAGGGATGGAGTGGGAAGCTGGGGTTAGCAGATGTAAGCTATTATATATAGAATGGATAAACAACAAGGTCCTACTGTATAGCACAGGGAACTATATTCAATATCCTGTGATAAACCATAATAGAAAAGAATATTTTTTAAAAAGAATGTATATATATGTATAACTGAATCAGTTTGCTGTACAGCAGAAATTAACACAACATTGTAAAGTCAACCATACATCAATAAAAAACAGAATGTCAAAGCAGTACAATACTATTATAAAATAAAAGCTCTAGTATTTCACGTTAGCTCATAGTTTATTATACTTCCCAAGTTTCCCATCTTTAAACAACTATGCCAAGAACCTTTCAACATATTAAAAACTCTTCCCCAAGTCACCAATATGTTAATTAAAAGGCTTCCATTATCAAAACAGGTAAATATGTATAGTAATCACAAACGTATAATCCAAAAAAATCCTTTACCTCCACATGTCAGAATACAAAAAGTACGACTTCCTTCTTTTGGTTACTTTTTGCACAATTACAATATAAAAATATGGCCTATCACTACATTATTCTTCTCAATCACTTTTGAGATTAACAGATGACTTATGTGGTGTTCAAGAAAGTACATACCAAAGAAAAGACTTTGTGTCAGAAATACAAAAATCTCTAATCACTAATATGTTTAAACTAAAATTTTAGTTTTTATATTTAATATTTAATTTTTCATTCAATAGTAAATGGTTCATTCATAAACAATAATTGTTATAGTCCCATGCTTTTATAAATAAAACATGTAATCAAAGGAATAAATAATTTTCCACAAAAGTTAAAATATCAGGAACTCTTATTAATAATTTTGTATGTTATATTCTGAAGTTTAAAACCATTTCAAATTTATATTTATTCACTCATTTGCCTACTATGTGAAAAACACATAAATAAAATATTAGCTCTCCTAAATAGTTTACAATTTAGTTGGAGAAACTAATTGGTATACAATAATATAAAGAAGACCACATACGAATGCTGAGCCAAGTAGAGACAAAATTATGTAGAAATACAGAATAAGGTACAATTAATTGTGGCCATGGGAGATAGCAAATATGAAAACTTCACAGAGGAAGGAGCATTGGTGCTATGTCTTGAAGAATAAGTAGGTTTCCAATAAGGCAAAGACGGGATTCTAGACAGAAAGAAGAACATGAACAAAAGCACAAGTGTCATGAAGATGTATGTTCAGGGAACAGCAAGTATTTCCATGTGGCTGAGGTAGAGAGTGAGTAAGAGGATGTAGAGGTCACTTAGGATGTGGGCAGACATACATGACCTCAAATGACATGCCAAGGAGTCTGGCCAATAGTGGTGCTTAATAAAATGTTTGTGCTGAACTAAGCCGAAATATAATAGCTGTGTAGGTTCTACACAGCTAGTCACTCCTCTTACCAACCCTGTAACCAACAAACTGAATTTCTGAAGCCTATTCGTCTATGTTCTCTACACAAATAGAAAGCATCAAAAAAAATAATTCACTTATATATTAAATAAAGAATACTCACTGAAAATAATTATTTCTTACCAATGTAAGGTTTGGATTTTTGTCACTTAGATATATCTAGCACCTAGAAAAGTGCCTGGTATATAGTAGGTATTCAACAAATATTTAATAGACCATGATATATTTTAGCTACATACATGTTATCTTTTCTAATAGTAATAATAATCCATAATCAATACTGGTAAAGTTACCATACAGAAATTGGCCCTGCATAACAAAATGATCTTCAAACCCCAACTTACAGTCTATTTCTTTGAATAATAAAATAACTTAATACCCAGAGTCCAACTCATACCTGACTTAGATGATGACATTTGGGAATTTTTGAGTTGGTGATACTTAAATGAGATTTTGGATTTAGAATTGATCTTGGAATGGGTGAAGACTTGAGAATGTTGGAGTGAGATAAATGTATTTTGTGTATGAAACAGACATCAATTTTAGGGGGCCAGAGAGTGGACTATTGTGGGTTCAATAGTGTCCCCCCCACCAAATTCATGTCCACCCAAAACTCCAGAATGTGACCTTATTTGGAAATAGGGTCTTAGCAAAGGAGCTAATACTGGAGTAGGATAAACCCTAGGTCCAATATTGGTGTCCCTACAAGAAGAGAGGATATACAGAGACACACAGGGAAGAAGACCATACGATGGAGGCAGAGATTGGAGTGATGAAGCTACAAGCCAAGGAGCACCAAGGATTGTTAACAAACACCAGAAGCTGGAAGAGAGTCACAGAATAGATTCCCTCTCAGAGGCCCTAGAGGGAATCACCCCTGCCAACTACTTGATTTTGGACTTCTGGTCTCCAGAACTGCGAGAGAATCAATTTCTGTTGTTACAAGTCAACAAGTTTAGGATAATTTATTGTGGCAGCTCAGGCAAATAATACACATGGAAAAAGGAATTTTGCAGATGTAATTAAGGCTCAAATTAGTTAACCTTAAGCTATGGGTATTATCTCAGTGGACCTGACCTAATCACAGGAGCCATCCAGGTCTACAGGTTAGAGACAGAAGAAATCAGAGATTCAAAGCACGAGCAGAGTATAATGCACTACTGTTGGCTTGAAGATGGAGGAATAGCAAGTGGCAAGGAATGAATGTGGTCTCTAGAAGCAGAGAGCAATCTTGGATTGACAGCCAGCAAAGAAACAAGGACCTCAGTCCCACTACCACAAGAGTGAGGATGGAAGCAAATTTTCCCCCAGAGTCTCCAGCAAAGAATTCATCAGGCTGACATCCTGAGCAGAGAATCCATCCATGCCATCCAGACAACTGACCTACAGAACTCTGAGTTAATTAACAGGTACTGTCTTCAACTGCTACATTTGTGGTAATTTCTTAAGCATAAATAGAAAGCTAATACACAATGGCTCACATTTAGTGAGGAGAAATGCCAGACTGTCATGGCAGACAGTGGAAGACAGGATTAAAAGCCTCAGAGGAGTGAGCTTGCTTCAGTGGATGTACTATTAGGGCTCAAGAACTCTCCAGAGGACTATGTTGAGAGGAGGGCCCAGAAGATACACATTTTATCAGAGCAACAAGGAGTGTGCTGCTGGGAGGGCACTAGCAGCACTCATGAGTTCACTGGTGGCTTCCCTCCCTAGGCCAGGGCTGACAGTAGGAGAGGCCATTATAGAACTGGGCTCACTGAGAGCAATGAGAATAAAGATCCTGAAACAACAGAGGCGAAGTGGGCAAAGTACCCATCAGAAGCCAGGTGTATGTGATTACTGATTACCTTAATGAGCACCAAGGCTAGAAGAGCAATCCAATCCCACTCATGCACTGTTTATCTTCCCTATACTCCACCTTTACTAGTAACAGAAAATCAAAACACAGAATACAACCTATCAGGACCTAACCTTCAAGCTCACAGACTGTTCACTATTAGAAAATATTTAGCATTAATTCACCACCATGTTAAAATGTCAGATGAGAAAAAACATTTGATCATATCATTAAATGCTGCAAAGGCTTTTGATAAAACTAGGCATCCATTAGTGATTTTAAAAATCTCTTATTACGATCCTGGCATAAGCATAGACATACAGATCAATGAAACAGAATTGAGAGGCCAGAAATAAGCCCATTCATCTATGATCAACTGATTTTCAACAGGGGTGCCAAGACCATTCACTGTAGAAAGAATAGTCTCTTCAACAAACGGTGCTGGGACAACTGGATATCCACATGCAAAGGAATGAAGTTGGACCCCTACCTCATAACATATACAAAAATTAATCAAAATGGATAACAGACATAAACGTAAGAGCTAAGATTACAAAATGGTTGGAAGAAAACATAGGCATAATTCTTCATGACCTTGCATTAAATAACAGTTTCTTAGATATGATACCTAAAGCACAAGCAATAAAATAAAAAACAAATAAATCGGACTTCTTCAACATTATAAACTTTTATGCATCAAAGGACATTATCAAGAAAGTAAAAAGACAGCCCACAAATGGGAGATAATAATTGCAAGTTATATATGTGATAAGGGTATGATATACAAAACATATAAGGGAGTCTTACAATTCAACAATAAAAAAGACAAATACAGTCATCCCTTGGTATGAAGGGGATTGGTTCCAGGACACCCCTTGGATACCAAGATCCACAGATGCTCAAATACCTTATATAAAATGGTGTAGTATTTGCATATAACCTAAGCACATGCTCCTGTATACTTTAAATTATCTCTAGACTACTCATAATACCTAATACAATGTAAATGCTATGTAAATAGTTGCAGCAAATTCAAGTTTTGCTTTTTGTAAATTGCTGGAATTTTTTTCCAAATATTTTCAATCTGTAGTTGGTTGAATCCTCAGATGTGGACCCCTCAGACATGGAAGGCCAATTGTAACACAATTTTTTTTAATAAATTTACTTATTGTATTTATTTATTTTTGGCTGCGTTGGGTCGTCGTTGCTGCTCATGGGCTTTCTCTAGTTGCAGCAAGCTGGGGCTACTCTTCGTTGCAGTGTGCAGGCTTCTTGTTGCGGTGGCTTCTCTTGTTGTGGAGCATGGGCTCTAGGCACGAGGGCTTCAGCAGCTGTGGCATGTGGGCTCAGTAGTTGTGGCTCGCGGGCTCTAGAACACAGGCTCAGTAGTTGTGGCACATGGGCTTAGTTGCTCCACAGCATGTGGGATCTTTCTGGACCAGGGCTCGAACTCGTGTCCCCTGCCTTGGCAGGCGGATTCTTAACCAGTGCGCCACGAGGGAAGTCCCATAATACAGTCTTTAAATGGGCAAAGAACCTGAAGACATTGTCCAAAGAAGATATATAAATAGTTAATAAGCACATGAAAAGAAGCTCAACATCATTAGTTCCCAGGAAAATTCAAATCAAAACCACAGTGACCAAGATTGGCCAAGATGGCAGAGTAGGAAGACTCTGAGCTCACTTCTTCTCACAAGCACACCAAAATCACAACTATCTGCAGAACAACCATTGATGAAAAAGTCTGGTACCTACCAGAAAAGATCTTCTACAACTAAAGACATAAAGAAAGAGCCACAAGACAGGTAGGAGGGGAAGACTTGAAATATAGCTAAGTTCCATAACCCCAGGTGGGTGACCCACAAATTGGAGAATAATTATATCGCAGAGGTTCTCCCACAAGAGTGACAGTTATGAGCGCCACGTCAGGCTCCCCAGCCTGGGGGTCTGGCACCAGGAAGACAAGGCCCCAGGGCATTTGGCCTTGAAGGCCAGTGGGACTTAATTTCGGGAATCCCACAGGACTGGGAGAAATAGAGACTTCACTCTTAAATGGCACACACAAAATCTCACATGTTCTGGAACCCAGGGAAAAAGCAGTAATTTGATAGGAGCCTGGGCCAGGCCTATCTGCTGGTCTTGCAGAGTCTCTCAGAGAGGTGAGGGGCGGCTGCACTCACCCTGGGTGCACAGACACTGGTGGCAGCCATTCTTGGGAGTTCCTTCTACCACATGGATGCTGATACTGGCAAACACCATTGTGGAATCCTCCCTCTAGCTCATTAGCACCAAGACCTGGCCCCACACAACCCAACAGCCTTTAGGTGCCAGTGCTGGGACAAATCAGGCCAAGCAACTAATTGGGTGGGATACAGCACCACCCATCAGCAGACAGACTGCCTAAAGACCTCCACATCTGCCTCTGGACACAGCCGTGCCCAATAGAGGGCCCAGGGCCCATTTCCACCCACCAGTGAGCAAGCACCAGCCCCAGAATCCTCTGGGCCTTGGCTCCTCTAGCCTCTGGACCAGGCTGACCCAACGTGGGCAGACACCAGATGCAAGAAAACCACAATCCCACAGCCTGCAAACCTATTCTGTCCAGACCAGGCCAGACCCTGCCCTGGGACCAGCTGGGCCTTGGCCCTGCCCATTAACAGGCCAACACAAGCTTCAGGACACCCCAGACTCTGTACCCAACTGTGTCAAGATCTGCTCCCCTTCCCTACCTCACCCCCAGCCATGTTATATCAGCTCTGGGATGTCTGGGCCCTGCAACCAGACTCCAGGACCTGGCTCTTGATGTCAGTAGTCCAGCACTAACCCTAGGACCCAGCTTCAACCACCAGTGGGTGGGTATCCCATAGATTTTGTAAGGTTGTGTTTTCATTTTCATTTGTCTTGAGGCATTTCCTCATTTCTTCTTTGATTTCATTGTTGATCCATTGGTTTCTTAGTAGCATGTTGTTTAGTCTCCATGCGTTCATTCTTTTTCTGTTTTTCTTTCTGTGGTTGATTTCTGGTTTCATACTGTTGTGGTCAGATAAGATGTTTCAAATAATTTCTATCCTTTTAAATTTGTTGAGGTTTTTTTTTTATGACCTAGTATGTGGTCTATCCTAGAGAACATTCCATGTGCCCTTGAAAAGAATCTGTATTCTGGCTTTTTTGGAAGTAGTGTTCTGTAGATATCAATTAAGTCCTACTGATCTACTGTGTCATTTAGAACCTCTGTTGCCTTACTGATTTTTTGTCTGGATGATCTGTCCATTGATGTCAATGGGGTGTTAAGGTCTACTATTATTGTATTATTGTCAGTTTCTCCCTTTGTATCTGTTAGTATTTTCAAAGAACTTATACCTACCCGTCTCAAACTATTCCAAAAAATTGAAGAGGGAACACTCCCAAATTCATTCTGAAGCCACCATCACCCTGATACCAAAACCAGACAAAAACACTACAAAAAATGAAAACCACAGGCCAATATCTTTGATGAATATAGATGCAAAAGCTTCAAAACAAGATATTAGCAAACAAAATCCAACAATATGTAAAAAGGATAATACACCATGATCAAGCTGTAATCATTCCAGGGTAGCAAGGAGAGCTCAATATACGCAATCAGTCAATGTGATGATACACCACGTTAACAAAAGGAAAGACAAAAACCACATGATCATCTCAATAGACAGAAAAAGCATTTGACAAAATTCAACACCCATTCTTGATAAAAACTGTCACAGAAGTGGGTATAGGGGGAACATATTTCAATATAATAAAAGCCATTTATGACAAACCCACAGCCAACATAATACTGAACAGTGAAAAGCTGAACGCCTTCCCACTAAATTTAGGAACAAGACAAGGATGCCCAGTTTCACCACTTCTACTCAACATAGTATTGGAAGTCCTAGCCCCAACAATCAGATAAGAAAAAGAAATGAAAGGTATCCAAATTGGAAGGGAAGAGGTAAAATTGTCACTATTTGGAGATGACATGATACTCTATATAGAGAACCCTAAAGTCTCCACACAAAAACTATGAGAATAAATGAATTCAGCAAGGTAGTAGGATACAATATTAATATACAGAAATTTGTTGCATTTCTTTACACTAACAATGAAATTTCAGAAAGTAAAAAAAAAATCCTGTTTAAAACTGCGTCAAAAAATATACCTAGGAATAAACTCAATCAAGGCAGTAAACACCTATATGCTGAAGACTATAAAACTTTGATAAAGAAACTGAAGATGATTCAAAGAAATGAAAAGATATCCCATGCACTTGGATTGGAAGAATTAATATTTTTAAAATGGCCATACTACTCAAAGCAATCTACAGATTTAATGCAATCCTTATCAAAATACCCATGACATTTTTCACAGAACTAAAACAAATAATCCTAAAATGTATATGGAACAACAAAAGGCCCAGAATTATCAAAGCAATCCTGAGGGAAAAGAACAAAGCAGGAGGCATAACCCTCCAGACTTCAGACTATACTACAAAGTTACAGTAATCAAAACAGTGTGCTGTTGGCACAAAAACAGACATACAGTTCAGTGGAACAGAACAGACAGCCCAGAAATAAACCCACACACCTATGATCAATTAATCTTTGACAAAACAGGCAAGAATATACAATGGAGAAAAGACAGTCTCTCTTGAAGACTTGTTGATGTGGTATTGGGAAAGCTGGACAGCTACCTGTAAATCAATGAAATTACAACACTCTCTCACACCACACACAAAAATAAACTCAAAATGGTTTAAAGACCTAAATATAAGATTTGACACCATAAAACTCCGAGAAGAGAACATAGGCAAAACATTCTCTGACATAAACTGTAGCAGTATTTTCTTAGATCAGCCTCCCAACGCAATAGAAATAAAAACAAAAATAAACAAATGGGACCTAATCAAACTTACAAGCTTTTGCACAGCAAGGGAAACCATTAAAAAAATGAAAAGACAACCTAAGGAATGGCAGAAAATATCTGCAAACAATGCAACCAACAAGGACTTAATTTCCAAAATATACAAACAGCTCATACAATTTAACAACAAAAAAACAAACAACCCAATCGAAAAACTGGCAGAAGACCTTAATAGACATTTCTCCAAAGAAGACATACAGATGGCCAGTAGGCACATGAAAAGATGATCAATGTTGCTAATTATTACAGAAATGCAAATCAAAACCACAATGAAGCATCACCTCACACTGGTCAGAATGGCTGTCATCAAAAAGTCTACACATAATAAATGCTAGAGAGGGTGTGGAGATGTTCCTCTATTTTTGCCATATTACATTCTTAGAACCTTATCCCTGACAGACAAATCAAGAGTCATCCACACTAACGATTTTGGTCATATACCTGAAATAATTCTCTTTGCCACTAGATGGAGATTTAGTTAATGCTGTGTTGAGAAGCTGGCAGAAAAAAGGTTGGCTGTTAGCTACCAACAAGAATTACTAAATAAGGAAGCAAAGTAAGAAGGGAAATACGGATGTGGTTACAAACATGTCCACCTGTGAACTGGCAAAGGAAAAATATCTAATTAAAAGGAGAGAGCAAACCATATACATATTAAGATGCTACTATAAGAATTACAGTAAAAGTTCAGAACAGGAGAAATAAGTAAAAAATAGGAGACATTTTAAAATACCTTATTAACTGTCACAGTCTTGAAGAACTAATTGGTATCATATAGTAATCTTAAATATACTCCTTATCTTGACGTCCAGAGTTTGGATGGAGTATTACTGTTTTTCTTCTCTGCCCCTAGTTTATTATAGCATTTTACCCAGAAGCTACTATGGCTATTCAAGCTATTCTTATCTTAGTCCTTGTGGGTACCAAAGGCTAAATGGGTCTAAGAAACATGTTTTCAGATAATAAACATCCAATTTTCTCTCTATTTTCTAAGGTTATTTTATACTCTTACTTTTCTTCTACTGAAGCACAGATGTATCTAAAACTCAGGGTATAAAGTTTATACTCAATTTATCCAGAAATTAATCAAGTCTAAGCCCAAATGCCTTTAGCCTTATTTAACAATAACAACAAAAACAAGAATCTTTTAGTGTACAAGAGAATGCACATGCCAAGCCATTGTAAAGGCTTTACAGAATCTACTTTCAAGTTGTAAGAAGTTAGGCTATTTGGTCATATTAAAGTCTAATAAAAAGGAACTGAAACGTCTTCTACTTCTAACTCAGAAAATCAAAATTTTTCACTTTCAAAAATATTTGGTTGAGGTGTTTAGAAGAATCCTTCCTTTCTTACCTATAAGATTGTACTTTAGTCCCGTGGTCTTGAAATTCCAGTGCTTTCTTAACAACAGCTTCATTTTCTTCTGGATAAACTGAATATGTGCAGTAAACAACTGCTTGAGCTCTAGTAACTACATTTAAAGAAGATGGAATTAATATAATGACCCCAGTAACAATCCTAAACAAATCTGTTATGTTTTCAAACGTCTGTCTGTACTAATACCACATGGTTTTGATAGGAATTATTTCTATAGATGCTTGCATGGCTCCCCTTTAAAGCATGTATTAGGAATGTAGGCTGTGGCCAATAAATAAAATAAATCTAACTGGATTGTATGGAAATCTAATCAAATGTGACCAACCTACTTACAAACACAAACAAATAAATACTGCAGATTACCATAAGCTTGACACTCCCAGCTATTCTTCCACAAGCCATACCACGTAACTAGTTAAAAGGACTCTAGAAACAGACAGACTTAGATGTGAATCCCAATTCTGTAACTTACTGCTGTATGAACCTGGGAAAATTACTTAACTCTCCAATTCATCAACTGTAAAATGAGGTAATCTTATTACCTGCAACTCACTCACTTATTCACACTTACTGAGCACCTACTATGTGCTAGGCAGTGTTCTCACCATTCAATATACACACACAAAAATCCCTGCCCCAGGGAGCTTATTTTCTATGTTTCATTGACATAAGACAAATAAATAAGAAAATTAGGGAACTCCCTGGTGGTCCAGTGGTTAGGACTCAGCGCTCTCATTGCCAGAGGCCCAGGTTCGATCCCTGGTTGGGGAACTAAGATCCTGCAAGCCAAGCAGTGGCACAGCCCAAGTAAAAATACACACACACACACACACACACACACACACACACACACACACACACATATAGCATTAGGAAGTGACAAATGCTATAGAGCAAATCAAAGCAGATACAGAGGACAGTTAGTTTCAAAAGATTATCCTGCAATTTTAAATAGAGTAATCAGAGAAAGAAGTTTAAAAATGCATTATTTATCAACTTCCTCATCTTCCAATCAACTCATTTCATAGATCATATACATACTATCATATTCAAATAAATATTTTTAATAACATCAATTAAAGGGGCAGAACGCCTCTGTGTTTTCTATTTTGCCTTATTTCTACTTCACATATGTTATATCTTCATATATTAAATCATCTATACCCTATACTTACCTTTGAGCCTTTGGAGGTCAGGATTTATCCACACTCATATCCCTAACAACCAGCTTAATATCTGACCCAGAGCAGGCATTTGATAAACATGCACTGAATTAATTAAAGTTTATATAATTTCTCAGAGACTTCTAGATTTCCATATCTATGTGTGGAAGGGCATTGGTACTCAACATCTAAATGGTACTCAAAATCTAAATGCAGTGATTGAAGCAATAATATAAATACTTAAAGAGCCTTGTTACTCAGACTTAAAGAGATCTAGCCTTTATCTGTAATTGCATCTCTCTGTTCTCTTTTTAGTACTAAGAGAAGTAAGAGTTTGATTAAAATTGGGATTATAGAAGAGTTAGGGGCAGGCACAATGACAACGGAAAAATTACATCAAGTAAGGAGCCAAAGAAAAGAAATAAAGAAGATGAAACTGTACAACAATGGATGTATGTAATTATTTTACTTCAGCATTAAAGAAAACTGTAAATTATTCTTGCTAACCTATGTTTAAAATGATAGTAAAGCATATATTTTTGAGAATTAAATTGGTAAAAATAAATATTTTGTTATTTGAAGGAACTGAGTGTTCTGAAAAATTCACTTATGGTTCACACATGATTGCCTGAATATAACAGATAAATGAAGTATTAATGTTTCTAAGATTTACAACATATTTTCATATTACACTGATAACAAACTTACATTTCATTGCATGTGTTAGCTGTTCATATTGCTGTTGAGCAAGAACATGAAGTTTATCTTCTGATGGGCCTCCTTGAGAGAAATCTTTAAGTAAACCTGTATCTAAAAGGAAATAAATGCTTTTAAATATATCACTATTAGATGTTTTTCATATATTGCTATTATCACATTATTTAATATTTTAATCATTTTCCCTATTAATGACAGTTTTCATGGAAAATATTTATCAAAAATAAATAGGCAGGGGACTTGCCTGGTGGCGCAGTGGTTAAGAATCCACCTGCCAATGCGGGGGACACGGGTTCAAGCCCTGGTCTGGGAAGATCCCACATGCCACGGAGCAACTAAGCCCATGCACCACAACTACTGAGCCTGTGCCCTGGAACCCGTGAGCCACAACTACTGAAGCCTGCATGCCACAACTACTGAAGCCTACGTGCCTAGAGCCCATGCTCCGCAACAAGAGAAGCCACTGCAATGAGAAGCCCATGCATCACAATGAAGAACAGCCCCCGCTCGTTGCAACTGGAGAAAGCCCGCACACAGCAACGAAGACCCAACCAAAAATAAATGAATAAAAATAAATAAATTTTTTCAAATAAATAAATAGGCAGTATTATAAAATACTGACTTAAAAACTGAATTGATAAAGGTAATTTTGCTTAGTTTTAATATTATTTTTCCTTTTTTCTCCAAGTTCTTATGATATAGTCACCCAACCAGCCAAAATAAGTCATTTAGGTATAAAAAACAAAATACAGTCAGTCTGGGTACTAATAGAGGAAAAAAAGATTTATTTTCCAAGGTAGAAACTGATGGGCTATAGTCAGATCTGAGTAAGAAAGAACACAAAAGGATACAGTTAAAAACATTAACTTACTGAAAGAAATTTTGGAAGAAAAAACTAGAGGGCCCATGTGCAGCAACAAAGACCCAATGCAGCCAAAAATAAATAAATAAAATTAATAAAAAGAAAGAAAGAAAGAAACTCTTATAGTAATTCTTTAAATTTCTGAAATTATATATATATATATATATATTTTTTTTTTTTTTTTTTTTTTGCGGTACGCAGGCCTCTCACTGTTGTGGCCTCTCCCGTTGCGGAGCACAGGCTCTGGACGCGCAGGCTCAGTGGCCATGGCTCACAGGCCTAGCCGCTCCGCGGCATGTGGGATTTTCCCGGACCAGGGCACGAACCCGTGTCCCCTGCATCAGCAGGTGGACTCTCAACCACTGCACCACCAGGGAAGCCCCTGAAACTATTTTTAACATATTTCTTGATAATATTAACTAAGATATATTGAATACTACTCTAAATAGATTATTTTATTCAACAACCCTTGAAGCATTATTATTCATTTTAACATTGAAAAAACTGTTCAAGCATACATTAAACAACTTGTCTAAGGTCACATGGCTACTAGTTGAGAGCCAGGTTCTAGCTTGGCAATCTGACCAACCTGCTAACCCCTGTTTTATTCTGCCTCTCAGTAACTCCCTGCAGTATGAAAGCCAACTATTTATACCATATATTTGGCTATTCCCCACTCCAGTAATATCACTAAAGGTTAATTAAACTCCATTTCTTCCCAATTTAGTTTTACACTTTACATTTTTCTCTTTCATCACTTTTTAAAGGACTATTTACCCATTATTATACTCTAAAACCATATCAGCTTACCTTTTCACCCCATTTTAAAATAATTCTAAGTTGTTAGCAGAGATCGACTTCATACATTCCTCAAATATGATAATGTTTATGATAAACATTCTAAAATTGGTTGTAATGTTTTCCAATGTTAAATTGTTTTTCAAACTAATTCATGATTTCTCACGAATCTAAGTCTTTTGGATTCATCCCCACTAAATTTATGACTAATATTTCTACCATAATCACTAGGTCAGCAGTTCCTTATTTGCTCTGGCTATTACCTCATCAAAGTACAGTTTCCTTCAAAACCCTCCTTTTTTCCAGGTTTGCCAAAGACCACTTCTTGGCTTATCCGGTCACCTCTTCAAGGATTTCAAAATATTATCAATATCTAGGAAACTTTTTACTTTCCCTCTTTTTGTCATTTGTAGTTACCTTTGTGCTTCACCCACACCCCAGCCTCTAAATGATTTTTACCTATGGTTTATTTTGTTCTGCATTCCCACTTCAAGATGACCCAGGATAAGGCCAGAGTCTCACAGTAGTTCTAAGTTCTAGTTCTCTTAACTGGAATGCTTATTGTAGCTGCAGCTATTTCGTCCCCTCTTCTTACAAAATCTAATTCTTCTTTGATCATTTCCCAAAGTTAGTATGGGAATTTTCTCAGTCCACCATACTCCCATCTGAGTTGGTTAGTCTTGGAAAGAAATTTTCTGTAGCAAGACTGAATTCCACATAGTTCAGTATAAGCCCAGTTAAAAATTTTGTGGTATAGTGCAGGGGTCCCCAACCCCCAGCCACGGACCACTAGTGGTCCGTGGCCTGTTAGGAACTGGGCCACACAGCAGGAGGTGAGCAGTGGGCGAGAGAGTGAAGCTTCATCTGTATTTACAGCCTCTCCCCGTCACTCACATTACCACCTGAGCTCCACCTCCCGTCAGATCAGGGGCAGCATTAGATTCTCATAGGAATGTGAACCCTACTGTGAACTGCACATGCGAGGGATCTAGGTTGCGTGGTCCTTAAGAGAATCTAATGCCTGATGATCTGAGGTGGAGCTGAGGCAGTGATGCTAGCGCTGGGGAGCGGCTACAAATACAGATTATCATTAGCAGAGAGGTTTGACTGCACAGAGACCATAATAAATCAATTGCTTGCAGACTCATATCAAATCCCTATCAGTTATACAGATTGTCAACAAACACATGAAAGAATGCTCAACATCATTAATCATTAGAGAAATGCAAATCAAAACTACGAATGCGATATCATCTCACACAGGTCAGAATGTGATATCATCTCACACAGGTCAGAATGGCCATCATCAAAAAATCTACAAACAATAAATGCTGGAGAGGGTGTGGAGAAAAGGGAACCCTCTTGCACTGTTGGTGGGAATGTAAATTGATACAGCCACTATGGAGAACAGTATGGAGGTTCCTTAAAAAACTAAAAATAGAACTACCATACAACCCAGCAATCCCTCTACTGGGCATATACCCTGAGAAAACCATAATTCAAAAAGAGTCATGTACCAAAATGTTCATTGCAGCTCTATTTACAACAGCCAGGACATGGAAGCAACCTAAGTGTCCATCAACAGATGAATGGATAAAGAAGATGTGGCACATACATACAATGGAATATTACTCAGCCATAAAAAGAAACGAAATTGAGTTATTTGTAGTGAGGTGGATGGACTTAGAGTTTGTCATACAGAGTAAAGTAAGAGAAAAACAAATACCATATGCTAACACATATATATGGAATCTAAGAAAAAAAAAAAAGGTCATGAAGAACCTAGAGGTAAGACAGGAATAAAGACGCAGACCTACTAGAGAATGGACTTGAGGATATGGGGAGAGGGAAGCGTAAGCTGTGACAAAGTGAGAGAGTGGCATGGACATATATACACTACCAAACGTAAAATAGCTAGTGGGAAGCAGCCGCATAGCACAGGGAGATCAGCTAGGTGGTTTGTGACCACCTAGAGGGGTGGGATAGGGAGGGTGGGAGGGAGGGAGACGCAAGAGGGAAGAGATATGGGAACATATGTATAACTGATTCACTTTGCTATAAAGCAGAAACTAACACAGCATTGTAAAGCAATTATACTCCAATAAAGATGTTAAAAAAAAAAATCCCTATCAGTGAGTGGCAAGTGACAATTAAGCTGCATCTTACGGAGTAGACTGGACATAAGCAACACACTTCGGGTGTCACTGTCTCCCATCACTCCCAGATGGGAACATCTAGTTGCAGGAAAACAATCTCAGGGCTCCCACTGATTCTGCATTATGGTGAGTTGTATAATTATTTCATTATATATTACAACGTAACAATAATAGAAATAAAGTGTACAATAAGGACTTCCCTAGTGGCGCAGTGGTTAAGAATCGCCTGCTGGACTTCCCTGGTGGCGGAGTGGTTAAGAATCAGCCTGGCAATGCAGGGGACACGGGTTCGAGCCCTGGTCCAGGAAGATCTAAGCAACTAAGAGCAACTAAGCAACTAAGCGGAGCAACTAAGCCCGTGCGTCACAACTACTGAACCTGCACTCTAGAGCCCACGAGTCAAAACTACTGAGTCTGTGTGCCACAACTACTGAAGCCTGCATGCCTTGAACCCATGCTCCACAACAAGAGAAGCCACCGCAATGAGAAGCCCGCACACCACAACGAAGAGTAGCCTCCGCTCGCCACAACTAGAGACAGCCCGTGAGCAGCAACGAAGACCCAACACAGTCAAAAATAAATAAATAAATTTTTTAAATTAAAAAAAAAAAAAAGCGCACAAAAAATGTAGTGTGCTTGAATCATCCCAAAACCATACCCCCACCCCCACCCCAACCACCGGTCTGTGGAAAAACCGTCTTCCAGGAAACCAGTCCCTGGTGCCAAAAAGGTTGGGGACCACTGGTATAGTGGAATTCTTTCTATAGTGTAGCATAGTGGAATGTGCTAACTAATCTGAATTTGAATCCCAGCTTTGAATCTAGCTACATGACCTCAGGCAACTTGCTAAATTTGTCTCAATCTTGGGGGGTTTTTTCCCCTTTATAAAACAGAGATAATTAAATAACACTATCCTCACAAAGTTATTGTGAATATTAAGTTATAATGCATGAACACTTCCTAGATATTGACTGGGGCATAGTTGCGCTCCATAAATAATAGTTTCTTTCCCTCAATTACTTTTTCTTCATTTTAGATTCTGTCCTTGCTAGAAATAGAAAACAGTTACTCAACATATTCTGAATGTTGGTGGAATGTCCTCTTTGTCTAATATTCTAGTTAACCGTACCTATGCCTTTCACTATAAACAAGGGATTAGAGTAAGAAGCAATTTCAGTTAACATACTGTGATTAACAGCATGATTCAAAGGGCCAGAGTCAGAGCAGTAGTGTTTGAATCCAGGCTCTGACACTTACCAGTCAAAAGACTCTGAGTGGCTTCAACATCTCTTGAGCCTCAGATTCCGTATTTATAAAAGAGAAATAATGAGTAACCAATTCATTGAGTTCTTGTGAGGATTTGATGAAGTAATCCAAGCAAAGGATTTAGTTCAGTGCCTTATACATAAGTGCTCAATAAATGTTAATGTTAAATAATATTTCTTAATTTATTAAAGAAGCAAATAAAATATTCTCAGAATATTTAATCTGAGATATTCGTATCATAAAACATACATACTGGGGGTTAAAGCAGTCTTGAGTTGTTGAAATAGTCTGATCATGATTCAATTGGGATCATCTTGGAGCACAGACTCTAGAGTCAGGCAGATCTAAATCTGAATCCTAGCTCTCTTACCAAGTAGTTATGTGACTATATAAAAATGAATGAATCTTTTTGAGTTTCAGTTTTTTTATCTATAAAATGCTGATAAATGTTAATGCCTACATTCTGAGCTCTGGTATATGCCAGAACACCATACTAGCATCTGTTCTGATTGCCTACATCACTCTAACTATTGAACATTTTGAATATTCCCCTTGCCCGTATCTCACAGAACTGGTATAATAAAGATTAAATGAGGTAATGGATGTAAAATACTTTATCCATATTAAGTGCTCTATATATGGTAGTTATTCATTAATCAGATGTATCTGATATGTCATCTTAATGATTTTAAATAATCTCATTTTAAAAATATTAAAATTTCAATAATTTAGAAATTAAAAGTTAAAGCAAGTACCTTCATGCTCATTTAAAATAAATTCTACTGGATTGCTAACACCCAGTCCTGAACAACGAGGTAGCAGCAGAATCACTTTAACTTTCTGTAACCTATGATCCTTTGATTCAAGGTTAATAAATGTCTCGTGAAGTATTTCAATATCTGGGAGAAAAAACACAGAAAATGTATGTAAAAATATTAATTAAAAATCTTAATCAGTATGTAATTATATCTATTTATCATTGTTCATTTTTAAATCCTCAACCCCACAAAAAGTCATTTTAATGCAGTCAGAAAAGAGGATTATTTTCTGATAACATCCTAAAGTTAATGCGTGAATTCTCTTAATAGAGTTCTTTCTCCTTTACTTGAGAGAATGATTTTGAAGTTTAAATATCTTCTACATAAAATATAATTTAAATTTTCCATTCTGAACTTCAGATTGCATTTAAAGCAGTATGGTATAGTGGAGGGAAATGGCTTTTAGAGGCAGAAATACCCAAGTTTGACTCCCAACTTCACTATTTACTATCTGTGTGACAATCTCTCTAAGCCTCAATTTCCTTATTTGTAAAATGGGATAATAAAGCCTACACCTCATCTAATTGTAGTGAAGATTGAGATAAAGCAGTTAGGCTTAGCATGGTGCCTAGTATACAGTAAATGCTCAGTATTGGTTACTTCCCTTCCGATTTTTTAACCCCTTTTATATTCTATTTTTCCCAGAAAAAAAATTTTTATTAGCATTTATATTTTCACTTAGCATTTTATAATTTTTATTTAGGCACAGTCTAAAGGTCCTCAGGGACCTTATAATTTAGTTTAAGAGTATCTGCCTTCCCTCAGGTTATAACTATCTGTGATCCTATCTTAGGGCCACCCCTTCACTTCTGCAATGGCTCCCATTCCCCTCATCTGCTGAGGAGTCGCTCTTGAAATTGCCCTACCCAACCCTTCTCTTGTCTGATCAATTCTTCTCTCTTTCTATTGTCTCTTTTGAAAAAAAAATTTTAATCAAGTGGGCCTTTTTCTTTTTTCCCCTATTTTTAACTTTTTATTGTAAAAGTTTAAACATATTATGTCAAAAATAGACATAATATGTAATAAATTCTCAAGTACCCATTATGGTGCTTCAACAATAAACCATTCATTCCCAATCTTGTTTCATCTATATCCACACCCACTTCCACTCCCCCATATTATTTTGAATCTATAAAATATTTCACCATATATCACTAAAAGATAAGAACCCCTTTAAAAATACAGCCCCATACATTTTAAAAAGTAATTTGTTATCATCAAATAATAATGGCATACAATCGTGGCTCAAATTTTCCAATAGTCTCACACTTGTCAAATTTTTTTTTATAGTTTGTTTAAATCAGGATTTAGATAAGGTACATACATTGCAATTAGTTGATGTCTTTTAAATTTCTTTTTGTTTATAGGTACCCTCTCCATTTTTTCTTATCATTTATTTCTTAATGAAACATGTTTTTTTTGTACTACTAGAATTTCCCACAGTCTGGATTTTGCTAATTACTTTCCTAAAGTGTAGTTTATTAGTAGCTGGATCTTTAGAGCTTAATTAGATTCAAGTTCTTTTTTTTTCTTGGTGGGTGGGGAGCACAAAACTACTTCACAAGTGGGGTCACATTCATCCATTAAATTGCCTTTATGGTACCAGCAAAGGGTTTGCAAAATAGTCGTATTCTACTCCCGTCTTCCCTTTTTCATTTATCACCTGGAATGCTTCTAAAAGAAGAAACTTCCATTCCTCTACTGCTTAGTTACCCAGTGGTTCCTATTCTCTCTGGTTAACTAGGTAAAAATTCAAAGGGGTAATAAACCTGGAAGTGCTGGATCATAAGGGCATGTATTTTTTCAATTTTAGTGATTAATGCTAGTTTTCCAAAGTCACTGTACAAATTTACAGTCCAACCAACGGTGTCTGAGCATTCCTAATGCTCCTTACTTTGCCAGCACATGGTACTGCCATCTTTTTAATTTTAATCATTCTGTGGATATGTGGTGGTAAGTTGTGATTTGAACTGCATTTCCTCGATTACTAATGGGGTTAAGGTACTTTTACATAAGTTTTTTTGGTATTTGTATATCCTCTTTTGTGAAATGCCTGGTCATGTCTCTTGTACATTTTCCAACTGGGCTGTCTTTTTTATTGTTAATTTGTAAGAATTCTTTGTATACTGTGGCAAAAAAAACCTCTTCATCAGTTTATATATTCCCGCTCTACAGTTTGCCTTTGTACTCTTAATGCATAGAAGTCCTTAAATTTTAAAAAATTTTACTGTAGTCCAATTTATCAATCTTTTCTTTTATGATGAGTGCTTTATGTGCCCTGTTTAACAAACCTTTACCAGCCCCAGTCAAGAAGTTTTCTCCTATAATACATTCTAGATTTGTGTAGATGGTGTGAAGCAGGGGTCATTTTTTCCCAGCACCATTTACTAAAAAGACCTTCTCTTCCTTAATATCCTGTAGCATCAAGAGGATTGAATTGAATCAATACAGATCAACTCGGAGAAGAAACTCATCTTTATGACATTTAGTATTCCAATTCATGAACACGGTCTGTTGTTTCCATTTATTTAGGTCTTCTTTCTTTCTTTCAATAATGTTCCATAAGTTTTATGAGGAGGTCTTACACATCTTTTACTAGATGTATTCCTAAAAGTTTTATGGATTTTTGTTCATTGTAAAAGGTATCTGCTTCATTTTCAAATTTTTGTTATTGGTGTACAGAAACTGAATTTGTATGCTGACCTTGTATCTAGCAACACTGCAAAAGTCATACGTGTAACTGATTCACTTTGCTGTACAGTGGAAATTAACACAACATTGTAAATCAACCATACCCCAATAAAAATTAATTTTAAAAAGGCATACGTGAAATCTATAGTTTATAGATTACTTTGTTTTTTCCACATATATAATCATGTCACCCATAAATTAAACACAATTTTATTTCTTCCTTTCCAAACATTATATCTTCTATTTCTTCTTTTCTTTCCTTACTGTACTGCCTATGATTCCCAGTACAATGTTGATTAGAAGTGGTGATGGCAGGCATGCTTATCTAATCCCTGATACCAGAAAGCTTTAAACATACCATCAAGTATGATATTTGCTGTGTATATATATAATAAATGAATGTTAAATTTTATCAAATTTCTTTTCTGCATCTATTGAGATGACCATAAAATTGTTCTCCTATTAACATGATTACATACATTGATTTTTAAGAGTTAAACCAACTTTGTATTCCTAGAATCCAGCTTATTTATAATGTACTATTCTTATATATTTCTAAATACAGTTTGCTAATACTTATTTCAGCTAGCTAACACTTATTTTTACAAATATGCTAATGAGTGGCACTAGCCTATAATTTTCCTTCCTTTAATATCCATTTCAAGTTTTTGATATCAAGGTTATAAATTAACTGGGAAGTAATCCTTCTTTTTCTATTCTCTGAAAGAGTATTATTTCTTCCTTAAAGGACTAAAGGTTTTTAAATTTTTTGCTTTGTGAGTGGGGAGATTTTCAATTATGAATTTAATAGACATTTATATCCACTAGTTTTAAGATCTTAATAGATACAAGAGTATTCAGATTTTCTATTTCTTCTTCTGTCAGTTTTGGTAAGTTGTGTTGTTCCAGGAATATGCCAATATCATTTAAATGTTCAAGTTTGCTCATAGTATCTTTTTATTATGTTTTAAATGTCTCTAGGATCTGTAGTAATATCTCCTTGCCCATTACTGATAACTGAATTGTTTTATAAACTTTTTTCTTGAAGAGCTGAATTAAATTAATATACTTTACCCATTTTTAAATTGTGATATATGTCTTATTATTGTTTACATATTCTAGATACAAGTCCCTTATTACATACATGATTTGCAAATATTTTCTCCCATTCTGTGGGTTGTCTTTTCACTTTCTTGATAGTGACCTTTGAAGAACAAAAGTTTTTCATTTAGATGAAGTTCAATTTATCTTTTCTTTTGTTGTGTTTAACAACACACTGCCAAATTCAAAGTCACAAAGTTTTACTCCTGTGTTTTCTTCTAGAAGTTTTATAGTTTTACCTCTTATAATTAGGTCTTTGATCAGTTTGAGTTAATTTTTGTGTATGATTTGAAGTAAGGGTCCAACTTCATTCTTTTGCACGTGGATATCCAGTTATCCCAGCACCATTTGTTGAAAAGACTATTCTTCCCTTGTTGAATGGTCTTGGCGCACTTGTCAAAAATCAATTGACCGTAAATGTAAGATTTTACTTCTGGATTCTCAATTCTATCCACTGATCTACATGTTTATCTTTATGCCAGTCCCGCATTGTCTTGATAACTAAAGCTGTGTAGTGAATTTTGAAATCAGGAAGTGTGAGTCCTATAACTTCGTTCTTTTTCAAGACTGCTTTGGCTACTTCAGGTCCCTCGGATTTCCATGTGAATTTTAGGACAGAATGTCAATTTCTGCAAAAAAGCCAGCTAGGGTTTTTATAGGGATTGCATTAAATCTGTATTTTTTCATGGATTCTTTAGAATTTTCTATACACAGAGCATTTTACCTGCTGATTCTAGATAATGTGGCTTTATATATTTTGACACTACGTTATTATGTACATACTTCTTAGTACTGGTATATTTTCCTGATGACTTAAACATGCTATATTTCTAGTAAGTTTTCTTGACATAACACTACTTTGTCTGTAGCTCCTTTTGTTAGTATGTTCACTGAATATCTTTTTCTGTCCAAGTTTTTTTTTGAATATCCTTTTATGTAAGGGGTATCTCTTATAAATAGCATTTTAAAGTTGATCTTTAAAAATCCAGTATTGATGTTCTTTGTCTTGTAATTCAAGTATTACTCATGCATATTTAATGTTTACTTATTGATTTATAAATACATATTTTTTGTAAAGTTTAATCTACCTACTTCCTTTCTATTTGTCTTGCCTTTTATACATTACTATGGTGATTCCAATTCCATATTCCACCCCACCCCCTTAGCTATTAGTTTTACATTCTTTTATTATTTGTTTATTGTTTGCCCCTGATATTATAACACATACCACTGACTTAATAATTTACTACTTTTATCATTTCTTAGACAAAGCAAGGATGACAGAACACATTAATTCCATTTCCTTCTCTAAACTATGTGCAATTGTTGTAATGTATTTTAATTACATATAACACAAATATTGTTAGCTCCACAAGACATTAGTTTACAGTCCCACAAGACACTAGACTACAATTATTTAGATTTACCTATGTACTAACCTTTTTCCATTGCTCTTCATTTCTTCCAGCATCTACAACCTTCTGTATGAGACAATATTCCTTCTACTCAAACAATAATCTTTAGTAAACCCTTTATTGTATCTGCTGGTAACAAATTCACTCTCTTTTTCTGAGAGTATCTTTATTTCAAAGGAAATTTTTGCTGTGTATAGAAATCTAGCCTGACATTTTCTTTCTGCACTATGAAGATATTGTTTGTCTCTGGCCTCAGTTGTTTCTGTTGAAAAGTTAATTTTTAGTTTTATTGCTATCTCATCGAAGGTAATATGTATTATTTCCCTGGCTGCTTTGAACATTGTTCTTTGTCTTTCGTTTTCAGCAATTATGCTATGATGTGCCTACTATGTTTTTTACACATTTATTTTTTATTTTTTTATTTTTTAACATCTTTATTGGGGTATAATTGCTTTACAATGGTGTGTTAGTTTCTGCTTTATAACAAAGTGAATCAGTTATACATATACATATGTTCCCATATCTCTTCCCTCTTGCGTCTCCCTCCCTCCCACCCTCCCTATCCCACCCCTCTAGGTGGTCACAAAGCACCGAGCTGATCTCCCTGTGCTATGCAGCTGCTTCCCACTAGCTATCTACCTTACATTTGTTAGTGTATATATGTCCATGCCTCTCTCTCGCTTTGTCACAGCTCACCCTTCCCCCTCCCCATATCCTCAAGTCTGTTCTCCAGTAGGTCTGTGTCTTTATTCCTGTCTTAGTCCTAGGTTCTTCATGACATTTTTTTTCTTAAATTCCATATATATGTGTTAGCATACGGTATTTGTCTTTCTCTTTCTGACTTACTTCACTCTGTATGACAGACTCTAGGTCTATCCACCTCATTACAAATAGCTCAATTTCATTTCTTTTTATGGCTGAGTAATATTCCATTGTATATATGTGCCACATCTTCTTTATCCATTCATCCGATGATGGGCACTTGTTTCCATCTCCGGGCTATTGTAAATAGAGCTGCAATGAACATTTTGGTACATGACTCTTTTTGAATTTTGGTTTTCTCAAGGTATATGCCCAGTAGTGGGATTGCTGGGTCATATGGTAGTTTTATTTTTAGTTTTTTAAGGAACCTCCATACTGTTCTCCATAGTGGCTGAACCAATTCACATTCCCACCAGCAGTGCAAGAGTGTTCCCTTTTCTCCACACCCTCTCCAGCATTTATTGTTTGTAGATTTTTTGATGATGGCCATTCTGACTGGTGTGAGATGATATCTCATTGTAGTTTTGATTTGCATTTCTCTAATGATTAATGATGTTGAGCATTCTTTCATGTGTTTGTTGGCACTCTGTATATCTTCTTTGGAGAAATGTCTATTTAGGTCTTCTGCCCATTTTTGGATTGGGTTGTTTGTTTTTTTGTTATTGAGCTGCATGAGCTGCTTGTAAATTTTGGAAATTAATCCTTTGTCAGTTGCTTCATTTGCAAATATTTTCTCCCATTCTGAGGGTTGTCTTTTGGTCTTGTTTATGGTTTCCTTTGCTGTGCAAAAGCTTTGAAGTTTCATTAGGTCCCATTTGTTTGTGTTTGTTTTTATTTCCACCTCTCTAGGAGGTGGGTCAGAAAGGATCTTGCTGTGATTTATACACATTTATTTTTATTGGAGTTCATAGCACTTCTTGAATCTGTGACTTTAATCAATTTTTAAAAACTCCCAGTCCCAATTTCACATATTGTTTTTTCCCAGTTCCTTTTCTCCTCTCTTTCTGGGTTCCCAATCACAACATACCTGACATCACTGGATCACTGAATCTCATGTGTATTTTGTGGTCTCTTCCATATTAGTCATCCTTTTGTCTCCTGATGCTTCAGTCTGGATAGTTTCTTCTGACTGATCAGTTCACTTGTTCCTTCTTTTAGTTTTAACCTACTATTAAATCTGTTTATTTCTTAATTTCACATATTGTATTTTTCAATTCTAGAATTTTCTTCTGAGTTTTTTAAAAATTATAGTTTCCAGTTCTCTGCTGAAATTCTGCAGTTTGTCATTTAGTCTCTTCAGCATATTAATCATAGTTAAAGTCCACATCTGATACCTCCAGTACCTGGCCCTTTTGTGGGTTTGCTTCTATTGCAGTATTTTTCTCTTTATTTCACTCACATCTTTCTTCTATTTTGTCTGATTTTTCTTTTTCTTGAGTGCCAGACACAGAATTTGAAAAAAATTAGGAGATAATATGAGATCCAGGATGATGTTACTTTCTTCCAGAGAGAATTTACTTTTGCCTCTGGCAATCCCAGATCACCTTAATCCAACTGGGAATTGAGATGACTGGAATTTGGGCTTCAATTCATCAGAGGACTGATCACTACCCAGGGTATACTTCTGTGCTCCAATGAAATCCTGGGTATTTACCAGTCTACCTCTCCATGTCAAGCCCTGGATTCTACTTATCTTTTCGCTCACGCTGTGAATCTGTCAAAAGATTCGTTTAGTTTTTCAGCTTCACTGAACCTATAATGAAATGTTATCTTTTGTCACAGCATGATCCAGTGGAAAAATTCTTTAAAAATAAGAAGCCTAAGGACTTAGCATCTGGTCCTAGATATTATCTTTGTCCCTTAAGAACTCCTGTGATTGTGTTCTTATTTATTAGAAGATGACAATTTCTACCAGTTACTTTAATTATTGTTTGAAACTCAAATTATGCAGTAAATGTCAAGCAATATACCAAAGTGCCAATATATTCATTAATTTAAACTGCAGTTGTTTAACCAATATTAAGTAACAAGAACAGCCTGATATAATACAGATTAGTGGGGATTTTAGGAGTATAGTTCATATATGGAGTTTTATATTACGAGAGATAACAAATTCAAATATTTTTAACATTTCTAAATCTTACAGAACATTACCACCAAACAAATAAATATTTGTACATACTTTTACATCCCATTTTTGTGAAAAGGTTCTTCAGGTCAGGATCCTTAGCTTGTGATTGTACTCCACACACAAATATTTTTGAGGCATTATTATTTGTTAAGACTGACATATGGGCAACTGTGTACCACGAACCTGTATTGACCATTAAGATATCATCATCCATATTTAATAAAGCCTTCACAGAATGGACAGCGAGACTTCGAGATTTGTCCTACAAGATAATGGTACAATTAGAATTTCGAAGGGTTTGACCAGAAGCATGTACTGACTTCTTTTTGCCTCAGGTAAAACAAAGTATTGGCAGAAATTCTGAAGAGATACCTAACGCATTCGAGTTTAAAACATCTTAACATATGTTAAAATATAAACTTAACAAAGATAACTGATATAAACTGATTTAAAACAATACCCTAACTTTGTTTAGCCTAAATTATGACTGTGATCATTTAACTTTTATACAGTGATAAGGCAATGCCAAAATCCCCAAAATGTGATTAATAGACTACTGATGTCCTGCCTTAGCTCCCATTCTTAAGCCTTCATGAAAATGCACCCATTTGCTACTGCCATTCTTTCTTCCCCATTACACTGTCATCTAAATGGCTGCTAGTTCACAGAGATTAAAAGTAAGATGGTTGACAAGCTTATAAAAGGGGGCTGGACAGATGAGTTTCTGCAACTGATCTCAGTGCTCAATAAGGTGTCACAACAAAATAAGGCCAAGAGACTCTGCCCAAGAATGCAGGTACTATGAAGGGATAAACCTTACAAAACTAAGGTGAATCTGAGGCAAGAATTGAAATCTAAGCACATAAAAATTAATTTAACCTGATTTCTTTTAATTTCTCATTCTATTGAAACCACATTATACCTCACATTCTCTTCCTGCATTGATAGCCGTTTATATATACACATCTTACAAATCAAAGCTGTAGGAATATAGTAAAGAGATAATGGGAAAGTATTACACATTGCGTTTTCAAATGCAGGATGGCACTAGCATCTTCCCCAGAAATGGAAAGAAGAAAAGGAATCATTGTGCCTTCTCTTGAATCCTCCCTTGGGAGAGAAAAATATAGCCTTTTAGCTGTAGGCAATAAGAGTTCCCCCATCTATGGTGTGTAGGAAGAATATGTTCTTTACAATATGCCCACTTCACATGGGGCAAAGATGTCAAAGTATAAAATGAAAACTGGCTGTAGGGGAATTAATTTTATTCAAGGTGAAAATTAGGCCTTATAAACTTCCTTGATAACCTATACAAAATATAACCAATTTGTTAGGTTTTATTTTTAAGTGGAGGAATTCTCTGGGTGAACAGGATTACTGAGAATCACAATGAAAGTAAGTGTTAGTTTACCTGAAATACAAGTTTATAATCTTTGAAAAGATCTATATTTAGAAGATCACTTTTAAGATGAGATGGAAAAATTAAGACATCATAGCAATGTTGATCCACAGCAAAGACTTTATTATGAACATGCAACACAGATTTGACTTTATTATAGCCTTTTTTCTTCAAACTATGATAAACTTCTTCAGGGCTGTAAATATATAACATTAGGTTTTAATTACAAATATAACACATCAAAAGTGTATTTAACACTAGAATCTTTTTCCTACAATAAATAAAAATATCACTGCAAATATTGCATCTAATGGAACTTATAATTTTAGCCAACAATAAGTTGAAAAACAGAGACAAAAAAGTTAACACATTTATGTAATTACTTTTGGTAATCTGGTGATAAAATCCTGAACTAAACTATGATTCCCCAATCACTCCCCCAGATGAGCCCCCCATCCATTAAAAAGGTAATACTTCTTATCACATTATTTTGAAAGGCAAGTGACTTAAATAAAGAATTTGATTAGAAATCTTACCTGATTTTACACGTATTTATCCAAGCATAAAGTGGCAAAGTTGAGGCCCTTAGTTCCTGGTTCCTAACTCTTTCTGGAAGAATGTGGTAAATTGAAAGGGCATCATGTTTGATTCGACATCTTGCCAATGCCGCAGCCAATTTTGTCTTAAAACTAGAAACAGAAAATCCATTCTTGGTAAGTACTGCATTGAAGACAAGACTATCAATTTTCCACTAGAAACATTAACAATTAGAATTTTAACAAATACTTCTATAATTCTATTTCAAATTTTTGAAGTCTAAAATTAAAATTTGCCATATTTAAAAATGGAAATCCAATAATCCTGCTTCTTTTCTTCAGTTTTTGATGTCTCTGTATAGCTGTGTATCTCCTCAAATATTTTCTTTTTAAAAATTTATTTATTTATGGCTGCACTGGGTCTTCGTTGCTGCACGCGGGCTGTCTTTAGTTGTGGTGAGCGGGGGCTACTCTTCATTGTGGTGTGCGGGCTTCTCATTGTCATGGCTTCTCTTGTTGCGGAGCACGGGCTCTAGGCACGCGGGCTTCAGTAGTTGTGGCACACGGGCTCAGTAGTTGTAGCTCGTGGGCTCTAGAGCACAGGCTCAGTAGTCGTGGCACACGGGCTTAGTTGCTCCGCGGCATGTGGAATCTTCCCAGATCAGGGCTCGAACCCGTGTCCCCTGCATTGGCAGGCAGATTCTTAGCCACTGCGCCACCAGGGAAGTCCTCCTCAAATATTTAAAACAATTGCTGGCTGAGAGACAAATTTTATGTAGTGAAAAAGGTGTAGGATTTAGAGTCAGACAAACGAAGTTCAATTCAGGCTCTGGGGCTTCCCTGGTGGCGCAGTGGTTGAGAGTCCGCCTGCCGATGCAGGGGACACGGGTTCGTGCCCCGGTCCGGGAAGATCCCACATGCCGCGGAGCGGCTGGGCCCGTGAGCCATGGCCGCTGAGCCTGCGCGTCCGGAGCCTGTGCTCCTCAACGGGAGAGGCCACAACAGTGAGAGGCCCGCGTACTGTAAAAAAAAAAAAAAAAAATTCAGGCTTTGTCACTTACTAGCTGTGTGACCTCAGGTGTGATACTGAATCTCTCATCAGCCTCAGTTTTCTCATCTGTAAAATGTGATCAGCTCACCTTGCAATTAATGTGGTGATTAATGTCATGTGTGTAAAATACTTAGCACAGTGCCTAGCACGTGGCAGGCCCTCATTATAGGTCAGTTATTATTATCAGAGATGGCAACAGTGTACTCTTGATAAGATTAAGGAACTTTCATGAATATGTATCAAGTCCTTCCCAGTTCTGACTATCCCATACCTCAAAATTCCAAATAACAGAAAAGAAAAACAAGAACTGTTTAGCATAACCATGAAGACCCAATGATTTTTTTTTAATGTCATAGCCCAAATTTTTAATAAATGAGAATACAGGACTTACTCTTGACCTATATTCATAGCATTTTCACAATAGGAATCTAATTGAATAATAAACCTCAAGGATAACCTTGAATGAGAAATGAGGAAGGGATGCCACAAAAAGTCAAGTTCCTTGAGAATGGTGTATGTGGCTGCAGAAAGCTTAATAAGATAGAGACAGAGAGCGAGAGCGGGGTGGGGGGGGGGGAGGGAGAGAGGGAGGGAGGGAGGATGAGAACACAGGGGCACTTTGGGTGGGGGTAGAGGGGAGGGTTATCAAACATTAAGCCTTCTGGGACTATCATAGAATTAGATTTGTGGGAACTTCCCTGGTGGCACAGTGGATAAGACTCCATGCTGCCCATGCAGGGGGCCCAGGTTCGATGTCTGGTCAGGGAACTAGATCCTACACGCATGCCACAACTAAGAGTTCGCATGCCACAACTAAGGAGTCTGTGTGCTGCAACTAAGACCCAGTGCAACCAAATAAATGAATTAAATTAAATTTTAAAAAAGAATTAGATTTGTGTAGTGCTATGTCCTAATGTCATAGAACTACAGCAAGGGACATTAAAAATAATTATATATTAATGCACATCAAAGAATAAATTAATATAAAGGGGATGAGTTACTGTTCTATATTATACACTGAGATGTTTCTGAGAACAGACTATTTTTGACTAAACAGTCCTTCCAAATACCTACATAGTTCGAATTTACCGTAATAAATGCTACTGACAATTATTCAATCATTAAATATAAAGATCAGAGATGTGAAGCCTAGAAAAATGTATGTGTTGTGTATATACAGGGAGTATAGGGAGAAAAGATTTTCCAAAACCCAGATAGCAAACATTTTGGACTGTGAATTTTAATATAATTTAATCATATAAAAAGTAACTTGAAGTATATGTACAGTTATAAAGATTCTTATATAAACATACAGTATCAGATTGAGGACAAAGACCAAATCCAAATGCTATTAGGATAACCAGATATATCACTTCCATAAATAAAATATCCTGTGATTGCTAAAAATACTTCCATAGCTTTAAGGTAGACTGCAGTGATGAAAACAGAAGCAAAAACAGCCTTTCCCAACATTCTTGATCCAGAACTCCATCTCCTGCTACAATTTGTGTTATGGCAGAGAGTTGCTTAATTATCTTTTTATCAGCATCCCTGTTATACATGTAGCCAGAGCTTTGTTTCTGTATGTTAAATTGTAGTTATATAATTCCTAAGCTTAAATCTTAAATGAACCCATTAGCTACAGGCCAGAATCCAAACTCTTTATCATGACACACAAGGATATTAATAATTTAACCTGAACCAACTCTTCCTTTCTCAATTCTCACCACTCACATCCATAAATCTACCTCTAGTCACACACTGAGCTATTTACCACTCTTGCTTACATGCCACATCCATTCCCCTCTTTCTCTACTTTGCTGTTCCTCTGTCTCTCCAGCCAGTATGGTTTGGACTCTGCAATCAGATTACCTGGGTTCAGATTCTGGTTCCACTAATTACTAGCTATGTGACTTTAGACAAGTTACTTAGCTTCTCTAAGCTCTAGGAATTAAGAAGTAGTATCTAACTTATAGAATGGTTGCAAAGATAATTTTGAATGTATTTAAAGTTAAGTTATTCAAGAAATGATAATGATTAATATGCTTATTCTTTTTTTTTTTTTTTTTTTTGGCTGTGTCATGTCTTAGTTGAGGCACACGGGATCTGCATTAAGGTATGCGGGATCTTTCGTTGAGGCACGGCTTCTCTCTAGTAGTGGCATGCGGGTTTTCTCTTCTCTAGTTGTGGCGTGTGAGCTCCAGAGCGTATGCGCTCTTTAGTTGTGGCACGCGGGCTTAGTTGCCCCGCGGCATGTGGGATCTTAATTCCCCGACCAGGGATCGAACCCGTGTCCCCTGCAGTGGAAGGCGGATTCTTTACCACTGGACCACCAGGAAAGTCCAATATGCTCATTCTTTTATTACTAGTATTAATCAAGTACTGTTATCAGACCTGAGCTATAAAGATTAGAAGATAGTTTCTACCCTTAAGTAATTTACAATTAGGTGGTAAAACAGACATATAAACAAATAATTATAGCTCAACATGGTTAATGTTATAAGATACATAGATAAAGAAGAGAGTAAATGTATTGGAAGAAGAACAAAATCAGCCTAAAGGGACTTCCAAGAGGAGAAACCTGAACTATTAAAGGAGGAGCAAGAATTTTCCAGACCACAAGAAGAGAAAAGACATACAGACAGAGGGCAGAGTACTGTAAAAAATGGAGATGTTAAACAGCAAAGCATATTTACAGAGCAATGTTTCCATTTAGAGCAGAAACCTACAGGTTTCTATTCTAAGCACCACTTCCCTTCTGGGAATAGAAACTTCCCCTCTTACGAAAAATGTTCCTCTCCTCCCTCCGTTCATATAATTTTCTTGGGAGGTGTTCCTAACTGACTCTGTCTCCTTGACCACAGTTGATTGGGAGAGGGTGAGCACTTGACCCAAACCAGAGTCAAGTGAATTTTTGTGTGTAGCAACCGAGAGTCAAGCCAGTCTTTCTAGTTTTCATGCTGTGTACGATGTAAAGCTCCTGAGTAGTCAGCAGCCAAGTTTCCCATTCTATGAACAGAAGAAAAGATCCAAGAATGAAGGTAAAGCACACAAAGAGGCAGAGACTAGAGTCGAAGAGAGCCCTGATGATACTTGAGCCACAGGATTTAGTTAGTAGAAGCGTAGCCACATCAATGTCTTTCCTGCAAGTCTCATTGTTCAATTCTTCCGTGTGATACCTTATAGTAAAATTTCTCTTTTGTCTAATCTAGTTTAAGTTGGAGTCCTGTGTGTTGTCAAAAAAGAATCCTACCTAATACAAAAAAGGTTTTACTCCGTTTTGGCTTCAAATTTTCAGAAATTTTATCTAACAATGAACAAAATATTTCAAGTTTTTTTTGTTGTTGTTAGTTTGTTTTGCTTTTTGTTTTTGTTTTGTTTTGTTTTGGCCACACCACATGGCTTGTGGAATCTTAGTTCCCTGACCAGGGACTAAACCCAGGCCCTCCACAGTGAAAGTGCCAAGTCCTAACCACTGGACTGCCAAGGAATTCCCAAAATATCTCAAGTTTTGGAGTGCCATTAGTAATGCCTAACACAAAAGAAATATGGTTCTCTTTAAATATAAATTGAATATTTCTTAATGCCAAAGGATAATCTTCAGTGAACTGTTTGAATTTCCCATACAAATATAAAATCAGACATCATACTGACAACTGTTTCAGAATATTCACTAAGTAAGTGAAATGGGCTAAGAGTTTCCAAAGAAGGGGTGGAGAGAATATGAGAGACAAAAACCCATGAACAAGTGTTTAGGAAGCATTTCAGCAAATGAGAAACCCTGGAGCATTATGTGAATGAGAAAACTGAGGAATAGAAGAAAAGGGATATATCCAAGCAAAAGTGATTTATCCCAAAAATCCATGGATGGTTTTAACATTCATAAATTATTCAATGTGAATTACCTTACCACATTAATAGAATAAAGGAGAAAAAGGGCTTCCCTGGTGGCGCAGTGGTTTAGAGTCCACCTGCCGATGCAGGGGACGTGGGTTCGTGCCCCAGTACAGGAGGATCCCGCGTGCCACAGAGCAGCTGGGCCCATGGGCCATGGCCGCTGGGCCTGCGCGTCCAGAGCCTGTGCTCCGCAACAGGAGAGGCCACAGCGGTGAGAGGCCCGCGTACCACCCCCCCCAAAAAAAGGAGAAAAAAATGATCATTTCAGATGTTCATCCCAAAACTCTGATCTCTGTTTTCTTACTTTAGTAAGACTACAGTTTTCCTCTTGAGATCCTCCTTCCTGCACTGCAGTTGGAAAGTACCTGTAGGTATATAGCCAGGACTATTCTAGGGCTCACCTCATTTGTCTTCATTCTCTCAAGGATCAAAATTCTGTGCTGCTTTTTGTCTAATGTCCAAAATATTTGCCTCATATATTTTGTCCATCTAGTTGTTTACAGGAGGAATATAGCTTGATCCTAGATACTCTGTCATGACTATATAATCACTTTTTTAAAATATCACTTTACCTGCCATATGGAACAGATTGTGAAAAAGTAAGAGTTACAGGCAGGGAAGGAGGACTACTATTGCAGTAGTCCAAGTGACCCATTATAGTGGCTTGGATTTGAACAGCAGGAGTGGAAATAGAAACAAGTAGACACATTCAGCATGTTTTCCAATTGGAGTTACAGAACTTGATGTATTAGGTGTGGTATGGGCACCGGGGAGGGGAGGAAAGAGGAATCAAGGATGATATCTAAGAAGCTGGTGGTGCCTTAATTGTAATGGGGAAGGTTTCAGGACAGTTTTGGGTGGTTTGGGAGGATGGACCACTAAGTCTTTCTTCTCCTGCCTCTCTACTCTTTCACTGCCCATTCCCCAATTCTGCCTCACCAAAGCCCAACAAATTATTTGGCAGAATCAGATTCTTGGGCTAGTGTAAGGCAGGGGGGGAGTAAGAAAGGAAGAAGCTGTGGTCTCCTTTTATTTAACCCAGTCACATAGTATTTAAAATATAGTTGAATTTTATACAAGGAATGAGTTCTTAAAGAACTTGCATATGTCAAAAATGATAATAGGTGTCATCTTGGATTATATCTCTAAGGCTATGAACAAATGAAGAAAAAGATACAAGTTGGACTAATAAGAACCTACTGTATAAAAAAATAAATAAAAGAAAAATTTTTTAAAAATATACAAGTTTGTAGAGTGATAAAACACAAGGATCTCTGGAAGAGACAATAACAACAAAGATCAAACAATTTTCATAAGGAGGAAATAATTCTCATTCAATTTCTTGCTAAATAATTACTTCTATCACCTCTTAGTCTTAATCTTCTTGGTAGAAGCATAACTAAAGTATACTTCAAGCTTACAATGATTCTATTTCCCTGGGGACAACAGTGCCCAGCCCCAAGCCACAGATGATCTACAGATGTTGGCCTCTACCATTCTGTCTCAGTTCAGAATTCTGCTCCATTGGCTATGGGGGATTGGCCCAGGGGAATGCACCTGACCTACATGGAGCCAATCAAATTCCCAGGGGAGGGATTATAATTTAGAATTGGGGTTAGAGACAATAAGTTAGTCTAAGTGAAGAAACTAACATACAACTGTAACAAGTAAGCTCAAGACGTGGAGTGCAATAGTAGGGTTTTCTCCATGTAGACTAGAGAAGCAGAGAAGGCAGATCTGCAGAGGAAAAGAATGAAGCAGATATTGAGAGAAGCAGAGTTAAAAAGATAAAGAGACAAAGCAGCAGAGATAAAGGTCCTAACATCTTTCCAGCTCCTGCTTTCATCCTCTTCCTGATTCTCTGAGTTGCATGAGACATTCCAATACCTTTATAAGAACATTTTCCATTTTGCTCAGCCTAACTGAAGATGGCTTCTATTACTTGAAAGCTGAGACTCTTGATTAAAACCCTTTAGTGTTATCTTTATACATGTATTTTCTCAGCATGATTTTTATCATTATACATGGATTTTTTTCAGTGTTATCTTTATATAAGTATACTGCACTACTGTTCTCTGCAATTCAATCACTAAATACACGCATTTCTCCTATAGCATATTATGAATTGAGTATAGCATGAATTGGGTATGAAATAACTTATTAATGTGGGAATAAGATCTGCATTATATGAAGCTCTATTGGTTTGGGTAGGGGGAAAAACTGCACTGACAGCTTCTCGCCCTGACAAGAATGCAACCAGATGTGTGTCAAGGCAGGAGGTAGCATGGTATGCATTATGGGGAAAGAGAAAACTCTGGAGAATCAGGAACCCAAGACAGTAATATCTTCTGGTTCCTCTGGCCTCCTGAGCCATGACCTTTGCTTGTCCTATTTCCTGCCTGGCTTGCTAACATTCTCAGCTAAAAATCTGCTGCTCATGAAACCACAGTCTGGTCTTTCTTACTTGGTTGGAGCCCTGTGGCTTTCCTAACCTCAGCTCTCATTATGCTCACTGAGACTAAGTTGAGACTTCCATGAACATCTCCTGAGTCCTGACCAACTCAAACAGAAACTGACAGCAGCTCAGGAAAGCTGAAACTCAGAGCCTGTTCCAGAGCATACTGCCCCACCAACTTTTCTCTGATGTATCTGCGTCCATCGTGGGTGTCCATCCTCAGAGGCAGGTTGCCCGGTACTGGTATGGGTGAAGTAGTTGTCCAGAAACCTGTGCAGTAATCAGGGGCAAGATCCTTACTTACCTAACACAGAGGGTACATACATCTGTATGTACATACAAAAGCAATGCTTTTGCTTTTCTGCATCTCCAAATTTCTCATGGCTACAAATGACATGAGATATGACTATGTCATATCTTTCATCTTCTAGAGTACTTTAGCCACCACTCACTATCTTAAGTGGAAGGAGTAGTAGCATATAAATGCTTAAATCCTGGGCTCTAGAGTCAGCATTCCTGAATGTGTATTCTGGCTACTCCCCTTTCTAGCTCTATGGCATTAGGCAGGGTCCTTTAACATGTCTGTGCCTCAGTTTTCCCATGTGTAAAAATACAGGTTGGTAACAATATCTACCTCAAAGAGTTGTTATGTAAAGAGCTTCTTATAACAATGATTTATACATATTAAGTGTTCAATAAAGGTAAGTTATTACTATAACTCCATTATGTGAGTCCTCTGGTCTCAACCTTCAATACTGTAAGTGAAACTGCTTGAGTTTCCCATAATAATATAACATGACATATGACAACTGTTGCAGATTATTCACCTGGTAAAAATCTTCCTACAAGATTGCTGTTGTTGCTATATTGTGCTTTCTATTAAGGTTCAACGATGTAATAACAAAAGCCCTAACAACAGTAGCATTTAACACTGATTGACTATCTACTAAGTGCCTGACTCTAAGCTCAGCATTTTATATAGTTTATTTACTTCTTCCAACCACCTTTTTAGGTAGATGCTATTATTATCCCCATACTAGGTTTCTGTTGATATTTAGGATAAAAGGAAAACAAATTTAAAACATGTTAGTTTTGTTCTTAACTACTAACATGAAGTTGTAGATTTTTTTTTTCAACTTGGAAGAGTGATAGGTTCTTATCTACTGTTGGAATTTTCTTGTTTGATACATGTTAGATTTTTTTTAAAGAGCTATAAACAAAGCCAGGTAAACAAATAATAGCAGTTTCAAATGAAGTGTAACTTAAGTACGTGCTAAAAATTGTCAGGAATTTTTCATCATTTTCCAAATACTTACAAGTTGGATCTTACAATTCAAGCTTTGAAAAACAACTTGAATTTAAGCAGAATATTTACCCTGTTCAAGATTTGTTTGTAAAGGAACTCAAGAAACTTATGAACTTTTATATTTTTTCTCTATAAAATTTTAACAGTTATCTACACATTATATTGTATACAATTTCACCAGTGAAAATACCAATAATGATTTCATATAAAACACTGTTTTCACCTTTACAATTACCTGTTAAGAAGGTTCTCTACTTCTAGAACTTCCGCTACAGACTCTTCATTATCAGAAATGAGACGAGCTTGAAATTTTCTATCTTGGAAATCATACAGCATCACAATGATAAGACTGTTCAAATGATCTGGCTACCAAGGGGAAACACACATACAGAAAAGCATACAAACAATATCTAATAGCAATATTTTCCATTCCATTGTTTTTCATAAGAGAGCAGTCATAAAAATATGACTATTTTTACATAGTCTGGTTGAATTGGGAGATAGAAGAGGACTGCAAAGGGACTTCCCTGGTAGCACAGTGGTTAAGAATCCACCTGCCAATGCAGGGGACACAGGTTGAACCTTGGTCTGGGAAGATCCCACATGCCGCGGAGCAACTAAGCCCGTGCACAACTACTAAAGCACGCACTCCTAGAGCCCGTGCTCCACAACAAGAGAAGCCACCGCAATGAGAAGCGCGCAACAAAGAGTAGCCCCCGCTTGCTGCAACTACAGTGCCCGTGCACAGCAACAAAGACCCAACGCAGCCAAAAATAAATAAATACATACATACATACATAAAAGAAAAAAAGAAAAGGACTGCAAACTAGAAAAAAAATCCAATAAAAAATAAACCTTTCAAAAAGGACAATTTTTGGCAGATTCATCAAAATGAAAGGAGTAGGATCTATATTAGAAGCCTTAGAAATATGAGAGTTAAGGACGTGTTCTGAAGAAGTCTCAGCATTAAACAAACTAGTTATTTAAATCTGAAGGCTTTTTAGTAGTTTCTAATTAACAACCACGAGACAAGTAATTATGTAAAAGTTATACACTTACTATTATGGTGCTTGGGAAGATATAGCTGTCTATTAACATAGTTTCCAAAATATCTTGAACTACAAGACAAGGAAAATGTCTGTTACTGAAAACTCCAAAGCTGAAAATGAAAATTTTGGAATCAAAATACACTTTGGACAATGCTATAAAATACTTTTACTTTCATATCTAAAACATACCTAATTCTTGATAAAGACTCAAATTACAATGACATGATGAAATATTTGTAATCTTTATGAATCCTGGACCCCTGTGACTCAGGCTCCACACGGAATCACAGTCAAAGGAGCGTTATCTGAATAGCTGAAGTAGTAATAAAGGAATTCCAACCTTTAATTTATATCCCTTGAAAAACATTAAAGAGGATCTAATTTATAATGTCTTATCCTCTTTATGTTGGATATTGTTGGATTCAATTTGCTAATATTTTATTATACAGGGCACATGAGTCTCCTTTTGTTATAACTACTTAACTATATATATATATATATATCATATTACAAATGCTTTAATAAACATAGATTTTTGTTCTATGTTTATGTTCATGAAGGATATTTGTCTATAATTTTTTTTCATAATGTCTTTGTCAATGTTGGTATCAGGATTTAAACTCTGGAAGAGTTTGTGTTAAATTGGTGTTATTTCTTACTTAAATATTTGGTAGAACTCACTAGTGACGACACTGATAAGATGACATTTAATCTAAGTCCCAAATGACAAGGAGTTAGCCATGTAAAGATCCGGAAGAAGAGAGCATTCCAGGCAGAGGGATAATTGCAGAGGTACTAAATGAAAACACATGAACACATTTTAAAACCTCCACAGGGCACACGAGTGTTCTTCTGTTATAACTACTTAAGTATATATATCATATAACAAATGCTTTAATCAGTTAACAGGGAGCTAAGACAGCTTCAATTCATTCAACATTTATGGAACATCTCCTATATACACAATACACACTGAATTTCAGTTTTTATCTGGGGGATGGGAAAACTAAAAAGAACTGACAAACTTGGGAGCACAGACTCCAGTTTTCATAGGAAATCTTTCAGGTATCATTACCCATATTTTAGCCACCAATTGTGGCTGTATTGTACAAGGCAATATCCCCATTTCACTTACAAGGAAAATGAAGTTTACAGTTTCACACCCTTAGTACTCACAAACCAATTCCTATCTACTTCACAGTTTCTCAGCATGAGTCCCAATTTTTGTCACAGAAAATATACTTGTCATAAGAATGAAGGACTTCTGGGCTTCCCTGGTGGCGCAGTGGTTGAGAGTCCGCCTGCCAATGCAGGGGACACAGGTTCGTGCCCCCGTCCGGGAGGATCCCACATGCCACAGAGCGGCTGGGCCCGTGAGCCATGGCCGCTGGGCCTGTGCGTCCGGAGCCTGTGCTCCGCAATGGGAGAGGCCACAACAGTGAGAGGCCCGCATACCGCAAAAAAAAAAAAAAAAAAAAAAAAAAAAGAATGAAGGACTTCTAAGATGGCACACCTGCATAGGCTATAGAACTTTGAGCAATGGAGTTGCTGGACTCCTAAAAATAGGAGCAGTAGAATGAAGGAAAAGAAGACAGAACGTATTTTGCCAACACTGCATTTTTTTCCTAGGGCTCCTGTCAAAACTGACAATCTCTGGGCTGTCTCTAATATTGTGCAGAATGCATTGCCTTTATATATCTATAGTTTACAGAACATTCTCACATAGCAATATCAACATTAATTATGTATGCTCTAGATAGTGCTTTCTATGTGCTAGACACTATTCTAAATGCTTTCCATATATTAATTCATTTAACCCTCACAACCCTATGAATTAGGTACCATTATTATCCCATTTTATAAAGTAGGAAATGAGGCACTGACTGGTTAAGTAATATTTTCATAGTCACACAGCAAGAGTCAGATCAGGGACTCAAACCCAGGCAGTCTGGCACCCAAGTGCACGCTCGTCACCACATTATGCTGCCTATCCTCTACTCACTCTTACAACAAACCATACTGGCTAAATAAAACATACTGCTAATGACTGATGTGGGTTATCAGGACTTATTTGAAGATAGCAAACCTCACCTATCCTAGTTCAGCACAATAGCTCCAATTATCCCTAGTGCCCCACTAATTAAAGCCTCTTCTCTTTAGTCTGCTGAAGGGAACTCTTAATCCTCATTCCTCATGTTTCCAATGCAGAAGGCCTTCCCTAGAGAAACACCCTTGGACTCTCTCCCTACCCCTTACTTATCACTCCATGTGAAAAGAAAATTGAATTTATTTAATTAGTGAATTTGGAAGAATGAACAGGGGCATATATCACTCCCTCCCCCTTCCAGTCTTTGTCTGCCAGTGTTTCTGCAGGAGGTGGGCATGCATTCCAGACTGCTCTTTGCCACACGCCTTGCATGAGTTGGGTGGAGGGATCTGCAATTCTTCAGCTGTGTCTGGATTAGACGGGAAGTTCTAATTCAGGAATAAAGTATTTGCAAGCCTGCTTGACTGAAGATCTAAAGCCATGTCCCCGGACATCTTTTTGTTTTTTCCTCTCCGTGGGTTCCAAACTCAAGTGTAAAAGGAAGAGTGCTATTTATTGGATCCCTAAAACTCACACAGTCTGTCTGATCATCCCTCCCATTCTGGAAGAAAGATGGAAGATATTTCTTCTTTTGACTCTCCCCTAGGTTCTCCTTCTCTATTTTTACTGTGTCCATAGAGTTTCCTTTAAATGATCCACTTTATATAATTCACTTCTAGAACTTTCATTTCAAGGATGCCAAGGCTGAGGGGGATCAAGAAGGTGGAGTAGGAAGATGTGGAGCTCACCTCTCCCCCAAAAGAGTTCAAAATTACTTCTACATGTGGAACAATTTTCAGGGAAAACTAACTGGAAACTGGCAGAAGAACAAAGGCAGCAAGAAACAGCTCCACGTAACCAGGCAGAGACAGAAAAAAAAAAAAAAAAAAAGCATCAGGTTGGGAACTGAGCCCCCAGGAGTGACCTCTGTAAGGAAGAGAAGGTCCACACAGGTGGACCCTCGCCCTGGGGAGTAAGCAGGTCGAACCACAATCTGGGCATCCCAGTCCTGGAGTCCAGCGTAGAGGAGACAGGCCCCCTTGTCTGCTGAGAAATCCACTGGGACAGACAGAGGGCTGGAGAAGCCTAGGCTCTACACGTGAGGAGTGACCACATGCTGGCTTGCTGAGAACCAGGGCAAAGAGAGCCTTGTACTGGCAACTGCCGCCTTGCCCCACTTCCCAATCCAAAGGGGCGAACACCCTGGCCCCATTCACTCCACACCACAGCCGGGCATGAAATCTGGGCAGAGACTCAGTGTAACTGCATAGAGACAGACCAGGCACCTGGGCTGTGATCCGGGTGGAGCCACAGCGGCCACTGTCAGCATGCATGTGAGGTAGCGCCACGGGAGCCTGCAGTGGCTAAGTGCTGAATCTTGGGCACATAGACCCTAGGAGAGAACTCAATCTAGCTACCGCAGAGATAGCTGGGAGGTCCTGGGGCGTGGTGTGGATGGAATGGTGACAACCACTGTCAGCAAGCTCAGGAGTAGCAGTGGTTAGTCTCCTAGCAAGAATACCCCAGTGTGCCCACACCACACCGCAGCTTAGCACTAGATATGGGGCAGACAGGTCCTGGGAGTCTGCCACAGAGGCAGCCCAGACCTCAGGCAGCAGCGCAGCCACCTCAATTCCCGCAGCCACAACACCCCGACCCTCAGCCCCAGCCTACTCCACACCATAGCCTTTAACTAGATCTGAGACAAAACAGAGAAAGGGACACAACCCTGGGCTGCTTCTGAGTGGAACTATGGATGCCTACACAGGCAGCACACAGGTGCTCTGTGACCATGTGGGCGTCACTTGCTTCAGAAATCACCTCCTTTGGGGCACAGCATGTACTCAAGGCCAATGGAGTCCGACTGAACCCAACCCTCAAGCCTTCCACCCCAACAGCTGGGGAGCAGACCCTGCCCCTGACAGGGCAGTGACAGCCACGGAGCAGAGAGAAAGCCCTGCCTCACATCCAGTACAGGCTCTGGACACCAGAATACCAGCCACACTCCCATCAAGGGGATAATGTCCAGCACACCCTGAGGAAAGATGCGACTGAAGTCCATACCAAAACCAGCCACTGTGCCAAAAACACTGGACACACACAATCTATGCAGGGACACTCCCACATAAAAACACCCTTCAAGACCACCGTAGATAACTGTTCCTCCTAAATTCATAGAGACAGAGAAAGTTAAGTAAAACAAAAAGGCAGAGGAACTACTCCCAATTAAAAGAACAAGAGAAATCCCCTGAAAGAACAGATAATAAAACAGAGCTCACGGGCTTCCCTGGTGGCAGTGGTTGAGAATCTGCCTGCTAATGCAGGGGACACGGGTTCGAGCCCTGGTCTGGGAGGATCTCACATGCCACGGAGCAACTAGGCCCGTGAGCCACAACTACTGAGCCTGCACGTCTGGAGCCTGTGCTCCGCAACAAGAGAGGCCGCGATAGTGAGAGGCCCGCGCATCGCGATGAAGAGTGGACCCCGCTTGCCACAACTAGAGAAAGCCCTCGCACAGAAACGAAGACCCAACACAGCAAAAATAAATTAATTAATAAACTCCTACCCCCAACATCTTCTAAAAAAAAAAAAGAGCTCACTAGTTTACTAGACCCTGAGTTCAAAAAGGAGATAATAAAAATTCTAACTGATTTAAGAAAGAGTATCGATAGAAATGCACATCACTGTAATGTGGAACTAGAAGCTATAAAGATGAACCAATCAAAAATAGACAATTCAATTGCTGAGATTAAAAACCAATCTAGAAGCAATGAAGAGCAGACTAAATGCCACAGAAGAATGAATAAGTGACCTGGAAGATAGCAAAATGGAAATCACTAAATCAGAAGAGCAGACAGAAAGACAATGAAAAAAAAAATGATATCAACATACGAGATTTATGAGATAATACAAAACGTGCCAACGGATGCCCAATAGGTGTTCCAGAAGGGAAAGAGAAAGAGAATTGAAAGTGTAATTGAAGAAATTATGGCTGAAAACTTCCCAAACCTAAACAAGGAAACAGATCTCAGGTACAGGAAGCACAGAAGGTCCCAAAAAAGATGAACCCAAAGAGACCCACACCAAGACATATCAGAATTAAAATGACAATTTTATTTTATTTTATTTTATTTGGCCACACCACACCGCTTGCAGGATCTCAGTTCCCTGACCAGGGATCAAACCCGGGCCACAGCAGTGAAAGTGCCAAGTCCTAACCACTGGACCACCAGGGAATTCCCTAAAATGACATTTAAAAATAAAGAAAGGATTCTAAAGGTAGCAAGAGAAAAACAAAGAGTCAGTTACAAGGGAACCCCCATATGGCTATCAGCAGATTTCTCTGCAGAAAACTTCGCAGTCCAGAAAGGAATGGCATTACATATTCAAAGTCCTGAAAAGGAAAACATGCAGCCTAGGATACTCTACCCAGCAAGATTATCATTTAGAACAGAAGAAGAGAAAATTTCTTAGACAAGCAAAAACTAAAAGAACTCAGCAATATTAAACCTACCCTAAAAGAAATATTGAAGGATATTCTCTAAATAGAAAAGAAGCAAGAAACTATAGGAAAGGGAAAATCACAATAGGAAAGGTAAATATATAAAAGGACAGAAGATCACTTCAGTCAGTACACAGATTAAAAAACAATCAAAAAATTGTAAAAGCAATTATAACTACAACTAACAGTAAAAAGATATGCATGAAGAAAATAGGACAGCAAAATCACAAAATGTGGGTGAGGGGAGTATAAAAATATAGATCATTTAGAATGTGTTTGAAGTTGAATGACTATCAGTTTAAAGCCAGTAGACACAGCTGTGAGTTAACATACTTGAACATACTTGAAACTACAGTATATTTTAAATTTGTGGTTACTCCATGGTAACCACAAATTTAAAATATACTGTAGTTTCACAAGAACCAAAAAGAAAGTAACTCAAGCGTACTACAAAAGAAAATTATCAAACCACAAAAGGAAAAACAAAAAGAAGAAATAAAGAACTATAAAAACAACTGAAAAACAAGGGTTAAATGGCAATAAGTACATACCTATCAATAATTACCTTAAATGTCAATGGACTAAATGCTCCAATCAAAAGAAACAGCGTGGCAGATTGGATGAAGAAACAAAAACAAGAACCCTTAGTGTGCTGCCTACAAGAGACTTCCTTCAGGGTGAAAGACACACAAGCTGAAAGTGAGGGGATGAAAATAGATAGTTCATGCAAATGGAAACACAAAGAAAGTGGGGGTAGCAATATTCACATCAGACAAAATAGACTTTAAAACAAAGTCCATAAAGAAAGACAAGAAGGGAATTGTATAATGATAAAGAGATCAATACAAGAAGATAATATGCTCGTTAACATATAATCCTCCAATACAGCAGCACCTAAACATATAAAAGAAACAACAACAGACATAAAGGGAGAAACTGACAATACAGTAGTAGCCAACCTTAACACCCCTTTGACATCAATGGACAGATCATCCAGACAAAAAATCGGTAAGGCAACAGAGGTTCTAAATGACACAATCAGTTGAACTTAATTGATATCTACAGAATACTACATCCAAAAAAACCAGAATACAGATTCTTTTCAAGGGCACATGAAATGTTCTCTAGGACAGACCACATACTAGGTCATAAAACAAGCCTCAACAAATTTAAAAGGACAGAAATTATTTGAAACATCTTATCTGACCACGACAGTATGAAACCAGAAATCAACCACAGAAAGAAAAACAGGAAAAGAATGAACACATGGAGACTAAACAACATGCTACTAAGAAACCAATGGGTCAACAATGAAATAAAAGAAGAAATGAGGAAATGCCTCAAGACAAGTGAAAATGAAAACACAACCTTACAAAATCTGTGGGATGCTGCCAAAGCAGATCTAAGATGGACATTCACAATGAATCAGGCCTTCCTCAAGATACAAGAAAAATCTCAAATAAATAACCTAACCAACCACCTAAAAGAATTAGAAAAAGAAGAACAAACAAAACCTAAAGTCATCAGAAGGAAGGAAATAATAAAGATCAGAAAAGAAATAAATACAGATCAAGAAAACAACAGAGGGGGCTTCCCTGGTGACGCAGGGAAGGTTGAGAGTCTGCCTGCCGATGCAGGGGACATGGGTTCGTGCCCCAGTCTGGGAAGATCCCACATTCCGCACAGCGGCTAGGCCTGTGAGCCATGGCTGCTAAGCCTGCGTGTCTGGAACCTGTGCTCTGCAATGGGAGAGGCCACAACAGTGAGAGGACCGCGTACTGCAAAAGAAAATAATAATAAATTTTAAAAAAAAAGTAGAAAACAACAGAGGGACTTCCCTGGTGGCACAGTGGTTAAGAATCTGCCTGCCAGTGCAGGGGACATGGGTTTGATCCCTGGTCCAGGAAGATCCCACATGCCGCAGAGCAACTAAGCCCGTATACCACAACTACTGAAGCCTGTGTGCTCCAGAGCCTGCATGCCACAACTACTGAGCCCATATGCTGCAACTACTGAAACCCATGTGCTCTAGGGCCCGCATGCCGCAAGTACTGAGCCCGCGTGTGCAACTACTGAAGCCCGTGCTCCTAGAGCCCTTGCTCCGCAACAAGAGAAGCCACTGCAATGAGAAGCCCATGCACCACAACAAAGAGCAGCCCCTGCTCGCTGCAACTAGAGAAAGCCCATGTGCAACAACAAAGACCCAACACAGCCAAAAATAAATTTTAAAAAATAATAAAATAAAAAAATAAAATAAAGTAAAATAGAAAACAACAGGAAAGGTCAATAAAACCAAGAGCTGTTTTTTGGAGAAAGATAAATTCAACAAACCTCTAGCCAGGTTCAACATGAAGAAAAGAGAGAAAACCCAAATAAACAAAATAAGAAATGAAAGAGAAGTAACAGCTGATACAGAAATACAAAAAAATCATAATACTATGAACAGTTATATGCCAACAAATTGGACAACCTAGAAGAAATGGACAGTTTCTAAAAACATAAGATTTACAAGAACTGAGTCCAGAAGAAACAGATAATTTGAACAGAACAATCACCAGACGTGAAATAGAATCTGTAATTTAAAAAAAAACTCCCTGCAAACAAAAGTCCAGGAGCAGACGGCTTCACTGGGGAATTCTACCAAACATACAATGAAGAAATTATACTGAGCCTTCTCAAAATATTCCAAAAAATTGAAGAGAACGGAACACTGTGAAATTCATTCTATGAAGCCACCATCACTCTGATACCAAAACCAGACAAAGAAACTACAAAAAAAAGGAAATTATAGGCTAATATCTTTAATGAATATAGATGTAGAAATCTTCAAAAAAATATTAGCAAATTGAATCCAACAATACATAAAAAGGATCATACATCATGACCAAGTGGGATTCATCCCAGGGTCTTAAAGATGGTTCAACATATGCAAATCAATCAGTGTGACACACCACATTAACAAAAGGAAAGAAAAAACCACAGATCATCTCAAAAGACGCAGGAAAGCATCTCATAAAATTTGACATTATTCCTAATAAAAACTCTCACCAAAGTGGGTATAGAGCGAACATATCTCAACATAATAAAAGCCATTTATGACAAACCCACAGCCAATATAATACTCAACAGTGAAAAGCTGAATGCCTTCCCACTAAATTCTGGAACAAGACAAGGATGCCCACCCTCACCACTTCTACTCAACATAGTACTGGAAGTCCTAGCCCCAACAATCAGATAAGAAAAAGAAATAAAAGGTATCCAAATTGGAAGGGAAGAGGTAAAATTTACACTATTTGGAGAAGACATAATACTCTATACAGAGAATCCTAAAGTCTTCACACAAAAACTATTAGAACTAATAATGAATTCAGCAAGGTAGTAGGATACAAGATTAATATACAGAAATCTGTTGGATTTCTTTACACTAACAATGATAGAGAAAATTTTAAAAGTTATATCGTTTATTGCATCATAAAAAAGAAACAAAACCCTAGGAATAAACTTAACCAAGGAGGTGAAAGACCTATACACTAAAAATCATAAAACACTGATAAAGGAAATTGAAGATGATTCAAAAAAATGAAAAGGTAGTTCATGCTCTTGGATTGGAAGAATTAATATTGCTAAAGTGAAGCACTCTATAGATTTAATGCAATCACTATCAAAATACCCATGACATTTTTCAAGAACTAGAACAAATAATCCTAAAATGGATATGGAACCACAAAAGGCCCAGAACTGCCAAAGCAATCCTAAGGCAAAAGAACAAAGCTGGCGGTATAAGCTTCCAGACTTTAGACTATACTACAAAGCTACGGTAATCAAAACAGTGTGGTATTGGCACAAAAACAGACATATAGATCAATGGAACAGTATAGAGAGCCCAGAAATAAATCCACATACCTATGGCCAACTAATCTATGACAAAGGAGGCGAGAATATACAACGGAGAAAAGACAGCCTCTTCAGCAAGTGGTGTTGGGAAAACTGGACAGCCACCTGTATCAATGAAATTACAACATTCCCTCACACCATCCATAAAAATAAGTTTGAAATGGCTTATATTACTAAATATAAGACATGACACCATAAAACTCCTACAAGAGAACATAGGCAAAATATTCTTGGACATAAATCGTAGCAATATTTTCTTAGGTCAGTCTCCCAAGGCAACAGAAAAAGAAAGCAAAAATAAATAAATGGGACCTAATCAAACTTAAAAGCTTTGAAACAGCAAAGGAAACCATCCGCAAAACAAAAAGACAACCAATGGAATGGGAGAAAATTATCTGTAAACAATGCTACCAACAAGGGCTTCATATTCAAAATATACAAACAGCTCATACAACTCAGTACCAAAAAAACAAACAATCCAATCACAAAGTGGGCAGAAGACCTAAATAGACATTTCTCCAAAGAAGACATACAGATGGCCAACAGGCACATGAAAAGACACTCAACATCACTGATTATTACAGAAATGCAAAGCAAAACCACAACAAGCTATCACCTCACACCAGTCAGAATGACTATCATCAAAAAGTCTACACATAATAAATGCTGGAGAGGGTGTGGAGAAAAGGGAACCCTTGTACACTATTGGTGGGAATGTATATTGTTGTAGCCGCTATGGAAAACCATATGCAGGTTCCTTAATAAAACAAAAAATAGATCCATATAATCCAGCAATCCCACTCCTGGGTATATATCCAGAAAAGATGAAAACTCTAATTCAAAAAGATACACGCACTCCAATGTTCATAGCAGCACTATTTATAATAGCCAAGACATGGAAACAACCCAAGTGCCCATCAACAGATGATTGGCTTAAGATGCGGTGTATATATATACAATGGGATGTTATTCAGCCATAAAAAAAGAATGAAATATTGCCATTTGCAGCAACATGGATGGACCTATAGAACATTATACTTAGTGAAGTAAGTCAGACAGAGAAAGACAAATACTATCTGATATCACTTATACGTAGAATCTAAAAACAATAAAAATGAATCTATACATAAAACAGAAACAGACTCACAGACGTAGAAAACAAACATGATTACTAAAGGGAAAAGGAGCGACAAATTAGGAGTATGGGATTAACAGGTACAAACTACTATACATAAAATAGATAAGCAACAAAGATTTACTGTATAGCACAGGAAACTATATACAATATCTTGTAATAAGCTGTAATGGTATATAATCTGAAAAAAAATAACTGAATCACTTAGCTATAACCTGAAACTAACAGAATATTGTAATTCAACTATACTTCAGTTAAAAAAAAAAGAATGCCAAGGCCCTCTTATAATTATAAACATAGGTACATGGGGTTTTTGTATCTGTGGAAGGAGGGAAACTTGACAACCTTCATAGATGTTGTCATACATTGTTGCTGGGAGAATTAAGCACTGTCTGTAAGACTCCTTTGAGAAAGGACAATAGAAAGCTGTACCTGGTCTCTTCTGGACTTTGTCCTGTGTATATTTTTCTGGTGCTGATCTTAATCTTTATCCTTTCATTGTAGTAAACTGTAACCATGAGTATAACAGCTTTACTGAGTTCTGTGAGTCCTTCTAGTGAATCATTGAACTTGAGGGTGGTCTTGGGGATCCCTGACTACACATACTTATTCCCAAAGCCATAACCAGACCATATATTAAGTATTTGCTAGGTTTTTCACTGACAGGTTACATGATTTTGAAATGACCAAGTTAATGCCACAGCCAGTTCCTCGGACTGAGAGGTCATCAAATACTATTTACAACTAGAGAGGTTGGAGAAAGAATTAAACCAGGAATAAGATCAACAATTTCAGAAACATCTCTTTCCTCAATTTTTTTTCTTAATGGGTTGTTCATTAATTTTTTTTTAAAGAAATCGTTTCGCCAGTTTTTCTTCTGTTTTAATATTTAATAGTCCTTGAAACATCCAGAGATACTTTTAAAAAATAAATTAGCTGCTAGTACTCTACTTCTTTGACATAAGTCAAACTTAACAGGAATAGCTTACTCTTCATTACCTTCTTTAACAGACAATTGACCTTGCAGTTATTTAGCAGAGTGAGACTAGAGGTGGTCATTTCAACAAACATGATTCTGAGCCCTTTAAACCTTTAAAAGATTAATCAGAAAAATACACTCTCTGCTTTGAAATACCTTATACACAAAGGACATCAACAAAAGGGCAAATAATAAAACTGGAAAACATAAAACACAACCAAAAAAATACACTTAACATTTGTATAGATTTTTTTCTTCGTACTTCCTTAAAAAGATATGGTAATATGATTCAATTATCTGTTCACAAATTCACAAACAAAAGAGACCATTACCCAAGCTCTCTTAATTTGTACATTAACCTTTTCAGCTTTACTGCTCCTATAAAACCTTAGAGAAGAAATCCTCAGTTTTCTTTCCTGAACCGTGATTCCCTGAACCTATACTGTATAAGCGAGATGTGAGTCTACAAAATATTACATGTGAAAGTATTGATAGAACACTGATAATACAAAAGACAAAAATGAAATGCATAAGAGTCTCCAATATTTTAAAGCAAAATATCAGGTTCTTAATTATCTTGGAAACCCACTGAACTTAGGAATTCTAGTTTTATTCCATTTGAACATCAGAAATTATTCAGATGATAATTTAAAGCAAGATATTATTATCATTAAGAAGAAAGTAATAGTTGTACCAAGTAAACAACCAAAGCCATCTCATCTTAGAATTTGAACTTATAAAAATGAACATTTCAAGGAAAAGTAGGTTTATAAATGTCTATGACAATAATTTATGTAAATGGGAATTTCTAGGTTATTAAAAAATGTCAGTCACAAGACCCTTTCATAAAACACAAATATAGATCAAGAGAAAGAAAAAGATAATCTACCATACACATCACTATAGCATGACCATCTAGTCAATGCATTAATTTTACAAAGAATAATTTCAGGCTTTTATAATTGATTTCTAAAGGTAAGTTTCAATATTCTTATCGGGGGAAAAAAATTGTCTATAATAGAATTTTGGCATTACCATTAAAATATCAACTAATCAACATAAATGCCTAGTCTGCATTTCACTGCTGCAAGGAGAAAATGTTCAAATGTTCACCTGACTCATGATTTAAAGTACAACACTCTGGTTGGTCTTTAAATCTGCATTTTAAAAAGGAAGAGGAGGGAAGGGATGAAATAGAATCTGAAAGATTAAACTGGAGGAGGGAAAAATGGCTAAGATAGATTTTAAAAGGAAAAAAAAAGATCACAAGCAGAAAATAAAGAAATGAAACCCAAAGAGTAGTTGCCTCTTAACATCATATAAATTTTTCTCTGTGATGGCAAATTCCTGGCTTCAGAGTTGAGCTACCTCATGTCTGCAGACAACCAAAAATATACATTCGTATCTGAGTAATTAATGGGACATTTTAATTCACTGAACAATTGTTAACTGCCTCTGTGCAAGGATGTGCAAGGCCCAGTAAGTACTAACACTAAGGAAATATATGCAAATGAGTGATGCCCTTTCTGGGTGTCTCTAAGAAGCTCATCATTTCAGCCAGGCTCCTAATACTCCAAACATTTCTGGAAATTCTTTTGGAATACTCAGTACACAAACCAATATAAACTTTATAGTTCATATTGTATTATAGTTTATAGCTAGTACAGAAACATGTCTCCAGGCCCTTTGACTGCTCTCACAGTAAAAATATTTGATTCTGTACTGGAGTCAACTCCATACTCAAGTTGATCATTACCCACCATTGAGGAAATCTGCAATATTACACCTCAAATCCTGGCAGCAAGTTAGAAAGGGGACTTTTACAAAAATTCGAAAAAATAAATTTACAAGCTTCCAAAATTAAAGCGAATGGCAGTGATTCGGATCATCTTAACTTGCTTTAATTTTGACCCATCTAAGGACAAGGCAAGGTTCTAGGCACGGGGAAATCTGCAGAGAAAAAAACGTTTCTGGCCTGAAAGAGCTTGCTGTACAGGGAAACTCTCCTAATGCCTGGACATTTGCAACTGACCAAAGATATTCATAAGCCTAAAAACAAAATCTGGTGTGTGCATGAGGGGGCAAGAAGGGGGACTGCACTCCACAAATTCTCTCATTATTTTCCGTTAGTGCTGACTGTCAAAACGGGTACTACTCACACTTCAGGGCACTGAAAGCCAGCTCATAGGCCAAACGCTGAAAGGATTCATCCTCAGACTCGGTGGAGGACGGCAGGGGCTCATTCCCATACTTTATTAAGACCTTCTCTGGTGAGTTTTCGAATCGAATGCCCTGAAAAATGTTCGCTGCCATAATGTAAACGGAGTCCGGATAGCCAGTTTTTTCGGGCAAACCAGTTGAGGTTTTTTCGCTGTATGCTGTGTCCCCTGACAGTGCCAGGGAAGAGAGTTGGAGGTAAGAGAGTTGGGAGATCTCCTCGGTAGTTTCTTCTTCCGAAAACTCCCCTTTACTGGCGGGGTCAAGCATGTTTGCCCCTTCACTGTAGTAACTCAAGCTTGAATTACAATTCAGATGTCCCAGGAAATGGTTTTCCTTGTACCTTAAGCATCGTCTCTGAAAAGAAAAGATTATCTCGGTAAATCACTATTTCTGCACGACCACACTTGGTGGCCCACCCAGTGTGGCCCTAAAGACCAAGAGGTGGCATTTACTGGCCGACCCGAGCATCCCATACTTCGAGCCGGGCAAGTCCGAACGAAACCTCCACACACTCACAAAGGGAGAGGGGTGGAGACGGCTCCCAATCGCCTCCGAAGCGACGAGACTTTTACCAAGGCCCGTTTGGGAGCGTCTGCGGCCCCTCGGGCGCTCCTTTTCACTGGCTCCCGCGAGTCCTCCCTCACCCCAGAGGGCGGATGTTCCCTGGGGCTTTGGGGACAGAGACGCCGCAGCCGCCAGCACTTCGGGCACCTGTGGCTGGTGCCTGAAACAACGCCCTCGGGAGCCCCGGGACTGCGGGGCTGCGGCGGCGACCCGCGCCGGCAGTTTGGTTCAAATGAGCCTCTCCCACCCGCCTGGGTCTGGGCAGGGGGGTCGCGACCCCAGCTCTCGCTTCGCTCCGGTTCCCGGAGGGAGGACGCACCTCAGGGCTTCGCCCGCCCGTGCGCTGTCGCGCTGGACGGACGCGGCTGCGGAGCACGGCGGAGGGCGAGGCTGGTGAACCAGTCGACTCAGGCCGCGGAAAGGTAGGCCTCCCCCGCCTGTAGCAGTCCGCCGGCCCAGGACTCGGCTCTCCTTGGCAACCAAGGTGGGGGAGGGAACGCCGCCGGAGGGAAGGGCAGTTCCCGCGGGATTTGGCCAGAGCCTACTTTTCCTCAGCGAGTTGCTCTTCCTCCCTCGTCCCGGGACGTTTGTGTCAGCCCTTCGTGGCGTTGAAGGCCCATGCACAGTTGGACCGCGGCATCCTGAGCGTCCTCGACTTCCCCAGATTCACAGGTGGCCCCTTTTCCCCAACACGTCCCCTGCGGTCTCCTTGAAAGCAAGAATTTTGTATCTCTGACAACACCCAGTTTAGCGGGGGCGCAGGAAATGTTAAAACAGATGAGTGGGGCTTCCCTGGTGGCGCAGTGGTTGAGAGTACGCCTGCCGATGCAGGGGACGCGGGTTCGTGCCCCGGTCCGGGAAGATCCCACATGCCATGAGCGGCTAGGCCCGTGAGTCATGGCCGCTGAGCCTGCGCGTCCGGAGCCTGTGCTCCGCAACGGGAGAGGCCACAGCAGTGAGAGGCCCGCGTACCGAAAAAAAAAAAAAAAAGATGAGTGTAGAACTACGGGAAAAAAGGGACTAGTCGACTTTATTTCCACGCTTTTTAGGACAGTAGAGATCACATTAGACGGACCCTTCCAGAGCAAGTTGTGTAAAGACCTTTGCCAATTTAAGACCGCATCCTTCCTTTCCAGGAGTTGCCTGCAAAGAAAGATGCTGCTGAAATGGGCCTACAAAAAATCAAGTTCACCCCACCCTTCAAATTATAGAATGGAACTGGGATTATATATAAACCACCCCAAAGGGTTTTAATATGGCTACTTTAATTTTTGAGAGCCCTGGAGCGAAGTCTGCATCGTAATGCATGAAAGAAAGTGAGCTGTGCTCTTTTTTTTTTTTTTTTCCGGTACGCGGGCCTCTCACTGTTGTAGCCTCTCCCGTTGCGGAGCACAGGCTCCGGATGCGCAGGCTCAGCGGCCATGGCTCACGGGCCCAGCCGCTCCGCGGCATGTGGGATCTTCCCGTCCCAGGGCACGAACCCGTGTCCCCTGTATCGGCGGACTCTCAACCACTGCGCCACCAGGGAAGCCCTGTGCTCATTTTTAAAGGTAGTGGAAAAATACTCTCTTAATTTCTAGAATAAAAACAAAATGAATGAGATTTAAATCTTCTATTGAGTTTATGTGCATTTTAAATACTTCATTGATAGCCTTTTAGCCTGTTATCTCCAAAGTGCATGTTCTAAAACTGGAAAGGAAAAGATGGCTTTTTTTCCTCTAATGTACACCATTTGTATGGCTACTTTGAAACTTCTCCAGCAGATTTCAATAGGTCTGGTAGTCTACTGATTTTACTGCCAGTCAGAATATCTAGAGCTTTTTTGTATGCACTCAAGTTTTTCTTACAGTAAAATTCAATGAACTAATGCAAATGTGAATATATAAAGGTCATGCAATGAAATGTAACATATATGTACTTCACATTTCTTGCTTGGTTTAGGAAAGTCTTCAGTAAAATAGAAATGGGTGTTGGATTGTGGAACTTCACAAATTATGTTTCAAGTTTTAAGTGAAAAAAAGTCGAAATCATTTTAAAAATCAATAAAAGAGTTGCTAATATCTACTTAAAAGAAAAAAAGAAACCTGCTAGATACTTGGTCTCCATTTTCTCCATAAAGCAAAAACCAAAGCCTGCAAGTTGAGTGAAGTTCTTCATTTTGTACTAAGATCAAACAAAGTCACATGAAAATCTTGCAAGTCCAAGCCCCAAACTCAGCAAAAAGCATGCTAAATATACTTGCGTTAAATAACTCTATTGGCTACTGGTTAGGAATCTCAGATTTTGTTCATCTACTTTGTAAAAGTGGTCCAATCTGGAAAAGAAACATAATTTACATAACTAAGATCAGTTATGGTCACTCAGGAATTCCAAATTTTGTTCACTAGTCCTTCCTCTGTGGGTAAAGAGGAAGGGATAGACTTTGGCATTTGATGAACTGATATCTGTGTAACCTTAGGCGAGTCCTTAACATCCCTTGGCCTCAGTTTCTGCATCTGTAAGGTGGAGTTAGTAATGCCTACCTTCGAGGATGTTTGTGAGGATTTAGTGGAATGATGTGTGTCAAGAAGACTGTCTGGAAAATATCAATAGTAGCTCAGTAGTTAGTCCCTCCTTTCCCCCTCTATAAGGATTATTTATGAAGCACCTTTTTTAATCTTTAGATCCTAGAAGGTATGAGATTACAGAGAAAGCTAGTCTGCTGAACTAGCATCTGAAAGACTTTTACTGGAATAGTAAAACAGAGATATGTTTGAGGTAGACTGGTATAGTCATTGTTTTTCAACTTTCACGCACCTAAAACCCTTGTTAAAAGTGCAAATTCCTGGAATTATCCCCAGAGATTCTGAGTAGATCTGGAGTGGAACCCAGGAGTTAGCAATTTTAGCAGGTAACCCAGCTGATTTTGATGTAGTCAGCCCAAAGACCACACAGTTGGAAAAACTCTGGTATAATTAAAAGACTACTGGTTCTAATTCCACCTCTATCCCTGACTTGAAAAAATCCTTTAGATTTTGTTCCCTGTCCTACACAACAGATTAATTATCCCACCTTATTTTGCATGTGAGTTGTGAGACTTTAATCTTTTCACTCTCCAGCACACCTCCCATACAGTATCTTCTTGTCTACCAGGACAAAACCCAGCTTTTCAGCAAGGCAGACAGGGTCTTCTGTTATCTGGCCTTTGTTTGCCATTTTTTTTTAATATTTATGTGTTTATTTATTTGGCTACGCTGGGTCTTAGTTGTGGCACGTGAGATCTTTGTTGCCGTGGGCAGGATCTTCGTTGCAGCAGGTGGGATCTACTTTCCTGACCAGGCATTGAACCTGGGCCCCGTGCATTGGGAGCGCAGAGTCTTAACCACTGGATCACCAGGGAAGTCCCAAACTGCCTTTAAAACATCATTGCTTGGCATCCTAAAGTCACTCTTTAAACTTCCATATCTTTACACATGCTGTTCCCTCAGTCTTGAATGCTCGTCCCTTTTTGTCCAGCTGGTGAACTCCTATTCAATCTTTGAAACTCAGTGCAAGCATCACCTTTTGTAAAAGCCTTCCTGACACTTGTACTAGGATGTAAATTTAGCCTCCGCAACAGAGGCTCAAAATAACCACTGGTTTCAATAAAATAGGAGTTTATTTCTCACATAAATTCTTGTTGGCATAGTGGCTCTCCTCCACAAAGTTGTCAGGGCCCAGACTCCTATTTCAGAATGCATCTGAAGGGCTTGCCGTTGTCAGCTTAGCCCAAGATGGCTTACCACGATGTCCATTTCCAGCCAGTGGTTAGAGGAATAAAGAGGAAAGGAAGGACATGCCTATTACTTTCAAAGACATGACCTGAAAGGTGCACACATAACTTTTGCTTACCTTCCGTTGGCCAGTCACATGACATCCCTCGCAGCAAAGAGGGTTGGCAAATGTGTCCAGCTAGAAATGAAGGGTACTATTGCTAGAGAAGAAGGGGAGAATGGATATTGGGGAACTATTAGTAGCAATCTGCTACAAACCTCTACCCCCTGACCCCATCACCCACCAGTTCACTCATTTCCATTATTCTCAATGTCAAGCGTTCCCTACTCTCTGTTCCCATAACATTTTGTGCATGCATATGCACATTCATTCATTCATTTAACAGGTATATATTAAATTCTTACCATATACCTCACACTTTGCTCAGCCCTGGAGGTAAACTAAATGAGTGTATAGAATGATCCGGGACCTTACCCTCAAGAAATTGATGGATATACTTGTATTTGGACACCCTTCAATTTTTATTATATATATTTATGTACAGCTCTGTACCCCCCCTTCTGCCATCCTTCTACTCTCACAACTTGAACAATACACACACTCTAAAATAGTTTTATCATATCTTTTAAATTTTATTATATAGTATATCTTTTTATTCCCAGCTGCTTTTTATTTTCAGAAAGAGCAAAATATCACTCTTTCATACACACATACCTGCACAGAAGGTTATAAATGTGAAGACGTTTTAGGGATCATGATATATTTTATTATGCACCATGCAGTACACTGTACAATCTGTGGAAAATGTGAGGTAAAAGCTAGCTATAAACTTTAAAATACTACTGTCTTTCAAACTATAATTTGAGGAGCTTTTGTTTTTTTCATTTTGTTTTGTTTTTAATGATAGATCAATGTAAGTGACAGCTCACTGTATTGAAAACAAGATTTAATGAGAGTCTCTATCCCCAAAGTAAAGCTTAGGCCAGCATTTGTGGGTCGATGAATTCATGGTTACTATTTACTCTAAGCATGTGTATAATCCTGCCTCCTTACCTTTTACTGCTGGTTTATGGACTCATTGTGGACTTAAAGTATTGTTGGGGAGGGCTAAAAGGAAGCATATCAGATTTCAGTGAGCACCATACAGAAGTAACCATAGAGATGGGTACATGGATTCAACTGTTGTGAAGGCAGATAGGAAAAAAATATAGTCTTTGTTTAAGTCGCACTCTGTAATGTGATCGGAACATTAAATCAGAGATGGTGTAGAAAATTAAAAGTTAGTTACCTGGAGTTTTCTGCAAAAGGAACTTAAGTGATTTTCTTTCCCCAGGGGGTAGAGTATTGGAAATATTTGTAAATTAACATTCCTTGCATTTGACTCAGAGTAGCTCCTGTATGTTAGCCAAGTAGTTATTCAAAAAACATTTGCTCACTTGCTTCAGTTTGACCTGGGCATAAAAAACTGTGCTCAGTTCCACTGAAGCTTGTTATAGAAATGTAAAAAGCATGTGAAACAAAGAATTTTAACTTGTGTTCTTAAACATCATGACACAATTTATCATTATGGTTACTTAGAAATGGTACCATCAATTTTCTTTACAATAATTCTTTTCCTTATTCTTTTTTTATTTGGCAAAGCTATCTAGTGTTGCATTGTGGACCTAAGCTTGGGCAGGCATCAGGGACCCTTTTTGTCTGAGGATCCTCAGGGTCTTATGGGTAAGGTACATTTGGGGACTGACAGATACTGAAATAGCCCACTCCAGAGGAGGGAGGAGGAAATACCCAAGAAGGCAGGAAACTCACCCTGAGGTAAAGGAACATCATCCTCTGATGCTGGGTGAGAGTTGGTGTGAAGGAATACTTTGCATATTGCAGAGGGTAGCATTACTCAAGAGTTTTCTTGCCTAGTCCTTGCAGAAACTCATCCCAAACAACTTGAAAAAGAAATGCAAAGATCCCTTTAAGAAAATCAAAATATGATTGTGGGTTCTTTAACACAAGACCATCAAAGATTAACCAAAAGAGACATAACCACTTGCAGAGGGGTAAAAAAAATCTTCCTTAATTTGGAAGCAGCAGAAGACTGAGATAGAGCAAAGAGTCTTGAAGGGTGGGCAAGTGAAAAGGAACAAAAGTCCAGAGCATGGCAGTTCAGAGAAAGCACCATTAGGAATAATTCTGAGATTTAGAAGCCAAAAATGACAAAGAAGCTAAGGAAGAGTTTGAGTTAAATGAAAGGGGAAAAGAAGATTCTGGAGACTTATCATCCCAGCCCTTGACTGTTCTTTGTGGCCCAAGAGAAACAAGGGTTACAACGGACAACCATTGTAATAGATTGCAGCAACAGAGTAGTTTCCCAGAGTTAGTCATTCAAACACCACGTTCATGAGTTATTTTTCCATATCCATATACTGCCATTTATATTACTTAGTATTTTTTTAACATCTTTATTGGGGTATAATTGCTTTACAATGGTGTGTTAGTTTCTGCTTTATAACAAAGTGAATCAGTTATACATATACATATGTTCCCATATCTCTTCCCTCTTGCGTCTCCCTCCCACCCATCAGTATTTTAACTCAGAATCATGGTTTTACTTAAATAGAAAACTTGTAAATGGAAATTCATTATCATTTGCCATAAATGAAATAACAACAATAAAAGCAAAATAACACTATTGAATTCTAGCTAGAATGGTTATACCAATGATCCAGGCTTGAGGTTGATTGTTCTTGCTTAAAAAGGGAGACAGGCAATGTTAGAGAGGCATTAAACACCAGTACAAAAATGACACTTTTCTCCTTGACAGAGGGAATAAAAGAGGATTGGATAAAGCAGCTTTCTTATTGTGTGTTGTTATTCAACACTGGTTTGGCAAACCACTTCAAATCATTTCTCATACCTTTAATGGTGCTGGCCTCACACTTGGGGAAGCACAGTGTTAAGAGTTCTGAGTTCAAGAATTAGTTAGAGAAACAATGCTTCCTCTGAAACAAGAGGAAGAAAATATAAGAAATTCAGAACTGACCAAAAAAAAAAAAAAAATTAGAAGGATCTCATGTCACAGATTAATTCCATCCACTTATATGGCACAGTAGTAATGGGAACTTTGAAACTAGAGTCAGAAGACCTGGGGATTTTTTGTGTGTTTTTTTTTTTAATTCATTTATTTTATTTATTTTTGGCTATGTTGGGTCTTCGTCACTGCAGGCAGGTTTTCTCTAGTTGCGGCGAGCGGAGGCTACTCTTCATTGTGGTGCATGGGCTTCTCATTGCAGTGGCTTCTCTTGTTGTGGAGCGTGGGCTCTAGGCATGTGGGCTTCAGTAGTTGTGGAACGTGGGCTCAGTTGTTGTGGCTTTCGGGCTCTAGAGCGCAGGCTCAGTAGTTGTGGCACACAGGCTTAGTTGCTACGCAGCATGTGGGATCTTCCCAGACCAGGGCTCAAACCCATGTCCCCTGCATTGGCAGGCAGATTCTTAGCCACTGCGCCACCAGGGAAGTCCAGAAGACCTGGGTTTTTTTTGTTTGCTTTTTGTTTTGGTTTGGTTTTTTTTGGTACGCAGGCCTCCCACTGTTGTGGCCTCTCCCGTTGTGGAGCACAGGCTCCGGACGCGCAGGCTCAGCAGCCATGGCTCACAGGCCCAGCTGCTCCGCGGCATGTGGGATCTTTCCGGACTGGGGCACGAACCCGTGTCCCCTGCATCGGCAGGCGGACTCTCAACCACTGAGCCACCAGGGAAGCCCAAGACCTTGTTTTTAATCCTAATGTTGCCATGAATTTGTTGCATAACCCCAGGCAGCTCTCTTCACTCTTTCTATTTGTTTCTTGATATGTTCAAGTCTGTGATTTATTTACTAAGAAAAAAGCACGTGGGGAAGGATTTGATGAGACTGAGAAAGATTGGCAGTTTATAGGAGAAATATATTTAAATATCTATTTTAATATTTGCTTAACAATATCAATTTAAAATATCCATTTAAAAGTTTACTTTAGCAAAAGAAGGCAGAAATGGAGGAATAAAAGAACAAAGACATATGACATATAGAAAACAAATAGAAAAATGGTTGATAGAAATCCTAATTTGTAATTACATTAAATGTAAATGGGTTAAATACACCAATTAAAAAGCAGAGGTTAGTAGAATGGATTTAAAAATCCAACTATAAGTTGGCTGCAAGAGACATGTTTAGATTCAAAGACACAGATGGACTGAAAGTGAAAGTATGGAAAACTATAGCCTTGCAAAACAGACCAAAAGAGAGCTTGACTGGCTATACTACTATCAAACAAAATAGACTTTAAGACAACAGTTGTTTCTATAATACTTTTTTCTTAGAAAATACACTTGAATATATCAAGACATTCTGGCATTGGCAAAAGGTTAGTAAAGTTGTGACATGTCAAAAAATTCTGTTGAATCACTGATTTCATTGGGAGCACTGGGTGTGTGTTTTGGGTCAAAACACAGCTTGTTTAAGAGGTACAAACTATTATGTATAAAATAAGCTACAAGAATATATTGTACAACATGGGGAATATAGCCAACATTTTATAATAATTATAAATAGAATATAACCTTTCAAAATTGTGAATCACTATATTGTACACCTGTAGCTTATATAATATTATATGTCAACTATACTTCAATTTTTTTAAAAAGGTATAAATAAATAAAAACAGAGCTCATGCCTCAATGCTAGAATATCCTAGCAAATCAGACTGCCTGAAAGAGGTAAAGGTATGGTTTTTATGGAGAGCTTTGCCCTAAAGCTCAGGATACATAATTTAATTGGTATGAAATTCCTTTGTGAAATGTCAGAGCCACTTTACACTGAAATTATACATGTTGCCTTAGCATTTAAATGCTTGAGCAAATATAAAAAAAAATTAAAAATTAACTTATTTCTTTTTCATTTTAATTCTAAAGTTAAGGATTATGAAGAATCATATGAAATGGCTGGAAGGAATGTTTTATGTTTTTGTATAACTAAATTAAAATTTCCTTCCCCCACAAAAACTAACCCACCCACAACAAACCAATCAAACAAATAAACACTCAAAACAACAAAAACCCTGAAACAATAATGACTCCTCACTAGGTCTGCGTGTACTATCTTATTCTAAACTAGATTTGGGGAGCCATCTGCTGGTAAAATGATGAGTTGTCTATGATTTTTTTAAATGGATGTTTAGCTAGGGTTGCCAGATAATTTACAGAATGCTCAGTTAAACTTGAATTTCAGATAAACAACAAATATTTTTTTTAGCATAAGTATGTCAGTACAGTACTTGCTCCATATGCCAATGCTACTTTGTTTTAGATTTATAATTATACTCTTTCAAGTGACTCAGAAAAGATTTTCTTGAAGTCCAGATAGTATGATTATTTGGGAATATATTCATTGCTATATTCACATGCTCCAGCATGAAGTGTTTGTCTTCCTCTATTGTATTTATATCTGGCTCCTTGTTATTTTTTTTTTAACATCTTTATTGGAGTATAATTGCTTTACAATGGTGTGTTAGTTTCTGCTTTATAACAAAGTGAATCAGTTATACATATACATATGTTCCCATATCTCTTCCCTCTTGCGTCTCCCTCCCTCCCACCCTCCCTATCCCACCCCTCTAGGAGGTCACAAAGCACCGAGCTGATCTCCCTGTGCTATGCCACTGCTTCCCACTAGCTATCTATTTTACATTTGGTAGTGTATATATGTCCATGCCACTCTCTCACTTTGTCACAGCTTACCCTTCCCCTCCCCATATCCTCAAGTCCATTCTCTAGCAGGTCTGCGTCTTTATTCCCGTCTTAACCCTAGGTTCTTCATGACATTTTTTTTTCTTAGATTCCATATATATGTGTTAGCATACGGTATTTGTTTTTCTCTTTCTGACTTACTTCACTATGTATGACAGACTCTAGGTCCATCCACCTCACTACAAATATCTCAATTTCGTTTCTTTTTATGGCTGAGTAATATTCCATTGTATATATGTGCCACATCTTCTTTATCCATTCATCCAATGATGGACACTTAGGTTGCTTCCATGTCCTGGCTATTGTAAATAGAGCTGCAATGAACATTTTGGTACATGACTCTTTTTGAGTTAATGGTTTTCTCAGGGTATATATGCCCAGTAGTGGGATTGCTGGGTCATATGGTAGTTCTATTTTTAGTTTTTTAAGGAGCCTCCATACTGTTCTCCATAGTGGCTGAACCAATTCACATTCCCACCAGCAGTGCAAGCATTTATCTTTAAAAAAGTAAAAGGGGTATAGATGTATATTTTATTTTTGACCTTAAAAATTTTTACTTTGTGTTTTGAATTGGTAATTTATTCACATGGTTTAAAATTTTTTTTTTAATATAAGAGATGGGCTTCCCTGGTGGCGCAGTGGTTGACAGTCCGCCTGCCGATGCAGGGGACACGGGTTTGTGCCCTGGTCCGGGAAGATCCCACATGCTGCGGAGCGGCTGGGCCCTTGAGCCATGGCCGCTGAGCCTGCATGTCCGGAGCCTGTGCCCCGCAACGGGAGAGGCCAAAACAGTGAGAGGCTCGCGTACCGCAAAAAAGTAAATAAATAAAATAAAATATAAGAGATTATTCAGTGAAAAGTCTCTCACTCCTATCTTTGACACAGAGACAACCAATATGCTCTATGTGATTTTAGTCATCTTAAGGAAGGGCATTATTTTAAAGTGAAAGGAGGCAATAGGGTTATCTTTCAAGGGGAAAAAAAGTACTGTAGATGACAATAAAAGATATTTCTCTCCTCATAAACTATAGTTTTTAATTGAATGGCTCAATTTTACTTTGCCTATGGGGCAAATAACAAGAAAATATTCTCTTAAATCTTGGTGGCATACGAATGATTGCCTATAGTTGCAAGATCCAAATTATTAAAAACCTGCATTATAAAATATCACAAGATGGAGATATTGCTCCATGAAAGTGACAGTTAAAGAGAGTGAGGAAAAAAATCTTTTGTCTATTTTTGGACTTTCTTTTTTCTATCTTGCTCCCTGTCTTCTGTCATTTGAGATAGTGAGAAGTATTCTAAGGGCCTATATTCAAATCCCAGATTTGTCACTTTCTGCCTGTAATTCTGAATTAAATTAACCTCTAGCAGCCTTAAGATCATCTGTAAATTCAGGCTTATGCTTTTGTTATGAAAATTACATTAAATAATACATTTCAAATGGCAATGCCCTCCAGCCAAAGCTAAGAACACACCTGCAGTTTAATAAGTTGGGTTTATCACTCATTGCAATGAGGGAGTATGCACACCATGGGAAGAGGGAGGCCTCTCAGTAGGAGGGTGTTAGAAAGGGCCTATTACAGGATTTGGGCTGTGATTGGGTGATTTGTGGGAGGGTCAAAAAAGCAGGTTCACTCCGGATTGAGTGCTGTCAGAATGCAGGGACAGTTAATGATGGGATAATTCAATATTTATTTATAGGAAGAGCAGAGTGAGGTTAAATTCTAAAGGTAAGGAAGCAGTACTGAGTCCTATTAGCTGGGAAATGGAGCTATTTGGTATTTTGTGGGTTGTATGGTGACTTTGTTTTTGTCCATGCTTGGACAATATTATGAAGTGGTCTTGTTTTATCTCACTTTCTCGTGGTCCCAGAGTGACCTTGACTGATTTTGGTGTTTTGTGAGATTGTTTATGTCCAAAGGAGAATAACTTGACCTAGCAGTGAGCTCTAGGCCAGCTTCTGAGCACATGCAAGCATAGCTATAAGTTTAAGGTCAATCAGTAGATGTCAAGTGTTGCTTTTTTCTTTCTTAGAAAGCATCTGGCACTTAGCTGATGCTTAATAAAATTCGTTAGATCTGGATTGTATTAGAATTATTTGATGATATAGTGTTCTCCCCTGTCGCTGGACAATGAGCTTCTACAGGCCAGAGTTCATGTTTCATTCAACCTTCTTCTGTCTCTCCCATGAAACAGGTGCTAACACTACTGACACAATAAATGTCTTTGCAGCCTTGCTCTTGTTGCCTCTGCTCCTCTCTCCCTTCTTTCTGTGTCTTCCCTCCCTTTTTACTTTCTTAATCAGCTGTAGTAAACAAGTACATATAAGGTTGATAAAGCAGAGATTTCTATAGCACAACCTTAGAATGATATCATTTTAAAGAAGTTAGCCAAAATAGAAACTTTTCTCTTTGTTCTCCCAAACATTTAAGGGGGTCCAAGTACAAGTACATAATAGCTCTTATATTAAATTGTCACTATTTTTAAAAATATATAGATAAATAAATAAATAATCTTCACTATTTAAAATTCTCTTGCACCCAGAGGCTTCTAGGAGCCTCTCATCTTCCTTCACCACAACTTCATATACACCCTTGTGGTCCCCTCACTTTTCTCCTCTCTGCTCTGCACAGTGCCACACAACATACTCTGAAGGACCTGCTGCTTTTCATAGGCTCTGGTTGGTTTTCTCTGGTTCTGTTTTCTTCTCAAAGAGTTGGTGTAGGTATGGGTGAATTTTCATTTCCTGTCATGGTGGACAAGGCTTTTCAGGTCAGTGTTCCCATAGAAAAATTAATTCTGGAAAAAAATAACTGGATGCTTCAAAATAGTAAGGAATTAAAAGGCTAAAACTAAAGCTAACCCAGGAACCCAGAAAGGTGCTCAGGATACAGAATCTGCTTTTGTTCTGAGGGTATTTGTTGATCTCAGTAAATCTGAACCTTCGTTGAGGTGGCCTTGACCGGTGAGGAGGTCAGAAATGAAAGCACAGGTCTGCCAGAAGATGCAAAGTCTAATAAGAGACCTTCCCCACAGTATGCTGGAAGCCCAAAGGGATACACCCTTAGGGTCAGGCTGAACCAGAAGTAAATGAGACTTCAGACAGACTTTCTGTATGAGTTGGGAATCTCATAACTTGGACCTATTGGGCTCATGTTGGTTGTGCCCCCCAGGGACCTGGCAAAAATAAATGCAAATCTTCTTTTGAGGAAGGAACCCTTCACCTAGACCTCAAATTATTCCTACAAATAATATTTCAAGTACAGTGGGCAGCACACCAAAGAAATGAAAGACACAAAGAAACAATGTACTATAACAACAATGAAAAACCTTAACCATTAAAGTTGTAAAAAAATAAATAAAAAAGTAAGACCTTGTTCTTTTGACATAAAAAAATAAAGTAAGCAGAATTGAATGGCAGCACATATAAAAAAGCTTTAGGGCTAAACCTTGCCTGAAATGTTATTAACAGTGAAGTGTAGCTATGAAAAAGGTGTTTTAATGGAAGCAGTGTTCAGAGCAAAGTAGCTATAGACAGAGGGGGTAAAATCTCCCCTCCATTAGTAGCCAGACAGACACAGACATCACAGTTAAAAGGATAATAATATCAATAAACTGGAACACTTCCAAAGGGTAATTGCCAACAAGGGTGAGAAGTCTGAAAACTGACAGCTGAGAAATGGCCAAAAGATCTGAGTATTATTAATCTCCTAGAGCAGTCATTTTCAAATTCTTCAAGAAAAACATCTGACTTGTTCTGGATCATTCCGTTTGGCAAATAAAAATAAATAATGATGACAACTAGGATTTATTGACCACTTACTATGTACAAGACAGCTTTATAGAAATATTTGTCATCAATCCTGATAATAAACCTATGAGTTAGGTACTGTTATTCCTAGACATAAAGTTTGGTAACTAGTCTGAGGTCATACTGATAGTAAGTTATAGAGTGGGGATTCAAGCCCAAGGAATCTAATTCTGGAGTTCACACTGGGCTATGTTGTTACACTGACTGTTCACTGTACCCTTTTAATCCCCACACCAACCTTATGAGATAGGTACCCCAATTACTCCTATTTTAGACATAAAGAAAATGATGTTTAAAAACGTACTTTCCCAGGGTCACAAAGCCATTGTTTTTATTTTTTTAAACAGCTTTGTTGATGTAGACCTGATATCAAATAAACCACACATATTTAAAGCATATCATTTGATAAACTTTGACATATGTATATCTCTGAGAAATCATGTAGCATAATCAGTATAATAAACATACCCCCAGAAGTTTTCTTGTGACCCTTAGTAATCCCTCCCTTTTCCCTCTCCTTGCCTCTCTGAGCCCCAGGCAACTACTGATCTGCTTTCTGTCCTTATAGATTAGTTTGCATTTTCTAGAATTTTGTATGAATGAAATCTAACAATGACTGAGCTATACTAGAGCTGAGGCAAAAGGAAAACTCAGTCATGCCAACCCTTCCTTTAGTTAAAATTTTGATATTTTGTTCAAGAATGTTTTGCATTAATTTTAATTTTTTAAAATATTACACTAAAATATCATTTATCTTGATTACTGAGTTTTTCGGTGCCCCCTTAAATTTTGTGCCTGAGGTAAGTGCCTCACTTGCATCACTTAATTCACCTTAGTCCTGGCCCTAGATTTATATCTTTTTTTTTTTTTTTTTGCTTTCTTTTAGACTGTTAATATGGTAAATTACATTGACTGATATTCAGATTTTAGACCAATCTTATATTCCTCAAATAAATGCTTTTTTTTCCGGATTCAATGTGCCAAAATTTTGTCGACAATTTTTGTGTCTATGTTCATGAGGGATATTGGTTTGTAATTTTCTTTTTCACAATGTTTTTCTCTGGCTTTTGGTATCATGGTAATGCTGTTCTTATAGAATTGGTTAAGAAGTGTTCAATCCTCTTCAATTTTCTAGAAGACTTTGTGTAGTATTGGTATAATTTCTTATTTAAATGTTTAACGGTATTCAACAGTGAAAACATCTGGACATGGATCTCTTTGTGAAAAAGTTTTTTCATGGCAGATTCAATCTTTTAATAGATATAGGGCTACTCAGGTTATCAGCATCTTCCTGAGTGAACTTTGCTGGTTTGTGTCTTTTAAGAAAGTTATCCATTTCATCTACATTATTAAATTTATTGGAACAAAGTTATTAATAATATTATTATTCTTTAACAGCTATAATACTTGTAGTGATGTCACCTCTCTCATTTCCAATGCTGGTAATTTGTATCCTCTCTTTTTTTCCTGTTTAGTCTGGCTAGATGTTTATCAATTTTACTTATCTTCTTAAAGAACTATCTTCTGGTTTCATGGATTTATTTCTATTGTTTATTTTCTTCTGTTTTCTATTTCATTGATTTCCACTCTGATCTTAATTATTTCCTTTCTTCTGCTTACTTTGGAATGAGACTTTTGGAGGCCTTGAAAGAAAGTAAATATATTTTGCCTTTGGGAAGGAGGTGAATCATTTGGGCCCAGAAGGCAGACTGTGGTACCCCTTCTTCAAGATGGCCTCTAGAGATCCTTGCCTCTTAGTTTTTATGTCTCTGTATAGTTCTCTCTCACTCTCACTGTATCAAGATTGTTCTGTGTGAACCACAGAATATGGCAGAAGTGATGGTATTTCATTTTAAAGCTAGGTTATGAAAGACATTGTGGCTTCTGCCTCACTCTTTTCCCTTTTTCACTCTCTTTGGGGAAAACCAGCTGCCATGTGGTAAGAGCACTTACCAGTGCAGAAACCCATGTGGTGAGGAACTGAGGCCTCTGGCCAATAGCCAGCAAAAAACTGAAGCCTTGTACCATAGAACTTGAATGATGTTTGAAAGGGACCCTTCAACCCCAGAGAAGGTTTCAGTGATTGTAGCCCTTTGTGATAGCTTATGACCTCAAGAGAGACCCTGAGTCAAAACCAGTGAACTAAGCTGCTCTGGCATTCCTGCTCCAAAGAAATGGTGAGATAATAAATGCTTGTTATTTTAAACCATTAGGCTTAGGGGTAATTATTGTGGTACAATAAATTACTAATAAACTTATCTTTGTTCTTCTGTACATAATTATTTTTTCTCTGATAGCTTTCAACAATTTCTCTTTATCCTGGATTATTTATCCCTGGTGTAGTTTTCTTCATGTTTCTTGTGCTTGGGTTCATTGAACCTCTTATATCTGTGGGTTTATAGTTTTCACCAAGTTTGGGAAATTTGGAAAAATTTCAGCCATTATTTCTTCAGTATTTTTTCCACTCTCTGATCTCTCCTCTTTTTCAGTGACTCCAATTATACATATTTTTAGCCACTTGAAGTTGTTCCACAATTCACTGTTGCTCTTTTTTCCCCCTAGTCTTTTTCTCTCTCTCTTTAATTTTGAATTTTTTTCTATTACTATGCTTTTACATTTCCTCATAATGTCTAATTTGCCATTAATTCCAAGTGTAATTTTTTTTAATATCAGGCATTTTAATTTCATCTCTAGAAGTTCAACGTAGGTATAAAAATATACCTTCCATCTTGTGAGAGCACTGGAATCAAAACTAACTGCTGAACAATCATCGACAGGAAGACACTGGAACTCAACAAAAAAGATAGCCCACATCCAAAGACAAAGAAGCCACAATGAGATGGTAGGCGGGTTGCAATCACAATAAAATCAAATCCCATAACCACTGGGTAAGTGACTCACAAACTGGAGAACAATTACACCACAGAAGTCTACCCACTGGAGTGAAGGTTCTGAGCCCCACATCAGGCTTCCCAAGCTGGGGGTCCAGCAAGGGGGAATTCCCAGAGAATCAGACTTTGAAGGCTAGCGGGATTTGATTGCAGGACTTCAACAGGACTGGGGGAAACAGAGACTCCACTCTTGGAGGGCACACACAAAGTAGTGTGTGCATCAGGACCCAGGGGGAAGGAGCAGTGACCCCATAGGATACTGAACCAGACCTACCTGCTAGTGTTGGAGGGTCTCTTGCAGAGGCAGGGGGTAGTTGTGGCTCACCATGGGGACAAGGACACTGATAGCAGAAGTTCTTGGAAGTACTCCTTGGCATGAGCCCTCCGGGAGTCTGCCATTAGCCCCACCAAAGAACCTGTAGCCTCCAGTGCTGGGTCACCTCAGGCCAAACAACCAACAGGGAGGAAACCCAGCCCCACCCATCAGCAGACAAGTGGTTAAAGTTTTACTGAGCTCTGCCCACCAGAGCAACACCCAGCTCTACCCAACGCCAGTCCCTCCCATCAGGAAGCTTGCACAAGCCTCTTAGACAGCCTCATCCACCAGAAGGCAGAGAGCAGAAGCAAGAGGAACTATAATTCTGCAGCCTGTGGAAGGAAAACCACATTCACAGAAAGACAGACAAAACGAAAAGGCAGAGGACTTTGTACCAGATGAAGGAACAAGATAAAACCCCAGAAAAACAACTAAATGAAGTGGAGATAGGCAACCTTCCAGAAAAAGAATTCAGAATAATGATAGTGAAGAAGATCCAGGACCTCAGAAAAAGAATGGAGACAAAGATTGAGAAGATGCAAGAAATATTTAACAAAGACCTAGAAGAATTAGAGAACAAACACCCAGAAGAATTAAAGAACAAACAAATAGAGATGAAAAATACAATAACTGAAATGAAAAATACACTAGAAGGAATCAATAGCAGAATAACTGAAGCAGAAGAACAGATAAGTGACCTGGAAGACAGAATGGTAGAATTCACTGCCATGGAACAGAATAAAGATAAAAGAATGAAAAGAAATGAAGACAGCCTAAGAGACCTCTGGGACAGCATTAAACACACCAACATTCTCATTATAGGGGTCCCAGAAGGAGAAGAGAGAGAGAAAGGACCTGAGAAAATATTTGAAGAGATTATAGTTGAAAATTTCCCTAATATGGGAAAGGAAATAGCCACCTAAGTCCAGGAAGCACAGAGAGTACCGCTCAGGATAAATCCAAGGAGAAACACGCCAAGACACATAGTAATCAAACTGACAAAAATTAAAGGTAAAGAAAAATTATTAAAACAAGGGGAAAATGACAAATAACATACAAGGGAACTCCCATAAGGTTAACAGCAGATTTCTCAGCAGAAACTCTACAAGCCAGAAGGGAGTGGCACAATATATTTAAAGTGATGAAAGAGAAGAACCTACACCCAAGATGACTCTACCCGGCAAGGATCTCATTCATATTCGATGGAGAAATCAAAAGCTTCATAGACAAGCAAAAGCTAAGAGAATTCAGCACCACCAAACCAGCTCTACAACAAATGTTAAAGGAACTTCTCTAAGTAGGAAACACAAGAGAAGAAAAGGACCTACAAAAACAAATGCAAAACAATTAAGAAAATGGTAATAGGAGCATACATATTGATAATTACCTTAAATGTGAATGGACTAAATGCTCCAACCAAAAGACGCAGGCTCGCTGAATGGATACAAAAACAAGACCCGTATATATGCTGTCTACAAGAGACCCACTTCAGACCTGGGGACACATACAGACTGAAAGTGAGGGGATGGCAAAAGATATTCCATGCAAATGGGCATCAAAAGAAAGCTGGAGTAGCAATACTCATATCAGTTAAAATACACTTTAAAATACAGAATGTTACAAGAGACAAGGAAGGACACTACATCATGATCAAGGGATCAATCCAAGAAGAAGATATAACAATTACAAATATATATGCACCCAACATAGGAGCACCTCGATACATTAGGCAAATACTAACAGCTATAAAAGAGGAAATCAGCAGTAACACAAGAATAGTGGGGGACTTTAACACCTCACTTACACCAATGGACAGATCATCCAGACAGAAAATTAGTAAGGAAACACAACCTTTAAATGACACGATAGACCAGATAGCTTTAATTGATATTTATAGGACATTCCATCCAAAAACAGCAGATTACACTTTCTTCTCAAGTGCACACGGAACATTCTCCAGGATTGATCACATCTTGGGTCACAAATCAAGCCTCAGTAAATTTAAGAAAATTGAAATCATATCAAGCATCTTTTCTGACCACAACACTATGAGATGAGAAATAAATTACAGGGGAAAAAAAACGTAAAAAACAAAACACATGGAGGCTAAACAATACGTTACTAAATAACCAAGAGATTACTGAAGAAATCAAAGGGGAAATCAAAAAATACCTAGAGACAAATGACAATGAAAACACGATGATTCAAAACCTATGGGATGCAGCAAAAGCAGTTCTAAGAGGGAAGTTTATAGCTATACAAGCCTACCTCAAGAAACAAGAAAAATCTCAAATAAACAAACTAACCTTACACCTAAAGGAACTAGAGAAAGAAGAACAAACAAATCCAAAGTTAGTAGAAGGAAAGAAATCATAAAGATCAGAGCAGAAATAAATGAAATAGAAACAAAGAAAATGATAATAAAGATCAATAAAACTAAAAGCTGGTTCTTTGAGAAGATAAACAAAATTGATAAAACTTTAGCCAGACTCATCAAGAAAAAGAGGGAGAAGACTCAAATCAATAAAATTCGAAATGAAAAAGGAGAAGTTACAATGGACACCACAAAAATACAAAGCATCCTAAGAGACTACTACAAGCAACTCTATGCCAATAAAATGGACAACCTGGAAGAAATGGACAAATTCTTAGAAAGGTATAGCCTTCCAAGACTGAACCAGGAAGAAATAGAAAATATAAACAGACCAATCACAAGTAATGAAATTGAAACTGTGATTAAAAATCTCCCAACAGGGCTTCCCTGGTGGCACAGTGGTTGAGAGTCCGCCTGCCAATGCAGGGGACACGGGTTTGTGCCCCGGTCCGGGAAGATCCCACATGCCGCAGAGCAGCTAGGCCCGTGAACCGTGGCCGCTGAGCCTGTGTGTCCGGAGCCTGTGCTCTGCAACGACAGTGAGAGGCCCGCATACTGCAAAAAACAAACAAACAAACAAAAAATGGGCAGAAGACCTAAATAGACATTTCTCCAAAGAAGACATACAGATGGCCAAGAGACACATGAAAAGCTGCTCAACATCACTAATTATTAGAGAAATGCAAATCAGAACTACAATGAGGTATCACCTCACACCGGTCAGAATGACCATTATCAGAAAATCTACACACAACAAATGCTGAAGAGGGTGTGGAGAAAAGGGAACCCTCTTGCACTGTTGGAGGGAATGTAAATTGAGAGAGCCACTATGGAGAACAGTATGGAGGTTCCTTAAAAAAATAAAAATAGGGCTTCCCTGGTGGTGCAGTGGTTGAGAGTCCACCTACCAATGCGGGGGACGTGGGTTCGTGCCCCAGTCCGGGAGGATCCCACATGCTGGGGAGTGGCTGGGCCCGTGATCCATAGCCACTGAGCCTGCGCGTCCGGAGCCTGTGCTCCACAATGGGAGAGGCCACAGCAGTGAGAGGCCCGCGTACCAAAAAAAAAAAAAACTAAAAATAGAATTACCATATGACCCAGCAATCCCACTACTGAGCATATACCCAGAGAAAACCATAATTCAAAAAGACACTTGCACCCCAATGTTCATTGCAGCACTATTTACAATAACCAGGTCATGGAAGCAACCTAAATGCCCATCGACAGACGAATGGATAAAGAAGATGTGGTATATATATACAATGGAATATTACTCAGCCATAAAAAGGAATGAAATTGAGTCATTTGTAGAGACGTGGATGCATCTAGAGACTGTCATACAGAGTAAAGTAAGTCAGAAAGAGAAAAACAAATATCGAATATTAACGCATATATGTGGAACCTAGAAAAATGGTACAGATGAACTGGTTTGCAGGGCAGAAATTGAGACACAGATGTAGAGAACAAATGTATGGACACCAAAGGGGGAAAGCAGCGGCGGGTGGGGTGTGTGTGTGTGTCTGTGTGATGAATTGGGAGATTGGGATTGACATATGTATACTAATATGTATAAAATGGCTAACTAATAAGAGCCTGCTGTATAAAAAAAATTATTTCAAAATAAAATAGTAAAAAAAAGAAAAGAACCTGCTGTATTAAAAAAATAAATAAAATACAAATATATATATATATATATATATATATATATATACACACACACCTTCCATTCCCTACTTAAATGTTCAGTCTTTTCTCTAGTTTCTTGAACATATGTTCTAATATCCTTGTCTACTAATTCTATCACCTGTTTCATCCCTAGGTTAGTTTTAATTGATTTTTCTCCTCATTATGGATTGTATTTTTCTGCTTCTTTGCATGCTCAGCAATTTTTGACTGGATACAATACATTGTAAAATTTACCTTGTGAAGACCTGAATATTTTCATAATTTTGTAAGTAGTATAAAGATCTTAACTGAGTTCCAGAGCTTTGTTCTAGGACTCAGTTAAGCTTATTGGAAACAGATCCTTTCAGATCTAACTCTTAAGTTTATTTATCCAGGACCAGAGCAGCATTTAGTCTAGGAATAATTTTCCCCCACCCCTGAGACAAGACTCTTCTTAGAATTATAACCAGTCTTTGCAAATTATGAGATTTTCCAGTCTGTTAGGAACAGGGACTATTTCTGGCCTTTCGTGAGCTCCAAGAACTGGTCACTCTTCCCTCTAATCCTTTCAGGTGGTTCTTTTCCTGACCCTGGGTAATTTCCTCACACACATTCACAGATCGGCACTCAGCCAAAAACTAAAGGGGACCCTCTGCACATCTCCAGAAGTGTCTCTCTGTGCTGCTCTCTCTGATCGTGGAATCCGCTCTGTGAATTCTGTTGACCTTGGCTCCCTTGGACCAGCAACTCCAAGGGAGAGTTGGGGAAATACTGCTGGGTTCCACTTGGGTTCCCAACTCTCTGAGGCCTGGAAATTTTCTCTAGGCAGTAAGCTGCAGGCAATTGTGGCCTTACCTCATTTGTTTCCCATCTCTCAGGGATCATTGTCCTTGTTTGCCTAGTGTCAATATCTTGAATTCTGTTATTTCCTATATTTTGTTCAGTTTTGATTGTTTCAGGTGGGAGAGTAAATCAAGTCATTGTTACTCCATCTTGAGTAGAAGCAGAAGCTGTCTAAAAAAACAAAACATCCTGGTCTAAATCATTGAATTACAACACCTTAAACAGCAACAACAAAAATAAACAAATAAACATTAAGATAGTACCTGTCTTAGTTCAGGTGCTATAACAAAGTACCATACCCTGGATGGCTTATAAACATAAATTTCTTTCTCACAGTCTGCAGGCTGCAAGTCTGAGATCAGGGTGCCAGCATGGTCAGGTTCTAGTGACAGCCCTCATCTAGGTTGCAGACTGCTGACTTCTTGTTATACCCTCACATGGTAGAGGAAAACACCCAGGTGACCTAGTTCTTTGGCCTCTTCTTATACAGGCACTTAATTACGTTCATGAGGGCTCCACTCTGATGACCTAGGTATCTCCTTAAAGGTCCCTTCTACAAATACTATTACTTTGGGGATTAGATTTCAACATACAAAATTTTGGGAGGACACAAACTTTCAGTCCATAACAACACCAAAGTGTATTTTGACTCAATATAAAAATGCCTTTCTATAATGACAGCTATATAAAAATGGAATAGTTTTCCTTGAAAAGTAGTGTGTTCCCTGTTACTGCAGATGTTAACAGTGGTTATAAGCATTGTCTGGATATTGTGGGAAATATGAAAGTAGGGTCTGCAAACCACAGCCCGCAGGCCAAATATGTCCCACCACCTGTTTCTGTCAGTAAAGGTTTATTGACACACAGCCATACACATTTTTTTACATATTGTGTGTGGTGCTTTTATGCTACAATGGCATAATGGAGCAGTTGTGATAGAGGCTCTGCCCTTTACAGCCTAAAATATTTACTATCTGGCCCTTTGCAGAAAAAGTTTGCCAACCCGTTTTAAAGCTTCTGATATGGCTGCTGTGACAAAGCAACTTCTCTGATTTCTTCCCAATTTGAGATTCTATGAGTCTGTGGAGGCAGGGAATAAGTTTCTTATCTAATAACAAGTTTTGCATCTTCCTCTATCACATATTTATGTTTATTTTAATATAATATTCTGCTTCCCACTTCCGTTTTCTGGGTAAAGTTGATCCTCCCCAAATAGTCCTATACTTGTCCTTTAATTTTGCATATCTCCTCCCCACCACCATATAATCCTAGTGATGCAGTATCAATGTATACACCTTCCCCCTACTACTTCTTCTACTCTGCTCCTTTTTTTCTTTCCCCTTTACCTTCCCACTTTCTCTTCTCCCTTTCTCTTTCTTCCCCCCATCTCTCTCCCCCTTTCTCTTTCTCTTCCTTCTCTTCCTTCTTCCTCTTCTCTTTTATTCAATAATTATTTATAAACACCTCACCAGACTATTTTAGACATTGGGGCTCTAGAAGTTATAAGACAGTCTCTGCCATCACAAAGCTTACATTGGTACCCCAATTTGAAAAGCAGCCATTGTATGTTCCCAGGTCACAAACAAGCGAGTGTCACCAAAAAGGATTTCAGAGAATCCAAGGAAAGACACACTCACCAACTTTCAAAATGTAGGAAAACCCAGAGTGGTCATTCCCTGGCAAGGCAGGCTTCCTTTCATAGCCATGTCAACCGGCTGTTAAGAATCTTAAGTGGACAAACCTCCTGATGACAAAACATCTTTTAATATTCAACTGAAATGAGAGTGAGAAAGGATTGGGCACCACTGTCCCCAAAGAACAACCACGATGCCACATGATTTTGTATATGTGCCATGTCAAAGTGTTCTCACCTCTAGTTGCTGAAAGAGATTTTCTTTTGTGGATGAAAGGTACAATCTGAAAGGGCATTTGACAACATGAAGTAAATTATATTTCAGGAACCACCAATGCCCCACAGCCAATCTTCCTAATTTTATTGAAAACTAAAAATAGCTTCTGCTTCAATATCCATGTAAAACCTCTTCATTCTAATTTCTGTTAATTGTTTTTTTAAAGCAAAGTCTTCTTTAGGAGAATATGTTTTTATCACTTTCAATTTTTTTCTCAGAAACTTGAATTTAATAGAGGATTAGAATAAATTATGATACTGGAAAGTAAGCAATGCTGGTTATGGAGGATTCTGTAACTGCGATCCATTTAACCCAATAATTTAACAGTGTCTTCATCTCCAAATTGAGCTTTGTGCTTTGGATGTTAAACTCTAGTTTACAGAAAACTTCTAAAATGGAATTGCTACAAAGTTCTCCAGTTGTTTCAAACACAGGGACCTACTATTTGGCAAACCTGCTTGATCTTTGTTTCTTTGTTCTCTTCTTGAATTCTGCTGCTGTCCTATTTCTCTGGGTACACAGTTTATATAGTTGTTAAAATGCTTTCAAATTGAAATATCTGCTCAAGGAAGGTACTAAGTAGGTCTGATAAGTAACTACCTTGACATTATGTTGCCTTGAATAAAATTTCCAACATCAACTACTGAATAAGGAAATAGCTCTAATCTTGCCTATTACTTCTTTCTACTTTATTTGAACAGGACAACTTAAAATTGACTATATTTCTGAAAATAAAAGAAAGATATATAATGGGTTTATCAAAATTCATCTTACCTGCTAAAAATATTACAGAAGGACTATCTACAGATAAAGATTAAGCAAATGCTATGAAAAAGTCACTGAGTTTAATGCAACATACAAAGGAAATGTATGTTATTATATTTTTACTTACTATCCTCAAGACAGGAAAATTTCTGATTAATTTTTGTTAAGATTAACTGTATTTACTGTGAGTTCTTATTTAATATGCTTGATTACTTGGAAATTGTTATTTTCCACTACTTAAATCTATAATCTTTTGTATTGCTTCTGTATAAATGATGGTGGATATACACATGAAAAAGTTTTAATTTAGTACATGTACAATATACAAAAAGATGGATAAATTGGACTTCATCAAATGTTTAAATATATATTATCAAGAGGAAAAACTTTAACGATGTAAAGGACACTATCAAGGAAATGAAAACACCCACAGAATGGGAGAAAATATTTTCAAATATATTTGATAAGAGACTTGTATCCAGAAATTATAAAGAACTCTTGTAACTGACAATAAAAAAGACAAATATCCCTATCAAAAAACAGGCGAAGGATCTGAATAGCCATGTTTCCAAAGAAAATACACAAATAGCCAATAAGCACATGAAAAGATACTCAACATCATTAGTCATTACGGAAATGCAAATCAAAACCACAATGAGATACCACGTCACACCGACTAGGATGATTATAAAAATAATAATAATAGAGGAAAATAACAAGTGTTGGTGAGGACAGAGAAATTGGAACGCTTTTTATATATTGCTGGTGGGAATGAAAATGGTGCAATTACTTTGGAAAACAGATTGGTAGTTCTCTCAAAAACGAAAACGTAAAATCATCATTTTACTCGGCAATGCCATTCTTAGATATATGTGCAAGAGAAATGAGAAAAAGGTGTCCAGGGCTTCCCTGGTGGCACAGTGGTTGAGAATCTGCCTGCTAATGCGGGGGACACGGGTTCGAGCCCTGGTCTGGGAGGATCTCACATGCCGCGGAGCAACTAGGTCCGTGAGCCACAACTACTGAGCCTGCGCGTCTGGAGCCTGTGCTCCACAACAAGAGAGGCCGCCATAGTGAGAGGCCCGCGCACCGCAATGAAGAGTGGCCCCCACTTGCCACAACTAGAGAAAGCCCTCACACAGAAACGAAGACGCAACACAGCAAAAATAAATTAATTAATTAATAAACTCCTACCCCCAACATCTTCTTTAAAAAAAAAAAAAGGTGTCCAAACAAAAACTTGTATATGAATGTTCATAGCAGCACTATTCACAATAGCCAAAAGGTGGAAACAATCTGAACAGATGAACAAATAAACAAAATGTCTTTATCTAGATAATGGAATATTATTCAACCCATAGAGAAGAATCAAGGACTGATACATAATGCAACATGGATTGAGCTTTGAAAACATCATACTAAGGGAGACAAATCAGATAGAAAAGGCCACCAATTGTATGATTCCATTTATATTAATTGTCCAGAATGGGAAAATCCATAGAAGCAAAAAATAGATTGCTGGTCGCCAGGAGTTGGGGGGAAGGAAGAATGAAGAGTGACTGCTACTGGATATGGGGTTTCTTTTTGGGGTGATCAAAATGTTCTGGAATTAGTGGTGATGGTTGCACAACTTGTATACTTTGAAAGGTTGAATTTTAAGCATTTGAATTATATCTTAATCAAAAAGTTGTATGAGAAAAAAATGCTAGTGCCTGGCTGAGATCAAACCCGCATAGAAAAAAAAAAACAACCACATAGACCATGCAAACAAATTAATTTTATCTGACTCATAAACATAAAGGTGACATCAGAGTAATTCTTTATAATGCTATTTATTACACTGTATATATTTACCTGGCTTAAAATTTTAAGTTGTAAATTATCTACTACACTAGTGTTAACTTGGGGGAAAATTAAAGTTCAGTTTATGAAAATTAGAAGGAAACAGGCTGTTGATGGTTCCAATGAAATTTATCAACTTGATAATAATTTTCATAACCATATTAACAAATATTTATTAAACCGATACCAGTAAGAGAACATGATGAGCATTTTGATAGATTATCTACTATAAGACCAGCACTGTACTAGGTTCCATGGGGTTTATATAAATGACAGTCCTTGTTTGAAATCTGGTTCAGGAAACAAGACTAAAGTAAATGAAGCACTTAGGGAGCAAGTGTGGTATATAATTTAGGACTGAATGGTATGTACAGACTCCTAGAATTGCAATCCTTAGTACTCTTTTATCTCAAACTTCTCTTTTTGCAGGTCCCGACTTTAGGAATTAAGTGTGATAGAGTTGTGAAAAGGGGCAAACCCATTAATCTATTCAATAGATATTTAGTGAGCCTGCTATGTGCCAGAGATCTAAATGCCGCTAATTGAAATTATTACGAAAATGAAAATGACTCAGTTTAGCTATGTGCATCTAGCTTTATGGGAAGGAAATGAGAGGGATTTCAATCAGCTTAATAGCAGACATTTTTCACTGTTGAACTTCCCCAGTTCAGTCCTATCCTGTGATAGCATATTAACAATCAGAAGAAGCAATGAAATTTGTGGTTAGGAAATACGAGTGTTTCTCAAGGTGCCCATGTATTCACCTACGTAAATATTTATATCTTTCTATTATCAAATACATATTCAAATTGGATGCCATAAATATTTAAATCAGAATTTAATTCTATTTTTCAGGGTAGACAGCTTGCGATTAAGCTACCATTTAACTTTTACCATTAATTTTTTTTTCTCCAGAAAGAACATAATGGATTCTGAATTCTGTCGTCAGAAATTGACCAAGGTTCCACCTTTAGTTACTAGCTGTGTAAACTTGGGCAAGTCATTTAATCTCTCAGCTTCAGTTTCCTCATCTGTAAAAGGTAGGTAGCAATATTGCCTACCTTGCTGCCCTGAGTTGCAGCAAGTTCAAGGTTGTCCTGAGTTCAAGACTAATGTAAATAACGGTTTTAGCATTGTACCTGGTACTTCATAGTTTTCAATTAACATTACCTATGATATTGGAGGAAAAGGTTAATTAATCTGCCTATTTCTCCAATTACAATTCACAAAGCAGCCATGGAGTTCTTGGAAATGGTGGATGTATTTGACCCTTACAATAATGTCTATTGTATTTTCACTGCTTTTTTCATTACATATTTCTGAAAACAAAAACTGAAAGTCTAAAAAAAGTCTTAATTATAAATAGGCTTTGGATGGGAACAATAAAATATTTAATGTAAGACAAGTTTTTAAATGGTAAACTTGCAGGGATCTAAGTTCCTTGAGATCAGAGTGGAAGAAATTCATGTCTAGAGAACAGAGAGGATCCTAGGCAGAAGGCAGGGACCTGAGGAGCCAGCCATAGCAAAACAGGAGGTTTTTGAAACGTAATGAGAGGTTTTGCTTCGGGCAACACTTGTGAAATCAACACTCGTGGAATTGGAAATTCTGTAAACTGACCAAGAAAATAGACGAGAAATTGAGCGATGAATGCCTTATTGAAAACCACAGATCGTAGGGCTTCCCTGGTGGCGCAGTGGTTGAGAGTCCGCCTGTCGATGCAGGGAACGCGGGTTCGTGCCCCGGTCCGGGAAGATCCCACATGCTGCAGAGCGGCTGCGCCCGTGAGCCATGGCCACTGAGCCTGCGCGTGCGGAGCCTGTTGCTCCGCAACGGGAGAGGCCACAACAGTAAGAGGCCCACGTATCGAAAAAAAAAAAAAAAAAAAAAAAAACCTACAGGTCCTCTTATGGCCTGCATCCTTGAATGAGTAGGCATCCTTTCAAAGTTAAGGAAGACAAGACACAGGAGGGTTTAATCATTTGCCGTAAGTCACTAACAATATTCTTATTCTAAAAGTTTGTAGTTAGGTCCAGGCTCAATATTTCTCACTGTGAACTTGCTGAGGGAGATGAATTTCATACAGACAGAAAGTAGATTAGTGTTTGCCAGGGACTGGGCATGGGGAGTGGATGGGGACTGACTGCTACTGGATATGGGGTTTCATAATTAAAATCAATGGGGTGGTGAAGGGAAGAGACACGGTTCCTGCCTTCATGGAGATTAGTATCTATGAGGGAGATAGACAAGTAAATCAATCATTGTAGTACATTTTGTTAAATGCAATAGTGGGAAAAGTGAAGGAAGCCAGGTTAGTGGCATTTATGCAGGAAGTAAGTTCTAAGAATGAGTAAGAGTTAGTTAGAGGAAGAGGGATGGGAGGCAGCAGGAAGTAAATTATGGTGTTCCTGGCAAAATAAGCAGTATATTCAAAGGATCAGAGATGAATCAGCACATGGCATAGTTAGGAATCTGAAAAAAAAAAAATTAGATCAATGGGAACAGGGTGGGAAGCAGAGAGAGACCCCAGATGGGGGTCAGACCACACAGGGGCTCACAGGTCACATCAGGGAGTTTGAACTCTATCCCCAAAACAATGGAGAACCATCAAAAGGTTTTAAGGAGGCAAGTGACATGACCTGATTTGAGTTTTTGAGAGATTACTGCAGAATGGAGAATGGACTAGGGTGAGCAAGCCTGGAAGCAGGGAGACTAGTTAGGAGGAAAATCTTGGTGAGAGATAGTGTGACTGAACCAGGGTGGTGGCAGGGAGGATGATGGGTAGAAGGAAGAGAGATTTTGGAACTGAATCAGCAGGACTTTGTGATTCATTGGAATGCGATATTAGAGAGAAGGAGGCAAGGATTATTCTGTTTCTGGCATAGGCAACTCAGGACCATTCACTGAGCTGAGAGCACAGAAGGGGAGATTTCAATTTTAGAAATATTAGGCTTGAGGTGCCTCTAAAGATATCCCCATGAATATGCATAGTGGGCAGTGGGTGGTACATGTCTAAAGCTCAGAAGACTGGCCTGGAGCCATGGACCAGTGAGTCTAGAGATGGTAATTGAAACCATGGAAAGAGATGAGTTCCAGGGAAAGTATAATAAGAAGAGAAGGGATCTCAGGATAGAATCATGAGGAACACCAACAAGTAAGAAACGAACCAAAGGGAGGAGCCTACTAAGGAGCCAGAAGCCAAGAGGAAGGAGGAGAATCAGAGGCTCATTGTGTCACAGAAACCAAAGAAAAGAAGAAGTGGTCAAATGTGTCAAATGCTAAAAAGAAGTCAGTAAGACAAGGACCAAGAATTCTCTATCGAATTTAGTAACAAGGAAGTTGTTGGTAATTTTGGGATTTCAGTGGAAAACCAGATTTTAGTAGGTAAATGAGTGATCTGAAGATAAGGCAGTGGAAACAATCCTTTGAAGAAATGGGTCTGTGACATAGCTGAAGAGAAATGTGAGATCAAATGAAGTTTTCTTCAAACAAACTAAACAAAAAGAGTGGGAGGGAGTTAGCTAAATTTAAAAGATAAAAGGAATTAGCCAATAAAGAGGGGAAAGTTGAGGATGCAAGAGGGACTTCCCTGGTGGTCCTGGTGGTTCTATCCCTTGGCAGGGAACTAAGATCTTGCATGCCTCGTGGTGCAGCCAAAAAAAAAAAAGAATTTCAAGATGCAAGAGAAGGGTTTTAACTGATAGAACAAAATATTGCAGAAGGCAGGAGGCATTCACTTTGGATAGATAAGGAAAACAGGAGAGATGTCTCTTTCATTGTAACTGAGAGGGAAGGAGAGGATGTTTTGGATGCATTTGTTTCTGGGTTTCACGCAGTGTGTGCTGCTGCCAGCTCCTACTAGCTCACCAGAGCCAATTGTTAAACTTTCAGGAATTTTGAGATCTGGTTAACTTGTGTTAATAGCTTGAATTCAGCCACAATGGGAATATTTACACCATGGAAATTGGCAGACACAGCAGATCAGAACTCCCCCACATCCCACCCTGAAGACTGTCAGTTATCAGTAATTTACCACCACACCCCTCGAGGTAGGAAAATGAAAGAGCTCCTCTCTGAATAGCACCATTTTCTCTGTTGGGTAAGAAGGCAGATTTCGTGCTGATGTCAGAGGTTTGAGGAAAGTGAAGAGAAGCTGAATCCTGTGAAGCATGGCAGACAGAGAGAGCGACCTAGGAAAATACGAAATGACTACCAGGCTGAGGTTGAAGACCATTAGTCTCGGTGGAATCAATCCATGCAGTTGTATGATTTCTCCTGCAAGCTGAGCAGCCTGGGGGGCTCAGCAGAGAAGGGAAGAGGTGATTTGATCCAGAGCCAGTCTTTTGCCTGGCAGTTGCGATGGAAGAACTAAATGGAGATAGGATGACAAAGCTATTTATAAGAAAGTAGCTGCAGTAATGGGCCATGGAACCCAAACTGTAAGGGGAGAGAGGTGAAAACAGAAGGTGATAAGTAAGGAGAAGGTGTAGAAGTCATGTTTTCCTGGTATCACATGCTTTGAGTCCGCTTGCTGTATCCTGGTCTCACCTTTGCAATCTGGTCCTCCCATTTGAAAGTGCCACTTTTAGAATGTGACAGATCCAGGTCCCTCGATCTTATATGGTACTCCAGCTTCATCTGACCATTAAATACTATATTGTTGTCCTTGTTTTAGACATCATATCTTAAAGATTGCAATGCCCGGTGTCATTGGAAGAGCTTAACAGCATTATTAACCACACAGGATAAATGAGTTGAAGCAGGGATAGGCAGATTTTTAACATTTTAGGGGGAATGATCTGATATTTGATCATTTTGATCCATATCACCAATGAATAATCATTGATATCCTGTAGTATATACAATCACTCCTGATCAGCAATAGTGAATATAATTGCCATGAGGATATCATTTTGCAAATTATTAGAAGAACATAAAAGTATTAAGTAACATGGGAGAACTTCAGGAAGTTAATGTAAAATCTCTAAATGGCATTCAAATAAGCTTATTTTCTTAGAGTAATTTAACCACCAGGAGGAAAACCCTTTCTGGATTATACAGAATTTGTTTATGGGGTAAGACCAGAAGCTGCCTTAGAGATGGGACTGTTAACTGGCAGAACCTCAAGAAAGAACAAATCTGCTATTATAAGACAAGACTCAGGGGCATAGGAACTAGTACTTTAATTTTAAGTGACAATGAGTTTTTATAGCTGATACCTGCTTATATCTTCCAAAACATTCTAAAGAGTATAACTGTCAGAAATCTGTGTACTTGGTGGACTACATTCCCCATTTCGCCTTTCCCTAAGATTAAATAAATTGAGTGTAGTGCCAGTATTTAATTTCTCAATATGTATATGTTACAGGGATTTTCTTTCTGAATTAAAAATGTCATTTCACTGAGATAACTGAATTGATGGTACTCTTGTGTTTGCAATTCCTCATGATTAGTGCCAGATTCAATAAATATAATTCATTTTCACCCACTACCCTGAGATTAGCTGATGTCATGGCTTTGAAATAGCTAGAATCCCTGGTGCTATGGATATAAATCTTGCCCATGTAACTTACGTTCTTTCTTATGAGGTAAGTGAGGGTGAATGGCATGTAGTTTTCATACCCAGGATGACACTTCCTTCTCCATCAAAGTGATTACATTATTGCATTTCCCACTTGAATAGCTGACCCCTCAAAAACATAGCAAACAAAGCTGTTCATTTTAGTTTCCCTCATACTAGATTTTTTTCTTACCATTTTTTTTTTTCTAACCATTTTGTCTTTTCTAACCTTGAGGTATTTGGATACATGGTAAAAGGAAGAAATATCCTGGAGAACAGGAAGTGTACAATTTTCTTTCTTGTGTCACTCTTCACATTGGCCAGCAAGGGGAGTTATAGGAACAATTTCAGGTGTTTGAGCTGAGACAGTTACTTCCCACAGTTGATTATTAGTCACCATGTCTCTTGCACTGGACTTTCTGAATAACTCAGCTAGTATTTTTACTGTTGTGTGCCAGTGTAGTTTTCCTTTCATCTAATAGTTTGCTGAACAAAAATTAATTGTGAACTTCAAAGTGAAAAATTTACCAGAATGGTGGGACACTGGAAATGAAGTGAGCTTCTATGCCCAGGTGGCATAAAAATCTAACTGTAGCCGGGAGAAGCCCAAGCCCCCTTAATGAGGATAAGACAGCATTCAACTGGCTTCAATAAAAAGGGACTTAAATGGAAAAGAGGTGGCCTTGAGGAGAGCAGCGGGACTGCCAGGACTGAGAAGCCCATTGTTCTAAGTTCTCCTGGGGCTTATGGAGATTAACAAGGCACCTGCTGCTTTCCAGAGCTGAACATTCAGGGCAGCCCTGAAAACACCCAGGGCTGGGACACTCCCCCGGCCTCTGGCCCACAGCCATCCAGGAATCACCCAGCCCATGCTGGAGATTCAAAGACGTGGGCAGAAGGTGTGGGAAGAGCCCTCAGGAGGGATCTGGAGAGACAGTTTCCACTCTGTGAGCAACCCAGGACAGCTCTCTCCCCTTTAAATCACATTTCATGCTTCTTAGCTCCAACCAAGGATTTCTGTGGAGTCCCTCTACTAGTAACATGTACTCTCTGACCACTGTCACAGATAATGGTTCACTTCATTCGCTTAGTTTGGGACCAGGATCAATGATTATGTACCCTACTGACTGCCTTGATTCTGCTTCCCCAAATCCCCATCCTGGCTGCCCAAAACAATACTTTGCTGTTAGTGGCAAAATAGACTAAAAATCAGTAATCACTAGTTTTCTCTAGGTGAAGGTCAAATTCTAATTTAAATTATTTTAAATATATGTTTTGAATAAATTATTATCGCATGCTTCGCTTATGAACAAACTGCGTTGTATGGAGAAAAGAATGTGGCCCTGAGAGTCGGAGATGTAGATTTTAGTTCTGACTCTGCCGCTTAATAGCTGTATAATCTTGGACAAATCACATGATTTGGGGGGACTTAAGTATTCTCACTACAAAAGTGGGGAGGGTGGACAAACTGAGTGGACAAGATTCTAGACTTGAGAGTCAGGCAGAGCAGGATTTTCATCCTGGCTATTTCATGTATTAGCTAGATGACTTTAAGTAAGTGACTATTAGCATTATTTTAAGGCTTTAATGAGATAATGTGCATGAAACCCTTAGCATCATCCTTAGAATGTAATAAGCACTCAACAAAGAATAGTTATGATAATAACCATGATAATGATCATAAAATTAAGGTTCTATTAGGATGTTTTTTAAAACTCTAAAAGGCAGTGACTTGACTCAAGTGTTGTGACCAATTGCTCTGAATGCACCTGTTCGTTTGATCCTGTGCTTCTTCAAAGAATTTGTTAAGAAATAGACTGAAAGTTTAGAAAACTTTGCAAAGTGTTAGATTTTGTTGTATAGTACTGCAGTCACATATTCAGCAAACAATGTGATTATAGGCATTGTGATAAATACAGCCATGGGCTGATTTCCTTTTTTTTATGTCATAGTGTAACGTCTACTTCTAGTAAATCTGTAAAGGTTAAAACTTGTTTTCAGTAGTAGCGCAGTGAGTGACACAAGAGATGGATTGGCTCTTTTCAGTTTTAAAACTGATTAGAATTTTCTTTTAATTTACAAGTTTTGAAAATGTTCTCTCTATAAAGTTTAGGCTTAATTTAAAATTATTCTCAGATAGTAATAATGACTGGAAATGAGCTGTGTTCACCAGCTTTACAACGAGGATGACAAGTAGATATAACTTATTGAATAAGTATCTATTGAATGCCCATTACGTTCCAGGCACTGCTCTAGGTGTTAGGATACAGCAGTGAATAAAACAGACCAAAGTCCCACCCTCATGAAAATAACCTTCTGCTGAAGTTTGCCTTCTGTTGAGGCGCCAACTCTAATAGAGGGCCTGACCGTCAGGCTCTCTCTAGTGACAAGAATCAGGAAACCACACCAGGCCTCATTAAGGAAGGATGCTGTGGCTGATGGGTGACTTCCACCTGGGGTGAGGTGTGGGAGAGTCCAAGACTGTGCTGTATTTACCATCCTCACGGCAGAGCAGTGCTGTCCAATCAGGCAGCCACGTGCCACATGTGGCTATTGAGCTCTTGAACTGTGGCTAGTCCAAACTAAGATATACTCCAAGTATAAAATACACACTAGATTTCAAAGACCTAGTAAGAAAACAAGAAAGGAAAATATCTCATTAATAATTTCATGTTAATGGCATATTGAAATAACAATATTGTAGATATATTAGGTTAAATAAAATATATTATTAAAATTAATTTCATATTTTTACTTTTTAAAAATGTGGCTACTAGAACATTTTAATATTATACATGTGGCTCTCATTATATTTCTGCATGACAGCGCTGGTACAGTGTTATGTCCTGGCTTGAGTCCATGTAACACCACAAACTTCCTAACCAGCACAGGCAGGAGGCAACACTACGAAAAAGTGAAAATGTGCTGGCTTCTTTTTTAACTTTCTCTTCTTTTAGGTACTGCCTGATCCCTCAGTCTTCTGCCTGGAACTCTGAGAGGACTCAGACACATTTCATGGAGCTATTTCCAGGCAGTTTTCCATACTTCAAAAGTGTCCTATCCTATCAGAACTTTACTGTTCAGAGTCCCATTTCTGTGAGATATTTAGCTTTCTACGTTGTTAATAGATTCTGACGTTTAGGATATCATCTTTTAAAATGTGTCCATTAAATGCACGTACCCTGTAATAAAATACCTTGGCTGAGAGAGATCAATCTCAAATAGTGGTGATTTTGTACTGAGTAATAGAGCTGGAGCACTTTTTCTACCTGGCACAGAAGCACAGAGACTATAATCTCACCTTGTCCACAACTGTCCACTGTGATCAAGACCAGCCAAGTCTTCCCTACACATCCTCCCTCCCTAGTATTTGGACATTATTTCACAGTTCACAAAGTGCTTTCACAGAAGGTTTCTCATTTTAGCTTCCAACCACTCCATGAAATAGGTAAGGATGGACTTATTAATTGATTTAAATAGAAGATTTTAAAAAACTGAGGCCAGGAAGCAATAGGTCTTCTGGCTATCGCGGTCTGTGGAGGAGGAGTCCAAGATGATCCATGGGGACGTGGAGAATAGTGGAAAAGGAAAGTGAGTAGAACTGTCCTAAAGGTCTTAGCTGTGGGATGGAGGGGAGTTGGGGATGGGGTGGTGGTCAGCAGGGCTGGATTAGAACATTATAGTGGGAGTTATACTGCAACTCAGGGTTAACTTATTTTCAAATAATACTAGAGACATATATTCTGATATAGAAGATAGGGAAAGGGATAGAATGGGAAAAAATACAGGAGATATGCCAAATTAGATAATGGAAAGTATATTAACTTGTTGAAATGAGCAAATATAGAGAAAAAGGAAAAGAGCAAACAAAAATCTAAATTGATCAATATCGTGTAAGATAAGAACATTAGATGTGATAAGTTCAATGTACCCATTAAAAAGCAGAAACTAAAAACAAAAACAAACCAAAAAAAAAGCAGAAACTGCCAGATTTGGTGAAAAAGCAAAATTCAGCCATGTGGTAGCTATAAGGATCATGCTTAACAGGGTATCAAAAAAACATATGCATGCAGACAAAACTATAATTCAAAAAGATACAGGCACCCCTATGTTCATAGCAACACTATTCACAATAGCCAAGACATGGAAACAACCTAAATGAATGGATAAAGAAGATGTATTATATATATACAATGGAATACTACTCAGCCACAAAAAAGAATGAAATAATGCCATTTGCAGCAACATGGATGCAACTAGACAATATCATACTAAGTGAAGTAAGTCAGAAGGAGAAAGACAAATACCATATGATATCACTTATATGTGGAATCTAAAATATGACACAGATGAACCTATCTATGAAACAGAAACAGAATCACGGACATAGAGAACAGACTAGTGGTTGCCAAGGGGGAGGGGTCTGAGGGAAGGGATGGAGTGGGAGGTTGGGTTAACCGAAGTAAGCTTGTATATACAGAACGGATAAACAACAAGATCTTACTATATAGCACAGAGAACTATATTCAATATCCTATGATAAACCATAATGGAAAAGAATTTTTTTAAAAAATGTATATATATGTATACCTGTACACTTTGATGTACAGCAGTAATTAGCACAACATTTAAAATCAACTAGACTTCAATAAAAAAAAAGACAGCAAATGCAAGGAAAAAGAAAGCAGGCTGGTAACATTAATATTAGACAGATGAAATTAAAATTGAAAGCATCAAGCAAGATGAAGAACTTTATGTAAGCACATAAAATTAGGTAAATAAATTTACAAGCTTTGGACTTCCCTGGTGGCACAGTGGTTAAGAATCCACATGCCAATGCAGGCGACATGAGTTCAATCCCTGTTGGGGAAGATCCCATATGCCACAGAGCAACTAAGCCTGTGCACCACAACTACTGAGCCTGCGCTCTAGAGCCCGTGAGCCACAACTACTGAAGCTTGTGCACCCTAGAGTCCGTGCATTGCAACTACTGAGCCCACGTGCCACAACTACTGAAGCCCGCATGCCTAGAGCCTGTGCTCTGCAACAAGAGAAGCCACCGCAATGAGAAGCCTGCCCATCGCAACGAAGAGTAGCCCCGGCACGCAGCAACTAGAGAAAGCCTGCGCACAGCAACAAAGACCCAATGCAGCTGAAAATAAATTTAAAAAAAAATTTACAAGCTTTAAAATTTATTTATAAAAAGAAAGATAACAAATGTTTATCACGGGGACTTCCCTGGTGGTCCAGTGGTTAAGACCCGGCACTTCCACTATAGGGGTCACCGGTTCAATTCCTGGTCGGGGAACTAAGATGCCACGTGCCATGCAGTGCAGCCAAAAAAAAAAAAAAGTAGGGACTTCCCTGGTGGTACAGTGGTTGAGAATCCGCCTGCCAATGCAGGGGACACAGGTTCGAGCCCTGGTCCAGGAAGATCCCACATGCTACAGAGCAACTACTGAGCCCACGTGCCACAACTACTGAAGCCCACGTGCCTGGAGCCGGTGCTCTGCAACAACAGAAGCCACCACAGTGAGAAGCCTGCACGCCACAGTGAAAAGTAGCCCCGCTCGCCGCAACTAGAGAAGACCTGTGCGCAGCAACGAAGACCAAGTGCAGCCAAAAATTTTAAAAAATTAAAATAAAAAAAATTCTGGAAAAAAATAAAGAAAAATGAAAAAAAGTAGAAAATAAAAATCTTTGGGAAATTATCTTTATTTTTTAAAATGTTTATTTATTCATTTGGCTGTGCCAGGTCTTAGTTGCAGCACAAGGGATCTTTTAGTTTCAGCATGAGAACTCTTAGTTGCGGCATGTGGGATCTAGTTCCCTGACCATGGATCGAACCCAGGCCCCCTGCATTGGGAGCGTGGAGCTGTAGCCACTGGACCACCAAGGAAGTCCTGGAAAATTATCTTTAAAAAAAAAGTTATCATGGATTTAATCATCATTAGAAAGCAAAAATAAACATTAAAGGAACTAAGAATCTATTTTAAGAAATTAGCAATGAGAAAAAGGAAAAATAACCAGAGAAATAAGGGAGAGTTATTAAGGCTAAAAGCCAAAACCAATGAAATAAAAAACAAAAATGATAGAGAAGACAAATAAATCTAAAATCTGGTGCTTTGAAAAGATTAATGATATAGACACTTTCTCCTCCCCTTCTCCCTCCTCACACACTGCAAGGAGCAGAAAGAGGCAAAATGAGGAATGAGAAAGAAGTCCTATCCCCAGATACAGGAGAGATTAAAGGAATAGTTACAGAGATTACTTCATGAAATTCCATGGCAGCAGTTTGAAATTTTAGAGAAAATTAATGATTTCCTGGTGAAAAACAAGTCAGTAAAATTAACCCCAAAAGAAGTAGAAAATATGAACAAATTATTATAGAAGAAATTGAAAAGATGATTTAAAGTCTTCTATCAAAAAAGGCCACCAGGGCTTCCCTGGTGGCGCAGTGGTTGAGAGTCCGCCTGCCGATGCAGGGGACACGGGTTCGTGCCCCGGTCCGGGAAGATCCCACATGCCACGGAGCGGCTGGGCCCGTGAGCCATGGCCGCTGAGCCTGCGCGTCAGGAGCCTGTGCTCCGCAACGGGAGAGGCCACAACAGTGAGAGGCCCGCGTACCGCAAAAAAAAAAAAAAAAAAAGGCCACCAAAACCATATGGCTTCCCTGCCAAGTTTATTTGACTTTAAAAGAAGATATAATTACCAAGTTATTTATCATTCCAGATGAAACTCTTCTAATTCACTGCATAAAACGGCAAACTTTAATACCCAAACCTAAAAAATATAATATAATAACATAAAGTACAGACCTATCGCACTTATGAATGTAGATGCAAAAATTCAAGATAAAATATTAGCAAACAAATCTAATTGTGTAGCCAAAGAATAATATACTATGACCAAATAGGATTTATTCCAGAATATAAAAATGGTTCATTACCAAATAATCTATTACATCAATAAAGTAAAGGAGAAAAAATAAGCATGTCAATAAATGCTAAAAACATATTCAATAGAATTCAGCAGCCATTCCTGATAAAATCTCTTAGAAAAATAACAGTAGAAGGAAACCACTTAAATATGTTTAAGATTAACAAAACTCAGCGAGCAAATATGCAGTGGCAAACCACAAAACCCATTTCAATCAAAAATAGGATAGCTGGGACTTCCCTGGTGGCACAGTGGTTAAGAATCTGCCTGCCGGTGCAGGGGACATGGGTTTGAGCCCTGGTCCAGGAAGATCCCACATGCCACGGAGCAACAAAGCCCGGGAGCCACAACTACTGAGCCCGAGTGCCACAACTACTGAAGCCCGTGCGCCTAGAGCCCGTGCTCCGCAACAAGAGAAACCACCGCAATGAGAAGCCCGCGCACCGCAACAAAGGGTAGCCCCGGCTCACCACAAGTAGAGAAAGCCTGCGCGCAGCAACGAAGACCCAATACAGCCAAAAATAAATAAAGACCTTTAAAAAAAAAAAAAAAGGATAGCTGCCATCCCCAATATTATTTACATTGCCTTATAGGTTTTGACAAGCAAAGAAATTAAAATAATTGCCATCTATCTAGGAGAAAATGAAAAAGGACCTCCCCTATACACTATTATAAAATACATTCTTAGAGGTTTAAAAACTTAAATGTAAAAATATAACTCAATAACGATATCACACAAAGAAGTGTAGGTTATTATATATGTTCAACCTAAAGGGTGAGGGAACATATCTTTCTGACCATGGCTGAAAAATTCCGAAGCTGTAAAAGAAAAGATAGATATACTTGACTATATAAAAATGGCTGTCTTCGTATGACAGAAGACATAAACAAAGCAATAAACAAACAGGGGGCTTGGAAACATACTTTTATCCTTTGCATTTTTTCCCTAGATACATTATTCACACATTCAGAAAAAAAAGAAAAGGCTATTTTCTCTGTGGAAAACAAATCTGATAAGAGCTAGAGAGTCTCTGAGGAAAGAGCACAAACACATACAGTATCAGGGTCTGCTTAAACCCCACTCATTCACACTAGGGCTGGTCCATGTATCCTAAATTAAGAATTCCTCAATAATAAGAACAAAAGCAAATAACTGCATTAAAAATGGGCTAAAAACTTGAATAGATATTTCTCAAAAGGAGATATGAAAATGGCCAACAGCATATGAAAAAAAAATCAGCATCACTAACTATCAGGGAAATGCAAATTAAAACCACATGAAATATCACCTCACACCCATTAGGATGTTTACATAAAAACAAAAACAGAAAATAACACGTTTTGGTAAAGATGTGGAAAATCTGGAACTCTTGTGCACTGTTGGTAGGAATCTGAAATGGTATAGCTGCTGTGGAAATCGGTATGCCGTTTTCTCAAAAATTTAAAAATAACATTATCATATGACTCAGCAATTCCATTTCTGGGTATATACCAAAAGAATTGAAAATAAGATCTCAAAGAGATATTAGTACATCCATTTTCATAGCAGGATCATTGGAGTAGCCAGGAAGTGAGGGATTCAGCAATGCAAGAATCCCTCAACAAATGAATGGCTAAACAAAATGTGGTGTATATGTAAAATAGAATATTAGTCTTAAAAAGGAAGAAAATTCTGGCACATACTACACCACGGATAAGCCTTGAAGACATTATGCTAAGTTAAATAAGACAGTCACAAAAAGACAAATATTTATATGAGGTATCTACAGTAGTCAAATTCATAGAAACAGAAAGTAGAACGGTGGTTTCCAGGAACTGGGAAGTATTTGTTTAATGAGAATAAAGATGCAATGTCGCAATATGAAAAAGTTCTTGAGATTGGTTGCACAACAATGTGAATATACTGGACATTCCTAACCTATATATTTTTTAATGGTTAAGATGGTAAATTTTACGTTATGTGTATTTTACCACAAAAATCCCTGCCCTACACATTTTCTACATACATAATTTTAACTGCTATAAGCAAATACCATTGACCTCAGATTTGTAACTCTAGTACAAAGTTCTCCCCTGATGTGATGATTTATATCTCTGATTGCATACTGGGCTTCTCTTACTTGGTTATATTCCACTGGCTTTTTAAACTCAGCATGTCCAAAACTATTTTACCCACAAACCTGGTCCTCCTCCTATTTCCTATTCTATGCCCATGAATGAATGAATGAACAAATGAATGCACCTTGGATTTTTTTCATAGGAACCTAATAATCTGTCTGATATCAAGACAATGGGTCATTTGAGTCCTGTTATATATTTTTTGTAATGGTTTTATTGACATATAATTCACCTACCATACAATTTGCCCATTTAAAGTATACAGTTCATGGCTTTTAGTATATTCACAGAGTTGTGCAATGTTAACCATAATCAATTTTACAATATTTTCATCACCTCCCTCCAAAAAACTCTGCACTTTTTAACTATCACCCCGCAGTCTCCCCATCTCCTCCAGCTGTAAGCAACCACTAATCTACTTTCTGTCTTTGTAGATTTGCCTATTTTGGACATTTTAAGTAAGTGGAATCACATAATAGGTGCTCTTTTGTAACTGAGCATAATGTTTTCAAGATTCACCCATGCTGTAGCATATCAGTACTTCGTTACTTTTTATGGACAAATAATATTGCATTGTATGGATAAATCACATTTTGTTTATCCATTCATCAGTCAATGAACATTTGGGTTGTTTCTACCTTGGCTGTTATGAATAATGCTGCTATGAACATTCATGTCTAAGTTTTTGTGTGGACATATGTTTTCATTTCTCTTTGGCATATATCTAAAAGTAAGCGAATTAATGGGTCAAATGGTAACTATGTGTTTAACTTTTTTTTTTTTTTTTTTTTCTTCTTGGCTGTGTTGGGTCTTCATTGCTGCGCCCAGGCTTTTTCTAGTTGCAGTGAGCCGGGGCTACTCTTCGTTGCGGTGCGCGGGCTCTAGGCGTGCAGGCTTCAGTAGTTGCAGCATTTGGGCTCAGTAGTTGTGACTCGCGAGCTCTAGAGCGCAGGCTCAGTAGTTGTGGCGCACAGGATTAGTTGCTCTGTGGCATGTGGGATCTTCCTGGACCAGGGCTCGAACCCATGTCCCCTGCATTGGTAGGCGGATTCTTAACCACTGCACCACCAGGGAAGCCCCTTGTTGAATGGTCTTGATACCTTTGTCAAAAACCAACTGACCATAGATATATGAGTTTATTTCTGGACTCTGAATCCTATTCCATTGATCTACAAATATATCTTGTCCTAGTACCACATTATCTTAAACACTGTTGCTTTGTAATAAGTTTGAAATCAAGAAAGGTGAGTCCTCCAATTATGTTCATCTTTTTTCAAGATTAGTTTAGCTATCCTAGGTCTCCTGAGTTTACATATGAATTTTAGGATAATCTTATCAATTTCCACAAAGAGGCAACATAGGATTTTTATAAGGATTGTGCTGAATCTGTAAATCAGTTTGGAGAACATTGCCATTTAACAATATTAAGCCTTCAAATTATGAACATAGGATTTTTTTCCTTCTTTAATCTTATTTAATTTCTTTCAGCAATGTTTTGTAATTTTATGAGTGTAAGTTTTGTACTTCTTTTGTTAAGTTCCTAGATGTTTTATTCTTTTTGATGTTGTTATAAATGGAATAATTTCTCTATTTCATTGTAGATTGTATATTGCAAGTATATAAAAATACGATTGATTTTCATATATTGATCTTGAACCCTGCAAAGTTGCTGTACTTATTCATCACATTATGTTTTGTTTACTTATGTTTGAACCAGAAAATTATAAACCAAAAGAGTTTATAATTGTTGCCAAATGTTACCATTTGGAATTATTGAAGTAGAGGGCATAGAGGAATCAATTTCCAATTAATACAACATTTTACTTATGAGTGTGGTGTTCACACCAAATTTTGTTTCTTCTACTTTTTTTCAGGGAAATTTATTGTTTTTTCAATTAATTAGTTGAAAGCAAGAGAATATAGAGATAACACTAAAAAGCAAAATGCAATTTATAAAATTTATTTTGTCACAATTTCAAATGAAATTAACAGTATTGCACTTTAACAAATTTACTTATCTAACAAACAGTTTCTCAATGGTTTGGTTTGTCAGGAACCTTGTAGATATCTGGTAACTCGTTTGCTTATGATTCTGGACAGCTATAGATAGAATTCAGATTGCCGCAGTCTAAATGTCAAGGTTTATACCACGCACAACTTTTTACAGTTTCTTTAACTTTTAAAATTAATCAAGATATTATTTTCAAAGAACAAGGCCCCAGTTTACATCAGTACCTTAAAGAAAAGATTTATTTCAATGGAAGATAATTATTGTGAAAGCATTTTTTTTTTTTTTTTTTTGCGGTACGCGGGCCTCTCACTGTTGTGGCCTCTCCCGTTGCGGAGCACAGGCTCCGGACGCGCAGGCTCAGCGGCCATGGCTCACGGGCCCAGCCGCTCCGCGGCATATGGGATCTTCCCGGACCGGGGCACGAACCCGTGTCCCCTGCATCGGCAGGCGAACTCTCAACCACTGCGCCACCAGGGAAGCCCTGTGAAAGCATTTTTTGATATGAGCACACTTTCTGTATTTGCACTTTGCTTTAGAATAAAGCACAGTCTTTGTCTCCCTCAGCAATTGTTTTCTTGAAAACTATTAACATCATTTACACATTCTTTGCAGCATTATAACACACTCATATATAAATGTCACTCTGCTAGCAGCACTAACTGTACTGATTGTAGTTATATATTATAGTTCCATATTACTATTTCTTTTGACTGGCATATTGTAGTGTCTCTTTTAAAATCAGGAATATGAATGATTGTTTCCTCACTCATTAAAGGAGGGTTTTGAACTTATTTTGACAAAATAATCACTGCCTACATTTAGGACTTGAAAGTCCCTCTTGCTAATATTTTCATTGTTTGAGGATAGTGACTTAATTAATGTTGTTAATGCTGCTATTATATCTGGCAATAATAACAGTTGTCTTCACCTGTTACCTGTTACCAATAATAACTGTCTTTAGTAACAGTTGTCACTCTGTTTCATTTCTGCAATTAAGATAGATTTCTAAAAACTAATATTAAAGATGACTCCAAGATTGTAATCCTCAGGATTTTTACTTTGGCCCAATCTTAATCACTCAAAGCTAGGCTTTTCTAGAACATCATCTGTTGACCTCTAATTGTGGGTTCATCAGAAAAGTATTTGGCTGGGGTACAAAGGGCTTTTTTCCAAATTAAAGGAGCTGAAAGCAAAATATCTATGGTATTAAATCAGTAAGATAAGTGTCCTATATTTCCTAAATTTTCAAGGATATTTTGCAGTAAATTATCTGAATAATCATCTTTGTGTGGCATGTCTCTTTTGGAAAGGGATGTATTCTGAGAGTGCTTTCTAATGCTTAGAAACGCTAGTATATACTTGGAACCCACAGCAATAGATAACTGGGAGACAGAGTGGTAGTAGGAATAATCTTTCACTGGGTAACTAGGACTGAGATTTGCAAATAAAATGGTTGGAAAAGAAAGAGTATCCCCAAGAAGCCTAAGTGTCCATCATTGGATGAATGGATAAAGAAGATGTGGTATATATATATATATGTATATATATATATACACATATATGTATATATATATACATATATGTGTATATATATACATATATGTGTATATATGTATATATATACAATGGAATATTACTCAGCCTTAAAAATAGAATGAAATCTTGCCATTTTCAACAAGTCACACAGAGAAAGACAAATACCGCATGATTTTACTTACACGTGGAATGTGAAAAACAAAACAAGCAAACATAACAAAACAGAAACAGACTCATAGATACAGAAAACAAAACAAATTGGTGATTGTCAGAGGGGAGGGGAGTCAGGGGGTTGAGTGAAATAGGTGGAGGGGTTTAAGATGTACAAACTTCTAGTTACAAAATAAGTCACGGGTATGTGAGGTACAGCATTGGGAATATAGTCAATAATAATTGTAATACCTTTATATGATGACAAATGTTAACTAGACTTATGGTGGTGATTTTTATAGTGCAAAAATATCAAATTACTATCTTGTACACCTAAAACATATAATATTATACGTCAATTTACTTAAATAAAAAATAAAAAAAGTAAAGAGAAGGAACATATCCAGCCTGGAAATTTTTTCATCAGGCAGTGACTGGGTCTTTAACTCTCTTAGTTGGGTTTTTGTTCATTGTCAAACAATTGGGGATTGTTAGCCTGAGGTCCACTGATAGAATTCAGGGTGATCTTAGAGGAAAAACTTAATTTTTTTTTTTTTTTTTTTTTTTCTGTACACGGGCCTCTCACTGTTGTGACCTCTCCCGTTGCGGAGCACGTGCAGGCTCAGCGGCCATGGCTCACGGGCCCAGTTGCTCCGCGGCATGTGGGATCTTCCCGGACCGGGGCACGAACCCGTGTCCCCTGCATCAGAAGGCGGACTCTCAACCGCTGCGCCACCAGGGAAGCCCGAAAAACTTAAATTTTTGTTTTCACTAACCCCTAAATAAAGGTTAACATTTCCTTCAATAATCAATGTAGGGGCTTCCCTGGTGGCACGGTGTAAGAATCCACCTGCCAATGCAGGGGACATGGGTTTGAGCCCTGGTCCGGGAAGATCCCACATGCCACTGAGTAATGAAGCCCGTGAGCCACAACTACTGAGCCCACGTGCCACAACTACTGAAGCCCACGCACCTAGAGCCCATGCTCTGCAACAAGAGAAACCACCGCAATAAGAAGCCTGTGCACCGCAACTGGATAAAGCCCACGTGCAGCAACAAAGACCCAATGCAGCCAAAAGTAAATAAATAAATTAATTTTTTAAAAATAATGAATATAGGCAACATATGACAGTAGTATTAGCAGTAGCTGTGGCTTTTCACTAAAAGAAATCACAGACATTTTCATTATCACATTACAATTATTGCAGGTATCTTGGAAATATTGTATAAACTACTTCAAATTTATGGTAATTAGAACTCAGATCTTTTTTTTCTTTTCTGTTATGGTTTATATATGAATATAGTTCCCTGTGCTGTACAGTAGGACCTTGTTGTTTATCTATTATATATATAATAGTTTGCTAATCCCAAAGTCCTAATTTGTCTCTACTCCCCTCCCTGCTACTATCCCCTTTGGTAACCATAAATTTGTTTTCTATGTCTGTGAGTCTGTATCTGTTTTGTAAATAAGTTCGTTTGCATCATATTTTAGATTATAAGTGATACCATATTATATTTGTCTTTTTCTTTCTGCCTTACTTCACTTACTATGATAATCTCTAGGGACATCCATGTTGCTGCAAGTGGCATTATTTCATTCTTTTTTGTGGCTGAGTAATAGTATTCCATTGTGTATATATACCACACCTTCATTATCCATTCGTCTGTTGATGGACACTTAGGTTGCTTCCATGTCCTGGCTATCGTAAATAGAGCTGCAATGAACATTGTGGTACATGACTCTTTTTGAATTACGGTTTTCTCTGGGTATATGCCCAGTAGTGGGATTGCTGGATGGTATGGTAGTTCTATTTGTAGTTTTTTAAGGAACCTCCGTACTGTTCTCCATAGTGGCTGTACCAATTCACATTCCCACCAGCAGTGCAAGAGTGTTCCCTTTTCTCCACACCCTCTCCAGCATTTATTATTTGTAGAATTTTTAATGATGGCCATTCTGACTGGTGTGAGGTAATACCTCATTGTAGTTTTGATTTGCATTAGAACCCAGATCTTGTTTTCTACTGTGTTAATAAGGAAGCACATACATTATCATGTAAAAATTGATAACAGTATTTCAATATATTTTATTTTTTAATAATGTATATTTTATTGTATTCATTTAAAAACATTATTCTTAGAACAAGTAAAGAAATCCATGGTGCAAAAATGATTAAGAACTCAGCAAGTGTAGGCTTACGTACAGTGGGACTTGCAATGTGTTCTGCGGGGGATGCCTATCAGTGTGGTCGCTGAACATGCTTCATCTGTTCGCTCCCTGTGTTTGAAGGGAACTATGCCAGTTTCAGTATCCAGCAGAACCCTGGGTCCTGGATAGCTCCTGTCCACAAGCTGATATTGATAGGCGAATTCCTTGTGCTGACTGTGGCCAGCTTGAAAACTTACATGAAAATGCATCTTCTCAGGATCTGCCAAAACTAGGTTCAGACTGCCCTGATCCAGTCCTGACTCATCTTTGATTTCAGATTTTCACCCTTAAACTAAGCCCTGGTATTGTGAGATGAGCCAGCACATGCTGAATGGAGTTTCCCCACCACCACTGCCACCACTGCATTTATGCCTTAATTTGCCACTAGACACATTGGGGAAAATATCAGATAGAAGCCACCCCAAACCATAAAGCAGAAGTGGAAGACACATACTAATGAAGGCATGAGTTTTACAAGGAATGTCATTTCAGTGATTGGACCAGGAGTACTGGAAAGACAAAATGATAATTTGTTCAAGGAAAAGGTAACTATCTAACACAGTGGTTTAGTTAAATCATCACATTTCAATTATAGCTGTTTACTGCACATTTAAAGTGATCTTGCAGGTAGAAAGGTCAGCTGACTATGTATTAATTACCTCCAGGTCCATTGGGTATTTCTAGTTTTTTATGTTTGTAGAATGAGAGTGAAAAGGAAGAAGAGTTTCCTTGTTTTCACTCACCTTAAACAGTAATACTGTGCATGACAAACAGAATTTGCTGTACAGCTGGAGCTGCCTTTCTGATTGTTTACTTAGATTTTTAGTATAGGAGATCATGGGTAAAGAAAGATTCTTAAAAATAGAAACCCTGGGCTCTAACCCTGATACTTCCCCTGCTTAAACCAATTATGTTCTTGTGTAAGTCCCTGTATTTTGCTGTGCTTGAGTTTCCTCAAACTATTGACATAGAGATTGTGGGGGAAATGAAGGAGATGGGAGAGAGAGAAAATCAGTGTGAAGTTCTTTGCATTTACAGGAAAGTTGAACAGACATACTATTGTAAAATATTTTTAAATTTTCTACTATAGTTTGCCTTGCAAATAGCAGGTGAATGTTTATTGATTTGAATTTGTTTGATGTTAGTATTGTTCCTTATGTTTCAAAGCACTTTGTAATAAATAATGAACTAATCAGGTAACTGCTATTAGTGGTTTTTATTCTTTTTGTTGATTGTCATATAAAGAGCAAGATGGTAGCTCAGGTTTGTCAGTGTGGAAAACTTTATATTGTACATTCCTCTGAAAGAGGATATAAGCATTTGTTTACTACAGTACACTCTGAGCCTAGAATATTGTCTGGAACATGGTAAACCTTCAATAAATGTTGAATGATATAAGAGCCCAGTCATCACATCTTCAAAATAATGCTATATTAATTATATAGAGATTATACATAAATTTTCATTAGTGGAGAAGATTAGAGCAAATTTTTCTTTTAAGTCCACTAATTCCAGGCTGGGACAACAAATATTGTAATTAGGCTTCCCTGGTGGCGCAGTGGTTAAGAACCCGCCTGCCAACGCAGGGGACACGGGTTCAAGCCCTGGACCAGGAAGATCCCACATGCCACGGAGCATGCCATGGAGCAGCTAAGCCCATGCGCCACAACTACTGAGCATGCGCTCTAGAGTCCTCAAGCCACAACTACTGAGCCCACGTGCCACAACTACTGAAGCCCGTGAACCTAGAGCCCATGCTCCACAAGAGAAGCCACTACAATGAGAAGCCCGTGCACCACAACGAAGAGTAGCCCCTGCTCGCTGCAACTAGAGAAAGCCCATGCACAGCAACAAAGACCCAATGCGACAAGAAATAAATGATAATTAATTAATTTAAAAATATATATTGTAATTAAAAAATGTAACCTACTGCTTTCCTCCCCCTATTACTTTAGCTTAATATTTGCAGAGCTTGCAGTTAATAATAGTATACAATTTTGTGGCAGAGGGAAGGAAACATTACTAATAGAAAGAGTGTATTGTATCTTTGCCATTATATTATAGATAAGGCATGTGGAGTAAAAATGGCAGGCATTCTGACTTTCCTTTAATTAAGGATGTTTCATAGCAGCCCTGGCTCATGGCTTTAAAATGCCCCTTCCTTACATGTAATTAAATTATCTTCTTGTGGCTTTCATTATTTTCATTTCTTTATGTTAGGGTACAACCTATTAAGCTGAGTAAGCAGGAAAAAATAGAGCATAGTCCTGGTTCTTCCATATTCTTACACAAGTTTCTTCATTTCTCCAGGTTTTGACTTTATGCTCTAGAGTAGGGGTTGGCAAACTATGGATCACAAGCCAAATCCAGCCTATCGCCTATTTTTATACAGCCCACGAGCTAAGAGTAGCTTCTATATTTACAAACGGTTGGGGAAAAATTTTTAAATCTTAATGGCATTTGAAATTATATAAAATTCAAATTTCAGAGTCTATACATTACATGTTACTGGCACATAGCGAGGCTAATTTGTTTATGTATTTTCTATAGCTGCTTGCACAGCAACAATGGCAGAATTGTTAAACTTTCACATTCTTTTTTTTTTTTTTTCCGGTACGCGGGCCTCTCACGGTTGTGGCCTCTCCCGTTGCGGAGCACAGGCTCCAGACACGCAGGCTCAGCAGCCGTGGCTCACGGGCCCAGCCGCTCCGAGGCATGTGGGATCTTCCCAGACCGGGGCACGAATCCGTGTCCCCTGCATTGGCAGGCGGACTCTCAACCACTGCACCACCAGGGAAGCCCAACAATGGGAGAATTGAGTAGCTGTGACAGAGCTCTCAAAATCTACAACATTTACTAAACGGCTCTTTACAGAAAAGGTTTGCTGACCCCACTTCAGGCTGTTTAAAGAATGAAAGAACTTTATTAAACTATATGAAATGAAAATATATGTAGACTTTTAAATAAATTAAAAACAATTTTAGATATTTCCCATGGATTGAGGGATCATCTTTTAAATGAATTTGGTAAGAAAAAAGAGTATTCTGAATGAAAAGCTAAACTGGTTTTGCATCAAGAATGTGCTGGCTGCTTCCTCCAAGTACTCTTTCATTTTATTTAAACTGATGTTCTAATATTCTGGTTTCATTCAGAATTTTAACCACAAAAATCAAAGAAAGATGAGTCAGAGTCAATTCCACCTGAAAGGGACTCAGAATGGAATTCTTGAGTTGATGAGACCCAGGTTTCAGTTTTGATTCCACCACTTATTACCCAGGAAATACAGTATTTAATATCTTTCAACCACAGTTTTCCCATCTGTAAAGTGGCAGTAACCACATTTACCTCTAAGGCCAGACCAGACATGAGGGCACCACAGGTATTAATTTGCTGCCTTTGCTTCAAACCAATATTCTTTATTTATTTACTAATTGTTAGTGGGAATGAGGAGAAACTAAATTTTCTATTGACAAAGATAAATTGCGCCATTTTTTGATGTTCAGAATAAGGAAAGGGGTTTCTTTTTTAAAAAAAGTATTTATTTATTTTTGGCTGCGTTGGGACTTCATTGCTGTGCACGGCTTTCTCTAGTTGCAGCGAGCAGGGGCTACTGTTCGTTGCGGTGCACGGGCTTCTCGTTGCAGTGGCTTCTCTTTTTGCGTAGCATGGGCTCTAGGCGCGCGGGCTTCAGTAGTTGCAGCACTCAGGCTCAGTAGTTGCAGCAGGTGGGCCCTAGAGCGTGCGGGCTTCAGTAGTTGCCGTGCGTGGGCTCTAGAGCGCAGGCTCAGTAGTTGTGGCACACGGGCTTAGCTGCTCCGTGGCATGTGGGATCTTCCCAAACCAGGGCTCGAACCCATGTCCCCTGCATCGGCAGGTGGACTCTCAACCACTGCGCCACCAGGGAAGCCCCTGGAAACCTGAGTTAATGGGCATCAAATTTCCGATTTATTGCAGTGATATTATAAAATAGCCTCCTTGAGCTGGCTCATGGTTTAATCCTATGAGGAATAAATAAGATTGTATATATGTTACATATATATCTATATCTATATACATATATCTATCTATCTATCTACCTACCTATCTATCTATAGCACTCTATTACCACACTCTTTGGCACAAAGTAGGCACTGAAAGTAAGGCAATTGATATAATTATTGCCACCTTGTTACAGGTATCTCCTTAGAAACAGAAGCTGTATCAAAATACTATGGAGATGTGAAAGGTAGGCTCTAGATCAATGCTGTCCAACAGAACTTTCTATAATGATAAAAATGTTCATTTTATTTATCTGGGCTATCCAATGTGGTAGCCACTACCCGTATGTGAACCAAGGAATGGATTTTTTAAATTTAATTTCAAGTAACTTAAACTTTAAAGTCACATTAAACGGCATGACTCTAGAATTTTTAAAGATATCAATTTTTAAAGATATCAATCAAAGGATTAGACAAAATAACATAGCTCTGATAACACAGGGAGAATGAATTCCTAATAAGATACCAAAATGGGAAAATCCATAATAGATACATGGTCACATTAAAATTTGTGATAAACAGCCTTTATTTGACAGGTTTTTCATGTAATTGATCATGCTGCAATGATGAGGGAAGGAATTATAACATCTAGGAAAGGCATTCCGAAGTGTAAGCATGCAATTTATTAATATCATATATGTTTACTCCAAAATATATTCACAAAATTAAAATAATATTTTTAATATTCACAAAATTTTAAATAATACTGAATGGAATTTCAGGATTGGTGAGATGATCTGAGCTTTCTTCCAAAACAGAAATAACTCCAAACGGATTCACTGGTGACTTCATTTTATGTACCACATTTGATTGATCAATTATCTAATTCAACAAATCTCTGGAACCCTTAGACTCAGGGTATGTAAGGATGAACCAAAGAGACATAAGGAAGAACACGTCAGGAAGTAGAAATAACCTGGGAGAAGGCCTTGTACTGGAAAGAACTGAAGAAAAGCAATGTGGCTGGAGTAGAAAGAGACAGATGGAGGGGAGTACAAAAAGAGAGAGGTGGACAAGGGCTAAACCTTACAGAACCTTTAGGCCAGAGGGTGAAGTTTCAACTTTCTCCTAAGAGCAAGTGAAAGCCATTTGAAAATTTTTTAAGTTGGGGGTTGAAAAGGGATGATGACAAGATCAGACTATTTTTAAAAATCTGATGATTGGAAATAAAACGAATGGATGGAAGACTGTCTAGAGAGAAGCATGGGAACCAATGTGGGAAATATGAGGGCAATTGAGTAATACACAAGGTCTTTCAAGAATAAAGTAGATTTTATCGCATTTCATGACACAGCCCCAAAATGTTTTCCAACACAGCAGCCAGAAGGATACTTTAAAAAGCCAGATCCTGGGGACTTCCCTGGTGGCACAGTGGTTAAGAATCCACCTGCCAATGCAGGGAACACGGGTTCAGTACCTGGTCCAGGAAGATCCCACATGCTGCGGAGCAACTAAGCCCGTGTGCCGCACGCAACTACTAAGCCCATCTCTAGAGCCCGCAAGCCACAACTACTGAACCCACGTGCCACAACTACTGAAGCCCTCGCACCTAGAGCCCGTGCTCCACAACAAGAGAAGCCACCACAATGAGAAGTCCACTCGCGGCAGCGAAGAGTAGCCCCCGCTTGCCGCAACTAGAGAAAGTCCTCGTGCAGCAACGAAGACCCAACACAGCCAACAATAAATTAATTAATTAAAAAATAAAAAGGTCAGATCCTATCATTTCCCTGCTTAAAACCCTTCAATGGGCCCCCTTCTCACTCAAGCCTAACACTGGCCTACAGGGCCCTATGTGATCTGGGACCCACAATCTCTCTGACCTCATGTCCTATAATTTTCACCCTCATGTCACTCCAATCCCACTGGTCTCCTAGTTGTTCCTTAAACATGCCAAGGTCTCTCTGTAGCACAGCTTTTGAACTTGTTTTCCCTTCTGCCTGGAATTCTCTTCCCATCAGATATCCCCATGGCTTCTTCCCTCATTTCTTCAAGACTCTGTTTAAATGTCATTGACAGTGGGTGCCCCCTTATCATCACTAAACAACATATGTACGATAGTACCTCCCAAGAGTCCCTTTTCCTGTTATCCTGTTCTCCACAGCACTTATCTCCAGCTGATGTACTATTTATTTGCTTGCTGTTTCTCTCCCCACTAAAACGTAAGCTCTGTGAAGACAGGGACTTTGATTTGTTCCCTGCCATATCCTCATCACTGTAGGTGTTCAATAATTATTTGGTTTTTTAAAAAATATTTATTAAAAAAATTTTTTTTTAATATTTATTGGGTTGCGCTGGGTCTTAGTTGCAACAGGCAGTCTCCTTAGTTGTGGCATGCAAGCTCTTAGTTGTGGCATGCACGTGGGATTCAGTTCCCTGACCAGAGAGCGAACCCAGGCCCCCTGCATTGGGAGCACAGAGTCTTAACCACTGCGCCACCAGGGAAGTCCCAATAATTATTTGTTGAGTGAACAGATGAATGAATGATGAGGGATGGACTTGATGACCTCTCTAATTTTTCCCCAGCTCACTGACTATAGTTTAGAGAACCGTGACCAGCATGTCATGTTCTGCTACTTTGTGCAGAAGCACACTCCCACCCCCCAGCTTGGGGACAGTTCCAAGAATTGTGGCCAATCTCTCCCATCTTCTACTTCTTTCCCCAGCTCAGGTATCCACAAGGAACCATGCCAACCCTTCACCCAGCACCAACTCTTTCCAGTGCCAGCTACCTTCTCCTCGACTCTTTTGCTTTACCAGTGGATGAGAGAGCCGATCAGGATGGCTGAGAGCCATGAGGGCTGGACTGGGGGGAATACTTGGTGGTTGCAGCCCAATTGCAGAGCTTTGGAACTCCTCCAAGGATGCACACAGGGCAGCTCCTGCCAGACCATAAACTTGTTTCCCATATACCATATAGAACCCTTCCTGGCAGTACAGTGCATAGACCGCCGAGGAGGTCTATGTGGAGGAGTGCCTCTACATTGGTTGTAACAGAGATGGGCCACATGTGTTGAATTTACCTGGTGAGCTATTTATTGTCTTTAGATTTTAGAGGAGGAACCAAACAAATGGGATTTTTAGTCTGTCTTAAAAGCACCAGTAATTTTTATTTTATTTTATTGAAGCACAAAGTAGAAAAAAGAAGGTGTATTAGGACTCAGAAGATCTGGATTTGAATCCCATCTTGTGACTTGGTTTGTGCTATAGCCTTGGGCGAGTAACGAAACCTCTACTGGCTACAGTTTCCCATCTGACAATAGGAATAACTATTCCTGCTCTGCCCAACCTCTCAGGGATGTTGTGGGGATTATGAGACCATAATGGGTGCATATTAGGTGAAGTATACAATATTTTTCATACACAGAGGTTTTTATGAACAGAAACATAATGGTGGCATCACTCAAATGCCTGACAAAATGAAAGTGATCTCTCTTCATCCAGTAATGAAAGGAAAGTTCAAGAGAGGTGAGGAAACAGATCTTGATGCATTTTTGGACTTTGCATTTCCATGGAAACCATCAGCACACAACCTGTTGTCTTTAGAGAGATATTATATTACAGATGCGTTTTTATGGCATAGACAAATTGACTACCTCTAGTAATTTAAATTCTCTTAACCCAAAAAAGATGGATTCACATAGTCATGGTGACGAGTTAAAATTATGGCTCTCAGAAGGAATTTACTTTTTAAAAAATGGTTGGTTTGACTGTATATATATATGTGTGTATATATATGTATGTATATATATGCATGTGTATACATATGCTTATTTTAAATAAGTGTGAATGCAGAAATGCTTTTAAAATATACTCCACATCATTTTAACCTAAGCACAATAGTTTAATTAAGATTGACATGCAAAGTACAATGTTATGAAAGAAAATGTCATCATCTTTTCTGAGCAGGAAAGAGGCTCTAACACAGTATTCATCCGTCATTTGCAAGCGTGAGGTTACTGTAAATCTAGAGAAGTGGCGAGACTGGTCTACTGTTTCTGGGAAAAAGGGTAGGTGGGCACAGGTGAAATCCCAAATGAAAATTCTACAGCAAGTAGAATTAAGTGATCTGTATGTCTCTTCCCACACATTAGAAAAGACTTGAGATTTATCAAAGAGAAAAATCTAAAATTGCCTTGGGTGGTTGATTCTGAGAATGAGGCAACCTCCTGTTCTGAGTAACCCTAACATGAGGTCTCAATGTTCAGTTTCCAAAGGGTCATCATCCAGTCTGGGACTGAGCCACGGCCTTGGCATCTTTATACATGTGTTTCATGACTAAGAAGTTCCTCTGCAGGATGAGGATGGGAAAGAGGGTGGAATCCTATCAGCAATGTAGGCCTTGGTCAGAGCTGTGCCTTGGTGACAGGAAGAGTAAAACTAAACTGCTGAAATAAGGGTTTGAGTTTACGTGTGAATTTCAAGCGTCTGTGATAGTCCCATCTGCATAGCATGGAACTCTAACGTGGCACACCTTGCTGAAACTAGCAGGTTTGCAAGGATTTCTTTTCTTTTCTTTTTTGGCTGCACTGCACAGCATGCAGGGATCTTAGTTCCCCAACCAGGAATCGAACCTGTGTCCCCTGCAGTGGAAGCGTGGAGTCTTAACCACTGGACCACCGGGGACGTCCTCTGCAAGGATTTCCGAGCAATGAGATGCAGCTATAGGTTTCTCCCGTTTTGCCAGTTAATGTTTGCTCTGGTTGGGAGAAGATTGGTGTGTATCTGGTGGTTCTGACTGTGTCACTTGTGGTCATTCTGTCCTCTCCAGAGCTGAAAACCTCACTCTTCAAACCTGCCCCTTGGTTCCTGGTTGTTCATATGTTCAGCAGCCTATGGATCCCATTGTCTTCCATGCATGTTTTAATCATGCAACACATGAAGCTTGTGAAATGGAATATCCACATTATATAAATTGCAATAATAAGCTCTTGATAGATTTCTACAAAATGTATGTCAGTAACTTCCTTCAACGTCCTGAGACATTTTACAAAGAATCATTGTCAGCGTTTCAGAGAGAAAGAAAAATGAGATAGTTATCTATACTATTTCTCCATTCTAGTATTGCATGTGCCTGGAAGCCAACCAGATTTCTAACAGGGTTTAAAATATCAGCCAGAATGTACTGAATATATAGTAGAGGCTAAGGTTAAATTTCCTTTGGTTTACTTAGATAAACTGGGCTTGGGGTTAGCTTGGGGGAGGGAAGGAATCACTGGTGTAACAATATAATTCATTGCCCTTTAATAAATCTTTTCTTACTTTCCCCTTCAATTTCTGCTCTTCTACGCTTTTTATCATATCCAGAGAGGCAGGCAATAGTCAAGTCTATTAAATGGCATCTTGTTTGAATATGTTCTAAAATAAATTACCATGAAAAACATTAGTCATCAAATCGCACACATTTCTCTACACCATGAGAAAATATAAATGAAGCAATTCGAGTTACTTTATACTCTCCCTAAATTGAATAAAGATGTGGAGTTCCCCAATGAGAATGAATTTGCTTATATCAGTCCCAAACAGCATCACTTTGTTTGAAAGTCAAATGGACAAGGATGTTTTCTATTTGATGAAAAACAATCTCTACACTTAAGTTGCAAACAAAGCTGCTAAGTTCCCATGTCACTCCTGGACCCATTTGAGTTTTCCTGGAAATGCTCCAGATTCAGCCCAGCATGACAAGAAGCACAGGCTTCTGGGACACTTCTTGGGCCACATCTGTAGCTGAAAGAGCTCTTCAGAACTCTCTGCACCTGTCTCCCTGCTGATATTGGCAGAAGCAGAGCCATAATTGCTGAAGCTCTACAACTCTTAAAAAAAAAAAAAAAAGGCTTTTGGTAATATCCAAGCTCCTTCTCTTCTGCCACACTCCTTCTCTTTCTTAAGGTCTAGGAGCTGCCAGTGGTCAACTAGCCCAGCTCCCTTCCTCCTCTGCGTAGGCTCCAGGATTAAAATCCTGCCATCAAGGAGTTCACATTTCCTCGGCTCAGGAGAAAGAATCACCATGATCCTGTGCTTTTAAGTCCTGATGAAGTCTAACTACCTTCTTATATACATGGCTTAATTATAGCAATGAATTTTATATGTGATTGAGGTGCCATGACTTCACCATCATATTTTGAACATAGACGATTATAGTTTATTGTTTAATTCATGAGAATAAAATGATGTAAGTTTTGTGATTATAGACATATGGACCTGGGTGGGGTACTCAGGGTAAGTCCCCTGCCTCAAACCAGAAATGGACATTAGCTGTCTTTCAAAGATGGTCTTTGTTTGTCTATCCCTATCGACCTCAGAAAAAATATAAACAAACAAAAAGCTGGATACATTTTTAAACAAAAGAGACTGACTTTTCCTCCACATTCCTTATCCCAGTGACTCTCCTTGGGAAAAAGAAGAGGCAGTGACATAAATCTTATCAACGTTTCTTCTCTTGGTGGAAGACTTTCCTTAAAGATAATTTAGTTGGATCCCTCTATTCAACAGATGAGGGAAGGGAAGCCCAGAAAGTCTCAAGGAATTATAAGTGTTTGACAGAGAACTGACACTGGAACCTCAGACTCGCTATGTCTGTCTAATCCAGTACTTTCAGCATTGTTTCACCATGCTTCTGAGTCATTAAGTCACCTGTGGGCACATGGGCAGAATTGTACATGCAACATTTTCAGCCATTCCCTACAGGCCTCTGGAGTGTAGTCTTTGTGCTAAAATAAAATCTGTCTTTTCTACTGTTTGCACAAGGCCAGTACAGGTAGATAGGCCATACTTTCCCTAAGGCTGTAGAATATTTCTGCGCTTTGAGGAAGTCTGTGGCCAGGAGAGAGGTGGGGTAGGGCAATGGTTTTCAAGTGCTTTCACCACAGTAAGAAATACATTTCATATTGTGACAAATCCCAAATCACATGACTATGAAGATGCAAGTATATGTATACAATGTAACTGAAATAAATTCCACAGAAAAACACTCGCCTTTATTATTTCAATGAATTCAGCTCTATTATATATATATATATATATATATATATATATACATATATATACACACACACACACACACACACACACACACACATATATATATATATTTAGTTTGTGACCCGCTGAATAGATTTCATGTCCCTTTCACCCTTTCATGAACGGAACATGAGTCTGGAGCTTTCAGCTTGGTTGGTCTCAGCATGATCAAAGGCCTTTCCTGTCAGCATGTCCATGGGTGTGTCCTAGGAGAGCAGATGCTCTTTAAGAACTGGGCTTGTGTCTCCTCTTTCAAGCTGCTGAACCATCTTTTGGGTCCCCTCCCCATCTCTCTTCCCAAATAGGAGTGATCAATAAATGGTTTCAGGCCAACCTGTTCTACTCTATGCTGTGACCTTGAGCAAGTCACTTAAACTCTTTGATCCTCAGTCTCCTGATCTATAAAATTAAAAAAAATTAATTCCATTTCACAAGGCTATTGTGAAAGGCAAAAAATATATTAAATGAGAAACTGCCTTCTCAACTTTAAAGTAAATGTTAGGCATAATTATAATTTTACCTATAACGCTGTAGGCCGTGACACGTTAGAATTAAATGTACAAAGACATAGTGAACTGAAGCTCTGGGAGGTTTCCTGATGCTTCTGCAACTCTCTGGTATTTAATAAACTAACAAACACATTAATATATTCTAAAAACAGATTATTAAATCTATCAGTATCTATATAAAGTTATATGTCGTGACCTAACAAACCGTCTTAAAACTTATTGACTTAAATTCATAGAGAAAGAAAGTACAACGGTGGTTACCAGGGCTGGGAAGAAGGAGGAATGGGGAGTTAGTGTTTAATGGGGACAGAGTTTCACTTTGAGATGATGAAAAGATTCTGGAGATAGATCATGCTGGTGGTTGCCCAATACTGTGAAAGTACTTAATGCCACAGAACTCTGTACACTTAAAAATGGTTAAAATGGTAAATTTTGTTATGTATGTTTCACAATAGAAAAGAAACACAATGACTTAAAACCACAACCCTTTTAGAGTCAGGATTTGGGGCAGTGCTCAGCAGGCTTGGGTCACCTTTGCCCATTGTGGTGTCTCTTGGGACAGTTCACATGGCTTCATTGACCACTTTGATGCTGTCTCTTAGCTGAGATGCCTCTGTTGTCCACATGGCTCTCAGCCTCTGAGGCTTCTCAATACCTGTGGCCTCTCTCTACAGCTGGACAGCCTGGACTTCTTTACAAGGCAGTTGGGTTCTGAGAGAGAAAGCAGAAGCTCCAGATCTCTTAAAGGCTTGAAGTCCCAGGAAGTTGCTTCCATCCTATGCTTTTGGCCAAGTCAGCCATTATGCTGGCATAGATTCAGTGTGGAAGGCGACTGCACATGGCATGAATTCAGGGAGGCATGGTACATGTAGAACCATTTTCTAACAATCTACTGCAGCCTCCATGCCACATTGGTAGCATCTCTCCCTGCTCTGCTTATCTTAAATTCTGTTCTAGTGCAATTTCTACATATTAGCAGTGCGTGTGGTGGGTAAGAGGATGGACTTTTGCAGGAGGCTTCAAATGTTGGCCCTGCCGTTTGTTGGTTCTGTGACCTTTGGCAAGTTATTCACTGTATCTGTGTCTCAGTTTTCTTATCTGTGAAATGGGGATGGCAATAGTATTTATCTCATTGTGCTGTAAGTATTAAATGATGAATCTGAACTGAAAACTTAGTAACAGTGCCTGGCACGAAGTAAGAACTATGTAAGCATTTGCTATTATTGTTACTGTTGTTTTTGTCTATTTTGTTATAAAACAAATAGGGTGATACGGTGGAAAAGGTAGTATTTAGGGCTAACTAAGGCAGAAAGGCTAGAAACTTGCTTAAGTACACAGGACCTCCCTGCCTCACTGTTCTCACTTACATCTAAATCCCTTGCTGACATTTAAGCCTCTTTCCTTTTGTTCTGCCCACAGGAGACATGGAGAACAGCTGATCAATATCTCCTCATAATAATCCCCTGAACACCTGAAGACAGCTGTGAGCGCTTAAAGATTTGCTGAGGCTAATCTGAACACAGGTAATTGAGTTGATGATATGTTCAAATGCGCATAAACTTGTGCCCGGGCACAGCTGTGAAGTAGTAATAGGCACCTCACACTTCCCTTGACCCCCTTAGGAGCTGGAGTGGTGGGTCTTGTCTGTATGCGGTTAGAGAGTGAGTCTCCTCTTTCTGAGCAGAAACCTGGAGCGGGTTTCTGAGGAGGACAATGCAAGCAGGGCCTGAGAGGCGCCATGTGTATGGCACTCTGCTGGTTCAAAAGAAGAGCTAAACCCAGGAACCGATCATGTTGAGCAGTTAATTAGCACCTCCTGTTTATTTCAGTGAGTTCTAGCGGAGCTCACCGGTGGACCTAGTGCTTAATCCAATAGGCACTTTTCAACCCTCAGCTTCCTAGACAGCACTGTCATATTTGTCATCCTCTCCTGTTTTGGAGTGAGGCAGAACATTGTGGGGTTTTTTCAAGTATTGGAGCCAGAATGCCTGGATTCTAGTTCTGGCTCTGCCACTTACCAGCTGCATGACCTTGTACAAGTTACTTGGCTGGTCAGTTTCATCTTCATCCTCATCTTCATCTGTAAAATGGGTTTGACAATAGTTCTAAATTATTGCGTTCTATGTATTTATTTATTTTATTTATTTACTTATTTTGGCTGCTTTGGGTCTTCGTTGCTGCGCTCAGGCGTTCTCTAGTTGCAGCAGGGGGGCGCTATTCTTCGTTGTGGTGCGCGGCCTTCTCATTGCAGTGCCTTCTCTTATTGCGGAGCATGGGCTCCAGGCGTGCAGGCTTCAGAAGTTGTGGCACACAGGCTCAGTAGTTGTGGCTCACGGGCTCTAGAGCACAGGCTCAGTAGCTGTGGCGTACAGGCTTAGTTGCTCCGCGGCATGTGGGATCTTCCCGGACCAGGGCTTGAACCCATGTCCCCTGAATTGGCAGATGGATTCTTAACCACTGCACCACCAGGGAAGTGCCAGGGTTCTTGAAATATTAAAAAAGAATTTTTTTTTCTTAGCACAGTTGGGGAGCCATGGTAAGGATTAAAAATATTTTTTAAAAAACTCTTCTCCACTGACTTCTGGGATAGTGGCTCTTCTTCTGCCTGTTAGACCACTCTTTCTATGCCTCTTTGGCCGACACTTTTCTTTCACTCATCCATGAAAAATTAGCAGTTCCCCCAATGTCCTATCTTTGACCCTCTACTCTTCTCATTTTGTGTAACCTCCTGTATGATTCATGCCCTTGGTCTCAATTACTATCTGTACACTGATGTTTTGAAAACCTTTATCTCTAGGCTCCCTTTTCATTGTAGAGTATGTCTATCTGGATAGTCCAAGGCTCTTTAAATTCAAAAGGTCTAACACCAGGACACCCACCCCTGGCTATGATGGAGTAGAAACTGGTAACAGACTAGCCATCCCACCACTTTAAAAAAAAAAAATCACTAAGGTGAGCAAAATACTTGAGTCAGCTGTTTCAGGCAGAGCACAAGTTTGTAATCCTTAAGAGAAATCCAAGCGGTGAGGCCCAGAATCACTATGCCTCTTTATCTGGGGGCTATTTCCCAACCAAGAAGCAATGAGCTGAGGTACCAGCTAAGCTGAGCAGACAGAGATTGGGGTCTGGGGCAGCTGAGCAACTCTAATCTGCAAGGTAGGGCACTGAGAGAAGGGAGCTTTGCAGAGGGAGGGCTCCAAAAATCCTGTGAGGATCCTCTGTGGGTGCTTGGCTAAAAGCTGGTTTGCACATGTGTAAGGTGAGACTATGCAAGGATTACCAGATACCAACTTCTGTGGGGTTGAAAGCTGAGCGGGGTTATTAGAATTCAAGCAGTGATGAGGGTCATTGGAGTGGTGGCACAGCCTAAGTGGAAAGCCACATTAATACTTTGTTAATAACACCTCAGGCATCCAGCTGGGACACCAGAAAGAACACATTTTAGAAGTAAGTATAATGTTCTAAAGTAGTATTTCTCAGATAACTGTTCCTGGGCCAGTAACATTAGCATCACCTGGAAATTTGTTAGACATGCAGTTGGAAATACTAATTCTAGAGTCCCACCTCAGATCTACTCCATCAGAGACTCAAGGGAAGATGCCTAGAAATGTGTTTTTAACAAGCTCTTCAGATGATTCTGATACATGCTAAAATTCGAGAACAACTGCCCTACAATAGAAGACCTACAATAGAACTGCCCTAACAACGCCTAACACCAAGCTTGACAAGATCACAGGAGAAACAGCGTGAAGGCTGAGTGCACTAAGTCAGAGGGCTTGGGAAGATAGCTTGGACTTTCCAAAGATCTACCCTAAAAAATGAAAGCAAACAAACAAACAAAAATGCCTACACAAGTTCAAAGTGGCCAGACAATAAGTGAACTGCCTACTAAAACAAAAATCAAAACTTTTCAGAGGAAAATAACATACTACAGAATCCATGATTTCTACAATGCATCATCTGTAGCCTTAAGTATGACAATAAAAAATTACTAGACACGCTTTTACATTGGGACTTGGGAGCTGCTCTGTGGCGCTAGGAACAATGGTTTTCAGTGTAATGGAGCTCTTATGTGGAGAGCCTAAGCTTTTTTTAGATGCAAAGGAAAATTTCAAAACATACAGGAGAATATTGACTGGAAAATGACTTGGTTAAAACCTGACGATCTTACCAGCATCCTGCAGGTCGATGAATATTAAAGAAGCTAGGGATGTCACTGGTTGATGAGTAGCTTCATTTTGAATGAGGGGTCGCTGTCTGCCTATTGAAAGAGGCCAGTTTGCTGTGAAGTTCCTAAGGTGTAAACATTTCTGGCTAGTGCCAGATTTGAAATTTACTGTGTTGTATGAAAAACTGGTGAACAGGAAAACCTCTTCATTTTATGGATATGGAAAGAGAACAAAAATCAAGACGGATTATATTTTTTAATTTTGAAATTGATTTGTAAATAGATTTCTGAACCAACATCGGATCTAGATTAATGCATCCATAAGAGTCAAGCCATTTCTATTTAATCATGTCACTGCCCTAGAGTCATAACCTGTTAACCAGTATATTACTTTCTAGCTCCGAAACTATTTTTAATGGAAAATTCTTTTTCCGTTATCCAGCCTTGTAATTAAATAATTTTGAATGAATGTTCAGCCTTTGGTCGCCTCTCCGGATTTAAAATGCATGATTGTAATTACAGCCAAGTGAAAGTTTATAATACTGTGGGAAAATCCTTAGTAAGGTTTCTAGAGAGAGATGACTTGGTTTGGCAATCACAAGAACGGAGGATATGGAAAACCTTGGCTTTGTGCAGGGTACTAAGTATTACCGAATTAATGGAGGTGAGAGCATAGTGGAGAGACAGGATCTATTACTGGGGTGAGGGGAGAGAAAGCCAGGCATCAAAACAATCAGTATAATTACTAGCTGAATTATGGAATATTTAGTCCTAGTGTAATAGTAATATGAAAGGGTATTTATGCTAAAAAATGGGGAGGAGTAATGCTGAAAATTAAGAGAGCACAACATAACAATCAAGAGTCATGAGGGAAGGTTACTGATAAAATCTGGGTTAAAACTGGTCAAACATTGTACAGAATGGATTAGTGTAAACAGTAATAGCATCTGATGTAACCAAGGTGGTTAGGCCCCATGCATAATCATTTTCCCTAAATAGCTACATGAATAAATTGTTTCCAAGCCCGTATTTAAATGTCACAGTCAGATGCCAATATTCTTGTCATCTTGTAATAAACTCTTTTTCTTTAAAACAAACATTACTAGACACACACACAAAGGAAAACAAAAGTAGAAAATAGAAATCAACCCTAAAATTACTCAGATGTTGGATTTAGTAGACAAAGACATTAAGTCAGCTATTATAAAGATAGTCAAAAAATCAAAGGCAAATATGTTTAAGATAAACAAAAGTATGATCTGAATGAGTAAATAAGTAGGGAATAGATAGAGAATCTTGAAGATGGGAACTATAAAATAGCAGCGTAAACCCCAGAACTTTTCAAAGTAAAACAAGATAACACAATTCACTAGTAGCTTAACAGCAGATGGAAGATGGTAGAAGAGTCAGTAAACCTCAAGATTAATCAATAGAAATTATCCAATTTGAAGAACAGAAAAAAAATTGAAGGAAAATGAATAGATCCTCTGAGACCTGTGGGATAATATCAGATGTATGTGTAATTGGTGTCCCAAAAGGAGACAGTGAAAATGGGACAGAAATATAATAGAAGAAAAATATTCCCAAATTTGATGAAACCGTCAACAAACCTCCAAAGCTCAGTGAACCCCAGGCAATATAAATACAAAGAAAAACTACCTAGATACATCATTGTCAGGTTACCAAAAAATATAAAAATAAAGAGAAAAATTTGAAAGCAGCCAGAGAAGAATAATGCATTACATATGGGGCAACAACCATATGGAGGTGACCAGCTTCTTGTCAGAAACTGGAGAGAAGACAATGGAATGACAACTTCAAAGTGCTTAAAGAGTCCATCACCAAATTCATTATCTTTCCACTTCTCACTGTGCTCATCATTCTCTAATCTCCATTTGAATTACTGGTCACCGTCCATTTGACTTTCCAAGTCAGAAAATTGGGAATCATTCTAGATACCTATTTGTCCTCTCTCCTTACATAATTGCCCAGCAGATCGTTTTGATTCTACTTTTAAAATGTCACTAAACTAGTCCCACCTGTTCATCCCCGTTTCTGTTGCTTTAAGTCGGGCTCCTGCTAGCTAATCTTCAGAAGTCAGATTGCCTGGGTTTGAATTTTGCCTTACTAGGTGTAACTTTGGGCACATTCTTTGACTTTTCTGAGTCTCAGTTTCCTGATCCGTAAAATGGGAATACGTAATAATAATAATAAACCTATCTGTGGAGAATTTTAAGATTGTACAGAAATTTTTTGTGTCGCCTCCATAACAGTCCCAGGTGAACTGGGTTATGCTACAGTTACAAACATCCTTCAAATCTCAGTGACCTACAACTGGAAGTCAATGGGGGCTCTGCTATCTGTTGTTCTCACTCTGGAACTTGGACGAAAGGTGCAGCCACTACGTGGAATACTGCCAGATGCCATGGCAGAGAGAAAGCAAGAGCCTAACAAATTTTGTTCCAGTTCTTAGTTCTTAAAGACTCCTAGTTTTCAAAGCTTCTTCCATTTCTTTGGCCGAATTAGGTCACACGGCTGGCCATATCCAACTTCAAAAGCAGGTCAGAGCAAGAGGGAGGAGAAATGGGGATATATGTATATGTATAGCTGATTCACTTTGTTATTCAGCAGAAACTAACACACTATTGTAAAGCAGTTATACTCCAATAAAGATGTTAAAATAAATAAATAAATAAAATTAAGTAAACCATTAAAGGAAAGAAAAAGAAAAAAGCAGGTCAGAAATGTGCAGTTTTATTCTATGCTCAGAACAGGATGTGGTAGTAATTAGTGCTGGTGTCTGAATATTTCTGGTTCTCCTTTTGGACTCATGGTAGGGTTGCACTTCCCTTCTCCCCTGGAGTTGGTTATGGCCATGTGACACTTGGGCAGAAGCTTCGAGAGCCTATACACAATGAACCACGCTCCCTGCCTACAGCTGGGATGATGATCCCCCCTCACTGCTGTGAGGTATATATTGAGATGAAGTCTCCATTATCCTGGGTTTCTTTGTGGCTACGAGGAGCATTGCTCCCTGGCCAACCTGCATGGCACATGTGGTAGAAGCAAAGAATTATTTTGGTTGTTTTATGCCACTGAGACTTTGGGGTTGTTTCCTGTCACAGCATAACCTAACCTGCCCTGACTAATATACTACCTTATAGAATCATTGTGAGGATTAAATAACTTATGTCATGGGCTTAGCACAAGGTTAGCACTCAATATATGTTAGTAATTACCATTCTTGCTTGAACTCTCATACTAACCTCATAACCACTGGTGTCTGACCCTGCCCCATTTACTCCATCTACTCCATTGCCACCAGAGAGATCTTCCTAAAATGCTAATCTGATCATTCACTTTCCTATGTGAAATCCTTCAGCTTTCTCCTGACTTTGATAAAACCTAAATTCCCTAGCAGGGGTCTAGAGTTTCCATGGCCTGGACCCTGCCTGCCTCTCCAGTCTCATCTCCCACTAATCTCCCAAAGGTCCCCTGGGATGCAGCCACATCGGGCAACCAGTTCTTGTTCTGCTCTTCTTACATTCATGTCATTGCAAATGCTGTTCCTTCTGCCTGGAATGCCCTTCTTTCCCTCAGTCCACAAAGCAAACTGCTTATCGTTCTTCAAGACAGCTCGAAGATCATCTCCTCTATGAATCTACTCTGATACACTCAGTAAGAGTTAGCTATAGTCCTCTGTTATGCACTAATTGTTTCCTTGTCTATTTTCATTAGACTGTAGCCCTGAATGGCAAAGATTTTGCCCACTTCTTTTTTGTAGCCCAAGTGCTTAGCACTGTGCCTTCCATGAGCCAATTATGTGTTTAATACCTGTTTATTGAAAGAGTGAATAAATGACTATTCATTGAAATACTGTTTCTAATACAATTCATTAATTAGGACACACCAAGGTGGGCAAAGTTTCCAATTTTTCTTCTTAGACATGACAGGACCTAAAAATAGGAAAGATTTTCAAAATAAAAGCAATGCCAACTAAGGTAATTTGGAATTCCATATTTTTTATTCTGAAAATTCCAGGACTCATCTCCAAATTCAGTTCCATGGTTGTCACATAAGTGGTAGGGTAATGTAATAGGTAGAGGTGATAGCTGTTACATGAAATGCTTATTTTTTGACATTTTGAATACCTGAGATACATGACAGTATTTTATATGACAATATTTTTATATGACAATATTTTATTGACAATATTTTTGTCAATAAATTTGACAAATTTATATGACATTTATATATGACAATATTTTTGATATAATGAAAATATTTTATATGACAATATTTTTGATATAATGCAAAAACAAACCATCAATAGATAAAATACCTCAGGAATATACATCTAATTAGTATTCTATGGGTGCACTTTCTTTTACAAATTGTAGCCTTACTAGCCTTGAACATCTGCAGTCACTTTTCTGGTAGGATTACTGCCCTTTCTATGGCAGACACTTACTATTCCTTTAATCTGCAGCTTCCTTGAGAGTTCTTTATTGTCTCTCTTACTAAGAATGGTAGCTTTTTTCTGTTGAGTTTTCAGAACTTTTTACCTCCACTTCCACCATAAAATTCATAACCATTACGAAGGGTATTGTTTGAGATTTTTCCAACAAAACTTTCTCTTTCTGAGTCCATGACTTGATTTCTATGGGCCATAAAAATTGCAGAACGCTTATATTGCCCATTACTATCAAACTAACATAGTTTTGCAAGGCTGAGGTAGTCCAATAGCAAAATTTCTAAATAAGAGAACTCTAAAAACCAGACTTCCCTGGTGGCGCAGTGGTTAAAAAACCCACCTGCCAATGCAGGGGACATGGGTTCGAGCCCTGGTCTGGGAAGATCCCACATGCCACGGAGCAACTAAGCCTGTGCGCCACAACCACTGAGCCTGCGCTCTAGAGCCTGCGAGCCACAACTACTGAGCCCACGCACCTAGATCTCCTGCTCCACAACAAGAGAAGCCACCGCAATGAGAAGCCCACGCACACCGCAATGAAGAGTAGCCCTCGCTCGTCACAACTAGAGAAAGCCCACGCGTAGCAACGAAGACCCAACGCGGCCAAAATTTAATTAATTAATTAATTAATTTTAAAAAGAGAGAACTCTAAACACCTAAGAAATATATCTCAAAGATTTATAAAGATCAGATGGAGCAGAGGTTGAGGTGAGGAGGGCATGCAATAATCAGTATGAAAAGGAATCTTGAAACGTGGGTATAAATCGACCCGTGTGTGGCAGAGTACAGGGACCCAGAGTGACTTGGAGAAGGTCTTCACATAGGAAACTGCCTCTGCAGGTTACGTCTTCAGAAAAAAAGGAAACATGGCTAATGAAGAGATAAGTGTAGCTCCCAGTCAAGGAAAGGTATGACTCAGAAATGCAACACTTCTGAGAAAAAATGTGGCACCACCCACATGGGCTAGTCTTTAGACCTGGGAGTTGGTGTAACTGCACTTAGCAGATGGGAGGAAAGAGAAGAGCAGAAACACAGTTCTGGGACAGGAAAAGGACATCGCCAAAAATACTTATCTCCTCTCATACACCAGGGTGTTTTGACCCTCCAAAGACAAAAATGACTTCAACCATAGGGACTTCCCTGGTGGTCCAGTGGTTAAGACTCTGTGCTTCCACCACAGGGGGCGTGAGTTAGATCCCTGGTCAGGGAATTAAGATCCCACATGCTGCATGGCACGGCCAAAAAAAAAAAAAAAAAAAAAAAAACCAAAGGCATCAGCCGTAGTTGGTGATTTCAAACAGGAAATGTAAATTCCACAAAGAGAAAGAATTGGAGCAATAGCACAACCGTGTCAGCAATGGTGGGAAAACATATGTCACGTTGACTGAGCTGACATTTTAAATTTATTTATTTATTTATTTTTGGCTGCACTGGGTCTTCGTTGGTGCGCGTGGGCTTTCTCTAGTTGTGGCGAGCGGGGGCTACTCTTCGTTGCAGTACGCAGACTTCTCATTGCGGTGGCTTCTCTTGTTGCAGAGCACGGGCTCTAGGCGCAAGGGCTTCAGTAGTTGTGGCACGTGGGCTCAGCAGTTGTGGCTCACGGGCTCTGGAGCACAGGCTCAATAGCTGTGGCGCACAGGCTTAGTCGCTCCACAACATGTGGGATATTCCCAGACCAGGGCTCGAACCCGTGTCCCCTGCCTTGGCAGACGGATTCTCAACGACTGCGCCACCAGGGAAGCCCTGAGCTGACATTTTAGGTTCAAATAGTCTGTGGAATTGTGAAGGGGACCCATCCAGCGTTTAGCATGTTGTGTCTATGAGAAAACATGCTCTCGGTTGAAAATGAGGCTGGAGTACAGGCTATTTCTCATTTGTGGCAGTTTGTATCCAAGTAGCCACCTCTTTCAAGTGCATAACATCTTTAGCAGAATATGACTAGTCACGCAGTGCAAAGGAATTGGCAAATTAAACATTTAATGGTCACTGAAGAGAAAAGTCCATTTTTATTTTTATAAAGAAACCAACTGCAGAGATACAAGGAACAACAAAAGGAATGTAGTTACTGAAGTCAGTTCTTTCTTGGACTGGGTCTGAAATACTCTGAACATATGGATTGTTTATTATTACTGTTTATTAGTTGTAGTGAAACATGCTTTAGAGAAAGACCACATCAGATCACATAATAAAATTTTGTGATTAGCAAGGAGTTCCCAACATTCATCAATCCAGATTGATATTGTAGTTCTTGGTCTTCCATTTCCTAAACTTGCTTCAGATAATAGACCCGGGGATCTGATCATTCTTTGTTATTTCAGATGAAAATGAATGAACAAAAATAGAAGTAATGGTCTGTGTGGAATTATTTGCTGGCATTAAGTTAGGGTTTCAAGGAGAGGGACGTATCTGCTCCCTGTGTTGGGTATCTGTTGTCTCTGTGGTAGCTTGAAAAGCAAGTCAAATATTATGCTGGTCAAGACACACGTCTACCCAAGTGTCTTTGTATTTTCAAGTTAAAATGAAATAACTTTTCCCAATTTTAGAAAGAGATAAAAGGCCATCTTCATTTTGAGTGATATTACCTGAAAACAGCAATTTTTAACAGATATCAAAGAATCCCCCAATTGTTTCAAAGAATATCTGAAACACCAAAAGCTGAAACCACTGGATTAGATTGGGATTCAGGAGTCTTCTGTGATAGAGAACTAGGCCAAGTTGAAAATTTTTTGCAAGGAGGACCAGAGATTAAGGAAGTCCATCTTCAAAATATATTTGAAAAGCCTTAAGAGCATGCCGGTGTAAGAAGTCAGCAAATTGGTGAGACTGAGGATTAACAGCTATACAGGATGGTTGGTTTAGTAATGCTCCTGAACTCAGAGAGTATTTGTTTCTCTGACTCATGTGGGTCAACCAGAGGGCGGTGTACAGGTAAGGTGGGGGAAGGGATGATGGTATGTAGTTGTTAATACCACATTCCTAAGTTATTATTGATTCTATAAACTTTAATGATTATGTATAATTTATCTTAAAATTTCAAATAATCTTAAAGCAGGAAATGAGATTTTTATATTGATTAAATAAATGCATAGGTTAAAATGTACCAAATGGTACTTGAGGGCCCTCATTTAGACTCCCTTTTGCAGAGTTCACGGTAGCCCTTTCAAATAGATCGGTCATGATTCACAATACTTACAATCATTTAAACTATAATCTCAAGAGAAATGATAAAATCAAAGTCTTCCTATCTAACCCCTAGTGACTCTCAATTTTTACTCTATAAGGATTTCTGTCCTTTCTTCAAAGTATCCACCATTGTTAAGGGTGAAAGGGACATAGCCAACATCCCAGTGGTCCTTTTCTACAGGAGGGTGAAGTCTGTCTGCTTTCAAAGTACCAGCTACTTCTACCACTACACCCTGTAACTGTCCAAAAGGAAGAGTATAGTCAGAGCAAGCTCCCAGAATACGTAATCCCTTATAAAACATGTTCAACTGGAGCACAGACCCTTTCAAGTACATTGCATAGCTCCCTGGTGACTTATCTGAATGCTCCACTCAAAGCTTACTCTGTATGGCAGGGTCAGATTGAGACTGCAAAACTGTACAAGTGTGCTTCCAAGCATCTCCACCAAAAACTTCCACTGAGCCATGCAGATGATCTGGTTAGATCACCAGTCTTTGGGCGGGTATCATGACTTCCTGCCTTAAATGTATGCCCATCAACCTTTTGGGTTTCATTGCCATTCCCACCCAAAGAGGCCCTTACACTGTCAGAAAGTTCTAGATCAATTGTCCCCAACCTTCTTCTTTATTAAAATCTCTTTATTAGCATCAACACATTGTAACTTTATTTGGACTTTTATTGAGTGAGAAAACTACATAACTGCAAAAAAAATTACTAGCTACCTAAAATTGAGAATTAACTTATTAATCAACATTATCTATAGGTATTTTAAAAAATAATAGTTATATATGAAATATAGTCAGTCTTCAGGCAAGACTTGAAGACCTGTTTTACTTCTCTTTTGGTTGCAAATAACAGAAACAAACTCTGGCCAGATTAGATTAAAAGGTTCCAAGGAAAAGATAAACACCAAGCCGTGGGAAGGGTCACGGTCAGTGGCAGTTCATGGCTTCATTTGTCTAGTTGATGACAAGAGTCAACTCATCCCAAAGAGTTACATCCTCCCAAAAGGGAGAGATCTTCCAAAATTTACTCAAATTCTATAGCTTTTTTTCCGGAAGATCACACAGTATTAGTTGGCTAGGGCTGCCATAACAAAATTCCATAGTCTGTGTTGCTTAACAGAATTTTTTTTTTCATAATTCTGGAGGGTGGAAATCCAAGGTCAAGGTGCCAGCAGGATTGGTTTCTCCTGAGGCATCTCTCCTTGGCTTGCAGATTTTCACCTTCTCATTATGTCCTCACATGGTATTTTCTCTCTGTGCACATCCCTGGTGTCTCTTGCCCTTTTTATAAGAACACTAGTCATATTGGATTAGGGTCACCCTTGTAATCTCATTTAGCCTTAGTTACTTCTTTAAAGATCCTATCCCCAAATACATTTACATTGGGGTGGGGGGGTAGGGCTTCAACATATGAATTTTGAAGGGACACAATTTAGTCTATAATAGACACCATATCTGTTTTTTTCTCAGTAGGACTTATAAACTGCCATTGGCCAAAAGCACAAGAATCCCACCAGGTTGGGCACCTTCTTTTTTTTTCTTTTTTGGCCATGCCTTGTGGCTTGTGAGATCTTAGTTCCCCAACCAGGGATTGAACCCAGGTCCACAGCAGTGAAAGCCCACGTCTTAATTACTGGACCACCAGGGAATTCCCTGGGCACCTTCTTAAGTAGGTAGGATTAAACAATTTTGATAACTCAGAGGTGAACACCAAATAAGCACTGACCCAGGAATGTCACACTTTACAGGAACACCTCCTGGCAGATTTCAGTATTGCTAGTTCACTAGCTGCTCATTTTGAAGTTCCAATGAGCAAGGGGTTCCATGATTAGCATATCTAGGCTGCTGTATGGAATTTTTAAAATATCTGTGGAATCATCCTTATAGAATAGACTCAAGACCAAATGGAGATAGTACATTTTTTGACTTCCAAATTAGGGAAAAGCAAGGAAACACTACATGTTTGGCTGCTTTCAACCAAATTCTTTCTTCAAATGACATAATATCATTCCTTACAGGTTTGGATGCCACTGTCATGGGAAAAAATGAGGGAGGTAGGGAAGAGTTAGTTACATGTTATTCAGTGAAAACTGGAATTTGAGCAAAATCTTATCCGGAAAAGAAAGAAAAAGCATTGAGACTTAGACGTTTTTGTTTGTTTGTTTTTGCGGTACGCGGGCCTCTCACTGTTGTGGCCTCTCCCGTTGCGGAGCACAGGCTCCGGATGCGCAGGTTCAGCGGCCATGGCTCACGGGCCCAGCCGCTCCGCGGCATGTGGGATCTTCCCAGACCGGGGCACGAACCTGCGTCCCTGCATCAGCAGGCGGACCCTCAACCACTGCGCCACCAGGGAAGCCCGAGACTTAGAGTTTTACCAAACTTCCAACCAACTTGGACCATGATCCCAAACAAATACCGTTGACCTGTGAATAACTCGGAGATTAGGGGTGCCAAACTTCTGTGCAGGTGAAAATCTGTGTATAATTTATAGCTGGTCCTCCAGATCCCCGGTTCCTGGTTCCTCCCTATACACAGTTCTTCCATATGTGCAGTCCAGCATCTGCGGATTCAACCAACCTCAGATAGTGTAGTACTATAGTATCAATATTTACTATTGAAAAAAATCTGCTACGAGTGAACGGAGCAGTTCACACTTGTGTTGTTCAAGGGTCAACTGTACATGACCTCTCAGATCAAAGACACATTTTCCAAAAACTGAAAAGCCCTTACCAAACAAGTTGAAGGTACAAAAAGATCTAAACTACAGCTATATATAACCCAATATGTAATATCTATAATTCAAACCTTATTACTTTAAAAAAGTATGGATTTTTATCTGGGCTTACAGCTTCTTTCTCCTCTAATTATGTGCCGAAATAAACAGAGTTGTTCATATTCCGGTACATAAAGTCACTTTTATAGTATTGCCTGCTATTAATTATCACATGAATAGTATCAAAGTATAGTATTACCTGGAATGAGTAGTTTTAAGTATTAGTCCAAGGAGGAAAACCTCTTTCACCAACTAAATGCCCTGGCAAACACTGGCACCTCCCAGGCACAGGCACTGCTGCCTCTCAGCAAGGAACAGTCAGTCCCAGGGGTGCCATATTGTTGAACGCAGATAGATAATCACCAGCAGAGAACAGAATACCATGTCCTCACCTGTGTTAAAAACAAATCTGTGGGGCTTCCCTGGTGGCGCAGTGGTTAAGAATCTGCCTGCTAATGCAGGGGACACGGGTTCGAGCCCTGGTCCGGGAAGATCCCACACGCTGTGGAGCAACTAAACCCATGCACCACAACTACTGAGCCTGCGCTCTAGAGCCCGTGAGCCACAACTACTGAGCCTGTGTGCCACAACTACTGAAGTCTGCACGCCTGGAGCCTGTGCTCCACAACAAGAGAAGCCACCACAATGAGAAGCTCGCGCACCTCAACCAAGAGTAGCCCCCGCTCACTGCAACTAGAGAAAGCCTGCGCGCAGCAACGAAGACCCAACGCAGCCAAAAATATAATAAACAAATAAATTTATAAAAAACAAAACCAAAAAACAGATCTGTGAAAATGGTCTACTTGATATATTATCGTGTAAATATTCATACTGTAGTCTGTGTATAGACTATCTTAGGAAGATGTATGAGACTATAGTATCAGTATTGCTTCTGGGAGCCCACTGTCTGGATGCCTTGGGTGGGAGAAAAACTTAGTTTTTATTGTTTATCTTTTCGTACCCTTTTAAGTTTTGTAGGACGTCAAGTATTGCTAATTCCAAAATAAATAAATAAACCATAATTTGAAAAATCCATGCCACTGTCTGATAAGAGAGTAGGTTAGGCTGGGGGTGAAGAGAGAAGCCTTAAGTGACTCACTTTTGCTACTCAATGCCAGGCCCTACTGTGAGCATTTTGTAAATATTTAATTCAGTCCTCACCACAGCCCTATGAAGTAGATGCTCTACGGGTGAGAAAACTAAGCACAGAGAGGTTAAATAATTTGCCCAAGGCCACATTGAAAGAATACAGCAGAGACAAGATTTGAACCCTAGCAGCGTGGCTCCAGAGTTTATGCTCTTATGGATGCTGTGTTGTGCATCATGATGTCATGATGTGAAAACTATGCCTTGATCATATCATATTTAACACAGTCAACCCCAATATCCTGAAATTAATTCAGAACCCCATCCCACCCCCCTTTTATTTTTTCTGGGCCTTCAGTAATGTGCAGAGGCCATTCCTTCTTCATTTTTAAGGTGACAGAACTTAAGTCAATTCCCAAAATTCAGTTGGGTACTATAAAAGCCTGAGCTCAAAGTCCTGTGTTGATGAACTCCACCAAAGTACATAGGAAGGAAGAGGAAGAGGCAGCTTTGCCAAAATTATTTAATAAGGGAGGGAGAAGTATTGTGTTGGCCAAAAAGTTCGTTCGGGCAATATCTTACGGAAAAATCTGAACGAACTTTTTGGCCAATCTAATAATATACTCAGAAGATAAGGGAGGAACTCAATCTTTGTCTTGTTAAATTAGATCAAATAGAATTTCCAAATCATCACATCAATGCTCCAATTAAAATAGAGATCACTTATTATGTGCAAAATACTATTTTAACATCCATAAATATGAGAAAGATCGTAATAAGTATTTACCATGGACAATTCAGTCTCGTCTTATGCTTGATTCACTGAGTAGCTCAGATACTTATCTGCTCCCTGCACCAAAGGGGTCCTCATGCGTTAACAGTGGCTAAATTGATTGTCTACTATTTTACACACATACATTATCTCTAATTTTCAGGGAAATTCTCTGAGCAAAGCATTTGTTGTAGGCAAAATTTTTTAAGATGGCCCCCAAAGCTGTCTCGCCCTAACCCCTAGAACCTATGAATATGATGAGATTTCACTCTGGTGATTATTTTATGTTATATGGCAGAGGTGACCTTAAGAAAGGGGGATTATCTGGGTGGGCCTGATCTAAATACACGAGCCCTGAAAAGCAGTTAGCCCTTAAATGGGTGAGAGCAGAAGTCAGAGACACTCCAAGTGTGAGAAGGACTTGATGTGCAGTGCGGGTCTGAAAGATGGAGAGGCCTCGGAGAAGGAACATACGCGCCTGAAAGAGCTGAGAGAGGCCTGCAGCTCTCAGACCTACAACTGCAGGGAACTGAATGCTGCCGGGAACAGAAAAGCGCTTGGAAGAGGACCCTGGGTTCTAGGTGAGACACAGCGGATGGATACCTTGATTTCAGCCTTGTGAGACGGCCCAGAGAAACCAGTTATGCCACCCGGGACTTCTGACCTACAAAACTGCGAGACAATAAACAGGCGTTGTTCCAGTCCTCTAGATGTGTGCAAATTTGTTACGCAGCAGTAGAAAACTAATATACATTAATATCTCCCTTTTACAGAGGAGGAAACTGAAGCTGAAAAAAGTCAAGTAAACTGGTTAAAACTATCTTGTGGGGAATTCCCTGGCAGCGCAGTGGTTAGGACTCCGGCTTCCAATGCAGGGGGCTTGGCTTTGATCCCTGGTGGGGGAACTAAGATCCCGCAAGCCGTGTGGCCAAAAAATTAAAAAATAAAAGTGGGACTGTGGTGAGGACAGGGTTTGACTTAGGCTTGACTTCCCAGCCAGTTCACCTTTCTCGCTCACGGCCATACCACATACAGTGGGGGAAGCTGACGGCCCTGCCCACCCGCTGCTGAGTAATGTGTTAACCAATCAGGAGCCACGGGGGTAAAAGGAATAAAGTTCTCTCTGGCTGAGGAAAGGATGACTCAGATTCTTATTTTTAGAAACCAACATGAAAGTATTGGCTGAACAATAGCTAGGTTTTCTACAGAGATCTTGATCCGTGGGCGTGGCCTCCACTATCTGCTCTATTGAGATGTATTAGTTGGTCTCCTTTTTTAGCTGCAAGCACTAGGTGACTGATTTTCAAAGAAGTGGAGCTGAATGGATTTAGACAGATTAACATTCTAACAACAAGAAATGGGGGAAGAAGAGCGAATCCTGCGGTGCTTGCTAACGTATTGAAACAGATTCAATAAAACCCCCCTCTCCAAGGCCTAGCTTTGTAAATATTTGCGTTATAAAGATATGTCAGTTTAAAAGGGAGTAGTTTCGAAGAGCAGTTGCCAGCAGGATCTGGTCCCAGCTCCCTATGTGACCTTTCTTCCTCCTTCCGGCTTCCTCCACTCCAATCACAGGGGCCCCTGGGCATTCCCTAGAACCTGCCAAGCGCTATGCTGCCTCAGGGCCATTGCCCTTCTGTAGTCCCTGGCCTGGAACGTTCTTCCTCTAGTGCCTGCCCTGAATTCACTCAGACCACTGTTCAAGTGGTATCTTACTTGAGTGTCTTTCCCTGACCATCTTATTTAAAGCATCTGTGCTCCCCGCCTGTCACTCTCTCCTTACCCTGCTGTATTTTTCTTATAGCACTTTGACCACCTGAGACTCCTTACACATAAAAATATATTTATTTGTTATCTTCTGTCTCCCACACTAGAATGTAAGCTCTAGGAGGGCAGAGAGGATTTCTTTGTTATATTCTTTGCTGCATCCCCAGTGTCCAGAACAATTCATGGCATATAGTGGACAGATATTTGTTGAATGAATTAATAAATGAGGAACAACAGCATTGCATCTGTTTAAATAATTTGTCTGGGACTTCGCTGGTGGCACAGTGGTTAAGAATCCGACTGCCGATGCAGGGGACATGGGTTCGAACCCTGGTCCAGGAGGATGCCACAGAGCATCTAAGCCCGTGCGCCACAACTACTGAGCCCGTGTGCTGCAACTACTGAAGCCCTTGTGCCTAGAGCCCATGCTCTGCAACGAGGGAAGCCACCGCAGTGAGGAGCCCGTGCGCCACAACAAAGAGTAGCCCCCCCGCTCTCTGCAACTAGAGAAAGCCCACGCACAGCAATGAAGACCCAATGCAGCCAAAAATAAAAAATAAATAAAAATAAATTTAAAAAAAATTAAATAATTTGTCACTCCTGAGGTATCTCTGCATCCACTTTGTTTTCTCTCTCTTTTAAAGCATTTGCTAACATGTTCGATATGGAACAGATACTTGATTGCATGGTTATACAAAATCCAGAATAAAAAAAGATTGAAAACCAGAAACAGACTAAGAATGAAGTTCTTCCTTGCCTTTCAATAGTTATGTGACCTTGGAAAAGTCAACTATTGCTCTTGGCTCCAGACATCTTATCTTTTAAATAGGGATAGAGTCTTTTTTTTTTTTAAATTGAAGTATAGTTGATGTACAATATTATATACATTACAGGTGTACAACATAGTGATTCTCAACTTTTAAGGTTTATATTCCATTTATAGTTACTACAGAATACCGGCTATATTCCCTGAATTGTAGCACGCAAATTATAGAGTCTACTTTGAAGGACCAAAGCAAATGGGATCTAGAGGTTTCTTCCTACACTAAGATCCTTTGAAATTTGAATTCACTTGGTAGAGAAACAGGAAATATCGATTTTAGCTTTCCCAATGTTAAATGTACACTGAGTATGTAACTTAGGACACGTCCTTTAACCTCTCTAGGCCTCCAGAGAAACAAACATTTTTTTGAGGTCAGATCTTAGTCACCAGCAGGGGTGGAGGTGGTGCGGAGCTGGGTCAACCAGATGTCCTGGTGTTTGCAAGACCTTGATCTCTGTCTCTACAGGGCATGGGTCCACCTGTTGTTTGGTTGGGGTGAGGCTCAAGACTGAAATGTTGGTTCAGTAAATATTATCTGAGCACTTGCCATATGCTATGTGCTGGAGGATACCACAGTGAACACTGCAGACAAGGTTCCTTTCCTCTTACATTCTAATGGTAGGAAACAGATGATAAATAGGTAAATTATAAATGAATCAAGACAAAATGATAAGTTCTAGGAAGGAAGCAGAATGTTATAATAGAGAATAGCAGATAGGAACTATTGGGTTAACTTGGATCAGGAAAGTCCTTTCTGGAGCATTTAAACTGAGCTTTAAAGGATAAGAAAAATCCAGCTACAGGAAGAGCATTCTAGGCCAAGGGAAAGGCAGGCCTAACCAGCAAGGCCTTGAGAAGGGAAAGGGACATTCTAGGACCTGACAAAGGCCAGTGTGCAAAGGGTGTAATGATTGAGGGGACAGTGGCATGAAACGAGGCCATGAGGCAGGCAGGAGTCACTTCCTGTAAGGCCTTACAGGCCATGCTTAATGTGACCAGTCACCCCTATTGCCCAGAACTGAGGAGTTTCCTGGGATGCGGGACTTTTAGTGCTTAGATAGCAAAGTCCTGGGCAAGACACGGGATGAATTGGTCACCCATGGTAGAGGGTTGTACTCTAACCTGTCTGCAACAGGCAGCCACTGAAGGGTTTTAAGTAAGGAAATGATATGTCTTGCCTTCTCTTTTCAAAGGTCATTCTTGGCTTTTGTGTGGCAAAAGGATTGGAAAGGAGCTAAAGATGGAAAAGGAGGAGGCCAACTAGCCAATTATTGCAATCCTCCATGCAAGAGAGGATGGTGGATTGAAATAGACTGGTGGCATTGAAGATGGAGAGATGTGGATGGATGGAAGACACATTTTGGAGGTAGAATGAATAGGACTTGGGAAAGTATGTTAGTGTTGGTGAAGTGAAAGGAGTTAAAGATAACTCCTGGGCTTCTGATTTTAATAACTAGGTAATGATTTTTTTTCAGAGGGAAATCTGAGAAGGACTAGATGTGGAATTTGGTGGAGGACAGGGATGGAGGTATCTAGAGCTCCATTGGGAGGAAAATGTGATATTTGGAGTGAAGACACTCCTATTGTTGATGTTCAAAGTATTTTGTAAGCAGTAACTAATTAGTTCTCATAACAGTCATTCTGAGTTGTTAATTACCGGAACCCCATTTTACAGGCTCTGGAGAAGAGCAAGTGTCAGTAATTCGCCTAGGGCTAGAGCAAATTAAAGAAGTAACAGCAGCACCAATTAATACCTGGTAGTCCTATGCTCTGCCAGTCTTTTAAAAGAGTAACTCTTTTGGGTAGGGTGAGTAACTCAAATGGTATTTTGGAAAAGAACGGCATGGATTTTGAGGTTAATAGACCTGGAGCCATGTTTTGGCTTTGCCCCTTACTGATGTGATATGGGCGCATATGTAATAATATCCTTGAGCCTCAGTTTCCTATAAAATAATACTTATAGAGTCAGCTACTAAACATGTTCTTATTTCTGCTGTATTTTCTGCCTAGAAACAATTTTTCGCAGAAAGCCAACTTTCATCCTATTACAGAGAGCTTCTCTGATCACCTATAATAAATTAGCATCCCCCCACCCAAAGGCATTCTCTACCCACATTAGCCTGGTTTGATTTCTCTTTATAGCGCTTATTACCACCTGACCTATTATATTTCCATTTCCATCCGATCAGGGATTTTGTCTGTTTTGTTCTCTGCCGTGTCTAGAATGATGCCTGGCACAAGAGAGTGCTAAATAGTTGTTGAATGAGTGAATAAATGAAACAAAATTTTACATATAATAAAATTCTTTGCATGATATCTGCCATGATAGGAACTCAATAATAGTTATCAGAATAGAAATTGAGAAACATACTCAATTTTATGTATTCCTTGTCTAAGAAACATTTTAGCAGTATTTCTCTGTATATTATATTAAAGATAAATCTTTAGGTTATTCCTGAAAAGGTATACCAATTTTGTGCTTCATTTGATTCATGTACGGAAAGACAGCCTTTGCTGTTCTGTGGTAATTCTCATTGTCATTTTGTGGATCACAGTTATGTGGTCATGAGAACAAACCACTTAATGCACTGACTCACAAACAGTATGCTCATGAACAAACAAAACCGACTGAAGGTTCAAAAGTATGCTACCACCACTTAGGGATGAAAATTGTATTTTTAAACAATTGAGATGAACATTGAGTTATAGATACTTTGTCATCTCCCAGACCTCCCAGGGAAGAATGGGAAAGCTACAAGTAACTTTTCTCCTGTAAGAGTACTCAACTTCTCAGTAGTAATTTTATTATGAAATATTCATTCTTAATTTCTCTATTCTAGTGATATAGGTCTTACCATTCTTATTATTATCTTTCTTTTAACCTCATCTCCTTTAAATATTTGCTCAAATGCCACCCTATATGTGAAACCTATTCTGACCATACACCCTCCAGTCCCTACCACTCCTGATCTCCCTTACGCGGCTCTACTTTTTCAAACCACAGCACTTGCCACCTTAATGCTATTATATAATTTACTTATTTATTATGTTTATGATCTGTATCCCCCCAATTAAAATGTAAACTTCACGAGGGTAGAAATTTTTATCTATTTTGTTCACTTCTATCCGCCCAAGGCCCAGAACATAGTCTATCACATCATAGATGAATGACTGAAACTGAAACTCTAAGACTAAACAAAATATAAGTTTGTTGGAGTTTAGGGAGATGAGATGGAAACTGCAGTCTCTGGTCTCAAGTCACATCAGACAGGTGTAGTAGCATAATCTCTGCATGATGCCAATGCGACTTCTAACCATGATGTCAGCCAAGTCTGTCACTGTCTTTTCTGCTTCTCCCCTATACTCCCAAGCATTAGTCTCTACTTGGTTACCAGCCCTCAGCTCATTTATTTTTCTGGCCACTTCCATTTTATTAATTGTCTCTTTCCCCTTCCTTCTGATTTTCTACCTTTCCTCCTTCATTGAGAATAAACAAGCGAATGAAGCATCAATCAATGAATCAGTCAACAAACATTTACTATCTGCTATATATTTAGCACCAGCAGGCATAAAATATATCCTAGTGGTTGAGCCAGCAACTTTGGAGTCGGACAGACTTTGGTTAAAATCCTGGCTTTGCCCTTTACTAGCTGGCTGACTAGGGACAGTCACTTAACTTCAGTTTCCCCATATGTGAAATGAGGGTAATAATGACATGTGCCTCAGAGGCTGCTCTGCGGAATGAGTGAGAGTGTGAGTATGAAATACTTAGAATACTGCCAGACACAAATTAGGTGATCCATAAAAAAACATAACATAAACATTAGCTCTTAAGATTAATTCTGTTCTAGTTCTCCGTGGGGAATAGGCTATATGTCTAAAACTTGATCCTTATCTCCATAGAACTTCTCATCCCATAAGCCAGTTAGAAAACAATCCAGGGCTAGATACATGACCTAGTACTCATTTGTTCAGCTTAAACTGTATAGAGATGTAGTGGTGTTGAAAGGAGTAAAAAGGGAAAAAAGTAAATGCCAGAAATACTGATTTATAGCATACTTAAGAGGCAGAAAATATATATTATTAGATTTGTGGTGCATTAAAAATTTTATATATAGTATATTTAAAATATGTATTAGATTCATAGTATTGGAGGAAAAAAATTGTATGAATTGCAAGCGTTATTAGCCTTTTGAGGTGCAAGGCATTGTAGTGGTTGAGAACTTCAATATCCTAGAGCCATATTGCAGGTTTGAATCCCACTTAATTAGCTGTGTGATGTTGGTCAAGTCATTTAGTCTCTCTGTATCTGTTTCCTCATCTGTAAAATGGAGGTGAAAATAATGATAAATATACTGTAGGATTGTTATGAAAACTAGATGAACACATGTAAAGTACTGAGAACAGTGCCTAGCATATGGCAAGTGCCCAAGTGTTAGATACTATCACCCCACATTTATTCTTTCTTTCTTTCCTGAGTCTTCACGAGAGAAGAATAGTTTAAAATGCCATAGTTAGATTTTTTCATTATTTACTCCTAATATAAAATATGTGTTTAATTTGAGCTACCTCGTAATATGTTGGTAGTGAACAAAGCAAAACAAAACGAAGAAAACACAATCCTTCTTAAGAGTAATCTTAATGCAGTGGTGCCAGGTTAGTATCCTGCTGTCTCCTGGGAGGACCGGTTCTTGAATTCTGTGTAAGAAGGTGATATGGGCTTGATTATGTATTAAAGGGGAGAGCTGTTATATTGCCTCATATGCCCAAACTATCGAGCTCTGTTATTTTGCATTTACAGTATTACCCTTCCTCCATATGGATTTCCAGGCTCTTTCATTGCATTAATTTTTTTTCTACCCAAAGAATTACCATTTAATGACTATACATGGCACATACCTAATACATAGGCCTCACTGTTTTTTATATTTTCTTGTCTCACATGTTCATTACAGTCTAAATTTTCCTTTATACATGTTATTTTACGTTTACAATAGTGTTCCATTGGTCTATTACTCCATGATAAAAGCCTTTTAAAAAAATATATTTATTTATTTATTTTGGTTGTGCTGGGTCTTAGTGGCAGCAGGCAGACCCCTCAGTTGCGGTTCATGGGCTCCTTAGTTGTGGCTCACTGGCTCCTTAGTTGCAGCATGCAGCCTCCTAAGTTATGGCATGCAAACTCTTAGTTGTGGCCTGCATGTGGGATCTGGTTCCCTGGCCAGGGATCGAACCCATACCCCTGCATTAGGAGCACGGAGTCTTAACCACTGCACCACCAGGGAAGTCCCCATGATAAAGCTTTTAGACCCCATTCAGATGAGCTTTGCATAGAAGTAAATGTTTTTTATCTGAGCTGCTACTCAAATTATATTTTAAAGTAGCTCCCTCTCTTTTACTTCAAATAATAAAGTACATTGGGATGTTGGGTCATATGTATAAAATCTTTCATAGGGCAGTATGCAAATGTAAAAGCATTGTTACAGACGGCTCTGGCATGCCAAAAAAATCTTCCTTTATTCTAAGGTTGCTAACAATGTCTTCTATTCTAGAAAATAGGTGTATAACTTTGCAGTGGAGAAACCTTAACCAAGTAACCAAGTTAATACCACCACTGATAAAGAGATATCAACCTCCTGTTCCCCCTAAAATCATGCACCAAGGACACATCATTTCTGTGGTCCTCCCGCCAAAGAGGCAAACTTCAATCTAATCACGAGTAAACATCAGATAAACCCAAACTGCAAGACATTCTATAAAATAATTAGCTGATACTCATTGATAATGTCAAGGTCAGGAAAAAAATGCAAAGACTGAGCAACCCCTGTGGATTGGAGGATACTAAGAAGACACAACAACTAAATCTAACACAAGAACTTGTGTTGGATCTTGTACTTCAGTGGAAAGCTGCTGAAATTTGAGTAAGATTTATAGTTTAGTTAACAGACTTGTTTCTATGTTAACTTTCTGGCTTTAATAATTGTACTACAGTTATGAAAGATATTAACATCAGGGTAAGCTAGATAAAGGGTAGCTGTGAACTCTATACTATTTTTTCAACTTTTCTGTAAGTCTATAATTATTTAAAAATAGAAAGTAAACAAACAAAAGAACTCTCTGTGTCTGACTTTAAAGCCCTGACTCTTAACCACCAGAATGCACTTTGAATTCTAGGTCCAAGCCTCATAAGGATTGGTTGATGGTTGGCTTGTGGAACTGCATTGCAAGACACCTGCCTGGTATCTCAGAGCTAAGTCATGTGTTTAAGGTAACTGGAAATAAATAAATAGGAAAAAGAATAAGTAACAGTTTGCCTTCAATTAACCTATTAACAAACTTTCAATCCGAAAACAATTAGAAAGCATGTCAGCGTTCAAATAATAGCTAGTATTTATATGGCACTTACTATGTACTAGGCCTTTCTCTAAGCATGTTACAAATTTTAACGTATTTAATCCTCACTCCAACCTTTTGAGGGTAGATAGCATTAATTATCCCTTTTTATAGATGATGAAACTGAGGCACAGATTTTAAGTGGCTTGCCCAAGGTCACAAAAATGATAAATGGGAAAGCCAAAATTCAGACCCAAGCAGTCTGTCTCTAGTCATTGGCATGTGCTTATCCAAATTTCTACACTGCTCTCCACATAATTTTATTTTGAGTTACCTATGGTTTGGGGAGCATCAATGTTTGTCAACATTTAGGGTCTTGAGGCCTGTACTTTTTTTTTTTTTTTTTGTGGTACGTAGGCCTCTCACTGTTGTGGCCTCACCCGTTGCGGAGCACAGGCTCCGGACGCGCAGGCTCAGTGGCCATGGCTCACGGGCCCAGCCGCTCCACGGCACGTGGGATCCCCCCGGACCGGGGCACGAACCCGTGTCCCCTGCATCGGCAGGCAGACTCTCAACCACTGCGCCACCAGGGAAGCCTGAGGCGTGTACTTTTTAGGCCCTAAACTATGTCCAGTCATGTCCTGGTACACAGCTCAAACCCACCCTGCAGTTTCCCTGCAGGGTCTACAGAAAAGGCGTTGAAACCTCTGCCAGGTTGGCTCACTGATCTAGCTTTGCCCCAGAAACCTGGAGAGAAAAGATTCCTTTCCCAAACGCAGGTCTCAGTTCTCTATCTTAGGAGTGGGTTTTATTTTCTCTACACAAAAATAGAATCAAATTTATGCTATATAATCAGTGAGTTTGCAAAGTAAGGATTCCATTTCCCTGTGATAGTATCTGAACTGAACATGTGAACCAACAGGCTCCTAAAACTATTGGTTAGTCAATTCAACTAGAAAAACAGAAAATATGCTCACTGGCATGGTTGGGCCAGAGTGGGCGGAGGAAGGCTAAATTTCTATTCACAAAGTCTGATTCATTTAGAAAAAGAAAAAAGTCACATGCCATCAGATTGGGGTTGTGTTCACTGCACTGAGGAGAAGTACAGAGCCTTCATACTCTCAGGGGTGACTAAGCCATTATTTCACTTGGAACACAAAGAACTGTTGCTTTACACACCCCTCACTGTAATTAGCTCTTGCAAGCAGGGGATGAAGAATCAAACACGAGAGCTCCTTGGCTGTGGGCCAAACACTCAGAATTATTTATTTTATTTTGCTTAAGGAAACAGAGGAGAAGAGGGCCATGTCTAACAGCCTGTTTCTTCATAGGCCCCTGATTTATGTGCAGTGGGATGATAATTATGCACTCTTCTGTCTGAGAGCAATAGTGGGTCCTTCCAAGAGACTCAGATTGCACATGCTGGTTTGAGGCAGTGGTGCATTGGTTTGACAACCAGCTTTGGGAGAGGTTGAAGGCTGATTTGTTGTGTTTGCCAATTTCTACAGTGTAAATACTCCTACCTTGACTGGTTTCAGGCTACTAATCCGACATCACCCAACCAGGAGTTGGGAAGAGATGGGATGCACAGCAGTATGGCCATTATATACTCTTTCCACCATTCAAATGCAGTTGATGTAACTAACCTTAAAAACAGAGATAATGGCAAAATGTAATGAAATAATTAGGAAATGATAAGTTTTGAGTATTTGTTACTTCATTTTAAATGGAATTTATCGAATTGTAAGCTTACATCATTTAATTTTAGTAATGGCTGTATTTAACAACTGGCTCACCAGCTGTGAGAGCCAGAACAAGGCAGCTTAAGCACCGCTGATCTGAGCCCTGTGGCAGGGGCCACTGTGTGGCATGGGCACAGAAGAACTCAAATACATCTGTCATTTCAAAACGGAGCCCACCCATTGTCATCCGGGCTTCTGTTTTCTCATTTTGTGAGAATAGTCATTCTAGAATGTCTTGCCTAGCTTTAATCACCGACAAAGCAGAGAGAAGACCATCCCTATTCCTGGTTATAGTCTGCAGGTTCTCTAATGCAAGCCTCTGGTTTTACAAAAGAGGAAAGTAAGTCTCAGAAGAGTCAAATAATCGTAATAATAGTTGACGTTGATTAAACTCCTACTATGGGGACTTCCCTGGTGGCGCAGTGGTTAAGAATCCGCCTGCCAATGCAGGGGACATGGGTTCGATCGCTGGTCCGGGAAGATCCCACATGCCATGGAGCAACTAAGCCCTTGAGCCACAACTACTGAAGCCCGAGTGCCACAACTACTGAAGCCCGCACTCCTAGAGCCCGTGCTCCGCAACAAGAGAAGCCACTTCAATGAGAAGCCCGCGCACCACAACGAAGAGTAGCCCCTGCTCGCCGCAACTAGAGAAAGCCCGAGAGCAGCAACAAAGACCCAAAGCAGCCAAAAGATAAATAAATAAATAAATAAATAAATAATAAACTCCTACAATGGCCAGCGACTGTCCTAGGTATGTCATGGTTCACCAAAAAGCAGCTCCTCCTCTTGACTTTGTGTTTTCATCACGCAAGCTGCCTCCCATTTATACCTTGAGAGTAAAGACTATGGCTTTATTATTTTTATATAGCCTGCCATAACTTGCACAGAACCTTAAATATAATAGGTGCACAATAAATGTTTACTGAACTATATTGAGATATTTATTTAGCCTAAATATCTCCCAATATTGAGATATTGGGATATCTCAATATCCCAAATATGCTGCATGAACTCTTGGAAAACACTGCCCCAGTATTCCCTGTCATTGCCAAAAAGGCTTTTAGAACATTTGAGGGGGAGTAAAATATACATATTATAAAATGTACCACTTTAACCATTTAAAAATGTACAATTTAGTGGCATTAAGTACATTCACAATATTGTGCAACCATTATCACCCTCCATTTTTAAACTATTTTTAAAAAGACACCCACAATCGTTATTTTTTTGTTTATTGAATAAGTAACATATGCATATGACATAAATGTAAACAGTCTGTGAGGATTTATAGGAAAAAGAAAGTCTTCCCATTCCAGACCCTGTAACCTCCCATTTCTTCTTTCCAGAGGCAACCAGTATACATTTCTACACATCTTTGTATTCGAGGAGAACATGAACGCTAGAGCTAGCTGGCATGGGTTTAAATCCTGGCTCAACCACTGACCAGCTGTGTGACCTTGAGCAAATCACTTCACCTCTCTGTGTCTCTGTAAAGTAGGGATTATAATAGTACCTAGCTCCTAGGGTTATTGTAAGGATTCATGCATTCATATGTATAAAGTACTTAGAATTGTGCAATAGGAAGTACTATCTACTTCCTGTAAATAATACTCTGGGATTATTATCTTCCCAAAGACCTTAGTGCATATATGAATGATATGCAAGTGTGTATGTGTCACAAGCAGTGTGGCAGCACTGAAGGGTAAGGGATGGGATGAGGCAGCAGCAGTATGCTGAGAGAACAGCATATGGAAAGTAGGAGACTGGTGATCTTCCTGTGTTGCTGACAAGCTTTGGGGCTTCAGACGTTACCTCTCTGAGCCTTTGTTTTCTCACCTGTGAAATGAGAACATTTGACCAGATGAATTTTAAGGTCCTTTTCACATTTAACATTCAGTATCTGTCTCTAACAGGTTTGAAAGGTGCCAGGACTTTTTAAGGGAACTGAAGAAATCAAATTAGTAGGTAGGGAGGAGGTTTCCTCAGACAGACATTGATACTTCAGTGGGACCGAGACTCTCAGGTCAACTGTGCCACCTGCTTGAGTCATCTGGTTTCCCACATCCTCTTTCAAAGGAGCTACGCACCATTCCTCCGCACTAAGGTTCAATTTCAAGTTCACGTGGTCCAGTTTTAACAGGCCAGAGGGATTCTTTGTTGGCCTTGATGACTCATAGGGACAGTTTGCCACCTATTTTACTGACTACAATCCAGGATTACTGCACTGATAGATTCTTGAGTCTTTTGCTTGGTTTTCTTAAAAGGTAAAATTTACCAGCTGGTAATCTCTGGTTATTTTCTGGTCTGCTTGGCCAGATGGCGCTTTCAGTGATAAAGCTGCACAGCACAAAGGTTTCGCTTTGTTCTGTATCTTCTCTGCACTATTTCTCAGATATCAACATTTCTACTCACGCAGCCTTTTTTTCTGAACCCAGAAACTTAGACATTCAGTGATGAAAACTGATGAGGGGGCCTTCCCTGGTGGCGCAGTGGTTGGGAGTCCGCCTGCCGATGCAGGGAGCGCGGTTTCGTGCCCTGGTCCGGGAGGATCCCACGTGCCGCGTAGCGGCTGGGCCTGTGAGCCATGGCCGCTGAGCCTGCGTGTCCGGAGCCTGTGCTCCGTGACAGGAGAGGCCACAACAGTGAGAGGCCCACGTACCGCAAAAAAAAAAAAAACTGATGAGGGAAGCTTCCAGAGTCTGATGAGCTTGGAGTCATCATCTAGTCACTGTTTGATTAGACATTCAAATAAAATTATGCACATTTCTTTGGAGACTCACTTTGATTATGAACATTTGAAAATTCACCATTATTGTTGTTTTTACTACTACATTATCATTATTGTATTGATAATAAATATTATATAGAATACTTGCATAATGCCATTCACAAAGTATCTTTTAAAATATTAGCTTATTTGATCTATATTATTATCCTTTGGGGAAATAGAGGACTGTAGATGAGAGAATAAGCCTCAGAGTTTTACCAGACTGGGTTTGAATCCCAGCTCTGCTCTTAGATTTGATTAGTCTCAATGTCCATGTCTGTAAAATGGGGATAATAATACTTAATTCATACAGCTGTGGGTGGATTTGGAAACCTAATGTAAAGAGCCTAGTTCAGTGCTTGGCACATAAAGCCCTCAATAAATGGTGGCTATGAGTACTACTGTTATAATCATTCTCCTTTTCTACATGAGGAAATTGAGGCTCAGAGATGAAGAGATTTACTCAGGGTTGTTTATGCCATAAGTGATAAATTTATGATTCAAATGTAGGTCTTTTGGATTCAAAACTTGTCTATGTTCTTTCCATGGTGTGACATTGCCGCCCAAAACAACTGTTTTAGTACACTAAAAGTGCCTAGCTTTGTGATTCAACTCGTTAAAAAGGTACTTGTTGTGTTTTTAAGTTTTATTAGCTATTTTGCTTTGTTCCCTTTTTTTTCTTGTTTTTGGCAGTGAATAGGGATTGAACCTGGGCCCTCGACTGCCAGGGAATTCCCCCCTTTACCTCTTGATAGTTTCCTCTTTCTCTTTCCATGTCTCTCTCTCTCTCTCTCTCTCTTGCTCTCATTTAACAGAACCCAAATTAGGGAATTTGAAGTGAAGAGCAATAAAAATAGTCCTTGGATTGGTTTCTGACTCATAGCGAAACAGCTCCAACTTACACTCAAGTGCCTACCTCTTTGAAAGTCTCCAAATGTGCCCTTAGATCTTTGGAGCTGGAAGTTCTCTTCCCTCTCTTCCGTGTCATCTAGCACAGCTCCTTCGTGAAAGCCGAGGAAAGCAAGTTAGCACGGGAAGTTCAAACTCGTGAAGGAGCCAGAGCTGGAACCCACATGTCCAGGATCCCAGTCCAGGTTTCTTTCTTCTTCTCTTTGCTCTTCGATGAGCGTTCTCTCTCCTCTACCCTTTTACTAAAACTAATGGACATTATCTTCATAATCCTATGTGCTGGATTCGATCATTTAAAATATCAGCTGCTTACACAATTGTAACACTCGAGACATCACAGTCATAAGACTAGCATGGCTTCTTTGGAGATCATGCTGTCGAGATGGGAGTCTCCTCCCAATGCTTTTGTTCTGGTCTTAGGGTGGTAACACGAGGCTTTCTCCTGACTTACCTAAGCCTTCCTGCTTTGGGCAGAATTGAAAGCAGGGCAGTACTTGCCAATCCCGTGGTATTTCAGTGTCTCCCTATGGTCATAACCAACGTTAGGAAGTATGAAATTTTAAATCCTATGCTTGCAGGCTTCCTCCCTCCCTCCCTTCTTCCGTTCCTTCCTCCCTTCCTTTCCAAGCCAAGTACACTGCTAAACCCAAATTTGGAGATTTTCCAAAAGTTAGGCCTCTTTAAACTTGATCCTCTAAAAGATCCCTTCCCCCTTCTCTCTCCTACAGTCACAGTGCCTACCTCACAGTGCACCCAAAGGCAGTGAATTTCCAAATGCACAGAGGAGGAAAAAAATACGTGTCCAGTGTTGAGTTATGATCCCTGACTATTTTGAGCACATGACCTAAATCAAACAATGATGGTCATCTTGTGTTGTGAACTGGGTATGAATTATTTTCAAACTCTTCTTGTCACTTAAACCTAAATTTCATTCCTTACTAGCTGGGACACCTTGGGCGGGCGAGTCATTTGACCTCTCTAAGCTTCTAGTTTTCCATCAGTCCATGGCTGTGATAATAGCTCAAAGGGCTAGTAGAAGAAATAAATGCTACCTGCCTGGCACATGTCAGCCCTTAAAATATGCTAACATTCTTTCCTTCTTTGCCTCCTTAGTGCCTCTACCGCCCCTCTTCAAATCCTCCTTGGTTCTTTCCCAATTTCCACTAACAACATGGTGGAACTCAGGGTCATTTTCCTGTGCCAACTCCCATTTCTTACACTGAAGGCTGTTTAGTTCATTTCCATTTCTGCTCAGCAGGGAAGACCAACTTTCCTTCTCATGGCTCTGGAATTTGTGTTCCTCTTTGTTTGTCTGAAGTCTAACATTGTGGGGTATCAGCCTCCACCTTCGATCTAATCCCTGCTTGTCCAGGCGGACAGGTCTTCCTTGGCAGTGAGATTTTAAAATAACACCGCAGGTAAGCACTGCTGAAATTCAGCTGAAACCAGCCTTCCCTAAAGACCAGCTGCCTGCTTAACCAAAAGTCTTGGATTCCTCTCCAGGATTACATCTCCTTCTGGGCTATTTACTCAGCCCACAGCTTACTACAGAGCTGGTTTTCACCCTATGATAAAAACTACAAAGATAGCCGCTTTCTTAAAGACTGATGGCATCTTTGAGTTGCCTCAGGCTCATCTGCAGCAATTTTCCTGTAGGCATTCCACCAAGCCACAGGCCTCTAGTCACTGGTTTTTCACACCCTTGGAATTTATTCCGTGGATTGCTAATGGCTGGGCAAGTCTGTTTGGAGACTTGCCCTGCATTGAAAGGACCCTTTTTTTTTTTTTGCAATAAGATCACAATCAGAGTCAGTCCTGCGGGAGGGGCAAGGAAAGGTTTCCTAACCTCCTCTCAAGACACAGAATTCCCCTTGGCCCAGCAGTGCAGGGTCAGGAACATGGCTTCCAGCTTTTTCCTGTGTACGCGGGGGTTATAGCCAGGAAACCACGGCAGAAGGTTTTTTTTTTTCTTTCATCAAATATTTATTGGGCATTTACTCTGTACAAGGCACTTTGCTAGGGCTGGGTTGACAAGATGAGTAAGTCATAGTTCCTCATAGTTCCTAGTGGGCAAAGACAAACACACCTACACGTAATTACAATGCCATGTGACGCACATCATAAGAGAAGTCTGTGTAAAGGGCCAAGGATCTTGGAGGAAGGGCCCTCGCATTGGACGGTAGAGTATGGTGGATGAAAATGGTATCACAGAGGAGGTGATCGTCCAGCAGAACTTCCAGAATGGGGAGCTCAACTGACTGGAGACAAGTGGCATAAGGGCCGAAGTGGAGGAGAAAGGAGAGACTGTTTGGTTGGATTGCTCCAGAAGTAACTTCAGAGACAAGGACTTGAATGCAATAATTGATTTAGGAGATGATTCCAGGAGAGTGAGGACTGCAACAGGGATGGAAGGAAGATGTGTTATCAAGACAGTTGCCATTGGACTTCCCTGGTGGTCCATTGGTTAAGACTCCGTGCTTCCACTGTAGGGGGCGCTGGTTTGATCCCTGGTAAGGGAGCTAAGATCCCACAAGCCGTGCCGCGTGGCCAAAAAAAAAAAAAAAAGTCTGGCATCTGAGGCTAGCATTAAAAAAAAAAAAGGGGGGGGGGCTTCCCTGGTGGCGCAGTGGTTGAGAATCTGCCTGCCAATGCATGGGACACGGGTTCGAGCCCTGGTCTGGGAAGATCCCACATGCCGCGGAGCAACTGGGCCCATAAGCCACAACTACTGAGCCTGCGCGTCTGGAGCCTGTGCTCCGCAACAAGAAAGGCCGCGATAGTAAGAGGCCCATGCACTGCGATGAAGAGTGGCCCCTGCTTGCCGCAACTAGAGAAAGCCCTCGCACAGAAACGAAGACCCAACACAGCCAAAAATAAATAAATAAATAATTTTTAAAATTTATAAAAAAAAAAAAAGACAGTTGCCATTGTGAGTACTTGGAGCTCAACCCCTTTGGGCAGCTCTGGGAGTCAGTGTAGCATAATGCATGGCTCACACTTACCCCAACAGAAGGGCAAAGACGTTGGAGTAGGGAGAAGCTACTTCCAGGGACACTTCTGGCTTACCCTGCCTAGGGTGCTCCTGCAGCCAAAGAAAAGCCACAGGAAGAGAGATGCAGATGTTTGCAGCAATTTTTCGTGTGGACAGGTAAATGTGGCCTGATGTGAGTGAGGTTCCCATAACATGAGACATGAAAAGAGCACCATGAATTATGGACCATTAGTGAAGGGGCAAGAGATAAAACTGAAAAAGAAAGTGGTAGTCAAATTGAATGCCTTGCTAAGGGGTTGGATTTTTATTCGATAGGGGATGGGAATCACTGAGGGATCTGGGCGGCAGAGTGCTATGGTCAGATGAGTCAAGTGCCACGGAAGCAGGACAGGTTGTGAGATGGGAAGGCAAAGCAACACCCAGATACTGGACCTGTCAGCAATCCGGATGGACAAATCAGCAGCGCTTACAGGGAGGAGTTAATTCTTCCTTCTTCAGGAAGGAACTTCAATACTCTCAGGCAAAGCAGGACCTTTATGCTTTTATAATAATTGTACGTGCTTACTCAACCAGACCATCCGTTTACGGGATCTGGTGTCATGCACCAACCTGAGCCCAATACCTAGTGCAGGTCTAGCACGTGGCAGGTACTCAGGAAGTATCTGACTGATGGATGACTAGGTTGGTTTATACTCATAGCCCTACCCAGAGCTATTCACTTTGCTTATAACAGGATTATCCTTGATTCCAAAGGGCGCTAGATTATATTGTGTATGCATTTTGGAAGTGGACTGCAGAGGCAGTGCTGACAGGATGCTCTGAAGTATTTTGAGTCTCCTCTATAAGCCCAGAGCAGGTCACAGATGATGTTTCCTTCCCCCTGTGCTGCTCTCGCAAGGCCTCGGTGGAACTTTCCCTAATTGTCACTTCCATGGAGACATTTTGCCACAGTCCCTATGTCATCACCGGAGGCTGGACTTTCCCTCTGGCCTGGGCCAACTAAGTGTCCTAGCCCCCTCTTTCTGCCTAAATCGGACAGCAGTTTCTTCTGCCTGCCAACCAGAGAAAGAGGCTATCATTGTCATTCAACAAGAGGATAGTTTTCTGAAGTGGCTCTGTGACCTTTTCAGAAAATCCCCATAGAAAGGGGAAATATCCTGATGATAAACAAGAGGAAAATAGAAACAATTCAGTAGCCAAATCATTTCCGGAAGGGGCTCCACGCCCAGTGATTCTGACCCAGATCTCAAAGTAGAGGAGAGTTAATCAGATCCCACCACCACAGAGTCCAAAAAGAATCTCTAGAGGTCATTCGATCCATGACTCTGCTGTAGGCACAACCAAACTGAGTTCAATAAACAGCTGTACTTCAAGCATCTTAGGAAGGAGATTCTTTATCCTTTTCCATTAGAGATCAAAAAATTGTATGGTTAAGAAGTCCTTCAAGGAAGTAACAGAACTTATGACCTGGAAACTCATTTCATAGCTGAAGAAACTGAAGCTGAGCCAGTGCTAAAACATTGTCCCTTGACCCCCAGTTTAGAAACTTCCTTCAATCACTCATCAAGCATTCCTTGAGTGCCTACCATGTGGACCTCTAGTTGGAACTGGGAAAACACAGCTCAACAAGACAGTTTCTGCACCCCCAGGAGGGGGCTCATAATCCAGTTGAGCAGAAATATTTGCATTTAATTAACTATAACCAAATGTCACCAATGCTAAAATAAAGGCATATTCAAATGCGTCTTGAAGTCTTACCAAGGTCTTTTTTGTTAAAAAAAAAAAAAATAGGTGCTAATATTTACAGCAGATTGCAAATGTTTCTACTTCTACCTCCTGCTCCAATCCTTGTGCTCATTAAGAAATGTACACATTTCATTAGGGATACACTTAATGACAATTGTGTAAATCACTGAATTTTATTGTAAAATCAGAAAGCACACGCTCCCAACTCAAGTTGCAGTGTCAAGCTGTTATTTGTCCAAAGCGGTAAAGGAGCTGAACTGAGGTATTTACCTTCCTACTGCCTACGACCTTAGAAACATCGTCACCATGCTGACAATAAATGGAATCAGATGCTAAAAAAAATAAGGAAGAATAAAGAAAAAGGAAATCTTACTACTTTCCAGGTTTATTGTAAAATCCACAATGAAACCCTTAATGCTTTTGAGGCGGGGAGTCATACAGGTCACTAGCCCATGGACTGGTTGTCATTGCCAAAGAAATAGGCTGAAGTTAGAATGTGATTTATTTGAACAATATTGTGTCAATTAGGGCCTAAAAGAAAGATGCTGGTAGACTAGCCCTCTTATCATCCTAAAAAGAAAAAATGCACTAGTTTTACCAAAGTTAAGAAAGGAGATACTACCAGGATGATAGCTTTCTGATTAGTAGGACATGAGGGGGAAAATGCCCCTGGGGACAGACAGGTAAGTGTGTATAAATTTCACTAACTCTGCCATTGCTATTTCATATGACTCTTCAATCAAGAATTGAACCTGAAAGTGTCAATCAGTGATGCATTGAAGTAAAAATGCCACTTAGATTCTGGAACCAAATCTCCTTCTGCTCCCCTATAGTCAGTACTGACCTAGTTTCAACTGCTGGCCCCATAGCTGGATGCTGTGGCGAACCTGTTCCTGGCAACTCATGGGATGCCCCACTCTCCTACCTGCAAGTCACCACCTCTCTCTGTGAATTCCTGTTTTGATTGATGGTCATATGAAGCTAGAAACGTTGGAAGCAGGTTGTCTGCTCTTTTTTCTCACTGCCACTCCCTCCCTTCTTCCTTACCACATTCAGGTGACATCAGATTCTCTCAGTTCTGTTTATTCAACAAATCAGGGAGGGTTAAACTGCAGTAAATAGAAATCATTCTACCTGTTTTAAGCAGAAAGGGATTTATTATACACAACTAAGTGCTTATACAATTATTGGAAGTGCAGGTATTCCACTGGACCTTGAGGCCTGGCTTCCATAGTAACACTGCAGAATTGGCCTGTCAGGGGAGCTGCTGCATTGCCACAGTCAGGGAGGTGGGGAGTTAGAAAACCACCACTGGAACTACTGAGTTCAGGGAAACACCTTTTTCCGGGGTCAGAAAGCTACCACTGCCATGTTTGCAACAGATGCATGCCATGTCTGCTAGATCCACACCAGCAAAAAATGGGTGCTCTGTGATCTACCTGTGCTCTGTGCTCTACCCACAAAGCTAGCAGCCCCATGGGATGATGCCACAGGAACACTCCACGTGTTTATGACTGTGCTTGCTGGAAGAAATAGCAGAAGCAGCCAGAAACCTGGCCCCTTCCTCACTTTTTTTTTTTTTTTTTTTTTGTGGTACGCGGGCCTCTCACTGTTGTGGCCTCTCCCGTTGCAGAGCACAGGCTCTGGACGCAGGCTCAGCGGCCACGGCTCACGGACCCAGCCGCTCCGCGGCATGTGGGATCTTCCTGGACCGGGGCACGAACCCGTGTCCCCTGCATCGGCAGGCAGACTCCCAACCACTGCGCCACCAGGGAAGCCCTTCCTCACTTTTATCTTCCAAACTTTGCATAAAATGGATCCGTTTGCCAGAACTCACATTGCATTTGGAGCTTCAACTGCAAGTGGTCTGGGAAATGTGGTTTTTAGCTTTCCAGCCTTTCAGGACAAGGAGGTACACTGGAAGAAGAATAGAATGAGATAATTCACAGTATCTACCACATTCAACATCTCTTGAACAGCCACTGCCATATGGACCTGGTCATCTCATCTCTTACCTGAACCATTGCAATTTCCTCATAACTAGTCTCTCAGCTCCAAAGTTCTCCCCCTCTTCAATCCATCCTCTGTGTTGCACTTAAAACACACCTGGGATCATGTCACTGTCCTGCTCAAAATCTTATCACCCATAAGAATATGGACCATTCTCCTTTCAAGTCTCTTATCCATCTGGCCCCAACTCACCTTACCAGCTGCAAATCCTGCCACTTCACCACCCCCTAGGCTTTGGTCACACTGGGTGTTAAATGCTTTCACCACTCCTCCCCCTATCTTGTCGTTATTGTTCAACACCTTCCCCTGACTAGAATTCCCTACTACCCTTCATTTTTCTTATTTTTAATTCCCTGTTCAAACGTTACCACCTCTAAAAAGTTCCCTTCACTTTCCCCCTCTTTCCACTCAGGCAGAATTAATGGGTTCTTCCTGGCATTTTGCATCTCTCTCTATTGCCTTCCTTGCTTTGTATTATGTATAGTTAAATATGTGTCTGTCTTTCCAATATGAGGGAATGGATCATGTTTCTATTCACCTGTGTATCTCCAGTGTGTGATTCTTGGTAGATACTCAATAAATATTTGTTGAACAAATGAATGAATGAATGACTTGTTCACTGTGTCTAGGACACCCTATCCCACTTGACTAGCTTTCCTCTTCAGCTTATAGACATTCCGAGGCCTTTCTCCTCTCAAAAAGCAAGCTTTCCTTTGATCCTCTGGCTATTATCCTATCACCGTTCTACATTTCAAGCCCAGTTATCTGAAAGGGCTGCCTACACCTGCTATCTTCACTCCTTCGCCACCCAGCTTTACCACTCTACCAAAATCACCCTTGTCTAGGTCACCAGTTATCTCCTAGTTGCTAAACAAAATGATAGTTTTCAATCCTTATCTTACTTAACACTTTGCCTCTCTTGACTTTGTGAACAAGCCTTCCTTCTTGAATCTCATTCCTTCCTGGGCTAACACTTTCTCCTTAGCCTTCTCCATGGACTCTTCTCCCTTTGTCAGGACACAGTTTCTGTCTCTAGTCCTCTTCTCTTCTTCTCCCAACACTCTGGGTGATCTCATGGCCCCATTATCCTCCTAACTCATTTCGTATCATTCTCTCCTTCCATCCCTCCACTCCAGCTACACCAGCCTTCTAGCTGTTCTCAAATAGGCCAACAACACTCTTGCTCTGCCTGGAGTACACTTCCTCTGGGTGTTTGAGTTGCTCTGTGCCTCACCATCTTCATCCCTCTCAATGTCACCTTTTCAGAGAGGCCTTCCCAACAACTTTTTTTTTTTTTTAACATCTTCATTGGAGTATAATTGCTTTACAATGGTGTGTTAGTTTCTGCTGTACCTGATCACCTTTGAAATATTGCAACCCACTTCAACTTTATTTTTCTTCCTTGCTTTACTCTTCTATTCCCTTCCCTGCTTTATTTTTCTTCATAGCTTCATGGTACTTACCATCATCAAACCTGCTGTATATTTGGCTTATTTATTATATTTTGGTGTTTTTTTGTCTGTCTCTCCCAACCAGAACGTAAACTCCATGAGGACAAGTTTGTGCCTGTTTTGTTCACTGCTGTTTTCCCAAGTTCTAGAACAGTGCTTGGCACATGGTCGGTGTTTAATAAATGTTTGTGGAATGAATGATTACCTCTACTCCAAACCTTTTTGTGTTTCCTAACTCACCCCCAATAACTGATCAGTCACTAAGCCCCATGACTCTTACCTCCTAAATATATTCTTAATCCTCGCTTCTCCATGTGCTTTGCCTCTAGTCTAGCCTCCAACAGGTATGGGAATTTGATCTCTGCACCCCCTTTTCAAAGCCCTTCTGAACTCCTTAGCATAACAGATAGTTCTCATGAACTGGTCTATCTCTCAATTTCATTTTACACTACTGTCATCCAACCCTCTAGCTATAGAGAGCTCCTTGTCTCAAACCCCTGAATCCACCATCTCTCTTGTTCTGGGGTGGTTTTCAATCTCCTGAAATACACTTGTCAACTTCTAAGCCACCTACAGGCCTCTCAGTTCTGACATCATCTCCCTTAGTCGACCCCTAAAGCCTGAGTTAAACTGCCATGAACTTCCTGGGCTTACACACTGTAATGCCATTGGCCGGTTGCTTACCTGTTGCCGTAGAGTCTAAATTCCTTGAAGATAGGGACCTTATCTCATTTATTTTTCTGTATTCAGCATGATGCACAGCACCTAACACATAATAGATGCTTGATAAATATTGGTTGACAGTTGGATGATGGATCATAACAGGAAGTACTTACATTGGGCTTATTATGGTCTGGTGCTCTTCCCAGCACCCCAATTACAGTAACACATGGAAACTTCCCAATACTCCTAATGGTGAGGATACTGGTAAGGAGCCTAAAGACCCGGGATGGTTAAGTTATTTGCCCACAGTCACACAGTTGGTAAGCGGCAGACACAGGATTCAGACTCAGGTATCTGGCTCCACACTGTCTGTAACACTATGCTTATACCGGTGATGGATGGATGGAAGGTGTATACCAGGATAGTCTAAGTAGAGAAACAATAGAAACAAAGGTGAGAATATTTACATTATTTTTATGTGGCTTTTATGGTCAGTAAATTTGGCCATACCTGAAATGAATTCTGTCGTGTAAAATACTCATCCCTGGACTTCCCTGGTGGCACACTGGTTGAGAATCCGCCTGCCAATGCAGGGGACATGGGTTCGAGCCCCGGTCCGGGAAGATCTCCCATGCCACGGAGCAACTAAGCCCGTGCGCCACAACTACTGAGCCTGCCCTCTACAGCCCGTGAGCCACAACAACTGAAGCCCGCGTGCCACAACTACTGAAGCCTGCGCACCTAGAGCCCGTGCTCTGCAACAAGAGAAGCCACCACAAGGACAAGCCTGCGCACTGCAATGAAGAGTAGCCCGCACTTGCCGCAACTAGAGAAAGCCCGCGCACAGCAACGAAGACCCAACGCAGCCATAACTAACTAACTAACTAACTAAATAAATTTATAAAAAAAAAAAACTCATCCCCTACAATGTATGTGACATGAAAACCTTATTCATATTTGGACAACACACTTTGTATTCACTCTCCAATGTGACCCTAAACCTCAGATCCTAGATGAGCTAAACCCTACCTTCCTTGACACACACTTCTACAAATTGATATCAAAACATTCAAATGTATATCCACATTCACTCATTCATTCAACAAACACGTTCCGAGTGCTTCCTGTGTGCCAGGCACTGTCTTTACACTGGTACTACTGCTACTGGAGTACACACGCCCATATATAATATAATCATAGACAATATAGAATCTTTTCTGAGGCTGTAGAGTGTAGTGGTTAGGATCACGGGCTAAGGAGCCAGACTGCCTGGGTTAAACCCCAGCTCTGCCATTTTCTAGTTGTGGGATCTCAGCATTGTCATCTGTCCTGTGCATTGGTCTCTTCATCTATAAAATGGGTACAACAACAGTCTGTCTCCAGGGGTTTTTGTGAGGATTAAATAGTTAAAACATGTAAAGTGCTTAACACAGCATCTGGCAAATACTCTGTAGCAAGCACTTAATAAATGTTAGTAATTTTATGTTGACAATCTTTTTTAATAAGTTATTGCTGAATGATTGAGCTTCTTATGTGAGGCTGTCTTCCATTATAAAATAAAAAGAAACATGGAGGTCTTCTCTGATGGGGAATAAGCCTTAAAGAGATATAAAGGAATTAACCACATTTGTTGCCATAACAAAACCATGTCTTGGTCTCGAGTGGGCCTTTAAGGGCCTGTAATTTACATTAGGGCTCCTTCTATCTCAGCAGGCGGGTGAGGCGGGCTTTGGCAGAGCTATTTGTGCAGGAAGAACGGAGGTCAAGGGACTTCTTGTATTAAAGGCCTTTCTCAAAATGAAGGATTTGGATTCTGAGATTAATGTTCGAAGTGAACCCCTGCTATACTTAATTCCTTTTTCTGTGAACTCAGTGCATTTTTAAAATTCAGTTAGGGGCCCCCCTATGGTGTGGCATGGAAACCACAAACCCAGACGCCCTTCCGATGGAGTTCACACTGCCCTCCCTCATCTTTCGACCCATGGGCTGATGACTGCATTCTAGGGTTAGTCACTGTGCTGAATTCTTTGGGTTAAAGTGTTCCCAGAAATAACGTGTCTTAAATTTGCACACTTTAGATCCACTGGGGACTTAATATAAACATTTAAAAATAAAAGATTTCTTTAAAAAAGGCTTCTATGGGTAGTTAGTGGCCACCATGTGAGGAAATGAGAAGCTGTGGAAACTGTGGGGATGAGAGGTCTCTTTGGGTCGAGTTGCATTTTTTAGATTATAATAGGGTTTCCTTTCTGAATAATTTCTGTTGGGCAAAATATCAACAGCCTCAACAGAAAGCTTGGGTTCAGATTGATGATTTTATCCCATCTACCAATAAGTTTTCTGTTTTAGGTAAAATTAGGAGGAATGAGGGAAACTGGTGGAAAGTAAATCCGTTGAGAAGATATTTGCCTTTTTCACTTTATAAGATCAGCTCCCATGAGAAATAAACAATAAAAGCTCTCCTCGCCACAAAAGTCAACTGCTTATCATATAACCACTGTTACAAGGAATTGTTATATAGGGAAATGATTATAACAGTAATAATAGCAAACAGTTATACGGCAATTACTATGTGCCGGGCATTATTCTAAGCTCTTTGCACTTACTTGTTACATGCTTCATTTAGGCCTCACGTGTACCATTTTAGTGCATAGTCTTCGGTCTTAAAAAAAAATAACTAACGTGTTGAAACTTAGAGTGTGTCGAGCACTGTGTTTTTATGTGTATCACCTCATTTAATCTTCATGATGACCCCACAGTTAGGTATTGCATCAGCCGCAAACTGAGGCTCAGAGAGTTAGGTAATGCTCTCCACAACTGCCAGGATGCAAACTTCGGTCTTATTGACATCAAGCCTGAGCTCTTTATCTTGCTGCCCTTCTGTTTGTCATAGAATTGGAAGCATACTGCATAGGGTCAGTATGCCTCACTTTCACAGGGATATTTGATGGGGTTCTTTGTGGGTTTCCATGCCTCCAAAGTGAGAAGTGTCCGGAAACTCTGGCTAGAATTTCCTAGTCCTCTCCCCACAACTAGGAGCTAAAATAATTGTTTGGAACTCCTTGATTCTGTTCCCTAACTGGGTATAGGAATAGAGTAAGCATAGTTCTAGCAATAGGAATAGTGAAAAGCAGTTAAAAAAAAAACCCCAAAAAAACCTGAAACAAAAAACCTTGGCTCTGCTATTTACCAGCACCTTGGAGCAACTCTTGGTAACCTCAGTTTCCTAATCTGAGCAGTGGGGTGATACAAATGATTTGTGACTTACCCATACATACACTGTTGTGATGACCGAAGATGACAATACATCATCATTGGAAATTCTATGTAGATGCGTGGTTATTATTGTACTGTGGTTCTCTGCAAAGGTCTGAGGCTTGCCCCTATTAATGAGGGTGTCTTGCAATAGTGTTATTTGACCTTAAATATGCGAAAGACAATTCTTTTTTTTTCTTTTTCTTTTTTGTGGTACGCGGGCCTCTCACTGTTGTGGCCTCTCTCGTTGCGGAGCACAGGCTCCCGATGCACAGGCTCAGCGGCCATGGCTCACGGGCCCAGCTGCTTCGCGGCATGTGGGATCTTCCTGGACCGGGGCACGAACCCGTGTCCCCTGCATTGGCAGGCAGACTCTCAACCACTGCGCCACCAGGGAAGCCCGTGAAAGAGAATTCTTTGTGAGCTGTGGAGTAGGTTTTTTCCAGGTACAAAAGGAAATACCATTTCTGGAGTACCTACTATGTGCCAGGAATCATAATGAGACTTCACCTCTCATTTGCCTCTTATAGAAATCCAGAGAGGGAGATGTTATTATTTTATAAATGAATAAACTGAAACTCAGCACAGTTAAGCAATTTGCCCAGCATCGCATAGCTGAGAGGTAAAATTTAGATTCAAACTCACGCTATGGGAAAACAATCTCCATGCTATTTGCATCCACTCTAGCACTCTGCCTTTTAGGCAGAAGGGACAGAAGAAAACAGAAAGCAAAAGCAGGGGTCTGCAGAACTCAAATGCCCCAGGATTATGGAGTTTGCCTGAGAATTAAAATGATGATGATGTTGATGATGATGATGATAGTAATAGTAAAGACGACGAACAGACATCAAGGTCAGCCAAAAAGAAGTAATAATGAAAGTTCACATTTCTTTTGCCATAGGCTGCCACTGAAAAAATCCATTTTGTTTTCTGTACATTCCTAGGGATAGCAGTGGGAAGTAGTTAGGAATAAGAATTATACCCACTGAATAGGTGGCAGTGTACAAAACTGAGAAAGAAAGAGCAGAAGTGCCAGGCAACATTTGAGAGAAAGTAGCCAACTCAGAACTGCCATAAGGACTTGCTTCCAGGGCCATCTTCCTTGACTCCAGCTTCAGTTCACCTGCAGTCACTGACCTCCGCACTTTCAAACTCATTGTATTATTCCTGGTCATTATTCCCCAGGTTTGGCCCAGTCCTTCCTGTAGAAAAACCTGTTCTGAGGTGGAAAAAGCTGTGAGCCTGAGAATGTCCCCTCTCGAATTCTTTAACTCAGAGGGTCCCTGACACTGGGAGGCTCTCAAGGCCACAATCCAGATATTTCTGGAAAAGAAAAGAAAATTTCAAGCTAATGTGGAGTTGGAGTGTTTAAGTTGTCTTGTGGTTGTGGAGCCCTTGGGCATGCCTGGCAGCTTAGATACTGTGAGAGAACCTCGGAGAGTTCTCCATGCCTGATCTTCATGCTTCACTCTGGCTTACATACTGACAAGGAATGAATCTAAAACTCAGAAAATGTTTAATTGATCTGTTATGCCTTGCACCATAGAAAGATAAAAAAATCAAAGGGATTTAAAATGTTTCAGAATTCTTTGCTGGTTTTAAGGAATCATTTTTTCCAAAAGGTGGCAGATGCTGCTTTTTGATTTAACTAGAACTGAGAACAACCCCAGCCTCACCACTCAGGGAAAACTTGCACTAATTGACCTCAGTGCCTTCAATCTGCAAAATGGGGATAAAGTACTTCATAGGATAGAACTGTAGGATCAGATAAGGTGAGGTGGGTGAAAGTGCACAACAAAGTACAAAGAGCCTCATTCATGTAAAGGGACTATGATTTCTTTCTTTAAGAGTGAAGTTAAGTGGAGGCAAAAGGGTGTCAGCACTGATCACATCTTAGCCTTCAATAATCACTTTCGAATACTTATGAGGAGTTTGAAAATTATTTCCCCCGATTTCACACTGATTTTCAAATGGCAATGACCATTATTTGTCCAGCATTGGCTTTTAACTGAATAGGATAAGTAACTCTCCCAGGGTCAGACAGTAAATTAAGTGCCTAAATCCAAATTAGAATGAAGCACACATCCATGGTAGATTGCAGGGTCCTGAGTTTCCTCTCTGTTAGTGAACTTCATGGAGTGTACAGGCCGATTTATTTTCATGTATCTTGTCAACCTTGCAACTTTTAAGTGAGATGGAAATCATCTGAACACTATTTTACAGGACCTTTCTTTTCCATCACATTCAAGACTGTCCACAATGAATGTAAACTGCAAAAACCTCATCGTTAGAATCTTCCAGAAACAGAGGCTGGGAGAGGTTAAAAAAAACAACAAAAACAAAAACACTGGCTCAAAGCCTTACAGCTAGTGAATGGCAATGCTGGATCAAGAGCCCACTTCTCTGCTCAGGACCTCTCCTCTTCACAAAAAAGCCATAGTACAAATAATAATAATAATTAAAAAATATATAGTGGCAGCTAACACAATGTGCCAGGCACTGTTCTAAGCTTTTTGTATGTATTAACTAATTTAACCGGCAAAAAAAAAATTTTTGGAGTATTCCTTCACTAAAGCAGCCCAGTGAGAAGCAGCACTTTTTTTTTTTTTTTTTTTTTTTCTCAGTTGAATGACATTGCAACCCGAAATCACAACTCCGTTTTAGGTTCCTGGTGGTGCCTGCTTCCTCTTCTAGTTTGTTTAGTCACAGAATTCGATTCCTGTTGGCCGATTACGCGCCTACAAACAGGCTTAGCGCTCAACTGAAATGCGTGAGGCGCCTTAACTCTTGTATAAACAGGTAATGCGAAGGGGTGGGGCACAGATTGCGGATTTCTTTGCGACGGGGCTGGGGTGGGAGTTAGAACTAACTACCGAGAGATCAGGCAAGGTGAAGGGAGGGCTTGGCTGCTGTTTTTAAATGCAGTGTTTTTTGTTCCCTTTCTAGAAACCAGCTGCAACTTTAGGTCAGGGCGCATTAAAATGAGCCACTTCTGAACGAGCAGCGCCCAGGCCCCAGGCCCTGCTGTGAAGGCCCCGGCAAAGGTCAGGGCTTGGTCCGCGTGACGTTCCAGCCCGTGCTCATCCAAGCGGTGCTCTGCCTCAGGTAAGGACACTCTGGGAGGTTCCCCCGTCTTCAGGCCCGCCGCCGAGCTCGCGGTGATCCTACCTGGTCAAACGACTTCTTTCCTACGGGGGAAGAACGGGGGTGGGGTGTACTGATCGGCTCGTGATTCAACAGCTGGTTCCTTATTCCTCAAACGTGGTTCTGCTTGGGTTCCCCCAACAGCCCAAAGGGGCCAGACGTCTGATTCAGACAGATGTCCTCAGGTGGCGCAGGTGCCACTTCTGGGGCTGTTTCTGGCTGTCTGAAATGGATGTGACTTTTTGAGCGGGGAGAGAAGTCTGTGAGGTGAAGTCCCCAAATCTCTCCCAGTCAAGACAAGATTTTTTTTTTTTTTAACCTTCAGCAAAGGTATCTGCCCTCCTAAAACAACAGGAATGTTGCACTGGCCTTCAGCCAGCGAAGGCTCAGCGAGCAGGATAAAATTTCAATGCAGATTTACGGGAAGTTGCCGGTGCTGGGAGTAAAAATCTGGTTTGGTGAGTTTAAGGGAAGGGAGTAGACGAGAGACAACCTTGCTACTGTGAGGCGCGGAGCCTCGGCTGGGGGAGGGCAGAGGGAGGAGGGAGGAGGGAGGAGGGAACAGGGAAGAGCTGGAGCCGAGACTGAGCGCTCCCCGCGCGCAGCACCGGACGCAGCAGGGCTCCCTGGGCCGCCGGTCTCTCCCGGGTGCGGATCCGACGCCGCTCTGCCAGTGGAATCGCCGCGCTTTCAAGTTCACGCTCCCGCCAGGAATTTAGCCCCAGAGAGCTGCCTTCTGGTTATCGCTCCTGCTTCCCACTTCGGAATGTGCAGTTTGGGACAGTGAGAAGCCGGGGCTCAGGGAGTTTTCCTCGTAGAGAGTTTCTCTCTGCAGGTTTCCAAGGTTAAGAAATTCTGACAAACTGGAATTCCCAGAGCCTGGGAGTTAAGCCTCAAAAGATCTGTTGCTTTAAGCGGCGCGGTAGGGAGTAGCTGGACACTCCTTATTTTGGTTTTACATTAAAAAGAGGGAGGCCGAGAAGATGTTGTAGGTTACTTCCTAGCTCTGTAAATTGCTACCGGGCTGTGAATGGTGTTAATTTCTGAAGTGGGCGACTGCAAATACATAACAAAGGTAAGGTAGTTTTGGGCAATCCTTCTAACTACTGTCCCTTAATCTTACATTTGGGTCCCACTTTTGAAATCTTGTTTTCTTCCCTTTTTAGCCCTTATCTCCCCTCATTCTACCATCCCCCGTTCCGACTCTGGTATATTTAATGGGAAAGAAGTGGTTTATAAAAAGATTTTAAAAGCGTCAGCTACTGGAAAAGCAGAAAATCATATACAGTCAGCCCCATCGTTTCCTCTGGTGATGAAACCTTTTCCATACAAGAAACAGATTTTTTTTTTTCGCTCTTGAAAGCATACGATTGGGCCGTCCAGAGGCACAGGTGACTTTTTAGACTCAGATTATTAAAGTTAGATTGAGGAGACCTTTATGACAGGCATCTCGCTTAAGAGAGTGGTAAGGCGGGGGTGGGGGAGGGTTGCTGGGGCGTGTGATGTCTTCTTGTACTCATTTACCTCCCAAGGTAACACTGAGTACAGGCTTAGTTGTTTAAAGTTAAAAATTCAGTCCGCATAGAAGCGTTGAGTTGATGAACTCAGCTGACAAATCAGTCACCGGATATTTAAGAAATCGGTTAAAATAAATGAACTGGAATTTTTCAAATAAGTGATTCATTTTTTATTTAGGCAAAAGTTCATATACTCTTGGGTACTGTCCCAAGGCATTTGGAGATGAGGCTTCTTTCTTGAAAGCTAACCAGAGATAGTGTCCTCCAGGTACTCACCCATAGGCTGTACTGATTTGAACAAAAACTCAAGCAACTTTTTTCTAGTGGCGTTGTAATGGCTCACTCAGTTTTCTTTAGCATGAATGTAGGTTAGAAATGTGTTCTTTCAAACTTGTAATGCTGGAGTCACACAAATTTTTTAGGGCAGAGAAAGCAAAGGGTTGACAACACAAACATGAAGAGGTTGCCACAGTTTGAAGGACCATTGCAATTTAGACCAAGAGCGTCTGAGAATTGCAGGTGTCAGTCCTAAAGGGTGAAAGGTTGTCAGCAGAGTAAAACACAACCTCTAGACAAAGACAAAGCCAAGTACCCAGTCAAGGCGATGAGATAGCATTTTGCGGGAGTTTGTGTTGCTGTTAATTTAAACCATAATCCTTGTCAGATTGAGGATATGAAATCTTGGAGGGAAACAAAACTAAACCAGTCTGAAATGGAAACAGGAGGAAGGAAAGAAAGAAATTTGGGTTTTTGTATCCTTTCTTGTCTACCTCACCCTTCACCTTGTTCTGATACATTGGGTTGGCCAAGAAGTTCATTCGGACTTCTCTGTAACGTATGGAAAATCCCGAACGAACTTTTTGGCCAGCCCAATACATACCATTGCTTAATTACTGCACACAGGGAGAATGAGGAATCAGACATTTCACAAGAGCCCAGCTCATTACTTCAATATTTGTTAAAGGAAGAAATAAACTGACAGAAACCAATCTCCTAGCCTAACTCTGCCATGCTTCTTTACCTGACTAGGTTACACTTAAATTCTGCTCAAGAGTCTTTTGTGAACATATGCTGAAAGTGAATCAAATTTTGAAGATTTATTATCTTTCTCTTAGTTTCTGAGTTTTCAGAAACTTGTAAGATTGAAAACTCGGCATCATCATTTTACTACAATCTCTATAGTTTTAATTGTCAATGTATTTTTGATTCCCTACCTGTGCTGCTGTAGAGTAAATTTTTGCCCAAAACAGTTGGTGACGCTGAGGATGAAATCAAGATAGGAAGCAAGGAAACTATGTGCTTCTGGACACGTGTCTTCAGTACTTGCTCTGACTAGTGTTTAGCACTACTCCCATTTTTTTCCCCTCACATGATAAGAGCATTCAGATTAGACTGTTCTCTTTGGTTTACTAGTAACAGAACCTGTTCTCAGTAATTTAAACAAAGATTAGAAGGTTAACGTAGATGAAGTTATTTTCTTACAAAATGAATTTGCTTTCCAAATTCTACTTTTGATCTGTTGATTAAAAATAAATCACGTCCCAGATGATTGAGCTTTGACTGCCGTAGGACAGTATTTGCCTGTTTCAGACAGGTTCCCATCTCCACATTTCAAATCCCTTCTGATTTTTCAGGACTGGATACAGGGGTGCTGGTTGGGGGAGGGAGATCTCCTCAAAGTTGGACCGAGGTTCAAGTGAAACTATGATTCAGATTTCCCAGAGGACGCATAATCCTAGAAAAAACTTACTCTGAAGAGGGCTTAAGCTTGGGATTCATAAGACTTAGAAAAAGGATAGATTTTGCATGAATCTAGAATTTGTGTGCCACACGTTTGTGAAATTACAATGAATATGTAAATGCAGTTTAAAAAGTGTTTGTCGGAATGATTCCAAGTTAAAGGTTCTATTGGAACGTTTCAGCTACTTGCCTTATTAAGAGATATATTTTTCCTCTTGGGACCAGTCTCTGTGTCTTATGACGATGTTGATTTTCTGGTTTAATATTCTAAGACGTGTGTGTTAGTCAAAACAACCACCTGCTCAGAGCAATTGTTTCAAAGGACAACTGGAAAAAGATTGTCAATAATGGTAGTGCTGGGATGACTTGGGTTATGAGATAGAAGGCCTTTAGAAACTCCAGAGAAGAACTAGCATAGAAATGATAATAAGTAATTGTTCAACTGCCACCTCAAGTTGTTCAAAATGTCTCATATGGAGGGATTTAGGGGGAAATGGCACCCTGCCACTTTTTGTGTGTGGTCCTGAATCATCTTGTCAGTAAAACGCTCCTGAGATGGTCTGAGCTTGCTTTCTGATTGTTTCTGCTCCTTTCATATTTGCCTCCCCTTCTGTTCTGTCAGCCTGCGTATGGGGGAAAGGAGGCAGAGGGAAAGGATATCCTTCCCTAGAAGTCAGTGTACCCCCTCTTTTCGGAACCTCTTACTTTTTGCCCGGAAAAGGGGGCAAGGAAGGAATTTTCCAGTGAAAGTAGAAGGGGAGAGAGTGTCTGGAGGAATAAAATGCCAAGAAACAGGTGAGCTCCAAACCCTGTTAAGTAATGTGCTCACCCGAAAGCTCACATGGAGATTATCGATGCCCTCCAACTATTGCAGGTGAACTGGCAACTGTAGGAATTTGAGGCTCACCCCCCTTTTGTAATTCAAATGCTCCTAGTGCACTGCAATAGATGGCTCATCTGAATGAGTTCAAGATGTCATCTCTAGGTACAACCCAAAGTAAACTGATTACAAAAGGCACAAGCCTTTCTTTCAACTATGCTCCACTCTGCCTTTCCTCTACTTTCTGCAATGGTTTAAGGACACCTGGAAAAAAAAAAAATCACAACTTAGTTTATGTAATTTAGGTATATAATACGAGCATTCTTTTTCATTGTGGATGTTGAGTTTTTGTCATCTTAGGAACTTAGTTTATGCAAAAGTGATTTGTGGGTGTGTTTAGATGTAAACAGTTTATATGTCTGTAAAATACAAAACATGAGGAAACTGATACTATGATAGAAATGCTCGACTGTATTTCATAGTTTCTCTTTTTGGTAAGCCCTATCAGGTTTTAAGAGTGGGGTCATTTTAGAAATCAAAAGAACAATCTACCTTTCTGAAGGCCACTTAAGAGAGAGGACATCAGAAGACAAAGGGCTGGTGTAACCCTGAAAACCCTTTGTGATTTTTGAGAAAATATCAATCCTTTGGTCTCAGCAGATTCCGGGTAGTGCAAAATGTATACTTAAAATTACAGCCATTTACATTAATCAAGAAAACAATCGCCGGCCTCAAATCACGATATTTGTCTTTGGGAATACTGTATGTTTGTGGTTCTTAGGAACATGGCGGCCCAGTGCCAAGACCATAGTAGGTGGGTGTATGTTGATGAAAGGGGATTTGCTGACAGCGTTTGCCTCCTGCTTATGCTTTGCTTTGGCTAATAGTCAATTTTGCTTATATTCCTTGAGTTTCCACCTACTGGGGAAAAAAACAACCTGATCTCAGAAGCAATGGATAATCCACATGTGAGTGAGCAAGAGTTAACTATACATAACAATGGGCAATGGGTGGAAGTGCAATAAATGTGGGGCATTGTGTAGCTGAAACAGGAACAGGACACTTCTACCTGACCAAGGAAGTGCCAGCCTGTAAAAATTATAATAAAAAATATTTACCTTTCAGAGCACTGAGACCTGGCTCAGTCATTTTAAGCATTACACATCATGCCAAAAGAAAAAAAGAAGTATTGAATAAAATGAATAAGATTTTTTTCAGATGTTAATTCTCCTAGGTCAATTTGATTGCCATTCTGAAAATGTGTATTTGGGCCTTTTGAGCTCAAGTAAAATATTCATGTTTCTGAAAAGTAGGCATCCGTGTCCATGATGATGATAGCACTGTGCCTTTTGAAAAGACAGCTTAAATAATATTTCTTTTTGTTTGCTGTCATTTATTTTTAAAAATAATAACATGGTTCTTGGTACACCAAGCCCTTGCCAAGATTAAGCCCATCTTCTCAGTCGCCTTCTCAAGACAAAGTTGCCTTTGTGTAACAACTGGGAGGATTTGGTGACACAGAAAACTCAGTGGGGCACTGCAACTTATTATTAACAGAAAATTCAATGGCCTGATGTTTTTTCTGTTGCTGTTATTTTTATTCTACCAGATAATATCTATGACATATTTCTCCATGCAGATGATCTTACTATTTTATTTTAGACTTTCCCAGGGAAGAATGTAGTGGTTGAGAATTTACGTTGGAATTTAGTTAGATTATAAAAGGCAAAAGCTGCAGCGTACTGATGCAGAGGAGAACTTGGCTCCGTGGGCTAGTTTGTTCTGGGGGTAGTCAGCAAAATTTGGTCGCGTGTGGAGGGAAAGAAAAGGTAGCTAGCAGAGTGAAAATGACAACCTGGGGGAAAAGGATGACCATTCACATTAAATTTAAACTCCATGGGGAAGTGTCTAAGAACACAGTCTACCTTGGTGCAAATCCTGGCTTGGCCACGTATGGGCTCTAAGCAGGTTACCTAAAAAAAAAAGGAAGAAAAAAAAAAAAAATCTCTCTGTGACTCAGTTTCCCCAACTGTGAAATGCCTACCTCACAGGGTTGTTATAAGGAGTAATAAGTTAATCTACTGTGTAAACAGTGCCTGGTGTGTAGTCAGTATATGGTACCTAGTCATCATGATACACGTCATGTTTGGATGCCTTTCTGTGTTTGAATTCTTATCTCACTATCCTCCTCCTTTCATGACCTCTTCTGCTGGTTGTAATCCAGGTTGCTCTTCCTAAGATCACTCCTTTTGACCAAGTGCCATTGCCATTATAGGCAGGCACTATTTTTGCAAGTTTCTTTTGGTTTTTGTATCTTAGTTGTATGGAGAAAATGTAACTTAGAATCACCAAGGTGCCTTTTTCTTTTCTCTCAGAGAGCTATATGATGTTGATTAGAAGCAAAAAGAATGATGCTATTATATCTGTCAAGTGAGAGACTGGCAAGTGACTTGCTGACAACGGAATATAGATTCTGGAAACGGCTAATGCAAAGTAGAAATATTTTGTGTAAAATAACTTAATACAATACAGCAAACTTAAGTAGGTCCTATTATGACTTTTGTTGGTTAGTGTTAATTGGTCATAATCATAATCACAGTATGAGACTTTCTCAGAACTGCCACAGTGTCTTATCTGTGCACTTCTCATGGCATTTTATATCACTTGCTACTTGTACATATACTGTTTTCCCTGCCAAACAGAAATTAAGAGGCAGGATTTGTGTCTGAATAACATTTGCACCCCTCAATGTTCCTATTTTATAGTTAAGTGCTCAATAAATAAAATGAGAATTTCTTTGCCCAAATTAATTACCATCTAAAATAACGCATTTTTGCATTCCATAGGCATGTATTTTATATATATATATATATATATATATATATATATAGTTTTTATAGATTTTATTTATTGGCTGCGTTGTGTCTCCCGTGGCTGTGCGCGGGCTTTCTCCAGTTGTGGGGGGCTTCTCATTGCGGTGGCTTGCAGAGCACAGGCTCCAGGCACGCAGGCTTCAGTAGTTGTGTCACACGGGCTCAGTAGTTGTGGTGCACGGGCTTAGTTGCTCCGCGGCCTGTGGGATCTTCCCGGACCAAGGCTGGAACCCGTGTCCCCTGCATTAGCAGGCGGATGCCTAACCACTGCGCCACCAGGGAAGCCCTATGGATCATATTTATTTGGATGACTTCTACTTTTTTCCACAAGTATTTTAGCAAAAGTTGTTGGATAGAATATAATGGAGAGGTAGTGAACTCAGAAAGCAACCAGAATGGAAGCTTTATCCACAGCTAAGCCTCTGAAAGCATGGCAGGATGGGGGAGGCCAAGGGCAGGGAGGAAGTGAATTGTTGCAGTCCTTAGGTGTGTTTAAAAGTTTATACCTCTTTTTTCTGCTCTTTAACATCCTTTGAAAGGCCCAGACTTGTTACTAGGTAATTATGAGAAGGGGAAAAATGCATTTTGTCAAAATTAGAAGGAATTTATTAGATAATTATAGGAAAAAGTGCGTTTTCTCAAAATTAGGGAGAGTGAACAAAGAGATCCACTGAGGAAGAACAATACCAAGTGAATAGATAGCTCTGTGAGCCACAGTGGTGTGGTGTTTCCAGTGGGGCTGCTGGTATACTCTTGGCTAAGGCAAAGGCAAGAGGAAGGAGGGCAGGTGGCTGAAGAAATATTCAGAGAATTGCCTCCAGTGAAATCCTATTTGCAGAGCAAAGGGAATCCTGTAACAAGCTAGCTCTAACCAGCTGGTGCAAATAGTTTGGCCCAGGTACCTCCTTGGCTCTTTGCCCTACATTGTGGGTTCCAGGATGCACCTCAAGTTATATGTAGAGTTGCCAATGAGTAAACAGAAACTACTAACTCCGAGGGTACTAATGAGCCCTGGAATTTGTGCCTTGTATCTGCAGTGGCTCCATATTCAGAGACAATCACTCCCAGCAGATGAGACCAAGCCTGGGAAGGCAGGGATCTTAGAATATTCTCCCAGCATCCTTCCCAGAGTGGAACCTAGGAGTCACTCCCGCAGCGGGACGTGTAGGAGGCCCACAGACCCTGAATCAAATGGTAACACCCATGTTCTCACACATCCTAGTAACGTGTGAAGGGTCTTGCCTTTTCCTCATTGGCTAGAGATCAATGAAATTGTCAGGGGAACTGCAGTCTGCTTATCTGTTCTCCCTGCTTCTACCTTTGCCCTTTATCCCATATGCTTGGTTCTTGACTCAGTATCCAGAGTGACTCATAAAACAAAGTCACATCATGTCAATCCCCTGCTGAAAACCTTCCAGAGCCTCTGTGTCTCCCTCAAAAGCCACATGAAGCACTGCCTTTCTAGTCCCATCACCTCTTCAATCACACCTCCTACCGCTGACTCTGTTAGCACTTTGCTTTAGCCACAGCTTCATGCCCCCGTGGCCTTTGCAGTCTTTGCTCCCTCTCCCTGAACCATCTTCCCCCAATACATCCACGGTTCACTTTTTCACCACCTCCAAGTCTTTACTCTTTCTCCTTCTGTCTAAGACAGCACTTCCTCCTTCCTGTTGGCACTCTCTATCTCCCTCCCCTGCTCTGTTTTTTCATACAGTACTTTTTTCCACGCTATGTGATTTTATGGCTCATTGTCTGTCTCTTCCCCACTAGAACGTCTGCTTTATTTATTGATGTATCCCAGGCACCTTAGAGCAGAGTCTGCCACAGAGTAGGTACTCCATAAATACTTGTCAAATAAATGAATAAAACACAGGCTTTTACACAGCACGGGTATGACTGAAAGCGTAGTACTACTTGTGTGTTCTACTCAAAATATAACCACAAACACATCTTTCTGAGTAAGCATGGTTTTTTTCCCCCAGACCTCTCCTGTTAAGCTGCCATATTTTCTCTGGTTTCTCTGGTTTCATTATTTTCTGTGCCACCACGAGCCCTTGATGGAGGCCATGACTAAGTAACGAGCATAGCTAAGTGTGGCCATGACTAAGTAACGAGCATAGCTAAGTGTGGGGATGGTGCAATCATTTCAGCACTTCTCTGTTTCCAAATCAAAGCCTCGTCTTTGGCAATCTTTCTGCGATTTCCATCTAAAACTTACAGCTCAGTTTTGAACAGTCTTGTGAATTGCATGCCCTACAGATAATTACCCTTGACTCACTCATGTTCCTATATTGTTTATCACTTTTTCTATTGTCATTTAATTGTAATTAACGATTGTTCTGAAAGTAACTGTCAAGACAACTTGTGTGTGCGATTTTTTTTTTAAAACTGTCTCTTTTGACCTTTGATATTTTGCCAAGTGCCAACTGCTGCTACAGGAGTCCATCTAGATTTTTTCTCAATTGCAGGGCTCAGTTAAGTATTTTCCCTTGACCTGGCCTGAAATGAGCGCTAATGCCTTTGTCTGAGTTGTTAATGTTTCCCCAGAACCTTTTACAAAACTTCAGTCCTGCCTTTACCAACTGGCACAACTGCTCTCTGATCTGTCGTACTGGTTTGCTAGCCCCTGCCTCACTTTCTCCCTCTGCACAATTTTCCTTGGTTTGGCAAAATTGCATTTCTTGGGTCTTGGAGGTACAGCTCCCTCTGTGCGTCTACCTGCCATTTTTAGATCTATAGCTCTGTAAGGTACTTCCTCAATGGCTGGTGGAATCCTGTGACTACTAGGCTTGGGGACCCTAGAATCGGTCTTGAAGGTGAGTGTACATTCCAGGAAGGTTCTTTGTAGTAAACAAACAAAACAAACAAAATATTATGTAAATTCTGCTGAAGGTACACCATGAAGATCCTGGCTTTATTTATTAATAAATTTATTTATTTTTTATTATTATTATTTTTGGGCTGCATTGGGTCTTCGTTGCTGTGCTCGGGTTTTCTCTAGTTGCGGCGAGTGGGGGCTACTCTTCATTGTGCGCAGGCTTCTCATTGTGGTGGCTTCTCGTTGCAGAGCGTGGGCTCTAGGCACGCGGGCTTCGGTAGTTGCGGCACGTGGGCTTCGGTAGTTGCGGCACGTGGGCTTCGGTAGTTGCGGCATGTGGGCTTTGGTAGTTGCGGCATGTGGGCTCAGTAGTTGTGGCTCACAGGCTCTAGAGCTCAGGATCAGTAGTTGTGGCGCACAGGCTTAGTTACTGCAGCAACGTGTGGGATCTTCCCAGACCAGGGCTCGAACCCATGTCCCCTTCGTTGGCAGGCGGACTCCCAACCACTGCGCCACCAGGGAAGTCCAATTCAAGAAATTTCTTAAAGTCCTCAGTATACCTAATAATCAGCTAATATTTCTAGTACTTTCTGCAAATCATTTTATTCCTTATCATATGTACTGAATAGGACATTAAAAATGGGTAGCATATAAATGTTAAATTAGACGTGTTTTTAACAGTATACTATGTAGATGGAGCTAGTGGTAATTATTTATGAGTTAGAAAAACTTATCAAAATATAGACCTAGTAAATAGGTATACTTGAAAAAAAAAGATGAATATGAATTAAATTGGTTTAAACCAGACATTGAAATGACCTATTTTTTTTGTATAGACACAGACTCAACTGTTATTTATTGAGTAGCTGTTATGTGCCAGATACTGGTACTAGGTATGCAGTGGAGAACAAAAGTTCTCTGCCCTCATGGGACTTTCTTTGGGGATGGAGATGGGATTCAGTACTCTGAAGGAACTGAGCGGTACTAGACAATAGAAGGTGGGACTCTGAGCTGGAGTGTTCTGAGACGGCTCCTCTAGGGATGTGATGCCGAAGGTGTCTGATGGAAGAAAAGGTCTAGAAGTTGTAGCATTTATGACGGTCCTAAGGCTGGAAAAAGCTGGGCATGTTGAAGGACGTAAAGGAGGCCGATGTTGCTGCATTGCTGGGAGCAAGGAGCAGAGAGGCACGAGGTAAGGTCATGGAGGTAACTGAGTCCTATAGTATGTAGGCCCTTCATGACCACGGAAAAGAGTTTTGTTCCTCCTGAGCCCAATGAAAAGCCAAGAAAAACAATTTACTTGTTAAACAATAACTGACTATTGGGTGAAGACTGAACTGAAGGGAGGATGTTGTGGCAGACAAAGCGAGATTAGAGTCCGTTTTTGAAGTTGGCAGTGATGGTGGGGTCATGCTGGTCAACTGGGTTGACCATTTCTTCTGTGCACCCTCTTGCCTTTTTTACAGTCTCGGTTCAGCTGTGGTATGGGTTTCACCAATGGCTGGCAGAAATAGCAAGACTTGGTGATGGCCTGGATGTAGGGTGGAGGGAAGGAATGAGGATTCTGGCTGGAGTTACTGGGTTTAGTGGGGGAGACCAAAGGAGAACAGGCTGGAGGGGGGCAGAGGGAATCAGGAGCTCAGTTTGGGGCGTGTTTACTGAGATGCCTGTTAAACATCCTAAAGAGATGTTGAAAGTTTCCCTTTTGTATCCAGCACTTCTAGCAAGAATGAGAGGCACCTATTATAGGCAACTATTTTGGATTTCATTATTTTTTTTCACTGTGTCTAAATTTGCACATATAGGTAAGGTGTGTGACCTTTATTTATATATAACACATGACTAAACAGTATTCGAACAAGAAATGAGCATCTGTGGTATATCGGAAACTGTGATGGGGGGATGGGTTAACATTGAAAAATTTTAAATATAGTTTTAGCCATTAAGAATCTTCTAATTCAGGGCTTCCCTGGTGGCGCAGCGGTTAGGAGTCCACCTGCCAATGCAGGGGACATGGGTTCGAGCCCTGGTCTGGGAAGATCCCACATGCCGCGGAGCAACTAAGCCCCTGCGCCACAACTACTGAGCCTGCGCTCTAGAGCCCGTGAGCCACAAGTACTGAACCTGAGTACCACGGCTACTGAAGCCTGCATGCCTAGAGCCCATGCTGCACAACAAAGAGAAGCCACTGCAATCAGGAGCCTGTGCACCACAACTAAGAGTAGCTCTCGCTCACCACAACTGGAGAATGCCTGCATGCAGCAACAAAGACCCAACACAGCCAAAAAAAAAAAGAACCTTCTGGACTTCCCTGGTGGTGCAGTGGTTAAGAATCCGCCTGCCAATGCAGGGGACACGGGTTCGAGCCCTGGTCCGGGAAGATCCCACATGCCGCGGAGGAACTAAGCCTGTGCGCCACAACTACTGAGCCTGCGCTCTAGAGCTCACGAGCCGCAACTACTGAAGCCTGCACGCCTAGAGCCCGAGCTCCACAACAAGAGAAGCCACCACAATGAGAAGCCCGCGCACCGCAACAAAGAGTAGCCCCCGCTCACTGCAACTAGAGAAAGCCCGTGCACAGCAATGAAGACCCAGCGCAGCCAAAAATAAATAAATTAAAAAAAACTTCTAATTCAGATTAATCCTATATATATTTAATATTTCAGTAGTAACTATATGTTTGATATTTGCATTATATATTTAACATATTGATATGCTACTATATTATAAATATGTATGTGCTAAGATGATTAAATATTATATTTAATATATTTAGTATAGAATACATATTTAATATGTGTTGAATTTACATTAAATGACATGTTTAATATTGAAAACTAAGTGTAAATCATGCATGAACAAAGACTCCGTATTACGGATGATAAAAAGGAAATATTACAACCTGAAGTACAGTGGATCTCCTTGTGAGTTACAACCACTTAGAGGCATGCAAATTCATGCTGTAAATATTGGCATATACAAATGGATCCATTTAGGGCGTGCAAATATATTTCTTGTCTCTTCCTTACCTAACTTTACGAAGGGTCTGCTGCACTTCTTCACAGTATGTGAGTGGAAACTGGAAGCCAACACGGACACACTTTAAACTACACTGTGAAAAGCTGATTTGTATCTCTAGCAAACCCGTTTTTTTTTTTTTAATTTAAAAAAAAAATAAATTTATTTATTTATTTTTGGCTGCATTGGGTCTTCGTTGCTGTGTGTGGGCTTTCTCTAGCTGCGGCAAGCGGGGGCTACTCTTTCTTTAGCGGGCTTCTCATGTGGTGGCTTCTCTTGTTGCGGAGCACGGGCTCTAGGCATGCAGGCTTCAGTAGTTGTGGCACATGGGCTCAGTAGTTGTGGCTCGCAGGCTCTAGAGCACAGGCTCAGTAGTTGTGGTACATGGTCTTAGTTGCTCCACAGCATGTGGGATCTTCCCAGGCCAGGGCTCGAACCTGTGTCCCCTGCATTGGCAGGCGGATCCTTAACGACTGTGCCGCCAAGGAAGCCCGCAAACCCGTTTTTTGAGCTTCTAGAGCAAGCAGTTGGGGATATGATAACGAATAAGGCATGAGGCTTTTGGAGCTTGGAGGGATGGAAGCTATATCTGTACCACCACTGCAAGCACTCCTCCCCCACCAGTGGTTATTCTAAAAATAAAAAATAAAAAGATTGAGCTTATATTTCCAAATTTGTAGGAATAAAATGCTATATTGTGGTTTGAAGCAATGGAAAACTCTAGTCCAAAGAAGTAATGTTTTAGACAGCCGTAAACCATTAATAGTAGGTGGACGTAGGAGAGGAGGTTGATAATGTTTTGCAATCACAGCTATAGAAACTGTCAACGACTGCATCTTTTCATTCTGGTATGTCAACACCAGTGGAGCCCATGAGGCATAAGCAAATTTATTGTTGCTTAATTGGGCCAAATGGTGTGGTTTTTGGTTTTGCATAAGATGGGTCACTTTTCAAAAGGATATGTAGTATTTGAAGGTTTCGCATTTATTTCAGTGCTGTTTTCAATAAGGAAAATACTTTGGTGAGGGGCTACTACATGTATGTGCCTACAGCAATGAATCATAGAGAAAAGGGGAGTCTTGTGTTTGAGGAATTGCTTAACAGCCATCTGTAGCTGAATATGTGAAGTTGAAAGTTGAAAACAGAAAATAATAATGGCTCCCAGTAATCGTTGACGTTGAAGGAGAACCTACTATAACACCAGGCATGACTTTAATCAGAACCAACTGTAAGAATTAGGTCTTCAAGCAGCTTGCCCAGGGTAAATAGTGGTCAGGATTCAGATTCTTGTAAGGCTTCCCAAATGAGGTGGGGTTTGGGAAAATCCCTGGACCAGGACCAGTCTTCTTACTAAGATCTTCCCTCGCCTTAGCAAACAAGTGACTTTGGACATGGCAATTTACCTCATTGGCTTTCAACTTCTTTGCCTTTAAAATTGGATAGAAAGGAGGGGAGATTTTGGACTAGACATGTTTTGCACAGCCCCAAATTTCTCTAAGTCTTTTAAAAAATTTTTTATTTATTTATTTGGCTGTGTTGGGTCTTTGTTGCTGCGCGCTGGCTTTTCTCTAGTTGGGGCGAGTGGGGGCTACTCTTCGTTGCGGTGCGTCGGCTTCTCATTGCGGTGGCTTCTCTTGTTGCAGAGCACGGGCTCTAGGTGCACGGGCTTCAGTAATTATGGCACGTGGACTCAGCAGTTGTGGCTCGTGGGCTCTAGTGTGCAGGCTCAGTAGTTGTGGTGCACAGGCTTAGTTGCTCCAGGGCATGTGAGATCTTCCCGGACCAGGGCTCGAACCCGTGTCCCCCTGCATTGGCAGGCGGATTCTTAACCACTGTGCCACCAGGGAAGTCCCTCTAAGTCTTTTTTTTTTTTTTTCCCAAAGAAGACGTTGGGGATAGGAGTTTATTAATTTATTTATTTTTGTTGTGTTGGGTCTTCGTTTCTGTGCGAGGGCTTTCTCTAGTTGTGGCAAGCGGGGGCCACTCTTCATCGCAGTGCGTGGGCCTCTCACCATTGCGGCCTCTCTTGTTGCGGAGCACAGGCTCCAGACGCGCAGGCTCAGTACTTGTGGCTCACGGGCCTAGTTGCTCCGCGGCATGTGGGATCCTCCCAGACCAGGGCTTGAACCCGTGTCCCCTGCATTGGCAGGCAGACTCTCAACCACTGCGCCACCAGGGAAGCCCCCTCTAAGTCTTTTTACTTTCATTGTTCAAATCTGTAAAAGGTTGCTATTCATAGGATTTCTAAAGGGAAGATCAAGATGGTGGGAGTAAATGAGGACGGGGGGTAGGGATGGATTAGAAAGGCAGTCACCCTGGCATTAAGTCACAGGAAGAAAATGGCTAGGTTAGATGGACTGTACAAATCTTACAGAATTCTTACAGGCTTGATTCTTGATTCTTGAATCCCATTTGAGGTAGTGAATATTGCTGACATATAAGGTGGTTCTAGACCAGTGGTTCTTCACTGGGGGAGATTGTCCTCCAGGGGACATTTGGCAATGTCTGGAGACATTACTGGTTGTCACAGTCTGGGAGGGGCGGAACGCTACTGGCATCTCTGGGCAGAGGCCAATGATGCTTCTAAACATCCTGAAGTGCACAGGACAACCCCTTACAATAAAGAATTATCTGGGGCTTCCCTGGTGGCACAGTGGTTGGGAGTCCACCTGCCGATGCAGGGGACGTGGGTTCGTGCCCCGGTCCAGGAGGATCCCGCATGCCACGGAGCGGCTGGGCCCGTGGGCCATGGCCACTGAGCCTGCGTGTCCGGAGCCTGTGCCGCAGCGGGAGAGGCCACAGCAGTGAGAGACTCACGTACCGCCAAAAAAAAAGAATTATCTGACCCAAAAATCAGTAGTGCCAAGGTTTGGAAACCCCGTCCTAGGTGAGTCTTTGCTCTCCACAACCACTACAGTCTATACAACAAATAGTGTTCCTGCCTTTAGTTTTTAATAGCATCCATCTCTTTTCTGAAGATTCAGGGTCAGAGAAGGAATTTGGGGGAGAAGGTCAGTGGCAAAGCTGAATCGAACTCTTTTCTTACGATGCAGGTGTTCACCAGCAGCCTGCTAGAAAAGTTCTCAATAGTTTATTTCTCCCTGGGACTTCCCTGGTGGCGCAGTGGTTAAGAATCCTCCTGCCAATGCAAGGGACACGGGTTCGACCCCTGGTCCGGGAAGATCCCACATGCCGTAGAGCAACTAAGCCTGTGCGCCGCAACTACTGAACCTGCGCTCTAGAGCCCGCAAGCCACAACTGCTGAAGCCCACGTGCCACAACTGCTGAAGCCCACGTGCCACAACTACTGAAGCCCGCACACCTAGAGCCCGCGTTCCACAACAAGAGAAGCCACCGCAATGAGAAGCCCACTCGCCGCAACTAGAGAAAGCCTGCACGCAGCAATGAAGACCCAACGCAGCCAAAAATATAAATAAATAAATATATTTTCTAAAAAAAGTTTATTTCTCCCTTTGCCATGGATTCAGTGCTTAATGTCAGTCACTTCACTCTTGCCTTCTCAGGTTCTGAGAATTTTTCCTTAGGTACAACTGGATGTCACTAAGATACTTCCAGAATTTTGGTAAACTTTTTTTTCTTTTTGAGAGGCGTCTTGGTCTTTATACTTCCAGAATTTTGCTAGACTTTTTTTTCTTTTTGAGAGGTGTCTTGGTCTTTATAAATTCTAAGAGCTGGGCTTAGAGAAGGTTTGTTAGGAGGATCTTTTCAGATCTAAAGATGCCTTCAGTTTAAATCTTTAGGTTAAGAAAGAATGAAGTTGTTCTGTGCTTTATCAAGTCTGTATCTTGGATTCATCTAAAAAGAAAAAATCTTGTCCAATGCTTTAAATTCCATGGAGAAGATCTATATTATATAAATACATGCTGGTGATTGATATATAGACACATTGTCAGCAACTTTGGAGAAACAACAAACATTCGAGGATGTCTAGAAATGAACTCCACATATTATGCTGACATTTTCCTCTGAAGAAACATTCTGGTCAATATGTGATGTCCTACAGATTTGGAGAAGAAAGATAAATGGATTTAGATTTGCAGTTGTTCCTGGCTGAGGGAAGCTTAGTTTACCTAGTTTCCATACGAAATTAATTACAAAGAACACTTTTTGTGTTATGTTGGGTCAGGTCATTTAAGGTCACAAAAGCTCTACAAATACCCTGTTAGATCAGGGCATTTGCAGGCTTCATGGGATATATTTTGGACAGTGTAATTCATGAATTTCTAGTTACACTCTTTGAATGTCAGTTAGATACAAACCCTAGATGCCATTATGTCTACACACCCACACATTGTGGATTCATGATCAGTGAATTCATTCAAATTCCGGGGAACTTACCTACATTTCCCTCCCTTTTACCTTTAAGATCAACTGGTTCTACAATTTACTATGTCTCATTAAAGAAGTGCTTATTTTTCTTCACTCTAAAGCTAACTTTCAGGCTTTTTAGAGGTAGCTAATTTAACTGCACCCTGGCTCTCTTGACCCTTCATGCTTTTGACATTTGAGTCCTATTCCTTTTTTTTTTTTTAAATAAATTTACTTATTTTTGGCTGCGTTGGGTCTTCGTTGCTGCATGCGGTCTTTCTTTAGTTGCGTTGAGCGGCGGCTACTCTTCTTTGTGGTGCGAGCTTCTCATTGCGGCGGCTTCTCTTGTTGCAGAGCACCGGCTCTAGGTGCGTGGCTTCAGTAGTTTTGGCATGCAGGCTCAGTAGTTGTGGCTCATGGGCTCTAGAGCGCAGGCTCAGTAGTTGTGGTACACAGGCTTAGTTACTCTGCGGCATGTGGGATCTTCCCGGACCAGGGCTCGAACCCGTGTCCCCTGTATTGGCAGGCAGATTCTTAACCACTGTGCCACGAGGGAAGCCCCCCGTCCTATTCCTTTTCAGTCTTCATCTTTCTGTTCTCAAGAGGCTTGTGTCTTGTATGGAAGGCCAATACCCAATGCTTGATTATTTTAGTTGCTCCTCTCATGATATTGGAGATACAGAGATACACATCTCATCTGTGATATTTTTGATGTGATGGAAAAATTTCCCAATTAACCTAAGATGATCTGTGGTTTTGCCCAACTATCAAATAACGCTTTCAATTTTGCTTCCAAAACTCTTCTTGAAAATTCTATGTGTTTTGTTGGCCTTTTCGGTAGTAATAACTCCAGCCATTTATTCATTGAGTAAATACACGTTCTATATCAGGCATTGGAGATACAAAATAGATAAGAAATACTCTGGGTTCTTAAGGAGCTCACAGATGAGGCAAGTCATGTAAGGAAAAAAACACGTTTTTGTATTTTCTATGGTAGAGGTCTTTGTTGACTCATCCAATCGATTCACTAAAAACCATTTATTTTGTGTCTACATGTATTTTCTAGAAATAAGAAAAGCTCTATTTTAAAGGAGCGTATAGGCTAGTACAGACAGACTGACAACGTTAAAAATGAGCGCCATGAAATATTCTAGATGCTGTTAGGGATCAGTAGCATCAGTTTAACCTGAGGAGGCATATGCGGGGGGAGGGGTGGGGGAAGCGTGAACTTTAGGGAACTCCTCATAAAGACAAGACCTTTAATATACTTAACATTCACATAGTAAGTGTTAAGTGCCTGGTCCTACTCTAAGCACTTTACAAAGATGAACTCATTTAATTCACATAAAAACACTATGAAAAGCGGTGCTGATGAACCTAGTGGCAGGGCAGGGATAAAGACGCAGATATAGAGAACAGACTTGAGGGCACGGGGAGGGGGAAGGGGAAGCTGGGACGAAGTGAGAGAGTGGCATGGACATATATACACTACCAAACGTAAAATAGATAGCTAGTGGGAAGCAGCCGCATAGCACAGGGAGATCAGCTCGGTGCTTTGTGACCACCTAGAGGGGTGGGATAGGGAGGGTGGGAGGGAGACACAAGAGGGAGGAGATATGGGGATATATGTATACATATGGCTGATTCACTTTGTTATACAGCAGAAACTAACACACCATTGTAAAGCAATTATACTCCATTAAAGATGTGAAAAGAAAGAAAACACTATGAGGTACATACAATTATTATCCCCATTTTATAGACTTAGAAGACTGAGCTGCAGAGAGGTTCAGGAACTTGGCTAGGGTTACATAGCTTGGTAAGGGCAGAGCCAGATTTCAATGCCAGGCAACTTGGCTCTGGAATTAGATGTGATTCTTGAATGAGTCTTGAAAGAGACTCAGAGATATGAAAAACAGGTAGTTGCCAATTAGGGGGGAATCCCTAACCCCAGAGAGAGATGAGGCAAAGAGGCAGGAAGAAACTTTAGAGATAAGAATTTTATCTCATGGCCAAAGCATGTAATTTATAGACAGTAAATAAAAATGCAAACTGAAAAAGAAGGAAAAATCACCTGGGTTAAATTTGTTAAATTTTTTGTACCTTTCCTTTAAGCTCTTTGGGTAATGTATTTGCATTTTTGCACATAGTCCTCGAACCACACCACAAGTCTGTATTACTGTCCTTCATGTTAGCTCACTTAATCCTTGCACCGTCCCTGGGATATTCGTAGTCCCCATTTTACAGAGGAGGACACTGAGGCTCCATGAGGAAACAGCTTAGATCACATGGAACCCACAACCTAACCCAGGCGTTCTAAACTGATGTTCTGGTTTTTTTCTATTTCACACCTGCCTCCCAAAACAAAGGTGGATATAAAAAGAGGTATGGAAATGTATCCAGACACTGCAGATAGCTCACATGTTTCATGTCATCTTGTTTTCCCAAATCAGCGATGACAGCAGGATTAGCAGACTGACTCTAAGGAATGTTCATGTAAGACACTCTACTTCGTTGAACGGTGCCATGCTTGCAGGATTTCTGCTACTTGTGTTTACTTCATAACATGTGCTCACCCCGAGTGTGGCTTCTTTGCCAGGATCTTACTAAGAATTGTACCTGCTTTACTGACAGCGGCTTTGGCAGGTCAGTGATTATCAGAGCAGAGATTGTCATTGCTCCAACAATCTCTAAATTCAGGATTGCCATGTTTGCCGGGCACAAACAAGCCTAGTTGACAGGAGAGAAAAAGAAATCCAAGTCTAAGCTTGTTTCATTCTCGATGACAAAAGAAAGGACTTTTTATGCTGTTTTGTACATGGTCTTAATACTCAACAGGGGTTGCGGCCTCGTGTAGGCGCATGGGATCTTTGGCTACTAGGTTGGTACGTTAGAGCCTGTACGCTTGAGGACCTAATAACTCTCCGAGCCTGCTCTTCCCTCAAATGGTAATGTTCTGCTTACTCTGTCGACCTGACCGGCATTTACTGGAGCAACTACTGGTACTGGTCATTCTGATAAATTCTGGGGAGTTGCAGATGAACCACCCACTCTCCCTGCCTTCAAGCTGCTCACATTTCAGTGGGGACAGCTGACCTCTCCCACCTTACTGTAATATAACACGGCACGGGATCTGGACCAAGAGCCCTGAGGAGGGGACAGTCAGGCAAGAGAGGGGTCTTTTAGCTGGATTTTGTTTGTTTTGTTTGTTTGTTTTTTTTGTGGTATGCGGGCCTCTCACTGTTGCGGCCTCTCCCGTTGTGGAGCACAGGCTCTGGACGTGCAGGCCCAGCGGCCATGGCTCACGGGCCCAGCCGCTCCGCGGCATGTGGGATCCTCCCGGACCGGGGCACGAACCCGTGTCCCCTGCATTGGCAGACGGACTCTCAACCACTGCGCCACCAGGGAAGCCCGTTGTTGTTTTTTGATACATAATTCATATATCATAAATGTCACCATTTTTAAAGTGAAAAATTCAGTGGTTTTTAGTAAATTTACAAAATTGCTCAGTCTAATCCGCCATCTAATTCCAGAACATTTTCATTACCCTAAAAGAAGCCCTGTGCCTGTTCAATAGTCATTCCCCATTTCCCTTTCCCCCACCCACTGGCAACTACTAATCTACTTTCTGTCTCTGTGGATTTGCCTATTCTGGACATTTCATATAAGCAGAATCTTATGTGGCCTTTGTGTCTGGCTTGTTTCACTTTGCCTGTATGTTTTCAAGTTTCATCTACGTTGTAGCATGTATCAGCGCTTTCTTTTTTTAAAATATTTATTTATTTATTTGGTTGCACTGGGTCTTAGTTGTGGCAGGCAGGCTCCTTGGTTGTGACACTTGGGCCCCTTAGTTGTGGCATGCAAACTTTTAGTCACATCATGCACATGGGATCTAGTTCCCTGACCAGGGATCAAACCTGGGCCCCCTGCATTGGGAGTATGATGTCTTAACTACTGCGCCACCAGGGAAGTCCCTTCATTCCTTTTTATGGCTGAAAATATTCCATTGTATGGATGTATCATATTTTGTTTATCCATTCATGAGTTGATGGACATTTTGTTTCAGCTGGATTTTGAATAAATGGACACGTTTTTGCAAGGCATAGAAAGGAGGGTGCATTTTATGGCAGATAAAACCCATCATTTAAATTAACACATATGTATGTGGCATAGTACCTGCGGAATGCCAGGCACATTTCAAGTCCTCATTACAACCCGGTGAGGTGGCAAATGAGGCAGAAAGACAATTTGCCTAGGTTACCAGCCAGTAAGTGGAGAGCTGGGGACCAAATGCAGGCAGTCTGGCTTCGGAGTTCATTGCTCAACCACCCAGTTGTGCTATGAAGCCAGGGTCGTGGGACAAGGCAAGCCTAGTCTGAGGAGCTGTCTAGGGCAAGAGGGATGCAAGAGAGCGTGACAGATGAGGCCAGACACTGGGTATCCTGCACTCAGCACTTGTCTTTGTAAAAGACACATCTGACTGCATCATTCTCCGATTTAAAAACTGCCCCTCGTTCTCCATCTTTTTATATTAGTTTCCCTATGCCAATTATTTCTTGCTATCTTTATACTTTTTCCCATACCTATATTTCACATATATCATTGTTTAATATGTTCTTTAAATCAACTCACTTTAGTTTTGTTTATGCACATTTATTTAAAGTGGAACTTTATCTCCCTTCCTTAACTAGAAAAGCAGTATTTTTCTAATGCACATTTAAATAAACCAAACCATTAAGATGAAATGCCTTCACTCATTGCCACCTAAAAGCAGCTTGCACACCAGAAGGGTGTGTCATACTTATGGAGAAACTGGGGCTTGCGGGATAAGGTTTGAACACTTTGGGCCCTTCAAAACCCTGCTTCAGTCTATGCTTAAGCCCCGTATCTGGCTAGTACATAAAAGTGCCCCATGTAGTTGTCACATCAAACATGCTTCCCTCCTTCATCATGCTTTTTCATGACAACATATTGTTCTTTTGACTGTCCTTCCTCTTCTCTCTCCATACTTCCTTATCACCAGCTCAAATAATTCCTCCTCTCTCAAGTCTTCTCAGATCCTCTGTGTTCCTCCAGAACTTGGCTCTCAGATGTCTTACATTGCTGTTACTTTCTTAGTGTGTCCCTATTAGATCTGAGGTGCCTCAAGGCTGGGAACATTATTTGTTGAATGAATAAATGATTGATGAGGGCCAAATAGGAAAGACCTTGAATGTGATGGTGTTATGAACAACAACATTCCCAAATCATAGAATGTTTTGAAACAAACAATGTGATCGGTCCTGTTTTTAACAAAACTTAAGTGGAGTTTGTTGTATGGAGATAGAAAGGAAGGGTGAGATCCTGGAAGCAGGGAGACAAATATAAAATAAGCACTGATTAAAATGCCAGGTGCCGGGCTTCCCTGGTGGCGCAGTGGTTGAGAGTCCGCCTGCCCATGCAGGGGACACGGGTTTGTGTCCCGGTCTGGGAGGATCCCACATGCCGCGGAGCGGCTGGGCCCGTGGGCCATGGCCGCTGGGCCTGCGCGTCTGGAGCCTGTGCTCCGCAACGGGAGAGGCCACAACAGTGAGAGGCCCGCGTACCGCAAAAAAAAAAAAATTAAAAAAAAAAAATGCCAGATGCTAAAAAGAGGACCCACTAAATCTGAAAATATACATAACTTATGAGCCAGCAATTCCACTCCCAGGTATGTTCCCAACAGAAATCTGTTATATATGTTCACCAAAAGAAAAGTTTAACAATGCCCTTAGCAGCATCATTAAAAATATCGCCAAACTGGAAGCAGCCCAGATATCTATCAATAGTAGAAATAGCTGATTTTAAAACTGTGGTATATTCATTCAATAGGATGCTATATACAGTGAGAACAAACAACTATTATTACATGTAAAAATATTTTCGCAGCTCACAAACATAATTTTTAGAGGAAGAAGCCAGGCCCAATAGAATATATATTGTAAGATTCCCATTTACTTGAAGTTCAAAAATAGACAAATCTGTGGAGTTAGAAGTCAGGGTAGCTGTCGACCTTGGCTGGGTGGTGACTAGAAGGGCACATAAGAGGGACCTCTGGGTTCTGGTGACACACATGTTCAGTTTGTGCAATTCATTGAGAAGTACTCTCTTAACCTGTGCATTTTCTGTATATATACGTATGTCATACATCAATGAAAAGTTTATATTTTAAAAAATGGGAAGAAAATAAAAGCAATTACCAAAAAATAATTTTTTAAAATTAAAAAGTCTTGTTCCAGAAAGAAATAAACAGCATACTAATGAAAAATAGCAGAGAAACTAATGATGAATGTAAGATCCTGAGCTGCTTTTCTCAGTTTTCTTTTGGCTTAGTTGTCTTGGGATTTATTATCGACCATGGTTTAGCTGCAAAAGTAATAACTACTAACAATGGCATTTTGTTTTACAACGTTTGAACCATATAGAGTCATTATTCTATTTCATCTTTAGAACATCTCTCTGAGGGTTCACTATCATCCCCATTATCCAGATGAGGAAGCTGAGGCCCAGAGAGATTCCTTAATTTGCCCCAAGTCACAGGACTAGTAAGTGACTGAACTGAAACCATGTCCTCTAAGTCCTGTCCACGACTCAGGGCCACATGGGATTGGCGGTTGTACTTGAACTTCGAGTCTCCAGGAGCAGAGAGGAGCAGAAGGAAGCTGGCACTAAGGGAGGGAAGAATGGTGAGCCATCTACATGGTTTAACCACAATGGAAGCTTTGTGACTCATTATGTCAAGCCAACAAACAAGTAAAGCAAAACTTTTTTGGCATGTGAGTTAAATCCATTGTTCTTTTCTGCTTAAATAATTAGGGGCTTAAGTACAAATGAAAGGACCTCAAGTTAATAGAAAGAGAATGCCATTGACTCGATTGAGTTGTAATTGAAAATGTTTTTGGCCGCTTCCAGTTAGCTTTCAGCAAACAAACTTTCCATGCATGGTCATGGAATCATCTAAGCATGTTTTCAGTTGGACAGGACCACAGGGGGTTTCTGGTTCGACATTCCATCCAATGTAGAAATGCTTCTGCAGCATTAGCGATAATCATGATCTGATAATATGTGCACTGAGAGTTTGCAATGGACCAGGGGCTCATTACAGCTGTCTGAGTTGCTGTTGTTAATATCCCTATTTTACAGATGAACAAATAGACTTCAAGAGGTTAAGCGATTTGCCCTAAAACACACAGGTAATTATAGCAAAACAGATTCAGACACAGGTCTTTCTGACTCCAAACTTGAAGGGTTTTGTTGTTGTGCTTACTTTACTGTTTCCGTCTTGGCCTTGAATTCCTATAGTGATGGGTGCATCTTCATGATACGTCATCCATGAGGCACTTCAGGCTAGGAATGGAAAACCCTACTAGGAAGCTCTTATATTTAGCTGGAATCTTCTTTCTTTATGCAGGAATGAAAAACTGAAAATGATGTAATAGGATAAGAGCACAAATTAGCCGATTTATAAAAACCCTTTGAGTTATAGCCTATTTATAAAAACTTTCATCTATGGGGCCTAGTTTTGCTCTCAAGGTAATAATACCACTTAAGATTCCTTCTTTTGGGTGACAGTCACCACTACAGAATTTTTTTTTTTGGCTGCGCAGCACGGTTTGTGGGATCTTAGTTCTCTGACCAGGGATCAAACCTGAGCCCTCGGCAGTGAAAGTGTGGAGTCCTAACTCCTGGACCGCCAGGGGATTCCCTCTCCAGAAGTTTTAAGTGAGGGGTTACATTAGTCTGTAGTTACCAGAATGATGCAAGGGCTCCAATTATCTCTTGGTGTACAGTAAACTACCCCATTTCTTAGTAGGTCAAGCAACCACCAATGAATACCTGTCATCTCTCATGATTCGGGCAGGGCTAAGCGGGGAGATTCTTCATGTAAATACATGCATCAACAAGGACCTGTTGGTGATAATCAACTGGTGGCTAGTCTGGTCCAAGGATCCAAGATGGCTTCACTCACATGCCTGGCACTCAAGCCTCAAGCCTCTATTTCATAAGGTCTCTCCTACAGGGTAGTTGAACTTCTTCCATGTCAGCCAAGCACTCCAAGGGTGAGTGTACCCAGAGAGGACATCAAAGCTGCCAGTCTCCTCAGGCCTGGGGCTGGAAGCTGGCACAGTGTCACTTTCAGGTCAAAGTAGGCACAGTGCCCACCTAAGTTCAAGTGGAGGGAAATAAACCCCACCTTTCAATGGGAGGAGTGTGTCAAACACTTTGCAGCAATTTTTTAAAAAATTAATTAATTTTTGGCTGTGTTGGGTCTTTGTTGCTGCGCATGGGCTTTCTCTAGTTGTGGGGAGCAGGGGCTACTCTTCTTTGAGGTGTGTGGGCTTCTCCTTGCGGTGGCTTCTCTTGTTGTGGGGCACAGGCTCTAGGCACGCGGGCTCAGTAGTTGTGGCGCACGGGCTTAGTTGCTCCACGGCATGTGGGATCTTCCTGGACCGGGGCTCGAACCCGTATCCCCTGCATTGGCAGGCGGATTCTTAACCACTGCGCCACCAGGGAAGCCCAACTTTGCAGCAGTTTTTAATCTGCCATACTAAGGGTCAGCGTAACTTAATCCCCATTTTTCTGGATTGGAGGTGGTACTACCTATTTGGGTTTGAAAGTCCTGCTCAATTTATTATTTTCTCTATTTTGGGGTATTTGAACTTTAGGAACTTCTTTTCCTAATAATTATTTAATAGAATACAGTCTTTATCAGTTCTAATTATTTGCTGAAGTTAAAGATGATAAGCTCATTGGTATTATAGTCCTCTAAGGACAGATTCTACATCTGACTGACAGACAAAAGACTTGCTGAGATATATATATATATATATATATATATATATATATATATATGATACATTTACAGTTTAAACACATATGAGTAGAGAACAGAAGGATGCTGGAGATTGGGTAGAAAAAGAATATAAAAAACCCTACATCAAAGAGTTTTTATAAATAGCTTTATTTATACTCATACTATTACATCATTTTCAGTTTTTCATTCCTGCAGAGCATTTGTGGTGTTTGTGATGTTTTGATTCTTTAAAACAGCATTTTAAAGTTCTGTAATTTTGGTCAATGATATTTCTTTTTGATTTTGTTTTCCACTAGAAATTGAGGCAAAATTCAATAGTTATTTCGCTACTTATATTAGTAGAAAGAATTAATTAAAATTATTTCTAATCTTTTGATCCCTGTCACACTACTCTGCTATGCAATAATACACTAAAGAATTTTCAGAAAGCAACTGTTGGGGACCTAGCCTAGCTACCTGCCTTAAAAATGTGCCATTTTGTGGAGTTATGCTAGCAGCTGGTGTACTAAATTGACCAAAAGGTGCTGTTTTCGAAAACATAAAATGCTTTAGGCAGAAATAAAATCAAGATGCTTTGGTTGAGATGTGAATTCATTGTTGCCAGCTGCCTAGTTCTTTGTGCTTGAGATCCTGAGGAAAATCTTATAGTGATTCAAAAGCTGAAATAGGTTTTTATGGGCAAATATTTGTTTGTTTAATTTATTTTTTACCCATATAGTCATTACTGCAAAAATAGAAATGAACTTGAGCACACTCATTTTATGTGCCTTTGCTTTCACTTCTATTGAAATATTTCAGACCTCCTGAAAAGTACAAGGAATGGTATTTTTCCAAAGACCCCTGTGTCCCTGAGCCAACATAGGGAATAAAACATTAGAAAATTGAAGCCCCTTGCAAACTGCATCCCACCCCCAACCCCCTTCCTCCCTTCACAGGAGGGGTCTCTACCCAAAATGCAGGTTTTATCATTCCCTGGCATGTCTTCTTGCCTTTACTACCTATGGTATGAACCCATAATTAACATGTAGGCTTACTTAAGGGTTGGGAAAAAAATCAAAAGAAGATCTGTTGTTTTTGAAAATCGTATGAAGTTCAAATTTCGGTGTCCATAAATAAAGTTGTATTGGCATACAGTATAAAAACATATTGTCTCTGGTTGCTTTTGTGCAATGTGGCAGACTTGAGTAGCTAGAACTGAAACAGTGTGGCCTGCAATGCCTGAAATATTTACTATTTGATCCTTGCAAAAAATGTTTGCCGAACCCTTGTCCAGCATTCACACACACATGAACACACAGTAAGTAATCTGGCTAGAGAAAGGTTGGTGTATAGGTCTATGTGCCTTGGCTGGGAGCAGGCTGAAGTGGACAAAAGGCTTTTTTTGTTTAAATAACCCAGAAATTCTCCTTTTCTTTTGTCTCTTGACGAGAGCAATGATTGACTTTTCCCCTCCCAACCCCCATCCCCTGAATGATTATATTTTGTTCCTCTGCTCTAAGCTTCTTTTCCACTTGCACTTGCTTTTCCCACCCCCATGCCTACAAAACCAGCAAATTCCATTTGTCCTGTGACAGAAAGAACAGCTCCAAGGATAGTCACCTCCCCCCACCTGAAGGTTCTCAGCCTAGCAAAGCGCTTTGCCGGCGTCTCTGATTTGGCACATTGAGTTCCCTTGGACTTCCCTTGTCTTCTTTCTCTTAGAATTCCGGCTTATTGTACACCACGAGATTACGTCCACACCAGCTACAGAGACAGGCGAAGGTCAGCAAAGAGTAATTGAGCATATGACCTTTTAAACATAAACTATACAAAGAGTTGATGAGGAAATTTCAATTTCTTTCGCATAAAAAAAGATACCTCTCCCTTGTTTCTTTAATGATGGATCTTCTCCCTTCCCAAGCCAGAATTATGCAGATATTTGTTTCAACTGATGGTTTCCTCTTCCAGTAATAGCTGAATAATGGATGGTGCTGTGCACTCAAGGGGAGCCTGATGGTGAGCTTCATGGACTTTGAAGTCAGGCAGCCTGCCTGTTATTGGGGATACCTTGGAGTTCTCTTAGGATAGAAGAGGGGAGGGAATATGGTGTCTTTCACAAAAGACAGAATACAAAGAGTAATGATACCCAGGCTTCAATCTGAAGGAGCTTTTAAGTAAGTGAAATAAAAAGTGAACAATAGAAAATGATAAATACTACAGGGTAAACAAGCAAAGCGAGTGTGATAAAGGCTGTAAGAGAGGAACATACAGAGAAGTTATTGGATTGGAAAGGAAAGAGATGATTTCCTTCTGGGGACAATCTGAAGGGCTTCTTGAAGGACATGGCAGGGAAAAACAACAAAGATTTGGATCAGTGGAATTTAGAGCAAGAATTTTCTAGGCCATGGGATGCATGAGCAAAGGCACTGAGGCCTAGAGAGAGTAGGTTACAAACAGATAGCAGGTCAATCTGACCTTGTATGAAGGGAACTAGGGAGATGAGAAGGGAAATGAGGAGTAACGTCTTCTGGTGAGGCAAGAACTTGAATGCCAGGCAGAGGAATTTTGTAGCTATGACAGTTTATATACTCCAACCAGTAATAGGTGTACCCATGTGATGATTGCTTTTGAGGCAGAGCTCTGGCCTCAGTTCTAGAAGACTGCTGTACCACAAGGCCTTGACTTTTCCTATCTCGGTCCAGTGTCACTCCATGCAGATTTGCTATCTTAGTACAGAAGATGTGAAAGACACTGGAACATGCTGTTTCACAAAATATCTCCAAAAGAGCCAATCTGAGCAGCATTGCACAATGGCCCCCATCCCTTCGTTATCACTTTCAAATCAGGAGAAAATCCCTGACTGTAGCGGAATTTGCTGTCCCTTGCCTTCCTCACTTTTCTACAGTTCTGGTCAGAAAAAGAGGCCAGAGTGGAAATTTTCATATTTGAAGTGGGTGGAGGAGGGGAGGAGAGAAAAAAACATTTTCTAAACTATTCCCTTGGATTGGTAGGGATATATATTTATCAGGGTTTCAAGTGCATCTAAAGTGGTCTTCCATGGGTCTCTTTCATTTAGTAGTCAGGTATTATTCAAGGTTTCCATCTATGAAGGTGGTTTATTGAATGCAAAAATTATTTAATGTTTTTATAATAATCTGTGTCCTAAATAGTTTTCATTGATATTAAATTGGATGGGGAGGTTAGTAAACTGAACTAAGGTTCAAAGTGTCATTTCAGTGAGGACATGAAGGGGCAGAGATTCTCAAATGTGTGCAGCCTGAGTCCTGGGTCAGCATCACTCTGGGTCCAAAGCCTTGGGATCTGCATTTTGACACATACTTGAAATACAAGTTTTTTTGTTTTTTTATACAGCAGGTTCTTATTTGTCATCAATTTTATACACATCAGTGTATACATGTCAATCCCAATCGCCCAATTCATCACACCAGCACCCCCACACCCCCGCGGCTTTCCCCCCCTTGGTGTCCATACGTTTGTTCTCTACATCTGTGTCTCAACTTCTGCCCTGCAAACCGGTTCACCTGTATCATTTTTCTAGGTTCCACATACCTGCGTTAATATACAATATTTGTTTTTCTCTTTCTGACTTCACTCTGTATGACAGTCTCTAGATCCATCCACATCTCAACAAATGACCCAATTTCGTTCCTTTTTATGGCTGAGTAGTATTCCATTGTATATATGTACCACATCTTCTTTATCCATTTGTCTGTATATGGGCATTTAGGTTGCTTCCATGACCTGGCTATTGTAAATAGTGCTGCAGTGAACATTGGGGTGCATGTGTCTTTTTTTTTTTTTGCGGTACGCGGGCCTCTCACTGTTGTGGCCTCTCCTGTTGCGGAGCACAGGCTCCAGACGCGCAGGCTCAGCGGCCATGGCTCATGGGCCCAGCCGCTCCGCGGCATGTGGGATCCTCCCAGACCGGGGCACGAACCCGTGTCACCTGCATCGGCAGGCGCACTTTCAACCACTGCGCCAACAGGGAAGCCCTTTTTTTTTTTTTTTTTTGCATGTGTCATTTTGAGTTATGGTTTTCTCTGGGTATATGCCCAGTAGTGTGATTGCTGGATCATATGGTAATTCTATTTTTAGTTTTTTAAGGAACTTCCATAGTGGCTGTATCAATTTACATTCCCACCAACAGTGCAAGAGGGTTCCCTTTTCTCCACACCCTCTCCAACATTTGTTGTTTGTAGATTTTCTGATGATGCCCATTCTAACTGGTGTGAGGTGATACCTCACTGTAGTTTTGATTTGCATTTCTCTAATAACTAGTGATGTTGAGAAGCTTTTCATGTGCTTCTTGGCCATCCGTATGTCTTCTTTGGAGAAATGTCTATTTAGGTCTTCTGCCCATCTTTGGACTGGGTTGTTTGTTTTTTTAATATTGAGCTGCGTGAGCTGTTTATATATTTTGGAGATGAATCCTTTGTCCATTGATTCATTTGCAAATATTTTCTCCCATTCTGAGGGTTGTCTTTTCGTCTTGTTTATGGTTTCCTTTGCTGTGCAAAAGCTTTTAAGTTTCATTAGGCCCCATTTGTTTATTTTTGTTTTTATTTCCATTACTCTAGGAGGTGGATCAAAAAAGATCTTGCTGTGATTTATGTCAAAAACTGTTCTTCCTTTGTTTTCCTCTAAGAGTTTTATAGTGTTTGGTCTTACATTGAGGTCTCAAATCCATTTTGAGTTTATTTTTGTGTATGGTGTTAGGGAGTGTTCTAATTTCATTCTTTTACATTTAGCTGTCCAGTTTTCCCAGCACCATTTATTGAAGAGACTGTCTTTTCTCCATTGTATATCCTGGCCTCCTTTGTCACAGATTAGTTGACCATAGGTGCGTGGGTTTATCTCTGGGCTTTCTATCTTGTTCCATTGATCTATGTTTCTGTTTTTGTGCCAGTACCATATTGTCTTGATTACTGTAGCTTTGTAGTATAGTCTGAAGTCAGGGCGTCTGATTCCTCCAGCTCCGTTTTTTTCCCTCAAGACTGCTTTGGCTATTTGGGGTCTTTTGTGTCTCCATACAAATTTTAAGATTTTTTTGTTCTAGTTCTGTAAAAAATGCCATTGGTAACTTGATAGGGATTGCATTGAATCTGTAGATTGCTTTGGATAGTATAGTCATTTTTCACAATATTGATTCTTCCAATCCAAGAACATGGTATATCTCTCCATCTGTTGGTATCATCTTTAATTTCTTTCATCAGTGTTTTATAGTTTTCTGCATACAGGTCTTTTGTCTCCCGAGGTAGGTTTATTCCTAGGTATTTTATTCTTTTTGTTGCAGTGGTAAATGGGAGTGTTTCCTTAATTTCTCTTTCAGATTTTTCATCATTAGTGTATAGGAATGCAAAAGATTTCTGTGCGTTAATTTTGTTTTCTGCAACTTTACCGAATTCATTGATTAGCTCTAGTAGTTTTCTGGTGGCATCTTTAGGATTCTCTATGTATAGTATCATGTCATCTGCAAACAGTGACAGTTTTACTTCTTCTTTTCCAATTTGTATTCATTTTATTTCTTTTTCTTCTCTGATTGCCATGGCTAGGACTTCCAAAACTATGTTGAATAATAGTGGTGAGAGTGGACATCCTTGTCTTGTTCCTGATCTTAGAGGAAATGTTTTCACTTTTTCACCATTGAGAATGATGTTTGCTGTGGGTTTGTCGTATATGGCCTTTATTATGTTGAGGTAGGTTCCCTCTATGCTCACTCTCTGGAGAGTTTTTATCATAAATGGGTGTTGAATTTTGTCTAAAGCCTCTTCTGCATCTATTGAGATGATCATATGGTTTTTATTCTTCAATTTGTTAATATGGTGTATCACATTGATTGATTTGCATATATTGAAGAATCCTTGCATCCCTGGGATAAATCCCACTTGATCATGGTGTATGATCCTTTTAATGTATTGTTGGATTCTGTTTGCTAGTATTTTGTTGAGGATTTTTGCATCTGTATTCAACAGTGATATTGGTCTGTAATTTTCTTTTTGTAGTATCTTTGTCTGGTTTTGGTATCAGGGTGATGTTGGCCTCATAGAATGAGTTTGGGAGTGTGCCTTCGTCTGCAATTTTTTTGGAAGAGTTTGAGAAGGATGGGTGTTAGGAATTTTTTTTTTTTAATGTTTTTATTGTGGTAAAATATACATAATATAAAATTTATTATTTTAACCATCTATCTCTGGAACCTTTTCACCTCCCCTAACCGAAACTTATTAAACAATAGTTTCCCATTTTCTCTCCCCCAACCCCTGGCAACCACGATTTTACTTTACTATGAATTTGACTAGTCTAGATACCTCAAAAGTAGAATCATAAGGTATTTTATCTGTTTTTTTTTTTTTAGATGTTGGGGGTAAGAGTTTATTAATTAATTTATTTTTGCTGTGTTGGGTCTTCGTTTCTGTGCGAGGGCTTTCTCTAGTTGTGGCAAGCGGCAGCCACTCTTCATCGCGGTGCGTGGGCCTCTCACCATCGCAGCCTCTCTTGTTGCGGAGCACAGGCTCCAGATGCACAGGCTCAGTAGTTGTGGCTCATGGGCCTAGTTGCTCCGCGGCATGTGGGATCCTCCCAGACCAGGGCTCGAACCCGTGTCCCCTGCATTAGCAGGCAGATTCTCAACCACTGAGCCACCAGGGAAGCCCGGTATTTTGTCTTTTTGTGACTGGCTTACTTCACTTAGCATAATGTCCTCAAGGTTCATTTGTCATATGTGTCAGAATTTCATTCCTTTCTAATACTGAATAATATTTAATCTATGTAGAGTACCACATTGGTTTATCCACTTATCAGTTGATGTCACTTGGCTCGATGAATCTTTTGGCTACTGTGAATAATGCTGCTATGAATGCTGGTATGCTAGTATCTCTTTGAGTCCTTGCTTTTAATTCCTTTGAGCCCATACCTAGGGGTGGAATTGCTGGATCACATGATAATTCTGTGTTTGATTTTTTGAGGAACTGCCATACTGTTTTTAATAGTGACTGCACACATTCCCACCAACAGTGCACAAGTTTCCAGTTTCTCCATAGCCTAACCAACGCTTGTTATTTTCTGTTTGTTTTTTTTTTTTAATAATAGCCATCCTAATGGGTGTGAAATGGTATCTCATAGTGGTTTTGATTTAGGTGATTGAGTCTTTTTTTATAGCAAGTTTGGTAAGAGAATGTGAATTTACAGAATTGTTAAAATTACTTCACAAATGTCAGTGGTCAGAAAAACACCTTGATGTTACATAGTCCAGCTGTGCATTTTCAAGTAGTTACTTAAAAGTAACTGTGATAGAGGGTGGTGTAAATAAGAGGAAAGTAAGTTAATGCTTGTGAAATGATGCTTTCCTTGTATTCCACGTTTTTGCTGAGTCCCTATAACTGAAATCTACTCAATCCGAGGAAGAACTAAGAAAAAGAAAAAAAAAAAGTTTAAATAGTTGGGGGAAAAAGTTGGACATTTTAAAGGAAAGGTCAAAGATTGTGCATTCAAAATCCAAATGGGAAATGGTGGCCCTCTGGAAATGAGGAGGAACTGTAAGAACAAGTGAAGCAACACTTTGTTTATGAATAGGCACTTCTCCTGAGTTGTAAAACATACTTTTGGAAGTGATTCACTCTGGGATTACCATAGAGAATCTCTCCTAGAGATGCTTTCTAGGCATTCAAAATATATATAAACTTTAAGGGATTCAGTTTTCACAGAGATTTGCCTCACACCTAATTCTTGCCAGTCCCTTAAACATCGTGTGCTCTTTCTGCCATATGTCTTTTTTTTTTTTTTTAATATTTATTTATTTATTTTTGGCTGCACTGGGTCTTCGCTGCTGTGCACAGGCTCTCTCCAGTTGTGTCAATAGGGGGCTACTCTTCACTGCGGTGCGCGGGACCCCCACCGCGGTGGCTTCTCTTGTTGTGGAGCATGGGCTCTAGGCGTGCGGGCTTGAGTAGTTGTGGCACTCAGGCTCAGTATTTGTGGCTCACAGGCTCAAGAGCGCAGGCTCAGTAGTTGTGGCACACGGGCCTAGTTGCTCTGCGGCATGTGGGATCTTCCTGGACCAGGGCTCGAACCCGTGTCCCCTGCATTGGCAGACGGATTCCCAACCACTGCCACCAGGGACGCCCCTGCCATATGTCTTCACATATGATGTGTCCTGTGCCCTCTCTCCTACCTAGAGAACTCCTTACAATGTTTACCCTCTGGGGAGCCCTCTGGTCCCAGGTAGAACCCATCACCTGCCAAGATAGTTGTGAAATGGTCCCCACACGTCTGCTATTCCTTGTTTTTTCTCACCCCCCAGATGCTGTTCCTTTTTTTTTTAATTGAGGTAAAATTCATATAACATAAAATTAACTCTTTTAGAGTGTATAATTTAGTGTCATTTAGTACATTCACAATGTAATGCAACCATCATTTCTCTCTAGTCCCGAAACATTGTCATCACCTCCAAAGGAGACCTTGTATCCGTTTAAGAAATCACTCCTCACCCCACCTTTCCTTAGCCCCTAGTGACCATTAATCTGCCCTCTGTCTCTATGGATTTATTTATTCTAGATATTTCATATAAATGGAATCATACAATATGTGGCCTTTTTTGTCTGGCTGTTTTCACTTAGAATGATGTATTTGAGGTCCATCCATGTTATAGCATGAATCAATACTTCATTCCTTTTAAGATTGAAATAGTATTCCTCTGTATGGCTAGACCACATTTTGTTTATCCGTTCATCTGTTGGTAGTAGTTTCCACGCTTTGGGTGTTGCTTTTTAAGATAGCCACAGCCAAGTTTTACGCTGATCACCAAGTGAGGCAGTATGTCTTCAGCTTGGAAACAGGGGCCCTTGCCCCAGGAAGAGGAACCTCTACCAGGACTGAATAGTGACCCTACATAAGAGGTGGCAAATGGGCAGTTCACAGGCAAAATGAGGCTCCCAAGATGTGCTGTGGTTTGTTCTTCCATGTACTGTTGTCCTGCCCTATCTTTAAAAATTGTATCAGTTGGCCTCATTTAAACTTTAAGAGAATTCTCTCTCTCTCTCTCCATCCCCTCCTCCCCACCCAATGCATGTGGATTTCTGTCTTGTTACAAAAACAAAACAAAACAAAGCTTTATCAGTCCCTGGCCTATATCCACCTGGCAACTAACAGCTAGAGTTGAGTGTGGGCTGCCCCCATCTGGCCCTTGTGTTTGGGGAAGCCCTTTCCAGTTGTCATAGCCCTCACTCCTTCTTAGCGAGGCCAAAGGTCAGACCATTTGAGTTGCAGTTTTTTCTAATTAATGGAATTAGAGGAAAGTGAAAGATGGGCTCCTGTCTCTATCAAAAGTAGAAAAAAGAGGGCTTCCCTGGTGGCGCAGTGGTTGAGAATCCGCCTGCTGATGCAGGGACACGGGTTCGTGCCCTGGTCCTGGAAGATCCCGCATGCCGCGGAGCGGCTGGGCCCGTGAGCCATGGCCGCTGAGCCTGTGCATCCGGAGCCTGTGCTCCGCAATGGGAGAGGCCACAGCAGTGAGAGGCCCGCGTACCGCAAAATAAAAAAAGTAGAAAAAAGAAATGAAAGTGGCAGCTTCCCTCATTGCCTTCCATGCCCCTGCAGGCACTTAGGATCTGTGTTCTCTGTCTTACCAAGTGTTCATCGCTTTACTAATTACTAGAATTAAGGGGAAAAAAAGGTTTTATTGAGATATGATTCACACTCCCTACAGTTCAGCCGTTTAAAGTGCACAATTCAGTGGATTTCTTATATTCACCAATTGCAGCCATCACCACGGTCAGTTTTAGAACTTTTAAACAGTCATTTAACCACAGTCAGTTTAGAACATTTTCATCACCTTAAAAAGAAACCTTTAGCTATCACCTCTCTATCCCCCTTACTCTCGGACGTAAGCAATCTCCGATCAAATATCAGAAGTTTTCTCTTTTTTTGTCTGGTCTTAGCTCACCGACCAGGGATTAAACCCACACCCTCGGCAGTGAAAGCATGGAGTCCTAACCCCTGGAACACCAGGAAATCCCCAGATATCAGAATTTCTGATGGCACTGCAGAAGGGATGGAAAGGGAAGCAACACTAGACCTGTCAGCCAAAATTCCAATGCAGACACTGTTGGAGTATGACAGTGCCTCCCACTTCCACCGAAAGAGGGGGAGAGAGAGAGTGAAAGGAAGGGGAGAGAGAGAGAGAGAGGGACTCTGACTATAGCGCTTCATCACTATATAAACAGCTCATACAACTCAACATCAAACAAACAACAAAAACCCCAACTAGAAAATGGGCAGAGAACCTGAGTAGACATTTTTCCAAAGAGAACATACAGATGGCCAACAGGCACATGAAAAGATGCTCAACATCGCTAATCATCAGGGAAATGCAAATCAAAACCACAGTGAGATATGACACCTGTCAGAATGGCCATCATCAAAAAGAACACAAGTAACAAATGTTGGTGAGGATGCAGAGAAAAGGGAACCCTCCTACAATATTGGTGGGAATGTAAATTGGTGCAAGCCACTGTGGAAAACAGAATGGAGGTTTCTCAAAAAGCCAAAAATAGAGTTCCCATGTGATCCCACAATCCTACTCCTGTGTATATATTTTAGAAAAACAAAAACACTAATTCAGAAAGATACATGCACCCTAATGTTCATAGCAGCACTGTTTACAATTGCCAAGACATGGCAACAACCTAAGTATCCATCAGCAGATGAATGGATAAAGAAGATGTGGTATATACACACAATGGAATACTATTCAGCCATAAAAAGAATGAAATTTTGCCATTTGCAACAACATGGATGGACTTGGATGGTATGCTAAATGAAATAAGTCAGAGAAAGACAAATACTGTATGATATCACTAATACGTGGAATCTAAAAAAAATACAACAAACTAGTGAATATAACAAAAAATAGACTCACTGATACAGAGAACTGGTGGTTACCGGTGGGGAGAGGAAGGAGAGAGAGGCAAAACGAGTAGGGGATTAAGTGGTACAAACTGTTAGGTATAAAGTAAGCCACCAAGAAACTTCCCTGGTGGTCCAGTGGTTAGGATTCCACACTTCCACTGCAGGGGGACGGGTTCGATCCCTGGTCTGGGAACTAAGATGCTGCCTGCTGTGTAGCCAAAAAAAAAAAAATCTACCGGGATATATTGTACAACACGGGAAATACATAGTCAATGTTTTCATAATAACTATAAGTGGAGTATAACCTTTAAAAATTATGAATCACTATGTACACCTGTAACATATAATACAGGTGTACACCTGTAACATATAATATTGTACATTAACTATACTTCAATTTAGAAAAAAAAAAAGATACTGTTGGTAATCTGGTGAGGAAAAGTTCAATTTGAAGTAGACTTATGTAAAGACCTTTCAGGTATTGTCATTATTCTCATTGAGGATTCAACTGTGACATTTTGAATCCTGAAAGAGAAACCACCCCAGAAATAATTCCCTTGCTGGAGAACCATTGAATTTTAAATGAGGAAGCCTTGGGTGTGCTGGAATGCTCCCTGTCAAAGCCTGCCAGACTCACCTTGCAGGCTGTCTTCTGTTTCCTGTTGGCCTAAGGTTGCCATATGAAGCAAATGAAAATTATTGGTTGTTTATCCGAAATTTCGATGTCACTGGGTGTTCTGTGTTTTATCAGGCAGTCTTCTCTGGCCACAGCCCAGTAGATCTCATGGCTTCGTGTCTGCTCTGCACCACTGGTTCTTTGAGTTGCAGGGTCTGGGAGGGCTTTGCACACCTCTTAAAGAGGTGGGAACTCAGTGGGGCAGGCACTAGGCTGGGGTCGCTTTCCGGTTGACACAGCCAGGCCCCATGAACTGTCCAGGCAAAAGAGAGATTTTAGAAAAAACAGACTTTCATGCCTGTCATGGTGCTGTCTAGCAGCGGCCCAAATTTTGGGCCTGGTTTCATCACCTTGACCCAAGGCAAGTCACTATAATGCCTTGGAACTGCATTTTCCTCTTTTTACTTCCTTGAAGTGAAAATACCAGGAACCAGCATCTGTTTAGGCACTACCCTTTACTCGTCTGATGTAGCAACCCTAATTAGTGTGGCATCCCCCTCGCGCCCTGCCCTGGGTGCCTCGTTTGATTTTTACAATTATCTTTGAAGAGTGTCATTAGACCCATTATATAGACAAACCAAGGCTCTGAAGGGTTAAGGAGAGAACACCACCCAGCCCTCTCCAATATTTTACTTAGTGGAATCAAATTAAAATAAATTCCAAAACATGATTTCATAGAAGTGGAAGGAAAAAGCAGTCCACTATTGTCTTCATACTTAGTGCCCACGTTCTCCCTGCCCCCAGCATCTAGTGCCTGGCACGTAGTCTTACTACATGTTTCTTGAATGGGTAAATATTTGGAACCACAGGGAAGGTTGAGGAGTCTGGGCCTCTGGTCTCTTCCTTAGTGTTACTCCCTGCCGCACCCCCCAGCTACTCCCTGAGCCCTGCCTGTGGTCCCTGCATCCTGGCCCCAGTCCCTTCATACCTCCATTCCTCAAGGATTCCCCAGTCTAAGGCTCTGAGTCTGTTTGAACTGTTCTCTTTGTCCCTTTCCCTCTGCTTGTCTCCCTCAATACCTAAATCATCCTCATCCTCAGTCCCATTGCAGGTCCTGCCTCTTCCTCCAAGCCCTTTCCAACCATCCCAGCACAGTAGAATTCTCCATTCTTCACTCTTCAGGCAGTGAGTGGATATCACTCACACATTTTAGCCCATGGCAGAGCAGGAAGTTCCCTTTGGTTATATGCAGTCCAAACCCCTCATTTTATGGATGAGGGCACTGAGGACCAAGGAAGTCCTGTGATGTGCCCAAGGTCACACTGTTATCTAAAATATGTGTTTGTTGCTTGTGTACAGCTGTTCTGAATCTCCCCCCAACCCCCATTCACTCTGTCACCTGCTGTGTGCATATGTGCACCGTCTTCTGTAAGGAAACCCAGAAAACACCCTTAAAAGGGAACTCGGATCTTCCAGGTTGGCAATGGAGAGGGTCACCCTTGGGGAGGGGTTCCTGGTCCTTCTAGCTGAGACTCTTGTTTCCCAGGACAAGAGTAATAAGAGTAACAAGACTCTTGTTAGAGCCCCCGTTCCCCACCTAAATGTTCTCAGGAGCACTGCTCCCACTTTAAAACTTGAGTCCAAACTGGATATAGGATACTCAAGGGGGTGGAATAGCACAGAAAGTTGCATACAGCTAGATACTCTGGCTGACAATCTAAGGCCTTTCCTTTTCACTTGTAGTTGGACCTTCACCCTCAGTCTCCTTCCCTCACATTTCCATGAAACGGAGGTTGCCATTAACACCCTCCAAAAGTCTGACTCCTCGTCCAAGAGAAAACTCCAAATCGCAGGAGTTTCTGTTCCTGGTGGTCAAAGGCTAATCTTCCAAGTGCTGATTTTCGGTGCCTCTTCTTTTCAGGGTGTCTAACATTAGGAATGGTCACAATCTTTAAAGAAGACGCCCAGCACCACCACTACTCAACAGAGTTTTTTTACCCCAAACCTCAATAGGATGAACCCATCAGATCACAACACAGTTATCTCCACATTCAGTATTCTCTGCAGAGGAGTGGGAGGTGGGGGGCTGGCATCTCCCTAACACGTTAATTCTCTAAGACGAGTACCCTCTGTTCTCTTTCTTATGGGTTCCTGTCCTGTGGCTTTAGCATGGTGCTGGGCATTTCGTAAACCCTTGTTAAACTGAGTGGATCTGACACACCAAGTGTACTTTAAGGAGGGAGCTTGGGATGGGGGAAAGAGGGTGGTGTGGGAAGAGATAAAGGATGCCATCCTGCTTACCACCTTCCAGACTGCCAAAGAATGCCTGCTCAGCCTTTGTTCCCGCAATGTATTCATTCATTCACTTATTCAACAAATATTTCTAGAGTGCCTGCTACTTGCCAGGCATTATATTTGGGGCCGGGCATCAACAATGAATAAAAATAGCATCTCTGCCTGCCCTAAAGAGCTATGTTCTCTGCATGGTGCTTGATAGATGACCTGTCGTGATCTCATTAGTAACGGTAGGAGCATGGTTAATAAGCCATGCTTGATCATGTGCTGAAACACCTTTGTCTTCTGGAGATGGCTGGGTTGACTTTGATTTTGTTGTGAAGCATGGGTGCTAAGATGAGTTGTGCCCTGAGAAGCCCCAGCAATGTGGTTACACCAGTTAACCAAGACAGCCAGTATGAGGCAAGAAAATAATAGGCAGCTGTGTAATGGATGTGCTTTTTCTTTACACAAGACCTTTAAAGGCCAGTTTATTAGAGCCTAATGAAACAATTAGGTATATATATATATGGGGTAATTTAGTTGCTTCCTTACTTCTACAGTAAAAGTCGCAGTTCTTGATGATTGTAAACTAGTTCTGTGCTCTGAAATGAAAAAGATACTAAAGATGAGGCACAAAGGAGCTTGATATTTTTCCCTTTTCATTTTTATTTGGCACATGAATTCCATTCCATACCAATTTTTTTCCCCTGTGCATTGTAAAGTTTTAAAACAAACGGCAGCAACTCTGTTCTCCTAGTTTAACTAACATGGAAACATCTAATCCTCTTAGTTTTCTTGATTTTGCAAACAAGGATTTGTTGGGATAAAATCTTTAAGTAGTCCAGTCACATGGACTAGGTATTCATTTAATGACCTCAAGTACAACCTGTAGGAAAAGCAAAGTAATGAATTAATAATGTTCCTCGCAGTAATTTTCTCTGCCTTATTTTTCAACCACAGGTTGTGCAATGTTAATGGAAGTAGTGAATGCAAAGTTAATTCATCCTGTAAGTAGGAAACAGTCACTTCACATTATTCGCTAGCACTCCTTTCAGCTTTCTGACCTTTCCATTTTGAGCATGTGGAAAAAAACCATGATCTACAGCTGTGCTTTCTGATACAATGGCCATTAGCTAGCTACTTGTGGCCACTGAAATGTGGCTAGTGTGACTGAGCTAAATTTTTAAATTTTAATTAATTTAAATGTAAACATGGAAACAGTGTATTCTTTTGTTAAACACAACTTTATTGGGAAGCTTATATGTTTGGAGTAACCTGAATGTGTGAGTCTACTTTTTCAACTGTAAATTTTATGCAATACTGATTATTTCTGATGAAAATGTAGCATCCAAATTGCGATGTGCGTAGACCTGAAATACACACCAGACTTTGAAGTCTTCGTAAAAAAAAGAATATAAAATATCTCATTTAGTAATTAATAATTTTTATATTGACTACATGTTGAAATGATAATGTTCTGGCTATATTGGGTTAAAGAAAATGTACTAAAATAACTGTCACCTGTTTTTTGTACCTTTTAAAAGTGGCTACCATAGAACGTAAAATCATATAAATGTCTCACATGAATTAATACAGAACAGCACACCTCTGTTGGATTGGAACGAAAGGTTCCATGTCATGGTCCACAGGGTTCTGAACAGTTTACCTTGTGAGAATATCACGATGAGCTCAGTTAAAAACATGAACAAGGAATTCTGTGCCATAGAAAATCATGACATATTTAATAATTCTGTTTTTTTTTTTTAAGCTTGTCAAACCCAGGTGGTCTTGGATACTTTTTGATTCCAAAACTGCATCACATATTTAATTCCACTTATCTTAGGGGAATCTCAGTCTAAGCTTTGAAACTTTAAACAACTCAGTTGGTTAATTGAGCCATTCAACAGTATGGTTTAATGAGTCTAATTATAGATAACGTTATAAAGCATTTAAATAATATTTTATGCTATAATCACCGTAGAAACTGTGGTTAAAAACTCAGATTTTAGAGTCAGGCAGACCAGGGCTTGAATTCCTGATCTGCCATTTTCTAGTTGTGTGTCCTCGGACTAGTATTTTAAACTTGCTAAGCCTTGATCTCCTCATCTATAAAATGGGGCAAGAATAGTCCCTACCTGATAGCATTGTTATGAGGATTAAAAGATATAACCCATGTAGAGTGCCTGGCACATGAGAAGCACTCAGCTTGTTGATAATTGTTGATTATGAGGTTATTATTGTTGTATTATTATTATTGGCCTTATAAGGTATCCGACATTGTCCTCAAAGATCCTATCAGCTGTGTTGCTGTAGTATCTGCAAGACTTGGTCAGAGCTTCCATTCATTTGCAAGTTGTGTTTAGTGTTAAAATCACTTGCTCTCCTTACAACTTATCTCTTTTTTAAAAAAATATTTATTTATTTATTTGGCTGCGTCAGGTCTTAGTTGCGGCATGCAGGATCTTCGTTGCCGCATGCGGGATCTTTAGTTGCGGCACGCGAGCTCTTAGTTGCAGCACGTGGGATCTAGTTCACTGACCAGAGATCAAACCCGGGCCCCCTGCGTTGGGAGCGCAGAGTCTCAGCCACTGGACCACCAGGGAAGTCCCTCCTTGCATCTTATTCTTGACATTGTTTTGCTCTTTTTTTCTCCCTTCTTGTTCTTTGCCCCATTCTGCAATTAGCCTTTGATCCTGAAGTTTCTCTTCTCTTACTCTGTCTTTCCTATACTTGGCACACTCCATATCTCTCCTGAAGTTTTATTTATATGAGTATGTGTTGAGCACTTCCTGTGTGCCAGGCTCTCTGATAGGTGCTAGGAATACAAAGGTGAATAGCAGAGCTCCTGCCTTCAAGGTGCTCACTAACCAGTTAGTCCAGGGAGAGAGTTTATAAAAAAGGACAATTAAATGTCCCTAAGTTGGTGGAGAGTCCAGTGTGGGCAGGGGCAGTAATGAGACAATGGATTCTACCAGGGCGACGATTAGACAAGGCTTCTTAGAGAAAGTGACAGTTGAATTGTTTTGATAAATGAACAGGTATTGAGAGTAGGATTAAGATTGGAGAAGAAATATGTAGGGGGCCTGGTGTAGACACATGACACAGCCTGGAGCCAGAATAATGTGTTCAGGAAATGTCAATAGTTTGTAAGGAATAGTTGGTCATAGTACAGAAAGTTGGAGTTGGAACAAGACATCAGACTGGAGAGGGGGCAGGGAACCGCTCCCAGAGGACTTGGTATGCTTTGCTAACTAACTGGTATTGAGTGACACAATCAGACACTAGTTTTGGAAAGATCCTTTTGGCAACAAGGACTAGAGTTAGGGTGAAACCCTGTAATGTTAAACCAAGACGGTGGCTGCGGGGGTAGAAAGAAGGGAGACGAGACATGGAGATTCAAGATAACTGTGTGGTGATGGATGTTAACTAATCTTATTTTGTGTGTGTGTGTGTGTGTGTGTGTGTGTGTGTGTGTGTGTGTGTAATATTTATTTATTTATTCTGGCTGCGCCAGGTCTTAGTTGTGGCACGCAGGATCTTTAGTTGTGGCATGTGGACTCTTAGCTGTGGCATGCATGCGGGATCTAGTTCCCTGACCAGTGATCGAACCCGGGGCCCCTGCACTGGGAGCGTGGAGTCTTACCCACTGGACCACCAGGGAAGTCCCTAACTAATCTTACTGTGGTGATCACTTCCCAATATTTACATATATCAATCATTATGTTGTACACCTTAAACTTGCACAATGCTATATGTAAATTTTGTCTCAATTTAAAAATTAATCAGTTTCCTCCAATAAAATAAAAAGGGGGTAGGGACCAAGAGTGGACTCGGTGAGCCTTGGCCATTGATGGGGTGAAAGCAGTGAGGAAGCAGGAGAGTCAGGCACCGTCCAGGATTCTGGCATGGTGACTCGGGGGATGCGATCCCCTTGCTAAGACGGGCACCGAGGAGGGGGAGCAGGTTTGGGGGAAAGAGGATGAGGTCAGTGTCGGACACGGTGAGAGCAGCCGGGTCCAGCTGGTAGTTGCTCTACGAGACTGGGGTTCAGGAGAGAGAGCTGGCCCACGGGCTCCGCAACTGTGTAGCTGCTGTTCTCTCTTGCTTTTTCTTTTCCCTCTTGCAGGACTGTTGCCACACATACCACTACCAGCCCCCTCTACACATGCACACACACACCACCACCGCCAGCCCTCTCCGGCCGTACACACACTCTGAATGCTCTCAGTGTTATCTTTCAAAGCATTTCCTGTCAGTGGGTTATGAGCTCTCTTCTGAAGAGGGGCTAATTTAACCCTACTCCCCACACCAGCCCCCCTTCTTATCCTTTCACAGGCAGACTGTACCTACGAGGAAGAGGTCTTCTTCCAAGAAAGCAAACAAACCATCTCTATGGGATGCTTTCTAATTCTCCATCTTCTCAGATGTCCCCCTGCGAAGCTCAATACTCTTCAGTGGCATCTCCCTGTATTTAGGATAAAACCCAAACTCCTCACCGTGGCTCTGAAGCCCTTCGTCACGGGACCCCTGGCCACCTCCCCAACCTTGACTCTTTCACTTCTGCCTCCATCACCAGATTTCTGTTCCTGGAATTAAAAACAAAACGAGCCAACAAATGCACTTCTCCCTGGCGGACATTTGCACAGGGCGTTTGTACTTGTTTGTGCCTAGACTGTCCTTTCCTCAGATCTCTGCTGGTCCCCCTCCAGTTCTTCTTCCAGTTCTCAGCACGAGTGTCTCAGGGCGGCCCTGGCTGATCCCTGTTGGTCTCCATCCATTGCCCTGCTTCATTTACTTAACAGCGATTATTGTTGTCTGAATTTTTAAAATTTGTATACCTGGTCATTCCTCATTAACGGGTAAGCTCCATGGTTCCCTCACATTCCCAGCACCTAGCACAGTGCTGACACGTAGCAGGCACTCATTGGACATTTGTTCTAGGAGCTTGAAATCTTGGTGAAACAGCCTTAAATTAAGGTGTTTTCCCCCAGCTGCTTCTGCTAAGTTGTTTTGAAACAAACTGTAGTTTCTGGAGTGACTCTATCTTTTGGAGTGGGTGGGGAGGCAGTTACATCAGTTGGATTCCCCATAGGAAACAGATGTACACTCAACAGGGTAATTGAGGAGAGATTAATAAAGGGATTATCAGGGTTTAGGGAAACCAACAAGGGATTGTGAAGTACTGCCAAGAACCCAGAGCAAATAGAGGCCCTGACAAGAGCCTTTGGTAAAGGGCTGCAGCCACCCTGTGTCACCCAGAAGGGAGGGAACCTCGGGAATAAATGCCCTGACCTTTCTCTACTCCCAGCCTCTCATCTTAACATCGTGAATGGGGAATGCGCTTACAACTCCTTTTAAGAACATAGAGTGTGATAGGGAATTATTCCTCAGTATGTGTGAACTTTTAACCGCATTGAATGATATGTGAAAATTCGCTAAGTGATTATGTTCTGAAACCAGAATATTTGAGGTCAATCTTAGGAATGGCAAGCAACAATTTAACCCTCCATAACAGCATTTCGATAGTACCCCAGTGCTTGATACACCAGGACAATATATGGTCATTTTTGTGTTGTCAGTTTGCTTGTTTTAGTATATCATTTATGGCCACAGTCATAAAACTCCATTTGCGTCCTAGGTCAGAAAAAATTCCCTGTAGGGAAGCGGACAGTTGATGAATCTTCTAGGGCACTTTCTCTATCTGGGCTGACTCTACTCTCAGGTTGATAATATTACTAAAATGTTAGTGATGCAGCCTTGTCCTGTCAAGTAATATATTTTAGGAGCCAAAAGAAAAAAAAAGCGGGATTAAATTTGATGGTAAAAAAGTTAAGCTCTAACATAATCTATTCTATACTGTTTGTTGAGAGCTCATGAGGTAGACCATGAGTCCCCAAATGTAACCAAAAATAACAGCTGCCTCTTTTGAGCTTCTACTGTATACCAGACACTGGAGTCCTCGACATGACATCTAACAATCTCAGGGAGTTGGTATTATTATCACAGTTTTATATATGAGATGGACTTAAAGTCATCAGCAAGAAAGGGGGATTCAGGATTCAAACTGGCATCTGTCTGAATCTGAGGACAGGTTCTTGCCACCTGCACAGATGCGCTCAGACAGGACTGCTGGGATCCATATTGGAAGCCTGCAGTGGGGTAAGGGTGGGACTGTGGTCAAGTAGGAGGACAGGGCTGAGGGCATGTGTGAATCACTCTCGCTCTGCCATGCCGCGGGAAGTCAGCACTGCAGAGAAGAGTGAGTTGTGGAAAGGGAGCCAAGGGACAGGCAGCTGACACTAGCGGTGAATGCCCGTGAACCAGCCCCCAGCTGCTTGGCTCACTGGGAGATGCTGGCAACCACAATCTCAAGCCTATTCTCCCTCCAACTTGTAGACCAACTGTCACTGTGCTTCTGGTCACAGGGTCTCTGCCATGTGTGCGAGGTTCCTCATTTGGTGTCCACAAGGCTATCCTGTAGTGTTCTGAGGAATTCTTGGAGCCCTGAAACCAGGAAGAGGATCTAGAGTTTAGGTTCCAAATGAGGAACCCAAACTCATTTGTTGTGCAGTTTGATTATCTTTCACAACTAAGAGAAGATACTAGAAAGTTGGAGGAGGAAAATGAGGAAGAGGAGAGGAATCAAGCATACAGGTAAGTCACTTGTATTCTAAGATTTTTTTTTTTTTAAAGTAGAAGTAAACAAATTTAGAAAATATCCATGAGGTGGAATCATTTGACTTTGCTAAGTAAACGGAGCTTAGCTGGAGAAAGATTTCCTAGTGGAGAGAGGCCCACGGTATTTGGCATGCTGCAATTTAGACAGACCTAGAATTTGGGAGTACCCTGAAAGCATTTTGGGACTCAAAAAATTATTAGATTTTGCTTAAGATTTTCTGTAAAGTAATGGTCAGTTTGGGAGGAAATACTTTGTATTTCTGCTGGTCAGTAACTATCCTAAAATCCATTTTCTCAGCATAGTAACTCCAAAATCATTGGAGAGAAATACTGCTGCTTCAGAAACTTTCCCCAGAGCTTCTTGTTAATGTGGATTTACGCATGCATGTGGCAAAGTTGCTGTGATTTGAACGACCTCCATAAAATGGGCCCGGTGAATTGTCTAATTCTCCCTGAAGTCAGATCTTAGTTTTTGTAATTACTTTAAAATGTTATCAATGGAATTTTACCTACATAGACAATCTGAACTAGTGGATTCTGTTTAATTTAGGGTTTTTGTTCGTTGACGGTAACTATTATGTTTTGAGCGCCTACTATGCACCAGGCATTGTGCCAAGCATTTTATGAGCATCATTATCCCTGTCAATCCTCACAGCAAGTGTTGTTCTAGCACCATCCACAGATGGAGGAACTGAGGCATAGAGGCATCATCCTCTCGATATCCTAAATAATGTAGTCACTCTAGAAGTTAAGGTGAAGGAGAAAACTATATAAAGTTAAGAAAACTAAAAATGAATGAAAGTAAAAATGGTGTCAGAGGGAGACCATTTAATCAACAAATAAGTGCCAGGGGGAGAAAAAAAAACCATGCTTGTGTGTTTCTTGGTTTCTTTACCAGGGAATAACACAATGGTACTACATCTGTCTAATCTCAAGATTTGTGCTGAAGTAGGAGAAAACCCCAGAGTTTGAAAGTGCCTGTGATAAGGCAGAGATCTGGGGCTTTTGGTTTCTTGTTTGGCTGCATTCCTGTCTCTCTGTAACTATAAAGGTTATTCCAGACATTTTTTTTTTAAGCATGAAACACCAAAAGAGAGAATCAGGGAAGGGAACACAAAATTTTTTAAAAATTGGGACAGAGGAGGTGAGAATAAATGGCAAAGAGGAACATCTTTCTTTTTTCATAAAATCTGACAGGTACCTATTATACTCTCTGCATTTGTTTGGACTGTCAGTCATGTGAACTGTTTCTAGAACTGTTTTCATTTAACTGTTAACTCCCTCATCTTTCTGAGGCTGCCTGCAAGGTGTTTAGTCTGCAAATAGGCTGTTAGTCTAGGACCCTCACGAGCAGGCATTTCCCTGTTTGAGGAAGTCCCTGTGGCCGCAGTGTTGGACTGGGGTCACTAGCTTGCAGAGAACGGGAGTGTGGATGCAGTGATTAGCTAGATGGAGTTTAGCCTCTTTCCAGAACTGAAACTGGTCCCCATCCATTTGTTGGCTCAGCACTCGAGAAAGGCTGTTTCAGGAAGCAAACCCACAAGGAACTAAGAGCACAGTCATGGGTGTATGAGTGACGCACTCGGGCTTTCTGCTCCAGCACGTGACCGTCAGGCAACCAACTGCGTGGGGTGGGCTGAAAGTTAATGATGCATTACGGTGGGGGTGGATTTTATCTGAGCAACTCTCTTCTTTCTCCTGAAATGGCTTGAGTGATAGGTAGCAACATCCAGCATGAACTTTAGAGCCAGCCTGCCTGATTCCAATCTCCCAGCACCACCAGCTCTGTGACCCTGGGAAAGTTATTTAATATCATTCTACCTCAGTCTTTTCATCTGTAAAGGTATTTACAGAGGGAAACATCTGTATTGGGCATCATCATAGTAATACTTGATAGGATTTTTGTGAATATTATATGAGAACAGATGTACAGTGCTTATAACAGTGCCTGCCACATGCTAATTATAAATGTTTAGCAAGAAAGAGAAACAACTGTCCCGTTGCTAACCTCAAACATAAGTGATTTCTCATTGTGACATTAATATGTTACATTTATTTTGTATTTTAGTTTGTGAAATGCTTTCATATGGCATTTTATGATGTCCTTTGATGAGAGGATAGATAGTAGTTAAAATGTTTCACATTTATAAGAAATAGGCTGAGGAGAGAGTATAATCTAGGAAAGATAAGGGGAAAGGTTTCCACTCTCAAGGAATGCATTGCCTGAAGTGCTTCCCCAGGGGAAGTTTAAGAAAGGTGAACCAATGCTGATTGCATGCCCTCTCAGCAAGGTATGTGGACCTCCAGGGCAGGAGTGTTTCCAGGGACCCTATCCAAAGAAGATCCCGGACCACTGTCCTGGCTGGGGGTAGAGCGATGAACTGTTGACAAGCCAGAGACCCAAGAGGCTCCACCATTCCCACTGGGGCTGTTTGCCAAGAGGCAGCCTCCAGGTACAGAGAGCATCTGAGGGATCAAGCCCTTTGTTTCCCTCCTGGAGCCAGACCTTAGGAGCTTGTTATGTAGAAGACACGGCTCAGAGAAATCCACGAAGGAACCAGATTTTTCTCTTCAAAAGGGAAAAATTCCAAATGACCAAATGGAACTGTGCCCTTGGCCAGCAGAGTGGCTTCACTTGTCCTCTCAGTGCTAAAACCAGGATATTCCTGGGCAAACGCAGCAGTCGGTTACCCTGGCACACTCTAGGCCCTGATCAAAATGGCCTAAGGGGGATTGAGGGCAAAGCTATTACTCAAATCTCAAGGCCAGATAACCTGATGACACCTCTTTTTAGATAGCTACTTCCTTATAGGTAGCTATGGTAGTAATATTTTATTATTTTTAATTATAATATATATTTTTAATTTTAATTATTTTAAAATTATTTTTAAGTTATTAATATAATTACTTTGTGAATTATAGTGTTGGTTGAGTATTTCTGTGGGGTCCGTCTCCCCCCCAGGTCAGGGTGTCTTAACTCAGGCACAGTTGGTATTTTGGATTGTTGTGGTACGTTGTCCTGTGCATTGTAGGACGTTTAGCAGCATCACTGGCCTCCACCCACTAGACGCCAGTTACACCCACACCAAAAATGTCTTCAGGCATCGGTTGGGGGGCAAAATGGCCCCAGTTGAGGACCATTGCTCCAAGGTCCATAACAGCACCCACATTTTAGAAAAATGACCACCAGTTATCTTTGTAACCTATATGAGTTTCTCTTAATTTTTTTGTTCCTTCCCTCCAATTTTGCCCCCTTGATATTTTGATAGCCACCTTGTCTTTTCTAGTCTCCTATCATCTATGATCATATGATTACTTATGAAATTCTGAAACATACCTACAGAACACAATTTTGTCTAACAGACTGGAAGGAGTCATTTCATTGAGTTTTCTAGACTCTGTGGAAATTCTTTCTTGCCTCAACTTCTTTTGTCTCAGTAGGGTGTCCTCTGAGGTTCACTGGAATCAAGCATAAAAAAGTCTTTAAGGTTTTTTAGAAAAACCATAATTAATTTTGATGTTACTAGAAAGCTTGTTTCTTCTCATGGCTAGTTTTGCCCAGGCCACTTCTGGAATAATAAAATTATATTCCCTGTAAAAACTTTTGGAGGAGCTTATTACATGCTTGGAGAAGTTTTTTTTTTTTTTTTTTTTTTTTTTTTTTTTTTTTTTTTTGCGGTACGCGGGCCTCTCACTGTTGTGGCCTCTCCCGTTGCGGAGCACAGGCGCCGGACACGCAGGCTCAGCAGCCATGGCTCACGAGCTTAACCGCTCCACGGCATGTGGGATCTTCCTGAACTGGGGCACGAACCCGTGTCCCCTGCATCGGCAGGCGGACTCTCAACCACTGCGCCACCAGGGAAGCCCGGAGAAGACTTTAAATAACCTGCAACACCTGTAGAGGGGCTACAGAACTGAAGACCATTTGTACAATCTAGATTCTTCCACCTGTTTAGTCAGCCCCATTCTTTCAAATTATTTAAATGAAAAAGTATTCTAAACACTACTCTTCAGTTGCCATGACAGCTTTGTGGTAAAAGGTCATCTCATCCACCTTTTAGCCTTTAACAAATGAGTAAACCAGAGATGTCTAATACTATTTCTATAAAGTTTTGCAGACATAGAAATTCCAATTATCTTTATTAGTAAACTGTTCCAATTTTTAATTACCCTCTAAGGCAAAATTTCTTCCTTAACCACTGAACACAATCTCCTCCTTATTTACTTTAGTAGAACAAATTTTAATCTAATTATAAAAGTAACCACAGGCTGTTAGAGAAGCAGAGAGGAGCACAAAGGAGAAAATAAAAATAATCTATAAACCCACAACCCAGACATAATGCAGATAATGTTTTTGGAATTATACGTTTTTTAAAAATGCATATAATATATGCTTATCAGATTAACTCTTCTATTCCATTCTCACTAGGGATAGAAAACAGTTACACAATTTTGTGGTGAATTTTAATATGTTGTATGTTTAAATGAATAAATAAGGAATTTCACAGGAGAATTAAATTGACAGAGAATGCATAATGATGAAGACACAGCACTTTTTTCATTATTAAGTTATTGTTTTATTCAAATAAACGAGGTGTGGATATCAATTGTCTTAGTTTCTTATCTATTCTTTGAGAGTTTCTTTATGCTCATCAAACAGATATAACATCTACTCCCCTCTCCCCTTTTCCACAAAAGGTAGACTATTAGGTGAATTGTTTTGCAACTTGTTTTTCTTCACTTAGCAGTACATTTTGGAGTTTTCTCAATCTCAGTACATTGAGATCTTTCATATTGACTTTTTATAAAACAGAGATATAGTATTCCATTGTATGGATTTACCGTACTTTATTTAACTAGTCTCCTATTGATGGGCATTTGGTTGGTTTCCAGTCTTTTGCTATTAAAAACAATACTGAAATAAATTATCTGTACACATGTCATTTTCCAAGCATAAAATGTATCTGTAGAATAGATTCTCTAAAGTAGAATTGCTAGGTTAAAAAGTATATGCAATAATAATTATAATAGAGATATAATGTGATACATAAGAGTCCTCCACAGGGGTGCCAGTATATACTGCCATGAGAAAGGTATGAGAGTGCCAGTTTCCTCACAGCCTTGCCAACATAATATGTTAATATGTTACTGTAAAACTTTCGGATTTTTGCCAATCTGATACATGAGAAATGATATTTCAGTGTATTTTCAATTTGTATATTTTCATAAAGTTAAAGGTCATTTGTTCTTTGTCAACTCTGTTCATCTCTTCTGCCCTTTTTTCTATTGGTTTATTGATCATTTTCTCATTGATTTGTATAAGCAGTTTAAGTATTACAGAAATGAGCTCTTTGTGATGTGAATTGTGGATATTTTCCCATTGATTATCTTTTGTTTTTGTTTTGTGGTTTAAGCAAATTTTGTATCTAGTTGAATTTACTAGTCTTTTATTACGGCTTTTGGTTTACAAGTCACAGTAGAAAGGTCTTTCTCATTTCAAGGTTGTAAAGAATTTTCCCATGTTTTCTTGTAGAATTTTTATGGTTTAATTTTTCACATTTAAATAGTTGATCCATTTGGAATTTACCCTGGTATGAGATATGAGGTTTAGATCCAACTTTGTTTTCTAGGGGAAATGTAGATGTCCCAACACCTAGACTATTTATTGAATAGTCTTTGTCTCCACTGGTATGAGGTGTGCCTTTCATTGTCTAATAAATTCCCATATGGACTTGGATATATTTCTGGATTTTCTATTCTGTTTCATTCTGACTACTTATGTGCCAGAATTTGATTTTTGCATATAGGTGCCTGTGTTTATCACTCCATTTTTCCCTCTATTAGGTTGGAATTCTGTCTTTTAAAAAATATTTTTAGCATTCACTCTATATGCTACTGGACAGCTTTTAAATCAGTTTACCCACCTTAGGGCTTATGTGCTACTCTTCTCATGTATTTTAATTCTCTTTATAGTATTTTAAATTTATTAAATATTTATTTGTTTATATTAAACTCCATAAGACATTATCATGATTGTTTTATGTGGTCAATGTTTGTTTAAATCTACCATTTTTATTGTTTATTGGAGTTTTCCTCATTTTATTTTTTTATTGTTCCTCGTTTTATCCTGTATTCTCTGACTTTCCATCTTGTGCCATTTTCCTTCTGCTTAAAGAGCACTCTTTAGTGGCAGTCTACTTGTGACAAACTCTCCCTATTCATTTGACAGGATATGTCATTATTTTGAGCTTCATTTTTGAAAGATACTTTTGATGAGAATAGAATCCTAAGTTCGTAGTTTTTTATGGTTTTTGGTTGTTTTAAATTTTATTTATTTATTTTTGGCTGCATTGGGTCTTCATTGCTGTGCGCGGGCTTTCTGTAGTTGCAGAGAGCGGGGGCTACTCTCTGTTGCGGTGCGTGGGCTTCTCATTGCTGTGGCTTCTCTTGTTGTGGAGCACAGGCTCTAGGTGCGAGGGCTTCAGTAGTTGTGGCTCATGGGCTCTAGAGTGCAGGCTCAGTAGTTGTGGTGCACGGGCTTAGTTGCTCCACGGCATGTGGGACCTTCCCAGACCAGGGCTCGAACCCGTGTCCCCTGCATTGGCAGGCAGATTCTTAACCACTGCGCCACCAGGGAAGCCCCTAAGTTCGTAGTTTTGATTTGTTTCACAGAACTTTGAAGATATTATTCTACTGTTTTCTGGCTTCCATTGTTACTGAAGAAGGCAGTTGTCAGTCTACTATTAGCCCTTTGATGATAACTGCATTTTGCATGATAAGCATAGCTGTTTATAGTCTGTCTAATAATTTCCATATCTTGAGTCCCTGTGAGTTTAGTTTTGTTTCCTGTATTTCTGCTGATTCTCACACATGTTGTCTTGATGCACCTGGTTCTCTTGGACTGGATGCTGGATCCTGTATTTGAAAATGTTTTTGTAGAAATAATTTGAGGTTTAGCATTAAGTTATGTTCTTCCTGGGTCAAACTATTTCTTTACTGAAACTTTCTACTATGTTATGATGTTTGATATTGCTAGTGGCTCTTCTGTCAGAATTTTCCTGGTTATGAACTTTAGGATTTACTTAACTAGTTCCAAACCTCCCCTCCTTAAAAAAAACCACTCCATTGTTATTATTTTGGAGGTGAACATGTTAAATTTATATATTAATTCAAAATGGCATCTGAGGGCTTCCCTGGTGGCGCAGTGGTTAATAATCCATCTGCCAATGCAGGGGACATGGGTTCCAGCCCTGGTCCGGGAAGATCCCACATGCCGTGGAGCAGCTAAGGCCGTGCGCCACAACTACTGAGACTGCACTCTAGAGCCCGCGCGCCACAACTACTGAAGCCCGCGCGCCTAGAGCCCGTGCTCCACAACAAGAGAAGCCACTGCAGTGAGAAGCCCACGCACTGCAATGAAGAGTAGCCCCCGCTCACCACAATTAGAGGAAGCCTGCGCACAGTAACAAAGACCCAACGCAGCCAAAAATAAATAAAAATAAAATAAATAATAAATTAAAAACAAAAAAAACCCCAAAAATGGCATCTGAAGATGTTGAGTCTATCCAAAAATATGGTAGAGACAACATTTAAAAAAAGACTTGTTGGGATTCTCAGGTGTTTTATTCATTTTGGGAGTTTAAAACCATTTGCTGAGGTCATAATAGACATCAGTGTTCAGGTATGGTTTAATCTATAAATAATTATTTTAGATTGTCTCATTTATAAAGCATGATAACTTTATCAATGCTATTGTGATATGAGACTCATGGCCTCTTGACTCTCCAGCATTAGGGGTTTTTTTGTTTTGTTTTGTTTTGTTTTGTTTTTATTTATGTTTGGCTGCGTTGGGTCTTTGTTGCTGCACGCGGGCTTTCTCTAGTTGTGGCGAGAGGGAGCTACTCTTCGTTGCTGTGCGCAGGCTTATTGCGGTGGCTTCTCTTGTTGTGGAGCATGGGCTTCTAGGCACACGGGCTTTAGTAGTTGTGGCACGTGGGCTCAGTAGTTGTGGTACACGGGCTTAGTTGCTCCATGGCACGTGGGATCTTCCCGTGAACACGTGTCTCCTGCATTAGCAGGCAGATTCTCAACCACTGCTCCACCAGGGAAGCCCCCAGCATTAGCTTTTATTTTTATACCTCTCTCCATCCTGAGTCTTGCCCCATCCTGAGTCATTTCGGGCAACCCAAAGCTCTGACTTTGATCTTGATTCAGTTAGGCTAGCCCTACATTCCTTTGACTTTTATGGACGCTGGGTTGCAATTCTTTCTTCAGATGTATTCGCTGTGCTTTACAGCATTGTTCGTGATACCCAACAAGCAAGCTGGCAGTGCTTCCACAGAATATTGGGGTCAGAGACAACAAAGCACAGTGCTTCAGAGAGCTGGATCTGGTGTCTTACCAAACTGGCTTGAAGTCGTGGCTGGGCCTCTTCTAGCTTTGTGACCTTGGCTAGATATTTCACCTTTTGAAGACAAAGTTTCCTCCTCTGGAAAATGGATGTAATAACAGAATCCTCATCAAAGTATCTCGAGCATTAAATGAGAGAACTTATGCTGTGCACAGTAACAGGTGCATATTAAGTGGTCAATAAATGTTAGCTAAAATGCACTTCTCTCATTTAACAGGGACTTCTGCTCAGGTTCACTCGAGTAACTTCCCTAAAATCCCCGGGATTCTAGGAAGTGGCAGAGCTTTTTATCTCTGAGGCCAGTGCTCTTTTCACAGTGCCACCAATGAATAATGAGTAAAGAATAGCTAAGGTACATGGTGCTTATCAGGTAGGTACTGTTCTTAGCACTTTACCTCTGTTAACTCAGTTTATCCTTATTAGCGAGAAGGTAGCTACTATAATTATCTCCGTTGTACAAATGGAGAAACCAAGATACAGAGACATTAAACGAGGTACACACAACTAGTAATGACGGAGCTAGGATGTGAACCAAGACAATCGAACTCTTAACGCAAAGGTCTAATTGGTCTGGCAGTCCCCACCACTGGCAGTAGGGATTTGCAGTTCTCAACAGTGTGGAGTGACCCCCTCCAGGTTCTTCTTTGCTGCTCGCCTGCCTGCCCTCAACTGTGGCCTCTTGTCTCTCCCTCTGTCCTCTTATCCTTTTCATTCTGTGTCCTTATCACTTATCCTGTTTTTCTTTTATTCTAATCCCTGTGCCTTGGGCTTGCTCTGAAGATGGTGTAAGCTAAGGAGGAGCTTTAGGGAGACTAGCTTTTAATAAACACCTACTAAACATCAGACGTAGTATCAGTTGCTTTCCTATCTATGTTCTCATCCTCATTTTGCAGTTGAGCAAACTAGGCTCAGGGAATATAAGTAATAAATTACCCACACTCACTCAGTTGGATTGTAACAGAACAGATTTGAGCCTAGGTCTGTTTCCAAAGCTTGTACTTTTCACCAGGGCTGATAAATAGCTGCATGCCCTTGATATGGCCATGCTGGTTGTTAAAATATTGAAATCTCTCTGAACCTCTTGGTGGATAGCTGCTGTTCCAAGTCTTTCATGTGTCTCTACCACCACCAGCCTGGCCTGTCTAGTCCCTTCCCCAGGAACCTCTAGACGTGCCCATAAGCCAGCAAGTAAAAGATTGATGGCCAGTCCAGCAGGGGCATCAAGGACCGTGCTCCAGCACAGAGGCTGGCTGGCAGATGTTGTGTCAGTGTCCGTGAGGCACTTCTGCTCTTAACCACACTGTTGTGTAGTATCAAGCATCCTGCTGAGTACTGCCTAACATCACTAGGGCACATCAGGATGAATGAGAAAATAACGTTAACAGCTCACTAATGAAATTGCCATTTGGAATCAAATCAGAAACACTGTGGAAGCTTAGCTGAATTCATTGCCTCCCTTGATAAAGTACTGGATGAAGAATGTTGCATCTGTACAGATGGATTTTGTGTTCTCACCAAGACTGAGGTTGCTATAGAGGGAGCTCTTTCTCAACCACTACCCAGTCTCCACCCCCAGTACCCAGCCTACCCAAGCCACCCATGCCAGGGCCCTCCTTCTAGGCCTCAGCCCCTGGGGCCCTTGCTTAGAGGCTTCTCTGCCTGCCCCCTCCACCCACTGAGGATGTTAAGGCCTCAGAGGCCCACGAGACTGACGTTACCTTTAGAATCGTTTCTATTGCACTTGGGCAAAAAAAGATTTTTTCATAGGGCGTGGGGTTTTGAACATCATTTCTAACATTTTTTCTTAGGAAAAGGCATTCTGTGTTTCAAAAAGCTACTTATAAATGAACTTTTCTAAAATCAAGACAGGTATTTTTCTTGTATTCTGGAAGGAAACTAAGTTAGTCTAGTATGTTTTACTCTTCCCCAAATCCTGTTGATTCCTTCCTGTTGTTTTGTGGTTGATGATAAACCCACAGATCTGTTACCTGAGCTGTTTATTTCTCCTACTTTAAAGCCATGCTTTTCCCAATCTTCAGAGATTCCTTGTGTATTTGTTAGGATAAGCTAAGTAGCAGTAATGTGCAGAGCCCAAGATGTCAGTGGGTTACCCGATAGAAATATAGTTCTTGTAGTCCTGGTATGTGTGCAGGTTTCCAGGGTATCACCTCCATGAACTCATTTGGAAATCCAGACTGAGAATACTTTGCCTTTTCCAACACATGATGTCCAGAGTTGCCTGGGCATTGCTAGCCCAGTCAGCCAGAAGAGGAAAGAACCCAGAGGGGAGGAGATTTTTAGGGCCAGGCCCACATCACATCATCATGGTGCATATCAGTTTCTCTCCATCCATTGGCCAGAGCTAAGTCAAATGGTCACACCCCACTGCCGTGTGGGAACTATGGTCTTGCTGTGGTCCATAGAAAGGAACGACCACTATTCCTTGTATTTTTCATACCTTTCAAATATACCAGGCAGTTCTAGTTGTAAATGTGCCTTCCTGAAGGATATACTTAGGGGATGTACTTAGGAGATGTGCCAGTGAGAGCAGGGCTATCACTCTTTTGTTTTAATTCAAGAAGTAGCCTTGGTAACACAGCCACACTGGGAGGAATGTTTATTAGCCTTCTGGATTAGGCGAGTCCAAAGTGTGGACCAGGTGGGAGGTTAGCGTGTGGGAGAGTCCACCCAGGTTCTGCCCACTGGACATCACCGTCTCTGAGTACCACCATGCATGCAGTGGGAGAGGCCCCAGTTCCAGGCCCAGCCAAACACTGACTGGCCATGTAACCTTGGGCAAGTTACCTGTCTGAATCTGTTTTCTTATCTAGATCAACTAGCAAATATTTAAGGTATTTCAGTGTTTTAAGATGGTATGGTTCTAAGAATTTGACCCCTGGGGATCTGGTAGGGTAATCACAACACAGCCACAAAGTTTGGAGAGCATTTTACAGCTCTTACAGCTATTTAATCATTAAAAAAAGAAAGAAAGAAGAAAAGGAAGGAAGGAAGGAAGAAACGAAGAAAGAAAAAGGAAAAAAGAAATGCACTGCAGATCATCAAAGTGTTCATTGTTTAAATGCTGTTTATGAAGGAAAAAGGATTTGTTTGGAGCCAGTCTAGTTGCGTGGTGAACAGCTCAGAGGTCCGCAATGACACTAAAATGTACTTTAGAGTGCCGGTCTAATGTAACACGTGGATCCATTCCCTTTGGATGATTTTAAACTGCCGGTTTACACGGCCTTATCGCTGGGCTTAACCTTTGGGATGTGGCATTTGTAGCTTCACGCCCACCCGTATGACTCTCAACCCTTGGAGTGAATTCTTCATCGACGTCTCCTTTAAGAATAATATTACTTCCAAGCAGCCCTATATATTGAACCAATACTACTTAGTATGGAAAAAATATATTATCAGTGAAACAAGTTTTTCTTCCTAGGGAGTAGTCATAAATAGAAAGGAAGCATCTTGTGGGCAAATTATGTTATGTTTTCCACTGCAAGGAACGGTGTATTGTGCACATCTAAGCTTCTGTAGGCTTTGGCTTGCAAAGGGCCAGGCCAGGCTGTTGAAAAAAGTATTGAGTGCGCACTTGCTCAAAGCACTGGGCTAAGGGCTGTGTTAATATTCAGAATATTACCATCAGTGTGGGCTACCTAACATTTGCTGGTCTTCTGAATATTATGTCATCTGAGATCTCAGTGGGATAGGATCTAAGTTTCTGGGACTTCACTTGGTAGGATTTGGGGCAAAGGAATGAGGGGAAAAGGGCCTTGGTTTGATAATGGAAGCTGTTGTACTATTATGTTTCAAAGCAGTTTTTAAAAACTCTGACTCCCCAGCGTATTACATTGCATTGAATATATTACCTCTTACTGAGCCCACACCCGCAATAGGCTAAATGAACCGCCAGAGAACTGTGGTTGACAAACTTCCCCAATGAGTAGAATTACTGGGACACTGTTTAAGATGAGAGATTTCCAGACCCTTCCTTTAGTGGTGCTGATGCAGAAAGTCCAAGGCAAGGTCAGGAATCTGATTTTTTTTTAAGAAAATATTTAGTTTTTGGTATTTTTTGGCTGCGTTGGGTCTTAGTTGCAGCACACGGGATCTTTCGTTCCGGCGCGCGGGCTTCTATCTCTAGTTGCGGTGTGCGGGCTCCAGAGCGCGCAGGCTCAGTAGTTTCGGCACACGGGCTCAGTAAGTACAGCGCGCAGGCTTAGTTGCCCCGCAGCATGTGGGATCTTAGTTCTCTGACCAGGGATCAAATCCATGTCCCCTGCATTGGAAGGGGGATTCTTAACCACTGGACCAGCAGGGAAGTCCCAGCAATCTGATTTTTAACAAGCTCTCCAGGTGATTGGACCAGCTTGAGAAACACTGCTTCAGTGCAGTGGTCCCCAACCCTTCAGAAGAGAGTCGCCATGAGGGGTGTCACGGGGACGAGAAGTACTCCTGCTCCAAGGCCAGGGCAGAAGATCTAGATGAACACCTGGCTTGGAGCATGCCCTCTATCAATATTTGTTGACTACTGGAAATAAGGTTACTTTGAGGAAATGAGCACCTTCTCTCTCAACCTTGAGTGGATAGGGAGAAGCAAGTCATTTTGGAAGACTACTGGAAGTCCAGTGACTTTGGAAGTTCCAGTGGGCACTGTCAACTTTTATCTGTCCAGTTTTTTCTAGGCTTACCAGCAGGCCCACCTCTTCTTTCGAAAGTCACATCGTTTTTTTCTTCATTCACTTTGATTTTACAGTCTTGGAGCCAGGCAGACCAGTGGTCTATTTCTGTTGCTTTTGTGTATCTTTACATCTAGTGGCTCTTAAAGATTATCTCTCAGGGGGCTTGTTCCCTGAATTGTAATCTGACTGTACAGATTGTAAAACGTGCAACTGATTTAGTAATAGCTTTTAAAATGAGTAAATATACACATTGGTTATTTGAGAGATGTTAAAATATAAAATTTGGTGTATTGTTTCGAGTTGTTGAGCAGACCATACATTGTGGACCTCTAATTACTATTACTAACAGAGATTTCTCGTCTCCTAGTGGAAGGATCTGTTATTTTAAGATAATGGAATAATGCCAGAAAGACCAAAGTTTAAGTCTCAGTCTACTTCTTAGAAGCCTTTTTTTTTTTTTTCTTTTTAACGAGACACTCTGAGCCTCAGTTTCCTTCACTAAAAGCAGGCTTACCACTTCCCACCTTGCTTGGTTGTTGGAGAATTAAAACCAGACACATGGTCTGTTTTTCTTTTGCGGTACGCGGGCCTCTCACTGTTGTGGCCTCTCCCGTTGCAGAGCACAGGCTCTGGACGCGCAGGCTCAGTGGCCATGGCTCACGGGCCCAGCCGCTCCGCGGCATGTGGGATCTTCCCGGACCGGGGCACGAACCCGTGTCCCCTGCATCGGCAGGCGGACTCTCAACCGCTGCGCCACCAGGGAAGCCCCATGCCCTTGTATTTTAAAGGCTGACCTTAGTGAGTGCTTCAAGGATTTTCGGGGTTTTCTGCAATTTTCATGGAGTGGATTCAGATTCTGCAGGTGATGTTGGTGAAACCTTTGTCAGTGACCCTGGCCATGTTAGGAAACGCCTGACAATTGTGAAAATTCTGAGTGTTTTGGCTGTGTTTTGACAACAGCATTTCAGCTGACTGGTCTGGTTTTTCACTGTTTTGCTTCTATGAGGGTCGGGGCAGAAAATGAGAACAGGTTAATGCTCGAAAGTGATTGCCCGGCTAGGGGTGAATGATTCACAGACCTACTTGCTAATCCATCTAACATCTATCATAAGTAGTTAGACCAAAAAAACATTTAAAACTGTGTGAAATATATAGATTTAAAGGAACACTGAGTTATCTGTTTCATTTGTGCTTGACAGTCAGGGCTGGGGCATGTTTTGTGCTGCCAGCAGGAATGAGGAATTGAGAAATAAGGAACAAGTGTTCTTTCTACCCTGTAATAAAGGGCCTGACTTAGCAAAACAACAAAAAACCCTGCTTTTGTGCCACTGAGAGTTTTCCTGAGTTGAGTGGGACCTGAAGGATGGTGGAGGGGATATTTCATGAAAGTAAAAAGAACTTAGCTGAATTAAGATTTTCTCTGCCCTGTGTTGGTCCCTCACATAAGCAAAGTTAGAACTGTATTTTATATTTAAACAACACTGAGTCTTTCTGGGCCCTCTTGATTTATTAAAAAAAAAATTTAGACACTATCCTGCCCTTGGGGTCTTCAATATTCAATAATATTACCTTTAGAAATACCTGTTTTGAGCATTAAAGGAAGCAACCATTTAGAAAGAGTAGATGCAAAATGCTGGTGAGGGAGCTTTGAGGATTTCGAGGCAGTATAACTTACACTCCATGTGCTTCTAATCTAGTTAGGAAGATAAGATCTAAACAGGTTAAAAGTTAAATAAGAATAATAAAATGAAGAAATAACTTAAAGCTGTAGAGATAACATGTCACTGGGCCGGCATATGATGAATTGCCAAATAGAGTTACACAGCAATAAGGCTTTCACAATTCAGAGGTGGGAGAAGACCTGGTGTGTGTCTGCTGGTGGAGTGCTAGCCACCTCCGGGGTTTCTGTTGTGAAATTCAAGACTCATTCATTCAACAAGTATTTATTTGTGTCAGGTGCTGTGCTACATGCTGGGCATACAGAGGTGAGCAGACAAGGAGATTGCAGTTTGGTGGGGACAGCTAGACAGTGAACAAATAAACTCACAAGTAGTTCATCACAGGTCATGATGAGTTGTACAAGGAAAAGCTTACACCAAGATGACAAAGGGGGGAAACAATCTAATTTGGGCTGCTGTAGGGGAAGGCTACCCTGAGGAAGTAACATTTGAACGGAGAGCTGAAGAAAAGAGTTCACCCCAAGTATTTGGTGAAGTAAGAACGCCGCTGGACCCAATTAAGTAGCATCTTTTATTTCCACAGATAATTCGTTTAGAGGATAGAAATAAAAGCCAAAACACAATTTATAATTGTTTTGTGTTGTGGACATTAGGTAAAAGTCTATTTGTAATGAGCATATGCTTCCATGAACACACACACACACACACACACACACACACACACACACACACACACACACACACACACACACACACACACACACCCTTCTTACACATTGTCCTGCTCATACCCCACCCACGGCTCTCTCACCCCACTTGACAGAGTAATGTTGTAAACGACTGTGGAAAAGGTCATTCCAGATTCCTAGCAGGTCTGCCTCAACGTTTCCTAGAAGCTCTCGTGGAGGTGAAAGTTTTGATTGCCAAAAGCTTTGTATACCCTCTCCCCGAACGTGGCCATGACTTCCCAGGAAGTCCACTGTGCTTGGGTTAACTGTCCCTATGCCTTCATTTAGCTGGCATCAGCGCTGGTCCAAATCAGTCTTCATGGATGACAACACAAGTTTGCCCCCACCATTCACCTTGCCGGATCCTATTTCCTGGAGCCACATCAGAAAAATAGTGGAGGCAGTAATTGCTTTTCAGATGACAGAGACATCATTGACTGGAGAGGCAGGATAATGTGGTGGCCGCTAGCACAGTCTGCAAAATTAGACTGCCTGGGTTGGAATCCCAGCCTGCCTGTGTGACTGTGGACAGCTTTCTTCTCCGCGTTAATGTCAACCTGAGACATCCTCACCTGCAACCTATTGGGTCAGATGCGTTTTGGAATCCAGAATATTTCAGATTTTAGATAGTATGTTGCAAATACTCTATATTGCTTAACACCACTAGCTGGGTCTGGGGCAGTATTCCATAATCAAACACATCACTATTTCTTCAGCAAAGCATATGGATACTCATATACTGGAAGAAAGGAAATCTGCAGAGTCTTGTTAGAGACTAGAGAGTCTAGGTTTGTCTGCTAAATGACTTCTAAAAAATACTTGGTTTTTCAGAGTTTAGTATCTTTCTTACAGGTGAGATGGATGTCTTAGGAGGATCAATGAGAAGATATATGTAAGTGCTAAGGACAGAAGACACCATGCCAGGGTGAGCTGTTAGTGTGAAGTATCTGTTATTATAAAGCCACTGTAGACTGAGAAGAAGCTGAATCTAAAATGTCATTTCCTTCTGTTCTCCGTCTCAACAAATAGGCCTTGACTGTGTGCCAGGCACACTGCTTGGCGCTGTAGGAAAACAAATATGGACCAGACAGGGTTCCTGCGTTGCATTACAGTCACAGCACCCATGGTCGGGGACGCCGCTAGCATTTTTTTTTTTTTTTTTTTTTGCTTTGCATATCCCACTCTTTCCTAGGTATTTTCCATGCTGGGCTATTTGAATTATGTAAGGATCAAATCAGCCCCCAGATAGACCATTGTGTCTGGTATGTTGTCATACATACAGAGGGCAGGAAATGAAGACACATGATGCAAGTGACTGGAAACGGTTCTCAGGTAGGAAGTTATAGTTGGGACAGTAATGAGAGGAAGGAAGCCAGTTCAGTTGAACGAGCACTTAGAGTAGAAGTGAGGACACTTGTTCCTTGGGCACCCTTCTTTGTGGCAGGCACCTTGCTGGCTCGTGGGACTGTAGGAATGAGAAAGGCGAGCACTCTGCGCCCTGGAAGTGCTGTGGTGTCTGCGGATGTTCACTCTTTCTGTGTGAGCCTGGAGAAACCAGTTGCCCTCTCTGAGCCTGTGTACTTATCTTCAGAACAAAAGGGCTGGAGCCGGTTATAACTAAGGCCTCATCTTACCTTCAAAAGTCTGTGATCCTAAAGAATTACTTAACAGCTTGTTGCTCAACCCCTGTCCATCACTCTGGGATTCAAGTAAAGGATATGGGCTTTTGCTGCAGTAAGAGAGACTTGAGGTAGACCTAAGGAAGGACTTGTTGGTGATAGAGTGTTGGAATGTATTTCATTAGGGTTTATTATCTCCCCAAGCCGGGATATCTCATTTTTCAAATAATGAGGACTGACAAGTGTCAGGCTCTGTTTTAGGAGAGAAAAGCCCCTTCTCTCGTGGAGTTCACATTTCAGTGGGGCAGAGAGATAATAAAAAGTGATAATAATGAATACACGATGTAATTTCAGATAATAATAATTGCATAGACGAAAATTAAAGACGGGAAAGAGGAGAGAGAGTGCAAGCAGGGTTGGTGATTGGAGGGCTGTTTTCATAGAACGGTCTGGGAAGACTTCTTGCAGAAGGTGAGTCCAGTCACGGAGAGAGCCAGGCGGGGAAGGTTGGGAAGGGCAATTCCAGGTGGGGACAACCGTGAGTTCTGAGGCAGGGAGCTGAGAAAGCTGGCATGTTGGAGGAACAGCCGGAAGGGAGTGAGGGAGTGGGAGAGAGGCAGGGATGGAAGTAGAGAGCCACGCAGGCTCCTGGAGGGAGCCCTGGGAAGGACTTTGGATTTTATTCCAACTGTGAGGAGAAGCCATTGGAGGGTTTTGAGAAGGGAAGTGACATGATTTGATTTGAAAAGAAAGCTTGCTCTACTAGAATATGGATCTAGCAGTCATTTATCAGGAGTGCCTGTGACCCTCGTGTAGGTTAATTTAGTCCAGCCTGATATGACTGGATCTGGACTAAGTGCATTTTTAACATCTCAACCGTTGAAATACAGCATCTATTTCCATCTATATCTTTGTCTTTTCTCTATGTATTTGTTTGACAAAAGGGCTTGTATGAAGATGGATTGCTTTCTAAAGAGAAAATATTGTCATCTTTTGAGTTACTGCTTGTGCCGTCTTTTATCTTTTTATAGTGCAACTTTTGAAAAGCTATGCTATTTGCTCCTTCCTCCCTTCCTTCTTTCCTTTTTTTAAACAAATACTTAATGTTTCATAAGACACCTAGATTCCCCGTATGCGAGTGTTTGGGTAGTATTTGCTGGGTGTTGTTGTCTTCCTTTTTTGTGCAAACATACCTTGGAATATTGAATAGTATTCACAGGTGGTAGAATTGAAACTTTCAGTTCTATTTTCTTTGCACACACCTTGTTTGAGACAGATGTTTGCTTCTGATACGCTGATAACAATATTGCGAAAGTGAAATTTAAATTGCCTTAAAATGTCTCTTGAACATGTCAGCCTCAAATCATGTGTATTTTGTGGCAACCCTATTTTCTTAGTTATTAAAGCAGCTATGATACAAGCCCAGAATGCCCCGTGTACCTCTTGTGTGCAAGTGGCCAGCACACGCACTCTCAGTCACCTTGAGGAATATTTAAGGACAGGCTGGGCTTGCTACCCGAATAGCTTACTAACTGCCCACTTTTGTGCTCAGGAAATATATATCAAAGCCACAAGAGGGCAGCTTGTCCAGTGAGTCGAGGGGTAAAAAGTGCTTTAGACACAGGATAATGAGGGTGAGAACTTCTGAATTTTTAAAAATGTTTCTTGCATAAGGAAGCTTTTTTATATTCTTAGCCAGCTTCATCCATTTCAAGAGACAGTGTTTTTGGAAATTAAAGGTTTTAGGGCAAGTTCTTTCACTCAAATCTATTTTCACTTTTGTTTGGAATATGAGTACCCATTTCCCCTTGAACTCCCCTTTCCCTCATCTTCCAGCCCTTTTATCCTTGTTCAATCTTTACTGAACTATAATTTACATATAGATAACATTCAAACAATTTTTAGTGCTATGTGGAACACATACAGCCATGGAACCACTGCCCTCATCAAGATATAGAAATTCCCAGCTCTCTAGAAAGTTCTCTGGTGTCTCTTTGCAGTCAGTCTCCCTTTGCAGGTCCGACATCCCTTTGGATCATTAATCTTTGAAATTTTTATAAAGCATTTTACAAAGCATTTTATAAATGTAAAGTAATGATAATGCACAAATATTGGGGCCCTTCCTAAGAAGCTGTGTGAGGGCTCTGGAGAGATTAAGGAAATTAGAGGCAACTTCTTTCCAAGACAATTATATGAGTTCTTACTCTTTGTAGTTGTGGTGGTAGTTTTAAGATTCTGGCTCATTTTCACTGAGAGGGAGGATTATCGTTAACTGCGCAGTTGATAATTATCCATTTGTTCTTTAAAGTTTATTTCTGCTCTAATAATAGCTGATTTAATAATAATGCATTTCTGGCACTTAACTAACTTACTGGTATTAATGAGCTCAAGGAATCTTCTCTGTGAAGGAAGTACCATTATTATCCATATTTAGATGAGGAAACTGATGTGAAATGTAAGATAAATGAAACTAAAAGCTTAAGAAATACATGTTCTCATTGATCAAAGTAGTACCCTTAAAAAATTAGTGCTTCGGGCTTCCCTGGTGACGCAGCGGTTGAGAGTCCGCCTGCCGATGCAGGGGACACAGATTCATGCCCTGGTCCAGGAAGATCCCACATGCCGCGGAGCGGCTGGGCCCGTGAGCCATGGCAGCTGAAACTGCGCGTCCGGAGCCTCTGCTCTGCAACGGGAGAGGCCACAACAGTGAGAGGCCCACGTACCACACACACACACACACACACACACACACACTATATATATATATATATATATATATATATATATATATATATATATATATATATAGTGCTTCTCTAGATGCACATAATGTCCTTGGGCAGTGTCGTCTGTGGCCATGGGTTGAACGCCATGACAACTTCAGTTCTGCATCCCTGACCTTGCCTGCCAGGCATCCCTCTGTCTGTTTCCCTGGTCCCCACCTTCATCTTCTCCAGATGGGTCACCCTGCCTTTAGCCCCTCTGCATCATGGTCAGGAGTCTTTCTAACAGGTAGTTCTGGTAATGCCACCTTCCTGATTTAAATTTTCCAGTGGTTCATTGTGCAATGAAATGTGAGTGCCTTGCCTTTTTCAGCTGCACGTCCTGCTGCCCCCTCCGCTGCCCACCCTCAGTCCAACTACTCGTCATTCTCCAAAGATGCTGCGCTCTCTCATGTCCGCATACCCAGGAACTCACTGTTCCTTCTGGCTGAAAAATGCCCTCTCCTCATTCGTTATCCCTGTCTGCCAAGCAGACTGTTATTCATCCTCCAGAACTTGGCTCACGTCTTCCTTGATTAACCTTGACAGACTTGCAGTCATCCTTCCACTTTCCATTGCCCCTTGTGTCTTAGAGCTGGTGTTCCATTGTTTCATGATGGTCTTGTTTCATGTCTGTGGTCTGCTAATCTGCGGCACCCTGGAGGGCAGCAACTTTGTCGTTTCAACTTGGCGTCTCTCGCCTAGCTCAGTACCTGGACTCCCTATTCCAGACCATTATATACCATGAAGGCAGAGAAGATGCCTCTTTTATTCACCACTGCTATACCCAGTGTCTGGCTTAAGGCCTGACCTGTAGTAGGTATTCAATTAATATTTGTTGAAAGATGAATAGTGGGTGTTTTTAAGCGTCTCATTGCAGTGGTTTAGCCCAGGGATTGCCACTGAAAGATCTCCGGCATAATCAAGCCATGGACATATTCTGTGTGGCTTCCCAGTATTTTTTAAAGATTAAAAATTTGGTACCTCTCCTATTTACCACTGTCTACACCACTCCTGTTATTTTTTGCTCTTAGTCTACTTCCTCATTTGTTCCCTGCCTGGTCCTGAGGCATAAGGTTGGGGGTACAGAGAGGGAGGTAGTATATTAGACCGCTAGGGCTGCCATAACAAAACATCAATACCACAGACTGGGTGGCTTAAACTAGAGAAATTTATTTTCTCACAGTTCTGGAGGCTGGAAGTCCAAGATCAAGGTGTTGGCAGGTTTGCTTTCTTCTGAGGTCTCACTCCTTGGCTTGCAGATGGCCACCTTCTCGCTGAGTCCTCACATGGTCATCCCTTGCTTTATATGTGAATGTATCCTAATCTCCTCTTATAAGGACACCATTCATTTTGGGTTAGGGCCCACCCATATGACCTCATTTAACCTTAGTTACCTTTTCAAAGGCCCTATCTCCAAATACTGTCACATTCTGATGTACTGGGGCGGTGGGGCGGTGTCAGGGCTTCAACATATGAATTTAGGAAGGATACTTATTCATCTTATAACAGGCAGGAACATGCGCTCTCAGGTACTGTGGTCTCTGCCTTGTGTCTGACGAGTGTTTTAGAACTCAGGAGGCATGAGAGAGAGCACTTTGCTCACCAAGGCAGAATCTAGATGGACATAGCACTAGATGGACATGCACCTGCTCCAACACCCGATCTCCACTCTGATCACTTTGATCAGGGGATCATATTCATGTTTCCTAAACAACTGACATTTAGGTAAAGTGCCAAGTAGAACTTAGGTGCTTTTCAGTTTGGAAATATACAGCCTTTCATCCTATTCACTCCAAAAGCTGACGTGTGGGCTGCAAACTACCTTTGCCAAGGGTTCGGTGGACAGTCGAGGGAAAAGCCTTATAATGACACGGCACCACCTCCATTTGCTGTAAGCAAACAGCCAGTCCTTTATTACCCTTGAAACCAGCACTCGTGACACAAGTTGGACTCAGAAGCAAGTCAAATGCCAACTTTCTGTGGGTCAAAGTTCCTTCAAGCACTGTGTTAATCAAAAGCTCAACCTTAGTTAATTAGGCCATTGAGTTGGGAAGAACTTTGGAACAAATGATTACCTAGTTCAACTGAGGGAGTTAGCAGAACTCAGTATTTTGTTTCCCAGAGGTAGCTTGCAGACTTGTGGTCTTTCTTGGAGTGGGTGGTAGTGAGACTTCTGTGGGGTTTTATTCATTCTCAGTGAGTTGCAGCATAATAAAGTCTGCTGTACAGAGCCTAGTTAGTCAAATGTATTTAATTAAAGATGAAGCGGAATAGGTAGGGAATATTGTTCATATATGGGCAGAAAAGCTAGCTGCAAAGGGCTTCCAAAGGTAAAGAAATATTTAAAACACTAACAGCTCACAGGGCTTTAAACAATTTTGAGTGTTTGGTGATATACCCTGAAAGACCGCAATTTAATGTGCCTCTGCAGAAAAACATTTAAATGAATATAATAATCATAGCTGCCCTCCATTGAATGTTTTCTCTCATATGGGGCCCCAAGGGCTTCATATATGTTGTCTTATTTATTGTCACAATGTCTGTAACACGTGGATAAACAGGCTCATATTAGATGAGAAAAAGGAGGATCAGAGAGGCTGAGTAAAACACCCAAGGTCACCCAGCTAGCAAGCAGTAGAGGTGAGTTTTGAGTACCTGGCCAAACCCGTGAGCTTCTCCTCCCCGTTACACCACCTCTTTATACGTTCCTCTTCTCTCCTTGTTGGACTGAGATTTTTTTCCCTTGAATGTCCTTTAGCTAATATCAACCTGAATAGCCTTGTGGAATTGGCAAAAGGACATGACCTATTTTCTCCATGTATGTGAGCCAGTGCAGATCTCTTGTACTGACCAGTTATGCAGCTTTCCTTGTAATCCATGCATACACAAAGGTGTTTATTAATCATAAAACACCATATTTCTTCTTACCTCTTCCCCTCCAACCACTTAGCCATCATTTACTGCATACTTCTTCTTAGCCATCTCTGGTTCAATAGTGTTATCTTTTCCATTTCAGAGTTCGGGTAAGAGAGGCATCAGGACACCTCGCATTAGGTCACCTAGCAGAGATCAGCCACTCCTGGGCTCAGTGAGGAGGTTTGGTAAGTCATCTGGCTCCATCTTCACTGGGGCTCAAAAGAACATCATTCAGGGGTGGAGAAAAGTAGGTGAACATTACATAGTGACAGCCAAATGTTAATCCTCTCTCATTTTTCAAACCAACACATATCGTTTTTTTCTGGGTATTTGCCTAATTTACTAGGCCAGAGTACCCTGTATGTTTTTTGGTTTTTAAAATTAATTAATTAATTTATTTATTTATTTTGGCTGTGTTGGGTCTTCATTTCTGTGCGAAGACTTTCTCTAGTTGTGGCGAGTGGGGGCCACTCTTCATTGCGGTGCGCGGGCCTCTCACTGTTGCGGCCTCTCTTGTTGCGGAGCACAGGCTCCAGATGCGCAGGCTCAGTAGCTGTGGCTCACGGGCCCAGTTGCTCCGCAGCATGTGGGATCTTCCCAGACCAGGGCTCGAACCCATGTCCCCTGTATTGGCAGGCAGATTCTCAACCACTGCGCCACCAGGGAAGCCCGCCCTGTATGTTTTGTAAGTACCATTGTCCCCAGAAGACTCCCACAGTCAAAAAGAATGACAGAAGCTATATTTGAGTGACTTCGCTTAAAGTCTTTTAATACTGAGTTTTTCCTGTAGTGTACACTGCATTTCATCAACTGTAGAATACACTTCCCCCCCACAGTTTAACATGTCTGAAGTTGGGATACATCTTGTGGAGATTTCGATTTGGTGAAACACAGTATTCCTCTAATAACCCACAAATGACCAGCATTAAGTGTTGTCTGCCTCCTATTTTTCACGAAGTGCAAGTGCCTTTAAAAACTAAAGTTTTTGGTGACTCCATATGATGGTTTTGAGACGAGTAGCCTGTGGACCTCCTAAGCAGGGGTCCTGGCATTCAGAACAACCCATGTGACATCACGGAGCAGCCTCTTAGGCAGCAGGTCCTAGAACAGATACTCTTATCCAAAGCCTGGCTCCCTTCCAGTGCTCTGCATCATGGGATTTACAAGTCAAATACTCTATTTTAGAATATTTCACTACTATGTCCCCAGAGTGATTTGTTAGCGTCCATTTATGTGTGAATGAGTCCAAATTCACATTCATGTTAAATGCATGAGTAAGTAGCATCTTTGTAGAGGTAATCACAGAATGGACAGGATTCTCCAAGTCACATGGGTCTGATTTATACAGGCTTTAAGATTTGCAGAACCTCTGTATTATACGGCCCCATGCGTGATAGTACATTAATCCTTAAATCAGTAGGGGTACAGGTAAATTGGTTAACTACGGTTTTTCCCTGCACCTACTATGTGCCAGGCTCTGTGCCAGGTACTGGGTAATTAAGAGATTAAGACAGAAAGGATTGGTTTTCTGCCTCCAAGAACCTGGTCTAGTAGGCAAGGCAGACATTAAATAATTGAGTTGTGAGTGGGCTGAAGAAGAATTGCAAGGAGTTAAGGGAGTTTAAAACCAGAGGACCTACTCTGAATGTCAGTGGGAGGAGTGACCACTGGTGAAGGTTTCTTGGAATTTAAGTGCTGTTTTAACTGAGACCTGAAGGAGAAGGAAGGAGTGGTTTACTAGGCAGAGGGCAACTGGGGGCGGGTGGTAGTGACTTATCAAATGAGGAACAGCTGGAGGGTTTCAACATGGGCCGGCGAGTGTCAGGTTCAAGGAATAACCATGAACCCAATGGGGAAAGAGGTAGAGGGAAAGTGGCTTCAGATGAACAGACGTCTGTCCTAAAATAAGGATTTAGTCACATTTCTTGAAGAATCTTTAAAAGCCCTTAAGAGATTTTTTGTTTTTGTGGTTCAGACATATATTCTTCCTTCTCTATTAGCATCATTTCCTAGAGCTGGATTGCAAGTCCTGTTTTCCTGCCAATCCTTTGAATTCTCCCCAAATCTATGTTCTTAATTTCCTTCATCTACCGCTTATAGGAAGGTGATCAGCTTCTAGTGAGAGATTGTTTTCATTAATAAATGTGTCCACTTTTCTTTTTCTCTGCTTACTTGACGGCATCAGGGAAGGGTGATCACTGGCATAGTATAATACATAATTCCTCCATCCAAAAGCCAGATTAAAAAAAAAAAAAAAGATGGTTTAAATAGAACAGACAGAGGCCAGCTACTTGACCCTGCTTCCATTTTGGACCATTATGAGATTCTCAGGTTTTGAAACTTCATGCTTTTTGTTCACATTTTCTATCCAGAGTACTGCTAAGCAATTGAGTAACTTAATTGACAGATTCGGAAATTCACACACGTGCATGTACACACATACACATACCATATACAACATGGAACCCAAGTTCCACTGAATTGGCCTTCTCAAGCTTGCTGGTTTCTTAGTCATGAGTGAATTTGATGTCGTCATTTTTGAGAGGTCTGTTGAGTGTAGGCCCACGCTGCTCCCGGGCCCCTTCAACTGTTCTTGTTCTGGGATATCCACTGATGCTTCAGGCTTCAATTGTCTTGAGAACTTTAAAAAAAAATGTCAATGCACAGGCCCTGCTCGCTGAGACACTGATTTAACTGGTCTGAGGAGGGACCCAACTATCAGTATTTTTTGAAAACACCACGATTGAGTCTCATCTATGTCCTGTGTGGACAACCACTGTTTTACACTTTTGCTTATTAACCTGGTGAATGGCTGTGTATTGCTTTTTCCGGAGAACATAATTTGCATTCTGTAGTAGCTGTTTTTGGGTTTGTTTCTCCTGTGGTCTGCGAAGATGGTTTGGGCCTTAAAAACCTTTGGGTCTTAGGAAGACTTTGCCACTGCTTGGTGGAGTCCTGTCTGAGAATGGATCCCCTGTTTACACCACCCCATTACATGTCCTGGGAACCACACCTACACGTCCTCCCTATGACACTGTTCAGAATATACAGTTTAATTACTTAACACCTAAAATTTTATAGATTACAGGTGTATCTATAAAATAGATACACCTGTAATAGAACTCCCGTTCTGTGTTACTGGTACAGCTTAAAGATCATGGGAACGTCTTTGTCTTATGACAACCCCAGCTATCTATCTGTTGTGATGTTCACTTAAAATGAACAGAGATATAACACAGACACATTTCAGTTCCATTGTAGGTCTGGGGGAAGGTCTTGAAAATCTCATCTGACCTTTACTTAGACACCAGTAAGAAGAGATTAAGAAGTTGATCTAGACCAGTCCCTAGATGCTAAAATGCAGAAACCAAGGCTAGGGGTTGAGAGAGAGGCGGCCCATTGAAATAGTCAAGCCTAGAACTCAGGTCCCAGGTCCCTTAACGCTAATGACCTTTTCTCTTCACTCTGCTGTCTCACTTAAAAAAATTTTTTGTGGCTTTTCCTCTTTATTCACACTACCACCTTCCTAGTCCTAACTTTATTCCTGAATTATTGCAATAGCCACGGAAGGGGGGAAGAAAACCCAACAAAACGCAGAAGAAACTGCATCAAAATGCCAGCTACGGTTGAGTGTGAAAGGTAGAGGTCTAGTTTTAATTTTTATATCTGCTTTTCTGTGATTCATACATTTTCTTTAATAAACAAGTATTACTTTCCTAAAGGAAAACCATAAACATTAGTGGAATAGCCTTCTTACCGGTTTCTGAATGTATGTGACCATTACGCAATCCTGTTTGTGGCTCACTATCAGATCAGATTCCTAAAATATGTTTTTCTCCTGTCATTATCCTGCTTAAACCTTCAGGGGCTTCTGTTGCTCTTGAGAAAAAGTCTAAACTCCTGGAATGCAAAGGTCTCCTTAATCTAGGTCCCACTTCTGTCTGTCCCCGTATCTCCACCTCACCCAGTGCAATCTTCCCTTCTGGCAGGGCCAGCATCCCCCTTGTCCTAGAACCAGGAGAACTCTGTCCAGTTCCTCAGATCATACTGTTCTCCACTTGGAGAGCCCCACACTCTTTGTCCCTTTCTCTTTATGTGTCCAAACGTTGCCTTTCTAAGCTCAGCTCAAGTACTTCCTTCTCCTGTTCACATTTGTCACTTTTTATCTGTATCAAGGATGGCAAATAGGTTTCATTATATATACCAGGTCCAGACAATTGAGAATAACGTTGCATGGGGAATCCTGAGAGCTCATCCCTGCTCAGAGGGGAAGTGTTCTGTGATCAGCAGTGGTTTCTGTCAAGGGCACAACAGGGAGAAGTGACAGAATATTTGTTACCTATCTTCCATCCAGATCTATAACCATTTTTTTAGACCTGTGACGTCCAATACAGTAGCCACTAGCCACATGTGGCTATCTAAACTAATTAAAATTAAATACCATTAAAAGTTTACTTCCTTAGTCATGAGACAGGCTGGGACCTGGGACCCTTTACTGCAGTGCTTGTACCTGAACAAACGTCTCCTCCAGAGCAACAAAATACAAAGAAACTATGAGGGACTAAAAATAACTGCAAGCATGTGCAGTTGGGGCAAATTATGAGCATGTCACAAAAAAGACCAAAACCCAACTGCCATTTCTGAGGTGCAGGGAGCAAAAGCAGGGTCCTGAGCATGACCCCTGCACATAGCACCACCAAGGGGGTGGGCAGACCACCAAGCCACGCCTCCCCCCACGGATCCACCCCATCCTCACCCCATTTAGGGGACCAGCTCACCCCGCCTCGGGGAGTGAGCAAGGGAACCTATTACCTGTTTTTGCTCCCTTGGGCTATAGCAGGAGTCCCAATAAAGCCTTGCCTAACTTCCTCTTCTGGCCTCTTATCAATTTTTATTGATTAACGGGTCCAAGAACCCAGGTTGGTAACAGTAGCACTACCCACATTTTAAGTGCTCAGCAGCTACACGTGGCTGTACTGGCCACCATATTGAACAGCAAAGATAACCATTCTGTCATTACAGGAAGAATCATCAGCTCTGTTTTAGCTGTATAATTACATAACAATGTAAGACAGAATATATTTGTTTCATGTGTGTGCGCCTCAGTGAGCTCAAAAGCTTTTCATGGGCAGGACTCTTCTCTTACACTTGTTTTGTATCCCAGAGCACTGAGCCAGTGCTGGGCATGTATGGAAATACTTTATAAGTATTTGTTGAATTGAATTTTTAGTACTAACTTGGCAATGTGCTATAAAGTAGAGTAGTAGAATGAGAACTAATTTGGAAATCGGGAAACCAAGTTTCTGGCTCAAGCTCTTCTGCCAGCTAGTGTGTAACTTGAAATATTTCATTTAACCAAAGTAGGTCATAGTTTCCTCAAATGTAAACAGTTATGGACTAGGCTACATCGGAAGATTTTTCCAGGTTTGGAATTTTGTGATACATATGGAGTGTTCATTTTAAACAGAAATGCGCTCATGCATTTATGGACTAGGCTACATCGGAAGATTTTTCCAGGTTTGGAATTTTGTGATACATATGGAGTGTTCATTTTAAACAGAAATGCGCTCATGCACACACACATACACTCAGAATGGAAAACTAGCCTGTTAAAAAATATTCTAGCTTATTTTAAATGCCTTTTATCTAATTTTCTGACTATATAACACTATCATTTGAAGGTTTAATTTCCTGCCAGATCTACAGCTAGATTCTTCTTTGAAGAGGATCATAGCAAAGGGAAGATGCCTCCACAAGTGGAGAATGTCAGACTCGGCAAGTGCGATGGAGAATTAGGTAGCCTTTGTCAGTAAGAAGGCAATGGAACAGCTGTCTCATGTTATGACAACCAGACTGCGTGCAGAAACCTCCAGTTTATGCCGCCCACCCTTTGCCCTTGCTCTGAGTAAGAGATCAGCAAACTATGGCTTGCTCTGCTGCCAGTTTTTGTATGTAGCTAAGAATGGTTTTTACATGTTTAAGCGTTTCCCCCAAAAAAGAAAGAGAAAGAAAAATATGTAACCATATGGCCTGCAGAGCCGAAAATATTTACTCTCTGGCTCTATACCAATGGCCAGTGACCATGATGTACAGATCCAACCACTTTTCAAGGCAGATCGCTTTCTGAGATGTCATAAGGGCCTGTAGCTCAAACGCAGTGGGATAAAACTCCCTGTTCTCCAGGCGCTGAAGACAGGGAAAAGCAATGGGCTGGTGGGGCGAAGGCCGGGCCCCATGGCTCCACCGCCTTTGTATCTGAAGCAGGCAGAGGCCTTGACTCTCAGTGTTCTGAGTGCAAAGCCAGTCCTTGGATCCAGACTGTGCATTCTGGTCTTGACGTTGGAAATTTGATGAGTCATAGTTTCTGGCTGTGTCCTCCTTGACATTCAGCATTCACAAGAATAAATTCTGAGGGTTCCTTGAAGGGTAAAGCTACACTCCTTGGTCACCCAAGCTTATCTGAGGAGGGAGCCGTGCTTGCATCTCAGCTTGTTATTCTTTTTCTTTTTCCTCTCTCTGCAGACACTCCTTTCAGTGCTTGAGTTATCTAGACTGAGTGTGCAGATAGAGAGACCGCTGGAAAGGCAGATCCCGCCACCAGGGCAGGGCTGGGCCAGTATCTGAACTCAGACAGCAGCCCTGCCTGGTGGGCCTGAGGCGAATGGCAAAGTTGACAGTTTTAAAAGTAAAAAATGACTCTTACTTTTCCTTCAGATGCCCCACAGCAAGGGCCCTTGGGTTTCCCCAAACCCTCTTTCTCCCTCGGCCTGCTCTCTAGGCTCTCACTAAATCTTGATTTCTAAAATGCACATATTCATTATCTAACACCCCAGTTCTGGCATCTTTTCTTTTCTGATCTACCCTTTTTTCCCCCTCCCCTTGTCTCATCCTCTCCTCCAGGATAATTTTCAAAGTTCTATCACCCTTGGCTTCTGGTTACACAACTGCCTTTAGTATAATGTAGTGTGCCTCACATCTAATAAAAATCCAAATTTACAAAACAAAAGAGATTTGAAAGGTAAATCTTCCCTTTGTTAAAGAAATTTTCCCGAATGAAAGACTAGTATCTCTCTTTCTCCCTCCCTCCCTTATATGTTTATCACTTTGTACATTTCATTATAGCCCTTGGTGATTGAGGGTGGGCCCCTAGTTGGCTGCAAGCAAATTCATTTTTGTATTTGCAGATCATGAGGCAACCCCTTGCCCCCATCCTGGATCATAAAAAAATTTACTTTCTCTAGTTTGTTTACTGTCAAACCTGAGCTCATTAAATATATCCAGTGGCCTGGGTCATGATCATACAAATAATAGGACCTTGGCTCACTTACAACAATGGTTGCATCTGCTTCAGCTAGTACAGATTCATTTGGAGAACTTACCAATTTATTCTCAAGGACGATCCTAGCCCAGCACCAAGCTCCCAGCAGCTTCCAATTAACAGTAACGAGCAGTGCCTGTGCACCATTTCTCCATTCTAGAATTCCCAGCCTGGAACAGTGCTGTTGTCATGGCCAGGGAAGCATCCATTAGGAAAGTCTGCTCTGAGTCAAATGCTGATGGCCAGTTCTGGATAGAATTCCCTGACACACAGCCTTGGTTTTCATCATTGTTCTGATAGCAGAACACACAACTATGAGACAGAGAGAAGAGAGGCAACAGAAATCGATTTGCTAAAATTTGAGATGCAAATACACAGAAAACCCCATCATCTTTGGGATTCTCCATTATTCAGAGTTCAGTGTAAGCCTAATAGTTACAAGCTGAGATTTGGGTGTCTGAGTTCCAGTCTTGCCTTCCCCCAATAACTAGCTTTAGTTAACTAGGGATCATAATAATACTTGCCACATAGGATTTTGGAATGATTGAAGAGGTAATATTTGTCAAGAATTTAGTGCTGGGTCTGGTACACAGTGGGTGTTTAATAAGTGTTGGTATTAGTGTGTTAGTACATGTGTGAGGGGCATGGTCTACTGCAGCTTTTTTCAAACTTTTTTGGGCTCAGCACATCTTGACAGGCAAGTAAAATAAAGGACACTCAATGAGATGTAAACTTCAGATAAGCAATAAGTAATTTTTTGTTATAAGTATGTCCCAAATATTGCATGGATACTTATGCTAAAATATTATTTGTTGTTTATCTGAAATTCAAATTTAACTGGGCATCCCGCATTTTTATTTGCTAAATCTGGCAACCCTGTCTTTACATTCTTAAGAATTATTGAGGAACCTGAAGTGTATTTGTTTATGTGGGTTGTATCTGTTACTATTTACCACATTGGAAATTCAAACTAAGAAATTAAAAATATTTATTTATTTATTAAGTACTTAAATAATCGTAATTTCTTATGTTAACATAAATGACATTTTATGAAAAACTATATAAAAAGTAGATGGTAGAAACCACATTATATTTTTGCAAATCTCTTTAATTACTGGCTTGATAGAAGTCAGCTGTATTCTTTTTTTTTTTTTGCGGTATGCGGGCCTCTCTCTGCTGTGGCCCCTCCCGCTGCGGAGCACAGGCTCCAGACGCGCAGGCTCAGCGGCCATGGCTCACGGGCCCAGCCGCTCCGCGGCACGTGGGATCTTCCCGGACCGGGGCACAAACCCACGTCCCCTCCATCGGCAGGCGGACTCTCAACCACTGCGCCACCAGGGAAGCCCCAGCTGTATTCTTATATCTGCTTCTGCCTTCAATCTGGTGAGATATGTTACTTTTATCAAAGTAAACAAAGAATACTCAGCTTCACAAAGATATGTAGTTGGGAAAGGGAGGGGTATTGTGATAGCCGTTTCAGATAATTGAGAACATTCTTCTTTGACATTAAACCCAAACTCTACAAGAGATAGTTTCTTAAAGATGAGTTGCAGTGTAGAATCTGAAACCATATCAATGAACTTTTCATACTCATATTAAAATCCACTGGTTTATCTTGTACTTTGAATGGATCTTTTACTATGCATGATTCTATAACATCGTGAATTGGTCATTTGGAAAATATTAGTTTACTGAGTTGTGAAGATGATCCAAATATTGACACATTTCATTAGACGATATTTTTAAAAATCACATTTAATAATGTCACGACTAATCTCATCAGAAAAGCACTTAATTATTGGCAAGCTGTCAAGCTCATGGTGGTGAATTCAAGTTCTTCAAAATTTTAACTTTTGCTAGAAAGCTCAAATTTTATCATTGGAAACAAATAGTAATACTATTAGTTGTGTTCTTTGAAGTGACAGGCACACTTCACTCATTTTTCCAGAAATTGTCTACCAAAAACCCACATCTGGATAAGCCATAGTTCATCTGCTTCAAGTAAAAATAGTGTTCCATGCTTTCCATGATGAAAGCAGCTGTAGCTCAGTCTGTAACTCAGTCACACACATGACTTTCCTTGAGCCTACGATCATAATTTATTATGCAGCAAAAGTGCTTGTACTTGCTTCCCATTTCCTCACAAAGAATATTTCAAAAGGTATATGCTCAAGACATAATAAAATTAATATTTTCCTGCTTCAAGTACATTCTTAAGAAAAACTGCCACTTAAGAAAAAAATAAAAACAACTTCTAGCGCCTGGCAATAAAAAAATGCTATGATTACTAGTACACATTTGTGCCACTGTCTTATTCTGTGCTGAGGTACCAGCAGTTTTACCTTCTGCTGCCTTTTCATCATTGGTGCAAATGTCAACACAGTGAAAAAGGCAGAAATGTTAGTATTATTATGAAAATAGTTTTGACTTTGCAGACCTCTGAAAGAGTCCTAGGGTCTCCCAGGGGATCCAGGGACCTCTCTTTGAGAATTGCTGCTCTAGTGGCTGATGACCCAGTGAAAGACATTGCTGGACAGTGTAGATTCATCACGTGTTCCCCTCATCTGTTCCACCGTCTCCTTCCTGAAGCAGTTTGGGAAAACACCAGGGACTATTGGGACCTTCCTTAGGGTTTGGTTTAGGCCGGACTAGGGGACCAGCAGTTTCTGAGGCCTCACTCACAATGCTCTCTGAAGCCCTCTCCAGAAAACTGAAGGGGCTTGAGTGATTCAGGGGAGTTTCAAGACCTTTCCAAGATTCTGGGAGACCTACTAGTTCCAAATAAAATATTCACCTCCTGCTGCTGCTTCCTCTCCTGTCACTAGTCTCCAAGAGAGCGCAAAACTCCTTTCAGAATCTGGAATCATCTTGCACGCCAAATATATGCTAGATTCAAATATACCTAAGCTAGAGGTGGGCCCCTAGAACTCACAGACACTCTGGAACAGGCCCACGGTGATAGAGCAGCACGCGCCAGAGGTTGATTTTTCTGCCCTAACAGAACTTGGCAGTTAAGAATACTAGGGGCACACCTGCATGCTGGCATACCCAAAACAATAGCACAAAACTCGATTTAGAATTGCCTGGCTGGAAGTGGGAAAATGCTATTGTAAAACATTGATATGGTATAGAAGGCACGGTTCTTCCTCAGGGACACAGAATTTAGTCTCTGAGCAGCAAGAGGTAGAATATTTGAATACAGTAGCACACCAAGGGCTATACATAACACAGGGAATTTTAACACAACCTACAGTGTTTAAAGTCAAGTATCAAATTTGTGACCATCGGAAAAAAATGAACATAAAGGCGTACGTGAAGTAGGGAAATCCATACTTTCTGGATGGTTTTTGTGGTCAAATGAGGGCCCCAATAATAGAGTTTGTCAATAGATTTCAAAGTGAGCAGGACAGATTGTCTTGGGGATAAAAAGAAAAGGTGAAAGGAAGGGATTGGGGAACTCAAGGAAAAGGAGTTGAAGAACAGGGCCGAACGGGTTCTCATAGAGTCTAGAAAGCATACACAGGTGGCCCTGGATTTGGGCAGCAGACAGTCCCTAGACTGAGCAGGCTGCAGGGTCCTTGTGTCAGGAGAGCGTGGCTCAGGTGAAGAGCAAGGACTCGGATTGGATCTGCTTTGATTCTCAGATCTGCCCTTATTGGCAAAGTGCGTGCCCTCAGCCAGGCTCTTTGAACCTATCTCCTCCTCCTCTGTTTGATTAAATTAAATGAGATTGTATATCAAGTACCTGGTGAATTGTAGGCATTTAATCATTGGTTCTTGTTTCATGGCGTGATTTGATGGTTAGTTTATTTGCTACCCTGTCTTTATAATCCACTTTTCTCATTCTCTCTGAATACAAAACCAAACCAAAACAAACCTACTACATCAAAACCCTAAACTCTTGGGCCTCCAGCCATTCCTGGAGTTTACTCCATGGAGGCACTACTTTGGATTCTGATATTATGTCTTCACATTTTTTTCCTTCAGAATTCAAATATATTCCTTAACAGTAAGCACTGGACACTATGCTAAGGGTGCAGAGGTGGATACTCTTACGGTTTAGAAAACTTTTGACGTACACATAAACATGCTGGTGCGGCGTGGCATGGGTACCCAATAAGGAAAGACTCCTATGAAGTGAATAATTATTCCCCAGTCATGCAGCTTTGTCACTTTGGAGATTTGCTTCTCTTGGGTTTGCCTAAAGAAGGGCACACAGGGCCAGCAGTAGCCAGGAGGTGGGTCATGGGGGTCAAGTGAGATAGACTCTAAAAATAGGGTGAGAGTTTGACAGTCCACAGAGGGGAAGAAAGGAGATGAGGAGAAGAATGCTCTGAGAGGGGAATATGCCACAATTAACAGTGAGACCCGATTAGACCAGGTGGGGACTTTGGGGCACTGAGAAGAGGTACATTTGAGGGTGGGGAGTCGGGTGGTCAGGGCCAGGAACGGCAGTAGGGCAACCCTGGCCTGTCAGGAGAGCCAAGCTTCAGCCCCATGACCTCGGGCCAGCTGTTGAATCTTTCTGGATCTCTCTTTAGTAGAATCTGGATGATAACACATCTATCTCACCTCCCTCACCGGCTTGTTTGATATATCATGTAAAATAACAGAAGAAACAGGATGATGAGAATAATTGCTGTCCACATCTCTCTCTCAAGGATGCAGGGCAGAAAAGGAAGGAGGGTAGAAAGGGGAAAAAAGAAAGAGAAAATGAGAAAAAAAAGAAGACAGAAGGAAAAGGAAAGGGAGGCAGGCAGGTATCTGTGTTAGAGGGCAAGATGAATTCGAGAGGAGAAATGTTGTGAAAGCACAGGCGCTGACAGCCTGGGCCGGAGGCCGGGAAGGCCTCCTCACCATGCCCCTGAGAGGCAGATAACCGGGCATTTAGGATACCCACCCAAGGCAGGTCAGTCATAGCCCTAACCTGAGGCATCTGTGATACAAGGAAATAGAAAACTAGATAAGACTTATATACAGGAGGTAGGGGGGAGAAAAAAATGAACAACAACCCTAAAATGCTTTGAAAATGTGTATATGCCATTTTCTAGGCTCTCAGATTGGGAGTGCTTTCAGTTCTTTGGCAAATCTTTTCTGTTTCTAGACATTTTTACTTTATAGATGAGGGAACAGGCTCAGAGAGGTTAAGTGATTTGCTCAAGATCACACAGCTGGTGTGAAGAAAAGCCATGACAGCAATTCTGTGTTCAGTTTTCTTTTTTCCCCCACTGGATATACTAAAGGTATGAAATGCAGAATTCTAAGTATTCCTGGGGACTGGGTTAGGGGGTAGGGCCCAGAGAAACGGTTTTCGTAGTTGCCTAACCTGGCTGTGTGTGAGATTCCAAAGCCAAAGTCACTTCTTTCTTCTCCTCTCTACAGCCTTGGTCTCTTTTCATAGAGTAGGCTTGACAGTCACTCGATAATTCTGTTTTCTCATTTCTCAGTTCCAAGAGCAGGTAGTTGCAAGCGGCCCACTTGAGCTCCAGACTCCAGCCATGTCCATATGTAGTTTCTGTAAAGCCAGGCCGAGGATCCCTGGACACCCTCTCTTTTTATCTTGTTAACCCTGGTGGTACCAAGAGGCACCTGACATTCTGGGTATGCTAATAATTCAGTGCCAGCAAGTTTCTGTTATCCTCCAGTTCTAATTGTTAACTCGAATGGAATGCAAAACTTCTGGTTTGGAGCAGAGTTGGTTTTTAACTGTGAATTACTTGAGGGATATGGAAAATGGGGAGTACATTTTGTGTTTGGTGGAAGATGGTTTATGAAAAGCTTTTTTGGAGTCGGATTTCCTCTGAAAAATAGAAATCTACGGTACATGTGTAGTTGCGCCGGTGTCTACAGATTCACGGGGTGGGGGTGGGGGAACTCTACCCTCTGTTAACTCTTGCCTTTAACACTTTTTCATTTAGAAAGCCAAGACTTGCTTGGGGATTAGAACAATGAGCTTATCATAATGCCGCTTTAACCAAAACAGAACACCACACAAAACTCGAATGCTTCTAGTATTAAGGTTTATTTCTGCGAGCCCTTCCCCTAGCCGCCCTCCATCCCACCCCTTGCAAGTCTGGGATATTTTTCCCCTTAAGGGGAAGTGTGGAAATAGAGCCCGCCTGTTCATTTGCATCATTGCACATCACACGATATCTCTGCGACCATTATATTGTGTTCTCTCAATGGTGTTTGCTCTGAGGGTGGGACTCAAGGCTGTTTAGTGTCTCGTAAAACATTTACCAAAAGCACTGAGCCATGGTTTTGAAGGGCATTCCGTTGCCAGAGCGTGTGGGAGGAGAGAGCCAGCCGGGGAAAGAGCGCTCCAGGTGTTTGGCAGGTACTTGTTTCATAGTTTAGAATTTATACATGTTTAGAATTTCAGATTGCGTACCGATTCGGCTTCCCTTCTGCTGAAGGGGCGGGAATGGTGAGGGGATGAAGGGGGCCGAGTGATTGCTTTGCAAACTCTTATTTTTCCGTGGCCTGGAGTCCCCGGATAATTGTAATCTTCAGTTTCAGTCAAAGGTTGTTTTCAGTTTTACTAGGGGGAGGTGTGTGTCATGGAGAAGGAGGTGAAATCTGCCTGTGCTTGAGGTTTTCCAGGGGCCTGAATCAGACCTTAGCATTTGCTCTAGCGAAGAATTTGGAACCAGGTGCGGCATTTCTAGGAGACGACGTGTAACCTTGTGATTTGCGCTTCATTATACCCCGTGACTCATTCCATGAAGAGCTTTCGCTAAATGGTGGTTCTGGTTGCTCGAAAATACTCTTAAACTTTCTTTCCTCCCCCATCCCCTACCCCGATTAAAGGTCAGCTTGAAAGACTGCTTCTTATCCTCAACTTTTGTTTTTAGAACGCAGTTGCTAGGAGTAACTTTATATACTGGTCATACATAGTTTTGGAGAAACTAATGACAGTATTTCTTGAGAATACTAAGTATTTCTATTCTAGCTTATTTTTTTTTCTTTTGTAGAAAATACGAGCGTACATGATAAAACTAGAGCCGTAATCAGATGTTTCCATTTGATCAAGTGTGATAATGATATCCTGGACACAGATACCTGGAACTGTGTTATTAGTGGCTAAAACCCAAACAGGAGATAGGAAAATCTAGAAAAAGAATAGCTGCAAAAGATTTCTGTAATGGCCAGTTTCTGGGGAAAGAAGTTGCAGTATAGTCTTTGCGGTGTAACAAGCATATGGAATCTTTCGTGTGTTTATCTTATGGTGGGAAACCTCAGCATGAAGAGGGAACTAAAGTTAAGATTAGACTGCAAGCATATTGATTTATGAAAGAATGTGATTTGGGTATTCTTTTGCCCAGTGACTCTGGCAGTAAGAAGCTGAGAGTCTTCTGACAAGTTCCCAGTCATTGCAAAATGGCTGGAATAAATGATTGTTTAAAAATTAGAGGAAACTTCCTTCATGGGAAAAATGTCCCTGTGGCTTTGTGTACTTAGGCAAATGGGACTAAATCTAACAACTATGGAGGGCCAAAGACATCCAGTTCACTTGAGGGAGAGCAGATTTAATTATTTTTATATGAATATAAGAAAATTGAATTTAGCATTGAGTCATTTCACTACCCTGACTACTGGAAGTTTATGTAACTTGCCACAATCAGATCAATATTGTTCTTACCTCTTCTAAAATTTCAAAACAGGGGTAAGAATACTTGCTCTCTACTTGTCTGTCCTATAGATGCACCTAGATTGCTTAAGAGTCTGTCAAACTTTTGACCTTCAATGATACCTCATAAATCCAAAATAGACCCTGACCGGTGAAGGAAGTCATGTGTTAATTCCACTGTCTCTTTACATCTGAAATTTTGTCAGAGGAACAGAAAGACTGGAAAAAATTCTAAAAATAAATCACCTTTAGATACTTGTCATTCCCTGCTTCCCTTTATTTCACTGGGAAATTCCTATTCGGTGCAGTTCCTTTGTTTGGCTTTTAAAATTAGAAGTCCCAAAGATCTGTATGGAATTGTAAGAAACGAAGGTCAGCAAAGGCTGCATTTACATCTCTCATTAGGAGGGGGGGTGGGTGTGTGTGTGTGTGTGTGTGTGTGTGTGTGTGTGTGCGTGTGTGTGTGCGTGTGTGTGTGTGTGTGTGTGTGTGTGTGTGTCGCGCGGGGCCTCTCAGTGTTGTGGCCTCTCCCGTTGCGGGGCACAGGTTCCGGATGCGCAGGCTCAGCGGCCATGGTTCACGGGCCCAGCCGCTCCGCGGCACGTGGGATCTTCCCGGACCGGGGCACGAACCCCTGTTCCCTGCATCGGCAGGCAGACTCTCAACCACTGCGCCACCAGGGAAGCCCTGTCATTAGGAGTTTTTGCAGTTACATGGTAGTTTGTTAATTGATCAACTCAGATATCAAATTAAACCCTGCGTACATTGGCCGCTATCTCTGGCATTTTAAACTTTGCTGCTATTCCATGTGATATGTTAATAATGCTTCTATATCAGGCTGGCTTTATAAGGCGTATATTTGAGTAAAGTCTCTCTGCAAAGATTGTTGTCATCTGTTCCTTCTGTCCTTTAGACTGCAAGTTCTTGGTTTATAATATGTCATAAAGGTGAAATCTCCAGGGACAATAATAGGCCCCAAATTAGGCGGTGGTTTGCAACATGCGGTAATGCCCAAGGAGTCATGGTTGTTTTGGCTTGCTTGGACAGAGCTGTCACCAGAAGGTATGGGTGGGTGACACCACCTTTTTGGGTGCCCGTGCCAGGAAGGTCACATTCATGGGAACTTGGGATCAGAGCTATGCAGGCAAACTAGAGGAATCATCATAAAGACCCAGGGCTACTTTGGGCTGGTTTTGTTTTGGTAAAAACTGCATTTGTATAGGTTAATCAAGCAACGGTTAAAAATCCTTCACTGGTCTAGTAACTCAAGGTCTTGAGTTAAGGCAAAAAACAGTCTTCACAGTAGTCAAAAAATTAACACCATTATGTCCGTCCGGGCCTCACTCTGTGCCATTGGCTCTTGGTTTAGACATCTTTCAGTAGAATTCCTGTTTTCTCAGTGCACAATAAATCAGAACTCTTCTTTGTTGGCTAATGATCATTCACTCATTTAACAAGTACTTACTGAGGTCTCATTCTAGGCTAGGTTCTTATCTCTCAGTTCTCAAATGTCCCTTCCTCAAGGTGGCCTTCCCAGACCCCCTAAATTAGGTCCTATACCCCTGCCCCTTTAAGATAGTCATCACCCTTGTTTTATATCAATACTTGCCTCTTCTGCCAAAAAATAAGTCCCCCTTACATTATGGATTGCAAGTGTCTTATTCACCACTATATCTCCAGTGCTTAGCACATACTGGGCATTCTAAAGACAGGTACCAGATACATGAATAAATGAGTGAAAGAAAGCAAATGGTAAGAACCAGGAAGGTTAGCGGCAGGCATGTAACAATGAAAAATAGCCCCTGATAACAGGGAAGGGGCAAAAATTACTGTCACCCAGTTTAGAAGCAATGGCCCCTGAAGCCATCATTTCCTCTCAGCTCAGCTCAACCATATAAGTTTCTAAGGATAGCCTTGGTTCACCAAGAAGAAGAATGTGCGCAGTAGCGTTTAAGCTGATAGGACTACAAATCATTTTATAAAGATTTTCATCCAAGAAAGTAATAGTTTTCTTACTTAAATGGATATATTCAGTTATTTGGAAATTTTAATATATGAGTAATATTTTATTCCTACAATTATGAGGTACCAGTGAATATATTTATCACTTATACAAAAAGAGCCTAGAAGAATGCATGAGAGAAAAACTTCATGTAATGAAATTAAGTCAAGTAAGTGCTTTAGAAAATATTATTTCAAATATTATTTATTCAAGTATAACATAAAGGCAGTAAAATGAACAACTCTTACGTGTACAGCTTGAATTTTTACATACACTTGTGTAACCACCAGTCTTAGTTCAAGGTACAGAACATTTTCAGTGTCCCAGAAGGCTCCCTTGTGCCTCTCCTCTCTGTCACCCACCCTGCTCCAGGTAACCATTATTCTAACTTCTATCACCATACATTAGCTGTTCTTGAACTTCATAAAAGTGGAATCATATGTATGTGCTCTTTTGTACCCGGCTTCTTTCACTCAACATTACTTTATATATTCCTTCATTGCTGCATAGTATTTCTTTGTAAGAATACACCACAATTTAATAAATTTGGTGGTGGTGGGGATTAAAAACATGACTCTATGAGCTGCAAATTATTCCCTGTGTGTGCCAGCCCTTTCAAATTAAATGATCTTATAAAAGGTGGGTTGGAAATGTTATCACCTGAAAGGGCGGAAGGAGAGAAGTCTTTCTGGGAGTGGATTTGCTAAGTACTCTGCACAGGCTGTTTGTTTAAGTGAAACCAGCACCCTAGGAGGCGACTCCCACGGTTTGCAGATGAGAAAACTGAGCCTGAGAAAAGTTTCATGACTTCACAGTTGGTCTGAACTAACACGCAAGTGGTTAGTTACAGTAGAGAGCAAACCTGTCCTGGCAGAGACTGTGCCAGGTGACTGCTGAGGCTGTGCTACCTCATTAACAAAGACTCAGCTTTTATACGGCAGTGCAGACCTGTGTGCCTCCTGCTGGAAAGCTGGCCATTGACCTGACTTTTCTTAGGTCATTTTTTCTATCTTTCCCTTCAAAGTTTGTTTTGTTTTGAAAACAAGCAAACTTTTCTTTATGAATAAATTTTTGTGGCTTATGAATTTTTTTTGAGTTGCGCGTGGTGTAATCTAAAATCTAAGTAGCAACTATTGAGGTTTTTTTTTTTTTTTAATTTTGGCTGTGCCACACCTTGGCCATGGCAGTGAAAGCACCAAATCCTAGCCAGTAGACCACCAGGGAACTCCTTAAGATCAGGTTTCAATATCAATGCATAAAGAAATGTTCAATCACCATAAGAAAGGATGGGTGAATTTCAAGTCAGAATTGCTGAGAAATTTCCTGGGAGGCAAAAGTCACATCTTTCAATGTGGGGTTTGAAGTGTTTTAAATCCTAACTCCCAGAAGGGTCTATATGTTGAATTCTCTGACTCATCTGATCATCTTGGAAATGAACAAAATTTCTAAATTTCCTTTTCCTCACTACCTTTCTTGATTTTCCATCCTACAAGTATAGGCATTCACAAATGTTCCATTCCTGCTTCAAAATTTATCAGAAACTTGCTTAGAATGTCCTTCAGTTAGACTAACAAAAGGGAGCATATACCCTTTAGATTTTTTTTTTTCTAGTTGGGAATAAAAGAGGTTATGTTTTTAATTTTGCATTAATATTGTAAGGCAGATCAGTGTGATCAGGTCATCATTTCAGTGAGACCACAGATAAGCGTCCCCCAATGCCCAGAGGAAGACAAGAGAATACCCTGAGTGTCGCAATCAATTGTTTTAAGTCACTTTTAGAAAAAGCAAGAGATGCCCGGATTCTTTGCTTCAAAGGTATCATTATTTTCTCAGTTAGTAGAAATCCCCTTTCATATGGGATGCTTGAAAGCAGTCATTGAAGGTCTGATTTGATTCTTTTTAACTTGATGAACCACCACAGGAACAATATCTTGTATTTGTATACTTCAAAAAATACTTTCCCAAATTTTTATAGTTATCTTTTTTAAAAACTTCTGAGATGTAACATATACCCATTTTGTATATGAGAAAGCTGAAATAGAGAACCTAAGGTCACACCTTGTTAGGGAGAGAGGTGACATCCAGACTTTCGGCCTCCATGTTGCCACCTCTTCCCACTGCCCACATAGCCACCCAAGCAGTGTTTGGTGAACTGCATCAGCCATTAAAAATAGCTCTCCTTCAAAACCGTCTTTGGTCTGTGATGGCTTCGCAAATCATACCATTTGACTGTGCACTTACTAGATGTCAGGCATTGCACTGGCTGCTATATGTATATTATCCCCAATTCTTGAAACAATCCTGCAAGCTAGGAATCATTAACCCCCTTTACAATTGGGGGAACTGAGTCACTGAGAGCTCAAGAGCCTTGAATAAAGCCACATCACTTAGTAAATGCTGGAATCTGCCTTCACACTCAGATTAGTTTGACCCCGAAGCCCATTCAGTTTCCCCACGCCATCCTGCCTCTCATCAGTCAATAGTGTCTTTCCATTATCTTCTCAATTACAACTGAGACAAGTGCAGGAGCCCTAAAACAAATTGTTGACAAGTCTTAACTCACCTCAACACATCTTCCTGACAAATGGGCATTTTCTTTAGAACTTAACAAAGACATGTACTGGGTTGTATTCAGTTAAAAAAAAATTTTTTTTTAACTCTTGGAGCCATAGGAAAACTAGATTTGGTTGCCATGTGGTCAAGTGTTGAGTGCAGAGGGTCCTGTCTTCATCAGTGAGACTGGGGGACCCCTGATGGGGATGCTGGAAGAAAGGGTAGCTCTTTGAAAAGGTGATTTGGTCCAGGTGATTCTCAAGATCTCTCTAACTCTCAAGATTGTTGTGTTCTAAAAAACAGTTCCATGATGGAAAATTGGAGAGAAGTGTTCAAAGCCACTGCTTATTTCTCTCCATCGGAGTTATTGTTTTCCTTCACCAAACAGCCATGTCTTGAAGTGGAATCAAGTTGTTTCCAGCATCCAAGACACCTATAGTGTGGCTGCAGATAGGATGGTCTCAAAAAACTGAGTCAGCCAGAAAGATACCTTGGATGCTAGTTGGGTACAAAAAAACACCGTCATGAGGTTGACTACATATTGGTCTTGTCCTGTGTGATAAAACCAGAGCCAGCCAGCAGCTGAGCGTTCTGCCCTTCCCAGTACAGTGGCTTTCTCTGTACAGCACTTTTACTTTTTCGGCAAATTTACCAACCTTCTGGCAGTTACTGTTAGGATTAATTGAGATAACATGCAGTATATGAAAGTATCTGGCACATCGTGGGTGATCTTAGTTTGCCTTCCTCTCAAACAGGATTTCCTGGAAGGAAGTTGGCACATGTGAATGGAACTGGACTCTTACTTAATAGTGAATTCAGTGGTTTGAACATTGTCACATAGACTTTCTTCCCCCTTAAGGATTGTGAAACCTCACCATTTAAATTCCCCATTGTTGAAGTGAGCTCGATCTCTGTGTCAATTGCAAATGCAAACTTTGAGTAGAAACAAAACAAAGGCTTTTATTCTACTCCTCTAATTAAATGGCTTCTTATTGTAAAGCTGTAAGAAATGCCCACTTTTTCATTTTTTAATAACAAATAGCGTAGTTCATAGGCACGTTTGAATAGATATGTCAGACAGAGTAAGATCATATAATGAGGGTGTTAAACAGGGCATCTGCACACATCACAAATGATTGAATATAATCCCATTCATAAAATGATAAGGGCTTTACTTGCTACATAATAGGGTAGCTGTTTTCATTGGAATTTTTAAATGAAATATTTTGTAGAAGATGTCAGCCTCTGAGGAGTTGGGGTGCTATAGAAAGAACACTGACCAGGAATCAAGGAATTGATTTATGCCTGGGCCTTCTTCCAACTCATCTGTGACTTAGAGAAATTTCTCCATGCTTCTGGCTGCTATCTCATCTGTGTACTGTCACGTTGTATGCCTCTCAGGAGCATTCTGCTGTTCATGCAGTAAAAGTTTTGTTTTGCTTTTAATTCTAGGAAGTGACACTGATTTGGATATTGTACTGTTATTCTATAGAAAAAAATTAAATATCAGAAGATTCTGGCCTATGAAGTTTAGTCCAACCCTTCTTTGTCTTTGCCATAAGAAAAATTAAGGAATAAAGCAGAAACTAACACACCATTGTAAAGCAATTATACTCCAATAAAGATGTTAAAAAAAAAAAAGAAGAATTAAGGCAGCTTCTTATTCTTAAAAGTAAAAAAAACAACAAACAACCTTTTTCATTTTTATAATTTGCCTTCAGAAGTTGACTGTCCTTTGCCCTCCCTAAGCACTTCTTTGGTAAAAAAAACCTGCTGCATACAGATATTTCACAAATGGCCTATTTCTGGGCCACGTAAAAGTGGTGACCAAAATAAGAAATTTGAGTGGAATGTGAACAAATTAAGTTAATAGTGATAATTTTTGATGGGGAAGGATTTTCAACACAAAGAAGTCATTCAGTATTTTATTAATTCAGTATTCTATTCACAAGGTCTTATCATGGAATCTGAGAAGTAAAACAACAAAAAAGTCGAAAGGAACAGTCTAATTCACAAAAGAGAAATACTGGTGATAACACAAGGAAGAAAGTCAGTTTTGCAAATAACCTGCAAATTAAAACAACAGTGAGGTACCATTTTCCTGCCATGAAAGCCAACTTCCTTATATATGTCTGGTGGCCACGCATATTGGTATGACCTAGTAGGGAAAACAGTTTGGCAATATATATCAAGAACCTTAGAAGTGCTCAATCCAGTAATCCCATGGATGGGATTCTGTTTGAAAGAAATAATGTAGAAGAATGTAGAGGAACACCACTGAAGAATCAAACACCCAAATTCCCACCCATGATGAGAGAGAGGGTTTACAATTTTATAGTTAATTATCCATATTTCCATATCCTATCTTCTTTCTTCCCTGTGGCCTTTAATAAGAAATCATCTACCCCAGTGTGTGTGTGTGTGTGTGTGTGTGTGTGTGCGCGCGCGCGTGCGTTTGTGATGTTTCTGTTTTCCATGGTGAACACTGATTTTTTTTTGGATAATCAGAAAAAGCATATGAAAATGTTATTTCTAAAGATCACTGAAATTCAGAGTCTCCTGCTGCCCGAGCCACAAGATAAAGAGAGTAAACAACTGTCCAAGGTGACGGGAGCAGAAAGCAGTGACCATGGGAAGAAGCTTTTTGACCTTCCAACTGTATGCTGCTAGTAAGAACGCTTGCACCCTCTGAGTCTTTTCAGAATGCCCAGGACTGGTGTTACTTGTGCCCACAGCTCTCCTCCACTGCCTCCTCCCGAAAATGCGAGTATGCAGTTCACCTTTCATGAATGATCTTCTTCCGTGATCTGGAGGAAACCTTCTCCTTCCAATTCCTGTCACCCACTGCTGGCCATAAGCAGCCACCAGAACCTCTGCAGACCTCACCTCTATGTAGCCTCCCTCTACCTTGAGACCACGTTGTAAGGAGGATTCCTCTGCCCAATGCAGACTCATCATACTTCTATTGCATTTGTTCTTCTCTCTCAGCTTTAGGTTCTGATTTCAAGTCTTTGTAGTTCTTGTTTCAAAGACAGGGAGTGAAAGAAGAGGGAAGATATAAAGGTCAGATTTTAGTCACCGGTTCTGAGCCTGTGACGCAACACTGTCCTAGTCTGTTCAGGCTTAACAAATTCAACTGTTTTCAAGTTCTATATCATTGAACAGTGACTGGTTCACACAGTCATTAATCTCTCTCCCCGCCTCTCCTCCTCCGCCTCGCCCCCCATCAGAGAGATGGGAAAAACATGCACTAAACCAGGGCATTTATTTCTCAACAACACTTGGAGAGTCCTGTCCACATCCTCATTCATACTTGACTTCTCAATTCAGACCAGGCTCATTCATTGAATGAAGTTCTGTACTCTTTTCTGAACAGAGTAACAAGGACCAATCAAACAAATATCCTCTGGGAAATAACGTCAACATAATTACAATACAACAGGCGATTTGTCCAATTCGGCAGACCCACCCTAGAAGGCAGGCAGGCAGACCTGCTTCAGACATACCCAAAACAGCTAAAAATGCCCAAACTTGACCTTCGTGTGTGTTCATTCTGGTGAGCTGACAGGCCAGAATCAGGGGGTTTTGCTGCAGACTGTGTTAATGCTTAAGACTGCCTGGATGGGAGGTTGAGCTGGGGGAAGCAGGAGATGGAGGAAGGAATATGTGTGTGTGTTGGGGCTTGTGGTGGAGGTGTGTGTGTAATTGGTGGAAGTGGTTTTGTGGTTACTTAATATTGGTGTCAGGAAGGGAATTCTGCCTCTGGAAACGAAGAACTAAAAGACTAAAGTAACATCACTTGAGCTACTGAGCTTCATTTGACTCTCATCTGAACCTTTATTGAATCTTGAAAAAGATGACCTCAAATATTCATAGTGCATTAAATGATATTGGTGCCTTCTGCTCACCACTTGAATGGAAAGGGCGTTGATTAGCTCCTTGCCCTCTACCAGACTGGATAACAACATTTCTAAGACTTACTAATCTGCCCCAAATCTCTTATTCTTCTGTCTGGGGGCTACCCTATGAATCTAGACCTGTGTGTCCAATACAGTAGCTAATAACCACATGCAATGCAACTATTTAAGTTTAATTAATTAAATATAAATAAATTAGGTCCTTGTTTGTACCAATACATTTCAAATGCTTAATAGCACTTGCTTGGTAGCCACTGTATTAGACAGTGCAGATATAGAATGTTTCCCTCATCACAGAAAATTCCGTTGGACACACTGATCAAGATAACCTGTTCAGGATCTGAGAGTATGAAGTAAAGGCCATGCATCCCTCTACCCTCTGAGATTAGAACCATAAGCAACAGAACTCCTGGATTTGTTTTATATGCCCCCTTATTTCTGTTTTCCACATCTTTGCCATACAACCTTCACTGTAACTTTTATCTTCATGTTATATGAGATATGTATGGCCTTAGGTTGCAACGGTCAAGTTCAAGTTTTGATTATGCTCAAATTAAGACCAGGAGTATTTCCCTGTTTTTATTTTACTCTTCATCATAAATGAAACCATCATCTGATCTCCTGTGCACATTTGGACTCCAAATTAAACCTTCAGTCACCTGGAGCTTTTGTTTTATTCCTACTATTTTTTTGACATTGTGGAATTCAATGAAGAACATAATTTTTCCAGAGCCCAGTTTAAGTACCTATTCCCCTTGCAGACATTTCTTCAAAAACTTAGAACTTGAAATTCATCAACAAGTGAAAACTGAATAAGAGACATGACATAGACCAAAGAGTAGATCACAGGCCCATAGTCTATGTTTTCTGTAATGGATTTATTACTAAAAAGTTGTGGTTAAAGGGAAATCTAGCAAACCAGTCGAGTTTTCAATGTGTTGAGGAAGCAAAAGAGAGTACTGGGGTAGATCATTTTGTAAAGAAAAAACTTATTTTGTTACATGACCTAAATCACCTTCTAATTCATCTGTTTGGTAAATTCAGAAGCCCATGTGTTGTGTGGTTATTTCAGTAAGGCTTATACCTACATAACCAGTCTGTTTGGACCTCAGATCAGTTCATTAAATACAAAATTAAGTCGAGTTGTTTAGGATCAAGTAGATGAAAATGGTATTGGTTTTTTATATATTTATTTATTTATTTTTGTTTGGCTGAGCCACGCAGCATGCTGGATCTTAGTTCCCTGACCAGGGATTGAACTCACGCCCCCTACAGTGGAAGTGCAGAGTCTTACTGGTTGTATTTTTTAAATGCCACACCTTACGTGTTGGAATTGTTTGGGCCTGGCTGTGGGTTTTTCCTAAAGGTGTTTTAGGAATTCTTTATATACAGTGTTTCTTCATAGTTATAATTATATTACTATGGAGTTTGCAAAAGAGACATTCACTGAATGAATGAATGTATGACAATGCTGTCTTTATGTAATATGACTAACCCAGTAATTCTAAGACCTGCAGTTATGACTTGGGTGTTTCTAATTCATTCAAAGGAGTCATAAGAATTTAAAAAATTCTAGTAACAAATCGAACTTAGATTCACTTTAATTTTATTTTTTTAAAGTTTTTTTTTTAATTTATTCATTTTAATTTGTTTATTTTTGGCTGCGTTGGGTCTTCATTGCTGTGCACGGGCTTTCTCTAGTTGCGGCGAGCAGGGGCTACTCTTCGTTGTGGTGCGCGGCTTCTCATTGAGGTGGCTTCCCTTTTTGCAGAGCACAGGCTCCAGGCACACAGCCTTCAGTAGTTGTGGCTCGTGGGTTCAGTAGTTGTGGCGCACGGGCTTAGTTGCTCTGTGGCATGTGGGATCTTCCAGGACCAGGGCTCGAACCCATGTCCCCTGCATTGGCAAGCGGACTCCCAACCACTGCACCACCAGGGAAGCCCTATACTGCCATCTTTTGTCAATTTCCCTTTTTGTTATACTCATGCCAAACTCAGGCTTTTTTTTTTCTTTCTTTTTAACTGTTTACTTCAAAGTAAATAAACTCAAATAATTTGAAAAATTATGTGCTCTAGTTGTCTTAATAATTTCTTTTTACAGTTGGTTTCTTCATTAAGGCTTTGAACAAGGCCCCCAGAGTATGCTTAAGTCTCTTTTTCACCATTTTATTATTTTATTATAATAATTTCAAACATACAGCAAATTTGGATCTTACAATGAACACCCACATACCCAAAACTTGAATTCTGCCATTAGCATTTGCTATACTTGCTTTATCATTATCTACCTCTTAATCCATTCCTCAATCCATATATTCTCTATATTTTTTTGATGGCCTTCAAAAACAAAGTGCTGAACTTTGGGATACTTACCCTGAAATACTTCATTAACTAAAGTTCAATATTTGTTTATAGTTTTTTAGATAAAATTTGCATAAAATGAAATGCACTCATCTTAGGTGTATATTTACTGAGCTTTAACAAAGGCATACCCTGGTGTAACCCAAACCTCAGTCATGATAAAGACATTACCATCACTCCAGAAAGTTCTCTTCGTGCCCCCTCCAAGTCAATCCCTGCCCCTACCCCTATCTCCCAGAGTCAACCGCTGATGTTATTTTTCCTACCACATGTTAGTTTTGCCTGTTTTCGAATTTCATATAAATGGAGTTTACTCAGCATGTACTCTTCTGTGTAAGACTCCTTTTACTCAGCACGTTTTCTGCTAATGATCTGTGCTAATAAGCTAGTGAGCCATGATATTGCATGTATCTGATTTTAATGAGCAATATTCCATTGTATGACTATATCACAGTTTGTTTATCCATTCTCCTATTCTCAGCAGATTCTTTTTTTTTTGGCCGCACAGCATGTGGGATCTTAGTACCCCGACCAGGGATCGAACCCGCGTCCCCTGCTTTGGAAGGCAGATTCTTAACCACTGGCCGACCAGAGAAGTCCCACAATTTATTATTAATCTTCATTAATTTTTTAAAATATTTATTTATTTATTTTCCTTTTTTCTTGGCTGCATCGGGTCTTAGTTGTGGCACATGGGATCTTTGTTGAGGCATGAAGGATCTTTTTCCTTACGTTGTGCGATCTGCTCGGGTTTCTCTCTAGTTGCGGTGTGCAGGCTTCCCTCTAGTTGTGGCGTGAGGGTTTTCTTTCTCTCGTTGAGGCGTGAGCTCAGTAGTTGTGGCACATGGGCTTAGTTGCCCCGTGTCATGTGGGATCTTAGCTCCCTGACCAGGGATGGAACCCGTGTCCCCTGCATTGGAAGGTGGATTCTTAACCACTGGACCACCAGGGAAGTTCCATAATTTATTATTAATCTTCATTATTATGATGTTAAGGACTTCACCTAAGTGGAAAAACTCACAGTGTTCAATTAAGAAGAGCATTCCCATGAAAATGCAGTGTTTTGCCAATAAATTGGAGCTTTGAAGGGATGTGGTTGTAAAGACACTAGTGGGCTTTTGAGCTACAGGAAAATAACTATCACAGTGCCACTTGAGTTGTGAATTGATCTGGAGTCAATCATAAAGTGAATTTTACATGAACTTTGGGTTGGGAGAAAAGAAATCTGACCTTTAGTGCTAGCCCTACCACTAATTAGTAACTTTGTCATCTTGAGAAATAATCCAGTCACCAAAAGGAAATGAGGGGTTGAGCGAGATGATCTCTAAGGTGTGGTTCACGTCATTAACCATTTCTCAAATAATGTGCTAAGCTTTGAGGGCACAGTTAGGAATAAGACATATCTTTTGGTCTTCACGCTGTTCACAATGTAGGAGTGCCAAATGGTGTTCTCCAGCTGTAAAGTGTCTGTGATATTGCTGATTCATTGTGTACCTCCTTTTGGGCAAAGCACAATATAGTCAATGGATGAATGAGTGAATTGAATGAATTAATGAATAGAAGCAAAACAAGAACACTGTAATGTAGCTAAGGTGACCGATAGGTCTACAACCAGTTGTAATATAAGCAGAATATGCTGTCTGCTGTAATAAAGACTCTGTGCTTGGGGAACAGTGGAGGAATGACTAAATAAGATGTGATTCTGAAGTAGTAACTGCTTCCTCATAGAGTCTTTAGGAAAAGAAAGTCTAAACAGTAAGTCACATTTCTGATGTAGGAAAACTTCTCCATGTATGTATTTCCATGTACCTGAAAATGTAAATAAATGATACATTTTGGAATCTAAAAGCCCTGTTGGTAGAGTATAAGATCCATATGCTGTAGATCTTAAATTTCACCCTTTTTGATTTATTTTTGAATGAATGTGTGGAGTTTTGTTTTTCTGTCTGAGGTAGCCTTTCTCCCTAATTTTTGCATTTCAGTCCCCTCCCGCATTTATATATTCATTCAACAGGTATTTATTAAGTACCTATTATTAACATGAGGCGTGAGGTGGTAATACCACAGGGAGGTGTAAACTAACTGAATAAGACTTACCTGAAGCTACCTGTAAGATCTGCTCCAGTTTGTAAAGGTACCAAATCACAGTCACATTTATACGTTGTGTTAGAAGTGAAAACCTCTGTGTGTGTGTATGTGTGTGCACGCCTTATGTTTCCCAGCAAGTAGAAGCTATTATATCAACTGTCATACTTAACAGTTTTTAATAGAATGCTATACTATAGTTTGCTTTCCAAGGATCCCTAAGAGGAATTTCTAGATTTACCAGTAATTTAAGCATTTTTCATGAAAAGGAATTTAAAGAAGCATCGATTTTAGGTAGCTGGTATCCTGGGATATGTATTACTAGAAAGTTCACTGATGATATGTGGCCCAAATCAATTGTGTATTCACCAGACTAAGTAAAACCAGCTTGCTCAATAAAGTAAGTTCAAATTGTAAATGGACAATAGAATTTTGAAGGTAGGCTGGTAACAGCTCGACATTTGTCTCTTTCTAGAATTAGAGAAATTTTAAAAAACAATAAGCGTTTACGGTTTATCATATAAAATGAAGGAAACTTCTTTTGAATTTATATTTCTCTGAGTTTTCACCAGTTTTTAAAGCTAATTCTTTTTTTTTTTTTTTTTTGCGGTACGCAGGCCTCTCACTGTTGTGGCCTCTCCCGTTGCGGAGCACAGGCTCCGGACGCGCAGGCTCAGCGGCCATGGCTCACGGGCCCAGCCGCCCCGCGGCATGTGGGATCTTCCCGGACCGGGGCACGAACCCGTGTCCCCTGCATCGGCAGGTGGACTCTCAACCACTGCGCCACCAGGGAAGCCCTAGAAGGAGCTTTTAAAAGCTACCAAGGCCCAGGACCCTCCACAAATTCTAGGTTGTTGTTGTTTTTTTAAGATCTCTAGCCAAGGTTGTTCAGCCGAGGCTGATGTGTAATAGTTTAGACCAAATGACAGTTTAGAAGCCATCGTTTCTGCTGATAGCCTTGCTTTGCGCTATAGATAAACAGGTTTATGAGTGAACCGCTGCTTAACCCACACAGGTGCTGATCTGGTTCAACCCTGGTCAAAACTTCTCTTACAGATTTTCCATAGTTTGCTGTAAAATTTACCTCCCAACAGGTTTTGTTCTTTATTCTTATCTGCCCTCTCTTTTCTTTTTTCCTAAGAGGGAAGCAGGAGAAGGCAGATAAAATAAAAGGAAATAGGAAGATGATCAATTGTTTCTGTTCCTTTTGTGTGTGTGTGTGAAATAGGTAAGGGGTAGATTTATTGAGAGAGATACACACTCCACAGAGTGCGGTCCGTCTCAAAAGGCGAGAGTGGCCATGGGAGCAACACACTCCGAAGACAGAGTGTGGGCCATCTCGGAAGGCGAGAGGCCTGTTTCTGTTCCTTTGAGCGATCCCAGTTAACACTGCTCAGGACAGCAGGCGCAGACATGGAATCAACAGGCACTTTAAGGGGTTGCACTTTAGTGACATTTGGCTGTAATAAGTGCAGAAAAAACTATCTCCAGGAATATGATAATTTTCTATAAATTTTTTCTACGGAGAGAGAGACCTGACCACTTTTCACAACAGAATTTCTAGGAGGAGACTTCTTTTTTGGAATGTCCTTTGTTAATTTTCTGTTTAGCGTCAGCACTTCTCTTCAAAGATAAGTCAGGGGCTTCCCTGGTGGCGCAGTGGTTGAGAGTCCGCCTGCCGATGCTGGGGATGCGGGTTCGTGCCCTGGTCCAGGAAGATCCTACGTGCCGCGGAGCGGCTAGGCCTGTGAGCCACGGCCGCTGAGCCTGTGCGTCCGGAGCCTGTGCTCCGCAACGGGAGAAGCCACAACAGTGAGAGGCCCGCGTACTGCCAAAAAAAAAAAAAGATAAGTCATATTAGCACCACTCTTCTGTTACACCAAAAAGGATGAAATGCCCTTTTCAGTAAGGGCAAAGAGGCATAGAGTAAAATTTTACTAAAGGAATTAAGGAGGGAAAATGACAGCTTTTTATAAGACCTGGAGAGTACATTTGTGGAACTGGAAAAATGAGTGAGAAGAGTGAATTGGGGTTAGGTGAGATTACTGTGTGACCTTGGTTACCCCATCCCATGATAATACATACCAGGGAGGAGAGGTGTAGTGAGACCCTTTGCTACTTAGGATTCATTCGGTTGCAAGTGACAGAAATCCAATCCCAAATAGCTTAAGCAATCGATCAACAAACAAATATATCAAATTAAATTCTATACATAAAGTTACGTATATACATATATATTTACTTAGCTGGAAATCCCAAGGGGTGGAACATGACTAAATCAAAGGAGTCAAAAGAGGTCATCAGGATTGTTTTTCTCTCTCTCTCTGTTGTCCTCTGTGTTGGTTTTTTGTTTTAACAATTCTCATTCCTATGGAAAACCCCACAGCTTTCTCATCCCCAGAAGGGCTCTGATTCACCAGCATGGTGCCACACCTGGACCTGTCCCTGAGTCCTGGGACATGGAGGGGTCTGTTGATAGGAGACATGAGAGGGTGGATGGGCAGGAGAAAGTAGGTGTCTGCTGTACTCCTGAGCTCCCTTTCCTCAGTGCAGGTGCCTAGTTGATTCCCACATCTTATGCCTCAGACTCCAAAGTTGAAGTACACCACCTTCCTTGCACTTCATTTACTAGCATGGATTTACAACTCTCAGGGTTGTTTATCTGTGTAGCTAAGCCTATTGATAACTGCTAGAGGTTTTATCATTTCAGCAAGATTTTACTCTGAGAACACTGAGTACTTGACTTGTCTCTATTGAGAAACTTTATCATTTCCTTTTTTTCTACCAAGGGGATGCCCATTGACAAATATCTAGTTCTAGAATTGGCATAAGAGTACAGATCTGATTGGGAAGGAACCAGTATTATGAACATTATTATCTCCTTGCTTTGTTTCAAGAGCAAGAAAACCTCCTGAATAATCCTTGGCGGGGGGGAATAAATACAACATGCTATTCTGTCAGCATTATGTTTATTAAGGATTTGTATTCTCTTTCCTAGTCATTTGAAGTTTGTGGTAAGTTCAATTTTATATCTCTGTTGCGTGGTACCACATAATAGGGAGTGAAAAAATATCTATTGAATGACTGAATGAAGAGTCAAGAATTTTTGGATCATTTTACTGGATGTTCTAATTTGGCAAAGTCAGAATTATATGTTAAAATTCATAATATTACCCCAGAACATCCACATTTATTTGTCATAATTTAGGTTTATTATAATTAATATGTTTTTAGTTATCATATTTATGAGCAGGAAGAAATAAAACACTGATGCCCACCTTTCTTTAGTTGAATTAACCCTTGATAATAACTGGCCAGAGCAGTGAGCGCCCTTTCCAGTTTCTTATCTCTCTTGACAAAACTTAAAATTTTTTTCGTGTACATTCCTAGGGCACTTTGTGGAAGAACTTCACACTCTTTGAGCACTTGCTGTGTGCCAAGTGTTCTGTGGACACACTGTCTTAGTGAAATCCCACAGCCATACCGTAAATCCTTCTTCCTCTTTCTCAGCTGTTAAGAGAATCAGTCATTCCCTCCTTCATGATACCATCTATTATGGCATTTATCACACTGCACTGTAACAATTATTTGTATTTCTGTGCCTCCTACTAGACTATGAGTTTTTCAACTACAGAGTCTGTCTTATTCAGATGTGTATTCTCAGTACCCAGCTCACAGTGGGAACTCTAGAAATATTTTTTAACAATTTGGGTATTTTGTGATCTTTATTTTACAAATTAACATCTGAGGCTTGCCCAAGGTTACTAAGTGGAAAGTGATAAGGTTAGTTGTTTTTTGTTTTTTTAATTTATTCTTGGCTGTGTTGGATCTTCGTTTCTGTGTAAGGGCTTTCTCTAGTTGCAGAGAGCGGGGGCCACTCTTCATGGCAGTGCGCGGGCCTCTCACTGTCGTGGCCTATCGTTGCGGAGCACAGGCTCCAGACGCGCAGGCTCAGTAGCTGTAGCTCACGGGCCTAGTTGCTCCACGGCATGTGGGATCCTCCCAGACCAGAGCTCAAACCTGTGTCCCTTGCACTGGCAGGCAGATTCTCAACCACTGCGCCACCAAGAAAGCCCCTAAGGTTAGTTTTTGAGCTCATGTATACCAGACTCTGTCTTGTTTTCTTTCTGCTAAACCAGTCTGGATTATTAGAAAGGAAGGTTGGCTGGAGTGATGAGGATGACTGAGGAGGGGAAATATAAGGGAACAATGAAGAGAGTCATTGCTTGCTGGGGCTGGGAATGGAGGTTAATTATACATTGCTCGGTTTAGCAGTGCTCTGGCCCCGGCACTCCCGTCCCCAGTGCACGTGCGCCCATACACAAACACACACACACGCACGCACGCACGCACGCACGCATGCTCGCATATACAGACACCATCAGGGACTGCGTCACAAAGTCTGAGTGAGCAGGGACCAGAGAAAGCATTTTCTTGAAAAGCTATTCACTGTGAGAATAACAAAGAGCTGGAGCACTAAGCCATCCACCAGGACATAAAAAAATCATTGTCATAATGGAACCTTCTCTGTAGGGTTATTCAGTGTGGTGAGATTTTACCTATATGGTTCTAGTTTGAGATGAAAGCAGGGGAAAATACGTAACATTAACATTACAGTTCCCACAGTTGCATGTCTCCATGTTATTTCTTGGACATGAGGGTTGGAATGGGAGAGATTTAGGAGAAGCCTTTGAAATAGATCCTCCTGAAGCGGGGGTGGTGAGTGTAGCATCTGCCATCCTTCCACTCTCACATGCTTGGCTTTTTTTTTTTTTAAATAATATCTTTATTTGGGATATAGTTCACCTATTTAAAGTGTACGATTAGGGGCTTCCCTGGTGGCACAGTGGTTAAGAATCTGCCTGCCGATGCAGAGGACATGGTTCGAGCCCTGGTCCGGGAAGATCCCACATGCCACGGAGCAACTAAGCTTGTGCACCTCAACTACTGAGCCTGCACTCTAGAGCCCGCGAACCACAACCACTGAGCCTGCGAGCCGCAACTACTGAGGTCCACGTGCCTAGAGCCTGAGCTCTGCAACAAGAGAAGCCACCTCAGTGAGAAGCCTGCGCACCACAACAAAGAGTAGCCCCCCGTCACCACAACTAGAGAAAGCTGCGCGCAGCAACGAAGACCTAATGCAGCCAAATTAAATAATAAATAAATTAATTTTTTTAAAAAAAGTATACAATTCAATGGGTTTTAGTATATTTATAGAGTAGTTCAACCATCATTACAATCGATTTTAGAACATTTTCATCACCTCTCTAAAAAAATCCCCTGTACCCATTACCAATCACTTCCCTTTTCTTCCCACCCCCTAGTCCAGCCATATACAAAACTAATCTACTTTCTGACTATAGATTTGCCTATTCTGAACATTTCACATAAATGGAATTGATACAATATGTGGTCTTTTGTGACTGGCTCCTTTCACTTAGCTTAATGTTTTCAAGGTTCACCCATGTCTCAATACTTCATTCTTTTTTATTGCTGAGTAGTTGTTTTGCATTGTATGAATAGACATATTTTATTTATCTTTATTCATCAGTTGATAGACATTCGAGTTGACTTTACTTTTGGGCTATTATAATGCTGCTGTGATCATTCATGTACTAATTTTTGTGTGGTCATAAGTATTCATTTCTCTTGGGTATATACTTAGAAGTGGAATTGCTAGGTTATGGTAATTCTTTTGATGAACTGCCAGACAGTTTTCCAAAGTGACTGTACCATTTTACATTCCCATCAGCAGTGTATGAAGGTTCCAATGTCTGCACATCCTTCCAACACTTGTTATGATCAGCCCTTTTGGTTATAGTCATTCTGGTGGGTGTGTAGTGGTATCTCATTACAATTTTAATTTGTATTTCTGTGGTGGCTAATTATATTGAGCATTTTCCATGTGCTTTTTGGCCATTTGTGTATCTTCTTTGAAGAAAGTCCATTCAGATCTTTTGCCTGCTTCTCACTTGGGTCATTTGTCTTTTTATTATTGAGTTGTAGGAGTTCTTTATATATTTTAGACACGGGTCCCTTATTAGACATCTAATTTGCGAATATTTTCTCCCATTTTGTGGGTTATCCTTTTACTTTTTTTTTTTTTTTTAGCTGCGTTTGGTCTTTGTTGCTGCGCACGGGCTTTCTCTAGTTGTGGTGAGCGGGGGCCACTCTTCGTTGTGGTGCGCAGGCTTCTCATTGCGGTGGCTTCTCTTTTGCAGAGCACGGGCTCTAGGGCACGCAGGCTGCAGTAGTTGTGGCGCACAGGCTTAGTTGCTCCGTGGCACTTGGGATCTTCCCGGACCAGGGCTCGAACCTATGTCCCCTTCATTGCCAGGCAGATTCTTAACCACTGTACCACCAGGGAAGTCCACCTTTCACTTTGTTAATGATGTCCTTTGAGGCACAAAAACATTTCAGTTGGCTAAGTCTAATTTAATGATTTTTTTTCTTTTGTTGCTTGTGCTTTTGGCGTCATATCTACAATGCCATTGCCTGATCTAAGGTCATGAAAATTTACTCCTATTTTTTCTTCTAAGAGTTTTACGGTTTTAGCTCTTAGATTTGGGTGATTGACACATTATTATTATTATTATTATTATTATTATTATTATTATTATTATTATTATTATTTTTGGCCATGCCACGCAGCATGCAGGATCTTAGTTCCCCAATCAGGGATCGAACCTGTGCCCCCTGCCTTGGAAGCATGAAGGCTTAATCACTGGACCGCCAGGGAAGTCCCTTAATTTTTGTATATGGTATGAGTTACGGGTCCAACTTCGTTCTCTTGCATTTGGATAGTTGTTCTAGCATCATTTCTTTAAAATATATATATATATATTTATTTATTTTATTTTTGGTTGCGTTGGGTCTTTGTTGCTGCGCGCGGGCTTTCTCTAGTTGTGGCGAGCAGGGGCTACTCTTCGTTGTGTTGCACAGGCTCTAGAGCGCAGGCTCAGTAGTTGTGGCGCACAGGCTTAGTTGCTCCATGGCATGTGGGATCTTCCCAGACCAGGGATCAAATCCATGTCCCCTGCATTGGCAGGCAGATTCCTAACCACTGCCCCACCAGGGAAGTCCCTAACATCATTTCTTAAAAAGACTATTCTTTTCCCATTGAGTGGACTTAACACCCTTGTCAAAAATCAATTCACTGTAGACATATGGTTTGAGGTTTTTTGCCTGTTTTCTGGACAGTCAGTTCTATTCCATTGATCAATATGTCTGTCCTTACACTAGTACTATACTGTCTTAATCACCATAGCTTTATAGTAAGTTTTGAAATTGGGAAATGTGAGTCCTCCAAATTTGGTCTTCTTTTTCAAGACTGTTTTGGCTTCTGGGCCCCTTTAATTTTTGTATGAATTTTAGGATCAGCTTATCAATTTCTTCAAAGAAGCTAGCTGGGATATTGATAAGAATTGTGTTGAATACATAGATCAGTTTGAGGAGTACTGCTATTAACAATATTACATCTTTGATCCATGAACATGAGATGTTTTTCTCTTTATTTAGATCCTCTTTTCATTTATTTCAACGTTTTGATGTTTTCATATTATTTTGTTATTTTTAATACTATTTTAAATGAAACTATTTTGTTAATTTCAGTTTTGGGATTGTTCATTGATAACTGTGTAGAAATACAATTGATTTTTGTATATTGGTCTTGTATCCTGCAACCTTGTTAGACTTGTTTAGTAGTTCTAATAGTGTTTTAGTGGATTCTTTAGGATTTTATGCATATAAGATCATGTCAGCTGTGAATATATGTAGTTTTACATCTTCCTTTCCAATAGGATTGCCCTTTATTTCTTTTTCTTGCCTAATTGCCCTGGCTAAAATCTCCAGTACAGTGTTCAGTAGATGTGGCAAAGAGTGGGCATCCTTGTCTTGTTACAGATCTTAGGGGGAAAGCATTCAGTCTTTTACCATGAAGTATCATGTTAGCTGGGGGCTTTTGTAGATGCTTTTTTATAAGATTGAAGAAGTTCCCTTGGTTTCTAGTACGTTGAGTGTTTTAATCATTAAAGGTTGTTGCATTTTGTCAAATTTTTTTTGGTGTCTATTAAAATGATTGTATGTTTTTTGTCCTTCATTAATAAGGTGTAGTGTATTGCATTGATTGATTTTCTTATGTTAAAACCTTGCATTCCTGGGATAAATCACACTTGATCATGGTGTATAATCCTTTTTACGTTGTGTTCAATTCGCTAGTGTTTTGTTGAGGATTTTTGCATGTATTCATAAGAGATATTGATTTGTAGTTTTCTTGTGATGTCTTTGTCAGGATTTTGTCGCAGGGTAACACTGGCCTCACTGAATTGAGAAATGTTCCATCCTCTTCTATTTTTTGGAAGAGCTTGTGAAGGATTGGTGATAATCATACTTTAAACATTTGGTGTTAGAATTCACTAGCAAAGCCATCTGTTCCTGGGCTTTTCTTCATGGAAAAAAAAATTTTATTACTAATTCAAACTCTACTTACTATAAGTCTATTCAGATTTTCTATTTCTTCTTGAGTCTGTTTTGGTAGAAGTGTCTTTCTAGGAATTTGTCCATTGATACATCTAGGTCATAGATATATCTTTTTTATTTCTGTGAGGTCAGTAGTGATGTCCCTCTTTTATTCCTGAGTTTAATAAGTGGAGTTTTCTCTTATTTTCATGGTCATTCTAGCTAAAGGTTTGTCAATATTGATCTTTTCAAAGAACAAACTTTCAGTTTCATTGATTTTCTTTATTATTTTTCTATTCTCCATTTCCTTTATTTCCATTCAAATCCTTATTCTTATTTATTCCTTCCTTATGTTGTTTCAGATTTAGTTTGCTCTTTTTCTAGTTTCTTAAAGTGGAAGGTTAGGTTATTTATTGCATTTTCATTGTTGTCTTCATTATCTGTCTCACAAGACAGTTTGTGAGTGACCAATGCTGAATCTCAGCCAGTGCATTCAGACCTTCTCCTTTGGGGGCAGAATAACAAGGCAACTGGATCCATGAGATGGGTATAGAGAGAATAATTGATGAAATACTGGCTTCTCATTGTGATGGAGTCCATGTGGCCTTGTAGTTCTGGGGTCAAAACATGGGCTCTGGAGTCTGGCTGCCTGGGTGTGAGTTCTGTCTCTGTCATTTAGTAGCTGTGAGACTTTGGGCAACTTAATGTAAGTTCTCTAAGCCTCAGTTTCCACATTTGTAAAATCAGCATAAAGCTAGTTACTCCCTCATAGTGTTGTTGTGAGGATTAAATGAGCTAACACGTGAAGTCTCAGCCCAGAGTTGGTACATGGTGAATGCTCAGTCAGGGTTAGCTATCCTGTTGTTGTTGTTGATGTTGTTAGGTCAGATGAGCCTATGCTGTGCTAACTCCATGTAAAGTAGCTTCAGAGCCTGGAGTTGTGTTTCCATTAGTTTGTACTTCCTTGCCACCCATCCATGACCTCACCTGCACGTGCTACCAGGATGAGCCTCACCTGTGTTTGCTACCAGGCGCCGAGACACATTTCCTACTGAGGTGTGGCAGCCTACGCTGTTATTACTTCCAAATAAGAAATCTTCTTTTCTCCAAAAGATCGCTGTCCTAACTTATTTGATCATCCATCCATCCATACTGTAATGATACTATGAGAACAAAGGCGGGAAATGTATTTTCCTAAGCAAATTTGACACAGGTCAGGATGGGAGTACCATAAATTATGAAAACAGTGTCACTATCTCATTTACGTTTTACAGTACTTAAAGTTCTCCTCTTGAAGTGGGGATAGAAATGCTCTCTGTGAACGCACCAGAGGAGCTAACATTAAGATTCTGGTACCTGAGGCTCCATGGGGGTAGCACGTTCTCCCATTGCAGCTTCAAGGCACTGGCTGTTGTTTATGTGCCCAATGGAATAAAAACAGTATATACATGTTATTCTCATCCTTTAGCCAAAGGATGGCCGTTACTTTTAGAAGAAGAAAAAAGGTATAGATCAATCCTCATCAGGAAACCTTCAGTTAGCTTCCTTTAAAATGAAAATACAGCCAATCTCTAGTTATTTATGAATGGTATTAGTTAAGATAAAACTAACCTTCAAGCAAAGTAATATTTTCATAAAAATATTTTATTAACTATAGCTAGATACTAGTTTTATGTCTTTACTATTTGAATATAAATATTAGTATTTAATATTAAAACAATAGGTGAGCATTATTTTAATAATATATTGCTTCTCTTCCTGAAAACTCAGAACATTTTCATGCATAATGTATATTTTTCTCCCTCACAGCATCTCTGAGGTTGTTATAGGGAAATAATTATTCCCATTTTACCTGTGGGAAGAAGAAATAAAATATTTCAAAGATGTTTTCCCCAAGATCTTCTAGTTAGTAGAATAAGTACAACCAGTACTCAATTACTCAATTATTCATCCCTCCCCTTTCTCTCTCTCTCTTTTTTTCTCCATTAAACTTTTCTTATTAGAAACATCACTAAGTATTAGAAAGGATGTGGATATCCCCCTTCTTTCCTCTGTCCCTGTAGGTGCAGAGAAATTCGAGAATATTAGGTTATACGTAGGGAAAAAGTGAAGAAAAGAACTCATTAGTCTATAAATTGATAATCAGCTTTCTTAGTGAGATATATGTATCATTAGATGAATTTTATCCAAGGATGGGTTGAAAGTAGATTTATTTTTTGGAAGACTGAATTTAGTATGAATTAGTCAAAGATATAGTTATATTAATAATTGTTTTGTTTACCTCTTCATACACAGAGGTGAGCCACTCTTGTTCTTTGTGTAGCCATGGTTACAAATAATTATACGAGGATGTGAAAGATGGGCCATAAGGGGTGCTGAGAAAACTGATGGGTCACGAGTTATAAATTAGGCAATTAGAGTGGTCTGGGATCAGCAGCACAGATGTCTCTCCCGGCTTGGGCTCCTTAAACACTTAAATGTCCAATAGAAGTTTCTGTGATATGCTGAGAATCTATAATTGAAAGTTGTTAGGTTAAATACATTTTGTAGCTCTGTGTTATCAATCTGTAAATGTTATTGACTGTCTACTATTTTCCAAAAATTTTAGGCCAGCCAGAATAAGAGACCACTAGCACTTTAGAAGATCATTTCAAAGAGTGCCAAGACATCAAGTTAAGCTGCACACACTGAAGCAACTGTAAAGTGTGTGTGTGTGTGTGTGTGTGTGTGTGTGTGTATTTATTACACATTATATCTAGATAGTGATTTTTTCGCAGGAAAGAAATGGATGATGTAGAGGTGAAATCACTAACATCATCAGATAGTGGAGACCACAAGGAACATCTCAGTTCCTGAGACCGACTCATTCTGGTTTCTTTTTTGTCACTTTCAATTCTACCTGCCAATCTTCAACACAGGTTCTAAAAGAAACTTCTGGTGTAAAAGAGCTAATAGATAAACTTTGACCATCCTATGTTGCTGCCTCCTAGGGGAGCACTGGGAATAATTTTTGGTGGCTACTGAAATCTTAAGACACTTCCACTCCAGTGAATGATCAAAATAAATTTGAATCCCTGTGAATGGACCAGGGGTGACTTATAGAAAACAGTAACAATCAGGGATCACCTGACAGGTAAGGATTGATTAAACATGTATGTGGATTATCAAGATCATAGCATATAAATTACCCAGAGACCAGCCATTAATGCTGTGTAAGTGCCTTTACGGTTAAAAGGGGTACATGTGTGCTCTGTTGAATCATAGTCACATGGGGAATTGGTTCTACCAGAACTTCTAAATTCACAAACCAATGTCTCTCAACCCATTTCCCTTCTACCCAGCACTCACCACCACCCCCGCCCCCATTTCCTCTGAGGATTTTACAACTTCCATTTAAATCTGTAGCCCTTCCCAGGGTATAACATTGTCAAAAGTATTCCTTACATGTAGTCCATTTCTAAAAGTTTATGAAAAATTTAATTACTCCACAATCTGAGATAAAGTATGGACAAGAATGAATTTTATAAATTATACAGTACTATACAAATTAGTAATTATCCTTACTACTGAAAATAGAAACATTTCTTCTTCATTTTGATAGAACAGAAGCTAGATTGCTCTCTTATGCAAATGAGAAAATTATTATATTTTTGTCATTTAACAGATTTTGAATTGAGGATCTACCGTGTAGGAATAAGCCAGTAGGTTAGGCAGCACAAAGAATATGGACATGAAAGAATTTGCTCTGTGTCCTCAGGCATCTTACAACTCCTTATCATGTCCTTGTACCAGTTTATATTCCCACTAGAGTATATGTGAGTCCCTGTTTTCCCCAACATTCACCACCAGTGGGTGTTATAAAATTTTTAAATTTTTGTTGATTTGATAGGACTTTTTTTGTTTAGGTTTACATTTATTTAACTGAACAAAATTCAGTTTGAATAGAGTGGAACGTATTTTTATGTTTATTGGCCATAGAATTTTTCTGTACATTGCCTGTTCATGTCTTTGCTTGTATTTATTGGGTTACATTTTCTTTATTGATTCGTAAGAGCTCTTGCACATTAAGGAAATTGACTTTTCATTATATGTGTTGCAGCCCATCCTGTTTGTAGTTTGTCTTTGATTTTGTTTTAATAAATATTTCTGAATTCCATTTAATTCTTGATAGAAAGAAAAGTAATGATTGGGACCAGTTTTTAGTTTGATTTGAAATTTAGATAAATTATCAGTTTCAATCTTAGCTACTGTGTTTAGTTATTTAATTCTCCAACCTAAGTTCAACTATTAACTGATGTGTCTTTTGGCACATAGGTATGTGCATATAAAGAATCTAAAATGGAGATTTCTTATATCATAATTTTTTAATTCTTCATTTCTGAAAGAGAAGTAAGTACCATTAATGGTATTCTATTTCTTCAATTAATTATTATTATTACTATTTTGTAGTTTTAGTGACAGTCACTCAAAAGAAATTTAATAAGCAGTTACTGTTAATCACGTGCTTGTAAGTTTGAGGGATGTGTCGAGTTCCTCGTCATAAAAGTATGTTTTCACAGTAATGTGTTTTTTCCAATTTAAAAAATTGTCCATTTGAGTAATTATAAGGAGTCATGATCAACACTAACATTTCCATTAACACGTCAGATCAAAGTGATTTTCATATAAATGTTTTCATAGTTTCACTTGGAACTAACTCTGGGACTGATAATTTCAGTTTTGGCATTTCTAAAAACATACTGTGTTAATAAGTTGCTCCATTGCCATTTTTTTGGTTTCCTTTTCTGTAAAACAAAGCCAGAGAAATGAGGTGCTTCTCAAAGCACTGACGTGTCAAGGACACATATGGATTTCAAATTGGAAACCTGAAACAAATATGGTAGAACAGCAGAGGCACATACATGTATACTCTTACTATACTTTTATACTCTTACTATTCCTTTTTTTAAATTATTATTTATTTATTTTATTTAGTTTTGGCCACGTTGGGTCTTTGTTGCGGCACGCAGGATCTTCCTTGAGGCATGTGAGATCTCTCGTTTCAGTGCGTGGGCTTCTCTCTAGTTGTTGCGTGTGGGTTTTCTCTTCTCTAGTTGTGGCGCGTGGGCTCCAGGGTGCCTGGGCTCTGTAGTTTGCAGCACGCAGGCTCTCTAGTTGAGGCGTGCAAGCTCAGTAGTTGTGGCGCGGGGGCTTAGTTGTCCCGTGGCACGTGGGATCTTAGTTCCCTGACCAGGGATCGAGCCTGCGTCCCCTGCCTTGTAAGGCAGATTCTTTACCACTGGACCACCAGGAAAGTCCCTGAGTTTTCTTATTATGATTTATGGCTCCATGTTGTAAGTCAAAAATATTTTACCAATAGTTTGGAATTCTTATCAAGAGCAATTGTTAAGCACCCAAGTTAGTGAATTTCTATAGTCTTAGTTGAGATCACACTATACATACGTTTTCTGTGTATGTCCTTGGCAGGGAGAGAGGTTGAAAGCAAATGGCTTGGATATGATATATTTTGTAAGGTGCTATCAGCTTGTCATGCAAATATGACAACTATGTAAATGAACAACAATAACAACAAAACCGAGAGAAAGTCTTAAACTTTGTGTATAAGTTTTAAGTTTCAAATGTGGAATTATAGTTTATGCCGTGCTGTGATGAAACAGGAATTCTCATCGATTTCCAAGTCTGATTGCAAATGACGTTTGCAACACAGAATTGTCAACTGTATTAAAAAAGGAATGCTGAAGCAATGTGGCAGTAAAGTCATCTGGAGAAAGGCAGATACGTGGATAAGAAGCCTTCCTGAGGAAGATGATTCTGGAGGAGAATTGTAAAAGAAAACAAGGATCTGTTCGGACATAGGAAGTAGAAAGGTAGTTGGGGATTTTGTATGTGGTTGTGTGTCTGTCGAGGTTGAGAGGAACAAAGGGAAATTATGCAGTGGTTTGTAGTCACAAGTTAAACAGAGATTTGCAGTTCATGATCAAAAAGCTCGTAATGTTATGGATGACCAGGATCACATCAAATTGCCTTCATGGGAGTAATGTGATCCCAGCCACACTTAAGGTAGATGGTTCTTCCTACGGCTTTCAGGATGGTTAGCAGGGAAAGTGGCTAAAGGAGAGAAGCAAAGAGGTTGTGCATGGTTAGTGTTGAGCTAAATTGGTAAGAAAGGAAAGGAAAATAATTGGCATTAAGAACTTAATGATGGGCTGAAAAGGAGAGAAGGGAGCTAAAACAAGAGATTATTTTATCACGTCGTCTTAATTTTTCTGATAACCAAAATTATGCTGAAGATAGACATGTATAATGTTAAAATAGAAGAACATAAAGAGAAAAACTTAAATCACCAATATTCTTACTATCCAGAGACAACTGCATTCAATATTTTGTAATATTTTTCTAGTTTTTATTTCTATAGTATCAGTTGAGCTCACACTATACATACGTTTTCTGTACTATTTTGTTTATCTCACATGTCATAAACCTTCATTCATGACATTAAAATTCTTCATAAATGTAATTTTTAGTGACTGAACAAATAATATAATTTTTAGTGGCTTCTGTACCACCATTTATTTAACCATTTATTTCCTCAAGGTGAAGCATTTGGATAATTTCTAAATTTATTATAAAGAATTCTGAGATAAGCATCTTTGTATGAAAACTTCACTTTTATTATTTCTTTAGGATAGATCTTAATGACATAATTGCCAAGTGAAAAGAATGAACATTTTCAAGGCTCTTCATATATATTATAGTTTTTTTGTTTGTTTGTTTGTTTTGTGGTACGTGGGCCTCTCACTGTTGTGGCCTCTCCGGTTGCGGAGCACAGGCTCCGGATGCGCAGGCTCAGCGGCCATGGCTCACGGGCCCAGCCGCTCCGCGGCATGTGGGATCTTCCCGGACCGGGGCACGGACCCGTGTCCCCTGCATCGGCAGGCGGACTCTCAACCACTGCGCCACCAGGGAAGCCCTTGTCCTTTTTCTTGAACATACACTCTTTGCTAATTTTAGCATTCTATCTAAACTAATCAGCTTTGCAGTTGATCTTTTAAAGATGTCCTCGTGTTTCTAATTAATGACTTAACCAGTGTTTATAGATCCACAGCAGCTAAAGTTTTAATCTGCTAGATTCTTTTTTGTACAGTTTCTATTATTTCCATATTAAAAAGGTTTTTTTCTTTACAATATCTACTTCTATGTTCTCAAAAAGTAAGAGCTTCCTTAAGAAAAAAAAAAATGTTCACAGTCTGTTAAAGACAACATAACTTATTTAGTACCTTGACAGCCATTCAAGCCCCAGACTATATTCAATTTCTTGGTTGATTAAGGTATTATATTTATAAAATATATTACGTTTAAGGTTAATGCCAATGTTGATAATACCCAATTCTTGAAATAAAAAAAATTCTTCAGGAAAGAAGTTTTTTTTTTTTTAATCACAAAGTAAAGAGATTCAGAGAAGTGCATGTTTTAAAGTTGTGAGGTTTGTGATTGCCGTGTTAGTAACCTATGACTGTAAATCAGAATGCAACCTACTGGCATCTCTGGCAGGAAGCTCTTGCCCGTGGACTTTGGTCAATTTGATAACACTCCCTACCTGACTCTATAGCACTTAGTGCCTGCACAGCAGGTGATGCTGCGTTTCACCCAGTATTTTATATGTTTTAATTGTTTGACATTTAATTATCTCTCCAAAAAGATTATTAGCTCCTAGTTAATAGAGTCCACATCAGGGTCCAGGTCTTTGACTGCCTTCTCCCCCTGTGCTTGAGTACGTCCCAGAATATTATTGAAAATATATACGTTTGGATGGAAAAGCACAGTACTTGGTAAATCCAGGATGGTAGGGGATTTCTGTGGTAATTTAGAGGAAATTAGTAAAACACCATTTAATTATTAAAGAGCAAAACTTACATAATACTTTGCAAGGTCACACACTTCCTGAGCTCTCATTATCCTGATTGCTCATTGGGGGCGGGGGGCGGGGGCAGTCTACCTTTTACATTATGACTTTTCTCTAGCAAATGTGGAACACGGGGCTTGGATTTTACACATTATTTATGACTTTGTAATAGATATCTCCTCTCCACTTGCATTCAATATTTATTCTGAACTTCCTCTTTTAAAAATAAAGAGTCTGTTCAGACAACAACAGGATATATAAGGGTAAAGGCTGGTAATTATGAGACACTACAGTTTGCTATGGTAGAGGGGCAGAAAGGGATCACTTTAAAATCTAACAGGTTTCTAAGAATTAATGAAGAGTGCTGCCTAAGATAGAGGAAGAGTTTAGGGAGAGAATTGTCTTTAGATTTAAATTAGATTCTGTGACTTTTATAAATTATCATTTTACTCACCGAGCATTAAAGGTTTTCCTCCCTGGCTCCAAAGATACCATCTTATTCCAAAGGGAGTTCCCTCGCGGTCCAGTGGTTAGGACTCCGCGCTTCCACTGCCGAGGGCGCGGGTTCCATCCCTGGTCGGGGAACTAAGATCCTGCACAGCCGCAAGGCGAGGCCCCCATCCCCACCCCCAGATGTTCCAAAGGTTTTCTGTAAGTACAGAAATGCCTGTCACTGGCAGGCTCAGAGCAGCAAGGTCAAGGGTGGGTAGGTAGCTAGAGAGGTAGGTAATTAAGAGGAAAGAAAGGAGAGGGAGGAAGGGAGGAAGATTACTTACCTAGATGTGGTAAAATGTGATCTCTGAGAGCCAGAGTGCCTGGGTTCAAATCCTCATCCACTATTTGCTAGCTCTTTGTCTTGATCAAGTTACTCTATTTCTTATGCCTTAGATTACTCATCTGTAAAATGGAGACATTACTAGTACCTACTGCAAGATATATTTATGAGGGATGCATGTGTTAATATATGTGAAGCACTTAGTAACAGTGTCTTGTATCTGACAAGGGCTATAGAGAGAAGTTAGCTACAGTGATTTTATTATAGATGGAGGTGATGAGTTTAAGTAAAAGTTAGGAAATTTAGGTGATGATTCTGCTTTGTGCCTCTTCATTGGCTGCTTCCCCAAATGTACCCTTGTCAGTGTTGTATGTAATAAACATGGGTGCTTGAAGTCTGTGGTCTCCTCATGTCTGCCTGTGACACAGGAAGGTGGAGAGCACTAGAAGGACTGCTTTTGTGACAAATATAAATTTTAAAGTAAAAAAAAAAGTATCCCTGGCTTGAGTAAAGCTTGGGAAGGAAGGAGTTGGTTGGATATGGCATAGGGTTATACTTTAATTTATTGGGTAAATCTCTCTGTCACTTCGAGAAGTTAGAGACAAGCTCTGTAGTAGGCATAATTAACATATAATATTGTAAAGCTTCTGGATTAACTCATGCAGTGCTGATGCTGGAACCCTAGATTCTGAAAAAAAAAGTTAGTAGATCTGATCCACGCCCACCTCTCTCTTCTTGAGTCAGTGTTCCCTGTCATGATGAACATTTCCAAGAAGTAGGGACTCAGTCCCGCATATCCCCAATAAGGGTGAGCCTAAAGACTGTGATTAAATAGGGGCGAAGGGGGTGAGCTAGGGTAAGGGTGAGAGGAGATCCCACTGCAGCCCAGCCTGGCCAATTTAAACCCTCTGAAGTTCCTGCTAACCTGAGAAAGGAGGGGAAAATTCGTTTTACTTCAAAACAATCATCCCTGGGGCTTCCCTGGTGGCGCAGTGGTTGAGAGTCCACCTGCCGATGCAGGGGACATGGGTTCGTGCCCCGGTCCGGGAAGATCCCACATGCCGCGGAGCAGCTGGGCCCGTGAGCCATGGCCGTTGAGCCTGCACATCCCGAGCCTGTGCTCCGCAACGGGAGAGGCCACAACAGTGAGAGGCCCGCGTACCACAAAAACAAAAAAACAAAAAAACAATCATCCCAAAGCACTTCATTCTCTCTTGGGTTCCTTTCTGTAATACCATGTACCTGGCTCTTACTACTGTATTTAAGGTGTCTGCTGCCTTGCCTGTGTCCACGTTAAATAGCTATACTATGTAAGCAGGAAGTACTTGACATATGATTTAAATGAGGGTAGGTATATGCTTTAAGAGTGTATCCCACTAGACATCTAATGGATTCCAAGCTTAATTTTTATAATAAGTAATAATAAATATACTTTCCCTTGTAAGACAGGGACCGTGCAGGATGGTCCCCCGCTGCTCTGGCCACACACACACATTTTCCTTCCCTGCTGTTTCTTCTCTTTAGCTCTTTCATAATCTAACATACTATATATTTTACTGATCTATTCATTCAATGTCTGTCTCCCCCGATGAGATTATAGGGTTCACGAGGGCAGGGATTTTTGTCTGTTTTGCTTACTGTTATAGCCCCAGTACCTAGAACAGTGCCTGCCACTTAGAAGGTACTTGATAATATTGATTGAGTGAATGAAATACACAAATATTAGTTATTATAATTTTACTCTTTAAAGCAATTGTACCAGTTGAGAAGATAACGTTTAAAATTTTTAAATGAAAGCCCTCGGATCCTTTTCTGATGTCCAGATACGATAAACTCGTCAGCCCAGGTATGGCAATGTCCATTATCTAATTCTTCCTGTTGATACCGTTAATGGGATATTTAACAAATTAACCGAAAGAGAATACATAAAAGTAGAAAAAGACTCTTTGGTCTAAAGTAGTGGTGGAAGAGGGCGGGTAAAGGGATGTTAACAACGCATGCAGCTGAGGCCAAGGCATGCATATGTTGCGTGTATGTGGAAACCAAAAGCTGTCTTGGAGGCGTTAATCCTTTTATAATATTGCCATTCTTCTGGTGGGTTCTGTGTTTATCACATACATTCTTTAGGAGGACTCTCATATGTATACCTGCATGCCTTCAGCTCTTTGAACTCACTTTTCCAATGTCGGTTAGTTAGTGTCATGACCAACTATTGTTGCTGACACCACCAGTACAGATACATGGCATCAGTGCCAGTAATCGGCACTTCTTCAGATGAAAACTAGTACCTCAGTGTGTGTGTGTGTGTGTGTGTGTGTGTGTGTGTGTGTGTGTGTGTGTGTGCAGTTTCTTCCTCTTATGCTTTAGTCATGCATTAATACAATGCCCAATTTCAGCAAGGTTTTGAAATTCTAAATACATAGTGTAAAATTTACTTCTGGAAAACTATATACTGCTATTAAATAAAGAGCAAACACACATTTACTTGATCTTTACATCGGCTATATCTTTAAGCCTTTAGGTAAGTGAAAATAAAAAAGAATGTTCTCTTAGTAGGATGTAAAAGGGACTTTAATAGATATTACCTATATTTAAAATAGCCCACATAACAATTTCCTGGCTTCTTACCAGGTCTTCACTCATGCTCCAATTTCTCTTCTCCCAGGCCTGTCTGAATCTTCTTATTCCTTTTTCCAGATCTACCTTAGAGCTCATCTTGTCTCAAGCTTCTGTTTTGCACCTGTATTTTTTTTTTTTTCCCTCTATTGTCTCAGATCTCAGATTTGCCTGCTGTCAGTCCACTCTAAAAACAAAGTTGCCTTGTTAAAAACAAAGGATGCTCTTCCAGGGATGACCAAGGCACACCAGAGCTATCAGAAGTTAAGGCAGCAAATGTAACATGTGTCTACTCTGATGCCACTGACACACAATTTTTATACTGATACATCTCCCTACATCCAGGGCTATGTAATAGGAGTCAGTGTCACTACCAGTAGAAGGGATGACTTTTACTTTTTTTGTGTACTTGTCTATATTGTGTGCATTTATAATAACTTGTGTGCATTGTTTTTGCCAAGACCGTAGATATCTGTGTGCCATATATGTATTTTTTAAATTAACTCTGTTCAAAGCAAAAGTAGGGAGAAGTTGCTCATTTTTGTTTAGGGCAGGCGGTAGTTTTAATGATTGCTTTTAGATATCCAGTGAAAAGCTGCCCTGTCCTTACCACCTTACTCTTAAAATTTATCATCCTGAGTTGGTTTGTTTCCTATGTTTTTGCATTCTTGGTAATGGTTGGTATAAGAATTCACACATAAACAAACACACACACACACTCTATCTCTCTCTCTCTCTCTGTCACCCACTTGACCGACACCCATTCATACACCAAACCTCCAAACCAAAAATATTCTTCCTAATGCTTAAAGCATGTCACACATCCAGAATTGATAAAAATTCTTATATAATATACTCAATTACTCTTATATACAAGGCAGATTTTCTGGGTTCCTTTTGTAGTCAAAAGGAATTTAGTCTAAAGTCGATAGTTTTTTGGAAACACTGCCTTAGTATCGTTGAAAAATTGCTTCCATTTTCCTTTCATCAGAACCTGGCAATTTAGTTTTATACAATATTTAACATGATTATAATCTTAGACTTGTTCTGGATTTTGACCCTTTACTAAGTAACCTGCTGATAATTTTCTTGTCAGTACTGATAGCTTTAGATTATTTCATTTGGGAGTAATAAAACTGTTTCTCTTAAAAAAATATAGGTAGATAAACAGATTTAAAACTTTCTTGTCACTCTGGCCTTTTTACTTCCCATCCTGGCTACTTCAAATTGCTAAAGTTTATGGGATTTAATAAGGTTCGCAATTACAGAATAACAACTAAGGGAAAACTTGAGGTCACAAGTTTGAAATGTTTGTTTTAGGAAGAGTTTCAGATTTGTTCCTCTCTTTGAACGCTGTGGAGCTCATGTTAATCCTGGTTCAGGTGGTCCCAGATGTCACAGGTTAGCTTTCAGGGACCCTCCTCCAGCCCATCTTCTGGTCCCTTCTCCCCTCGTCTCCCAGCTGCCTGAACTGACAAACTCAACCCCCAGAGTGGGTTCCATCTCTTCACTGCTTGAAGAGGAGTGTATTTACTCTGCTTAAGTGCTTCAGGTCCTGCTGATCCATTGTTATGTACGGACTGTTTTTATTATGCATGAATCATGTTTTACCACTCCTTTTTCTTTCTCTGTCCCTTCTGTTTTTCTCTGCCTGTTACCAATAAATCCATTTCCAGTTCCAAATGGATGAAGTAAAAAAAATGAGGGTTTAGTTCTTGTATAATTTTTGCCTCTATCTTTTTTCTGCCAGGCTTATCATAAACCCAATTATTGGTACTGATTAGTAGAAAAGATGAAGGACACTCACTCCAAGTTACCTACCCCAGATACAATGAAAAGAAAAAAAAAACAATATTTGCTAAAAATAGAACATTTCTAAGAAATCATAGTAGTATTTTTTGAGTACTTTCTGTATGCCAGGAAGTTTTCTAAGCACTTTCTATGTGTGTTCATATATAAAGTGTTTAGAACTCAACAACTCAAGTGAAGTAAGAATTACTGTTTTCTTTGTCTACAGCAAGCAGAACAATGTAGTGGACATCCATCTTGTTTCTAGGAAGGTGAATTTAAAAAAATCATTTGTTTCCTTTTAGTCAGTATTGGTGTATGAATAAAATATTTCAGTTAAATTTCCTTCTCTATGAAATGTCAGAGCTTTTGTCTTCTTGGGTCTTCCCCAGATCCATTTGTTACAGTAGGTTTGCTATCAAATTTTCAGGCTGCTGTTGAGCGTTTTGTATCTGGCAATTTTAACACCTCCCTTCTTTCTGTACCACCCACTCAAGTTCATTTCAGGTGCCCTTAGCAAATGACTCCCAAGGCCTTTAAGTGGCCAAAGCTCATTGACCAATGAGGAGAGGTGTGCCATGTATAACAGAGTTACGCAGTTCCTGGATCAGGAGCGAAGTTTGCTTAAGGAAAGCTTTTGTTACCATTAGCCTGTTGCATCCAGATTTCAAGACTGGAAAGGTAGGGAACACCTTATTTGTTGTAATTGGAAGAGAGGAGTTGGTTAAAGTAATTTAGATCACGTAGAATAAACAAATGATCTGTTTTGTTTTTAACCGAAGGCAAAAAAAAAAGAAAGAAAAAAAAAGGAAGTTTGTGAGAATTTCAAATGCTGCACAGTTTGTCTTACCAGCAGCAAAACCGAAATTCCTAAGCTAAGAACATTTTTTTTTTAAATTAGTTTGTCTAGCATCTCTTCACTTTAACAAACTTGAAAAAACTAGGTGGGAAAAAAAAGTCATGTTTTCATAGATTGCTGCTATTTTAATTATGGGACAAAAAGCAGGAATTTATCAATAATGTCCACATTTATTTTCCAAAGTCATTTCAGAGTCAGTCGTTAAAGAAGAAATTTTAAGTGACATGTGGTAAGGAAAAATGAGAAATTAATGGAATTAGCTCTTGAGAGTTACTGCACAGAAGTTAGTGATAATGACTTTTCCTCTGAGTAAAGTGCTGGTATAAGATATAGACTCTCTTGTATCAATCATTTTTTCAAACCAATAGTAAACTTTATAAAATGGAATTAGTTAAGTGTAGGTTTATATACTTTAAAGACTACATAAATTAGTTTCACTTTTATTAGAACGAATAGTTTAGTTATAATTTATGTGCTGTTTAGATTTGTTCTAATATTAACTCAAAGAAACCAGAGATAAAGAATCTTTATTCGCTTCTTTCTACCTGGAAATGGAGCGATTTGGATAGCATTTGAAGCTAATCCTGAAAAGAAAAACCCTCTTCATTATGAATAAAGTATGATGAATCAATGTTGCGACAAAATGTATACATTAAAAAAACATATATTATTATACTTATTCATTAGCCTACATCTAATGTTTAGTATCAGAAGGTAAGTTTGAGTTCAAAGAAAAGTTTAACTGGTTTCCCATGATTGCTTTTTCCCAGAAATGTCTTAATATGGGCTTTAAAAGCTGTAAATTTAAAAGCTGTAAATTTCTAACAGAAATTAGATAATGTATTTGTTTAAAAATGTAATATGAGAGATGGTACCATCTGGTAAAATTTTTTTTTAATTTTTATTTTATATTGGATTATAGTTGATTAACAATGTCGTGTCAGTTTCAGGTGTACAGCAAAATGATTCAGTTATACATGTATCTGTTCTTTTGCAAATTCTTTTCTCATTTAGGTCGGTGCAGAATATTGAGCAGAGTTAATTTTAGTGTTTAGTTAAAACTCTATTTTTGTTTAACTTGTAAAGAGAATTTTTTTAGTGCACATTATCCCTAGGTATAAATGCCCAATGATTTCAGTTATCTCAGATTCTCCCCTTTTCAAAAATTATTTTTATATGCTCCTTTAAAAGACTTGCATCCTGAAATTTTCTACTTATATTAGACTTGTTCATAATGCCGCCTTATGAGAAGTCTACTCTCGAGATCTCCCTCCTAAGTCTCTTGCTGTGGTTGACTCTTTGGGGGAGGTGGATGTAGATCAAGAACCAGTCACGGAGTTAACTATTCACAGCAGCCATCTTCTCTGGTACAAGTAAATGCTGTTTCTCAATTCCAAGCTGAGGTTCAAAGGTTTAGACTAACTTCACAGATCAGAGGTCAGGCACGAATTGCTGCAATTTGTAGTTCAGTTCTGCCGATATGACAGAATTTCACAGCTATGATGATTGCTTTTTCCACTTCTGCACACAGGCCAGGCTGGGCAGTTAACAGCATAATTTGTACAAGTCAGCCCTTGGCACCCAGGTTTAATGAGTAACTAGCTGGTGCCTTAGGTTTCACTGGTACAAGGTGCACATTATAAAAAGGGTCAAATGTCAATGCACAAAGATGGAGGGGGGCTGGGTAGTGATAGATCAATAACCACCACCTGTGAATCGTACGTAAAGAATTAGTAACTTGCGTTAATTTTAAAAATAATTTCTCTGATGTGAATGTTAGCGTGTTTGTTTTCTTTGCTACTAAAAGAGGTAGATTATTTTATTAAATGTTAGCAAGAAAGATCTGACTAGAGATTATTGACAACCGTAGAAAGTGAAATTGCAGGCTCTGTTTACTCCTTTCATGGGGTCTCTGATTTCTCAAAAACTTCCCCAAATATGCCAGCTTTTCAAGAATCTAGGGAACAAATTGGGTAATGAGGTATTTCTGAGCGCATGATATTTATGAGTATCTAACATTCTCTACTTTTCATCCAAAAAGTTAAACTCCTATCTTTATTTCTAACCCAAGTTGAAAATATCTTTTACTGTTTAAAGTTGAATATTGAGATGCTTCAAAAAATTCTTAGGTGTTGGGCCTTGAAAATCCATGGGTTTGCCATTCACAGTTTTGACTGCTCATAAATGACTCTGAAGCTGCAATATAAATACATATAGAGTAATTTGTCACTTTTGTTATAACACAAATTTTAGTTTTCCACTCTTCCAGACTGGGGTGTAGAAGCAATCGGATTCTTCCATAGAGCAGAATAATTAAGAGCACAGATTCTGGTCTCAGACCTCCTGGGGTTGAATCCCAGCTTCATCATTTACAGTTAAAGGACCTGAGCAAATGGGCACCCTCCTTCTGTTTAGTTCCCTCATCTCCAGGACGAGTATAACCATAGAATTTGCTTTGTGGGGTTGTAGTAATGATTAAATAAGACAGGGTACACGAAATGCTTAGCACGGTGCCTGGTGCCTAATAAGTACTCTGTGAGTATTAGCTGTTATTAATATTATTAAGTTACATGCTTTGTGCACAAGCCTCCCCTACCCTGTACATCACCCCAACTTGTTTAGACTTGGTCTTTCCTCTGTTCAATTCAGGAGGGACACAAGATAAGGCATAGTTGGGTAAGGCGATCTGGGAATGTTTTAGATGCATTCTTTTTGAATATCATGGGGAAGCGTATTTTTAACTTCCTTGGTTTCAAGTCTAGCACTCTTTTATATGCTAGTTTTCCCCCCTAATTGATTTGCTGTCACGTGGCAAAAACTGTAAAAAAAAGATAAATCCAAATCATCTGGTTTCCTTTGAGAGTTGTTTTCCTTCTGCCCTTTGGTGAGAAACGTTTGAGTTAAAAAAGAAAAAAAATCCATAAATGATACCATACCAGTGGGCTAAATTCTATCCCCGATGATATGTATCATACCTACTAGAATTCATTCTTTCTTTCCAGAAACACCAGAAATGAAAATCTTAAAAAGGTGATTTTCTGTGTTCTATTTCTTCATTTTGTTCCTATGCAACACAGAAGTGGCATCTGAATAAAAACGCGATACTACCAATGACAATATATAAATTATGTGCTTAGCATTAAAAAAGTAGTAACAATTCCTCACACTAATTAAAGTATGAAGCACCTACTCCTGTGCTAGGATTGTGTGTGGGACACTGGGATTATAGTAATGAGTCAGATCTAGATTCTGCCCCGGGCAAGTTTACAATTGCCTGGAGAAGACTGCTATTATACCAACTACTGTAAGATTAAACCATATAAAGTTGCCCATATTCTACCGTTTTTGTCCCCCCAAACAGCAATTTCATGAGGTTCAAGCCAGTGTTACGAGAAGCGCTGTGAGGGATTATATGATGTTTCAGGAATGTTTTGAGGGGCTCCAGGGATGACCTCTAAGGAGTGACGTGTAAGGATGAGAACAAGCTGGCTAGGTAGGAGCATTGGTGAGGGTTTAAGGCACTGGAAACAGCAAGTGTTAAGGGGGAAGTGACACAAGATGAGGCTGGAGGAAGCAGCCAGTCTTCCTATACACCTTACTAGGGATACTGATTTTATTCTAAGGGCAGTGGAAGAGAGTGTAGAGGTTTAAGCAGGAGGGTGACATGATCGAATTGTGTGTTTTTAAAAGGTCACTTAGCCTGTCTTGAGAGCCAGATTGATTGCAGCAGGCAAGAGTGGATGGGTGAAGTCAGCTGGGATACTACTGCAGGCATCCAGGCCGGAGTTGATGGTTGGCAGTTTACATGATGTGTTCAAATGTAGTGTCTCATTTTATCCTTGTAATGACTCTCACATGTGGTGTTAATAGCAGCTTCATTATACCGGTGAGGATGCTGAGGCCAAAAAGCTGAGTGGCATACGGGTGGTCTCACACTGCTGGTGGCAGAGCGAGAACCAGAACTCTGTTACCAGACTGTTGCCCTGGTAGTCTCCTGGTAGCTTTAGGCCCGTGTCCTAGCGTCCCTGGGTGTGGGCAACTGGTTTATCTTTAGAAAGGATTTATTTTTTTTTTTTTTTGCCGTACGCGGGCCTCTCACTGTTGTGGCCTCTCCCGTTGCGGAGCACAGGCTCCGGACGCGCAGGCTTAGCGGCCATGGCTCACAGGCCCAGCCGCTCCGCTGCATGTGGGGTCTTCCCGGACCGGGGCACGAACCCGTGTCCCCTGCTTCAGCAGGCGGACTCTCAACCACTGAGCCACCAGGGAAGCCAGGATTTGTTTTTAAGAAACAGAATTCTCATTTGTTGGTGGAGGAGTCAGGGTGAGAAAGTTATTTTTAGCCTCGGTTTATGCGTGAGAGTTGAGAGAAGCAGAGTGTGACATGGAACTTGATATTAGATTGGAACATCCTTTGGAAAACAATACATTTATTAATTTCACATACTTATTTACACCCTGCCTCATTGCAAAAGTGGATTTGAACTGCTTTCAAAAATATATATGGTAGACAAAATAAAGAAGAGAGGGTAAAAAAATCAGGGTAGGCAAATTAAGATGATGCCACAGGCGTCATAAGTCCAACAAACGATTGCCCTCAGATCCCACCATTTGTTGAAGAAGGACCCATGAGTAACTCTTAAGATTCACATGCCTGAAAAATTGAAAACAAACCAGTGTTCTGCTCAGAACAGCTTTTTCTTCTACTGGAATCTAAGAAAATTTCCCCAGTTGATCTTCCTAAAGACTTCATGATATAATGGACAATATCCATAGCTTTTTCATACAACAAGGAATGGGTGAGGGGTTGGAATGAATTAATTAACCCAGTTTATGTCTGGAAATAATTCTTTTCTCTAAGAGCTGCCCCACAAATTTTACATGACCTTCAGTAAGACAGTTTCCTCCACAGTAAAATGGAGGATTTGTACTAGAGATCGATTTCTCAAACAGGGTGCCCCGAGACACCCAATTTTGTGTCAGGAGGAGTGTGAAGCCACGGGAAGAAAGTAGCATGTGGGTTTCACTTGAAGATTTTTATGACAAAATAATCTTTAAATATTTATGAAATGGGTTATGTTTGGAGGCATTCTGGAAAATCGGATTTTTCTGGAAACAAATAGTCCGAAGTGTTTTATTTGGGGGAAATTTTCTGTTACTTGAATAGCTGTGAAAGGCACTTGAATAATTCTTCTTCCCATCATTAAGATTTAGCACAAAACTATATAAAACCTATAATTTCATTTATATATTAATAATTTGCTTCCAATTCATAGAGTTTACATGTCCATTACCATGATATTATTTCTCAAAGGAAAAAATTTGCCATTATAGAGAGAAAACTTACAATTCTGCACAAATATGTGCCAGGAATGGTGCTTTACAAGTATTTTCTCTGTTCTCCATGCAGTCCTGCAAGGAATTAGCTCCACTTCATGGATCTGGAGACTGAGGCTCAGAAAAGTTGAATAAATTTGTCTGGATTCACTAGTAAATGAATAGTGCAGGAGTCTACATTTTATTCTGTTGCCTTGACAGGGTAGAATTAATTTCAGGACACGGCTTGTGTAATTTGCACATTTATTTTTATTTATGAAACACTGTGATGCTGATCATTAGGTATTATCCAGGATGTAGCATTTAGAAAATCGACCTCACAGACGAGGGTGAGGATTATATGCTTTGAGATGTACAGAGTTTAACAGCAATTACGCTATGATATATTTGAGGGTGTGGCTTTTTTTTTTTTTTAGTAGATCATTGATAATAAGGATTAAAGCCAGCTCATGATTTAGTTATTTTTTTAAACATCTTTATTGGAGTATGATTTAGTTTTTTGTTTTTTTAACTTTTTTAATTTATTTACTTTTGGCTTCGTTGGGTCTTTGTTGTTGCGCGCGGGCTTTCTCTAGTTGCGGCGAGCGGAGGCTACTCCTTTTTGTGGTGCTCGGACTTCTCATTGCAGTGGCTTCTCTTGTTGCGGAGCATGGGCTCTAGGCACGCGGGCTCAGTATTTGTGGCATGTGGGCCTAGTAGTTGTGGCTTGCAGGCTCTAGAGCGCAGGCTCAGTAGTTCTGGCACATGGGTTTAGTTGCTCTGCTCCACGGCATGTGGGATCTTCCCAGACCAGGCCTCGAACCCGTGTCCCCTGCATTGGCAGGCGGATTCTTAACCACTGCGCCACCAGGGAAGCCCTGATTTAGTTTTATTGCTTGTGTTCCCATAAAGTTATGAATCCCATTGAATGCCTTGCCAGTCATTGCATTATAGAGATAGTTATGGCAGAATAATTTTGGAGCTGTAACTGACTTTAGAAGCCATTTATTTATTTGTTTGTTTATGTATTTATTTATTTTGGCTGCACCGGGTTTTAGTTGTAGCACACGGGATCTTCGTTGCAGCATGCGGGCTTCTTAGTTGCGGCATGCGGGCTTCTTAGTTGTGGCATGCAGACTCTTAGTTTAGGCATGCATGTGGGATATAGTTCCCCGACCAGGGATCGAACCAAGGCCCCCTGCATTGGGAGCACGGAGTCTTATCCACTGGACTGCCAGGGAAGTCCCTAGAGGCCATTTAATTGGCAGGTTCCAAATTGTGCTCTGTGGTCCTAAAGATCCTATGGTGTTTCCATACAGCCCCCGTGGATGATGGAGCAGAATGGGTGGAGATGCTTCCCCATATCATCCCCAACCACCAGTTTAGCCAGCTCCTGTTTTATCAGTTTGTTTCTGCATCTAGGTAAATTTTTGGTGGAAGAAAGGACGCTACACCTAAAAAAACGAAGGAAAACAAAACAAATAGTAAAAAACCAGTTTGAAAACTACTGGTAATCCAACTCTTTTATTTCTTCAGGGGAGCAAACTTTGGCTCAGCCAGGTAAAATAATTTGCCTGAGAACACAGAACAAGGCATGGCAGAGCTAGAGTTAAAATCCCAGTCTTCTAGGTGCTCCGAGTCTGGTGTTGCAGCCACTGTGCCATATTGAATCGTGGAAGTCATCTGGATCTTCAGATGGCTTAATGAGGGCTCTCCATAGTGAGGAGAGGATATTCCTGAAGTTTGGTAGATTATATTTTCAGATGTGAAATACAGGTAAAAATTTTGTGCTTAGGATATATTTTAACGTCTCATCCAAAATACCCTTATCTTGAACTTAAGTTTCATAATCTGAATGTTTTCTATATCATGATTTTTAAGATTATCCTAGGATCCCAAATCCTACTTTTTATAGTAGTCCGTGCAAAGAACATCCTCAGAAGAGTCTTAACTCTTCATTTTAGGGCAGAATAACAAGTTGCTTTTATACCACTTCTAATCAGTTGGTAGTGGTTGGCTGGAGCGCTTGTTGCAGTGGTTTTTGAGACCCTCTTTGGATTCTGCAGGCAAGAATGTGATGAACCATAGTGATGTGTGGCATAAGCCCCCAAATGGGGCAGGGGGAGTCCAGGAGCTAGATAGTGTCATCTCTGTAAAGAGCACCACCTCTTCTTCTTGTGAATCTATAAGCATAAAATATAAGCTACATGTGTATTCATTCCTGAACATTGTGTTGTGCATTTTGGAGTCGGTGGCAGGGTCGGGTACGGATAAATAAGACAGGGGAAAATAAAACAAAGGAAGAAATTGGTCATTTTCTTATTACTGTTCCCTGTCTTTTCAAGGATAGAAGGAGGAATAAAAGGTTACATTTCTTGGTTTGTAGAGACTATGTTAATTAGTAATAGTAATTCATTTTTTGAAGAAAATGGCCCCAAATTCGTAATGCACATACGAAAATTATATTCAAATAGAAAACATTCCTAGCAATTTTTTTTTTTACCTCTTAGGATTTGCCTCAAAGGGCGCTCCACAAATTGAACTGAGAAATCCCAAGGAAGCTGCCTGAATCTCCTTGCATATTCGTATTCAACATTGTGTAAAGGACCAGACAAATCAAATTGGTGGTTTTTGGTAAGTACACCCGCTGGTGTCCTTTTCTTCTTCACTTAAGGAAAACGTTAAATTTTCATTCTTATGAACCAAGATGTCTGCTGTATAGACAATGTGTACCTGGTGTATGTTTGTGTCGCAACGTTAGTAGTACATAGAACTTGATAAGTCATTTGGTAAGCCATTTTGAACCGATAGTATGAAATCCTTATTTCTTTGTTGTTTACATCTTTGTGGCCCAAGAGGAAAAACTACTGCTGCTGCTATGTGAGCATCTTAGGAATTAAGGAAAAATGTGCATTGCTTATAAATGTCTCCCTCACAAAAAAAAAAAAAGATCAAGGGTATTTCAATCAGAGTTGTCTTTCGAAATTTTGGATGCAAGGAAGGGTCCTTTGTACAAGCTATAGAAGAAACTGGTATGTTCTTGAACAATCCTTGTGCCTTCTCTAATTTCTGTTTCCTCACCTGTCATATGAGGTAAAAATAACTACTGTTATGTTAGACTCTCCAAATCATGGCAATCCAATGAATTACAACATATGTAAATATACTGTGACAACTATATAATTCTCCACAGACAGAAGGTATTATTATTCGGTGGGTGATAATCCTATGTATGCTATGCAGGGATGGGGGCATAGAAGAAAGAAGCTGCTCGTATCAGCTTCACCCAGAACCTTGGATGGGCAGCCCTCCCGGCCACAGAAATGGCCCTCACTTAGCTTTGAAAGGTAGAGGCAGTAGATCCCTGTGTGTTAGGGAGGGGCTACTGGTGACACTGATTGCCCAGCAACTCCCCATGCCCCGCCGAAGTCCCTTTTCATATCCTCTAGGCTGGATTCTGGATTCAGGGACTCGGAGAGCTAAAATTGTTTTAATTATATATATTTAATTGTTTTAATTATATTTATTTTTTTCTATATATTTTTCTATATATTTTTTCTTTTTCTGAAAGCATATTAATTAAAGGAAACTTGGAAATTAAAGAATAACATAAAATTATTTATAATCCCACAATCGAAAGGTAGCCACAGTTAACATTATAGTATATTTAGTCCTTTTAAAGTTTTTAAAAAATTTTCATATATATTCTAAAATATTTTTTAACAAGGTTAACAGAGTTGAGAACATGAAATAAGTATTCTAGCCTACAACTGTGCTGTAATTTTTATAGCCATTTCCATACTGCTGAACATTGTTTGTTACATCACATATAAATACATGCTATATGTTCATTACATTATGCTATAAATACCACAGTAGTGAACATGCCTGACTATAAATTTTACTCATGTCTCCAATTATTTTCTTGGGGTAAATTTCTATAAATGGAATTAATGAGAAGGAACTGCTTTTAATGACTACCGTAAAGCTCTTGATGTTGTCAAACTATCCTCCAGAAATGTACCAAATTATATTTGCCTTCCCATCCCCACCTATTATATATGACAGTGTTCATACCACTACACACATGAACAGATTGAATTCTATCACGTTGAGAAGATGTAAAATTATAAATATTTCTACAGAAGCTCAGGAAGTATAAATCTGTTCCCTCCCCCTGGCCCAGCCCAGCCTTAACCAACACCAGGTCTCTGAAGTAGAAGACAGTATCATCCAATCGACACTGCATCCACCTTGATCTCTCAGATCTGTTCATGGGGGAAAGCACCTATGAGGCTTGCATTCATTCACTTGGCATTCATTACGACTGCGTGTGTTCACTTCTGTACTATGTGCTTCCGGGGAACAAAAGAGCTTTTCTTTGTCTACGAGAAGCTTAATTCAGTTGGTGAGTCCAGACAAACAACAAACAAAAATACTTAACCTTGGATAGGTCGCTTAACTTCTCAAGACCTGTTTCTTCTTCTTTAAAGTGAGAGGTTCAATTTGTCTATATCTAAAGAGTGTCTGAGGTGGTTTTTAGTAAAAATATGTGAGTACACAAAATAGTGAAAACAGCAATTAAAGATATCTAAACTTAGAACAAAAAAAAAAAAAAAAGATATCTAAACTTTGAACAACATGATGTGTTGTATAATTTCCATTATCCCACAGTGAAAGCACACCAATTCTTTAGGAGAAAAAAGTTTCCCTGCGTTAAATACTAGGAAAAAATTTCAAGTTAATCATCTTTTAAAATGTAAAAGTAAAGTAATAGGAAAATCCTGCAAGATGGCCTCTAAGGTTTCTTTTAGCTCTAACATCTATATTCATAAGTAATAGATAAAATAGCAAAGGCCGAGGACCCCCAAAGCAAAGGAATGTCAGTGGGCTTCACAGAAATTTGGAGAGTCATGACTAGGATTTTAAAGTGATCGTTTCTACAGATGAGTTCTGTCTAATCGTCATCTCACCACCCATACACTGAAAGTCTGTCCTAGTACTGGTACTGTTCATGAATTTTAATCAGATTTTCAAACTTTGGAACACACCAAACAGGTTTAAGGAGTAAATAAGCTTATGAATATTTAGCTATGCTTCGCCATTACCACTTACATCCACCAGGAATGTTAAAATTGTCTGACTCAACTACTGAGCAATGTCAGGGAGACTGGGCCAAACTTTGGCAAGAAAGTCTGCCACTGGCCATTGCTCTCTCTTTGAAGCAGACTGTCCCTTGCATTTTAACACACAGTAGCTACTTCATAAATATTTGCTGGATTCCTTTCTACTCAGATTTTGTGCCACTTTGTAATACCGGTTTGTTTTGTACTCAGAAAAAAAAGTTACATATATGTTGGAACAACTTCCAAAATCTAAAAGCATGAAGGAATTGTAATAATACCTCAGACTAGTTCTAATCTTAATCTTGGAACAAGGACACGTTTTGACTAGATTTCACACACTTGAAAAGTCTCAGTTGAAAAGCCAATATATTGATCATTTGCCTCTCTTTGCAATTTGAATCGTAAATATGAAGAAAAAAGCTGCAAAACCTAGAACATCATTTGTCTAATCATTTTCCCATTTTCTCTTAAAGATCTGCATTCCTTCCTCCCTTTCATTCCATATATTAACTCTGCTGGTTTTCCATGACTCTTTTTTTTTTTTGTGGTAAAATATGCATAACATAAAATGTACCATTTTAACCATTTTTAGGTGTACAGTTCAGAGACATTAAATACATTCCCATTGTTGTGCAAATATCACCACCATCCATCTCTAGAACTTTCTCATCTTCCTGTACTGAAACTTTGTACCCATTAAACAATAACTCTCCATTCCTCCCTCCCCCCAGCTCCTGGCAACCACCACTCTATTTTCTGTCTCTATAAATTTGACTATTCCAGGTATCTCATGTAAGAGGAATTATACAATATTTGTCCTTTTGGGTCTGGCATGTTTCACTTAGCATAATATTTTCATGGTTCATCCATGTTGTAGCATGTGCCAGAATTTCCTGCCTTTATAAGGCTGAATAATTTTCTATTTTGTATATATACTACATTTTGTTTATCCATTCATGCATTGATGAACATATGGGTTATTTCCACCTTTGGGCTATGTGAATAATACTGCTGTGATCATGGGTGGTACTAATATCCGTTTGAATCCCTGTTTTCAATTCTTGTGAGTATAAACGCAGTAGTGGAACAGGTGGATCATGTGATAATTCTATGTTTAAGTTTTTGAGGATCTGCCATACTGTTTTCCACAGCAGCTGCACCATTTTGTATTCCCACCAACAATGCACAAGGGTTCCAATTTCTCCACATTCCTGCCAACACTTATTTCTGTGTTGTTTTAAATCATAGACATCCCAACAGGTATGAAGTGGTATATTATTGTGGTTTTGATTTGCATCTTCCTAATGATTAGTGATGTTGAGCATCTTATGCTTATTAGCTATTTGTGTATCATCTTTGGAGAATTGCCTGTTTAGCCCTTCGCCAATTTTTAAATTGGTTGGCTTGCTTTTTTATTGTTGAACTGTAGGAGTTCTTTGTATACTCTGCATATTAATTCCTTAATATTTTGAGAAATTATTTTCTCCTGTTCCATGGGTTGCCTTTTCATTCTGCTTACAGTGTTCTTTGATTCACAGAAGTTTTCGTTTTGATGTAGCCCAATTTATCCATTTTTTTCTTTTGTTGCCTGTGCTTTTGGTGTCATAGAAATCAATGCCAAATCCAATGTCATGCAGTTTTTCCTCTATATTTTCTTCTAAGAGTTTTACAGTTTTAGCTCTTACATTTAGGTCTTTGATCCACTGTGAGTCAATTTTTGTATATGGTGTATGGTAAGGGCCAGGCTTCCTTCTAAAGAGGTACTTTTCAATCCCATCATGTCTCAGTGAAGGTGTGTGTCAGTTAAGCAACTGGCACACATATTCACATGTATGCTCATCCTCACTCACTTTTCTTTCTCGTGTAGGCTTTGGTGGTTTCCCAACAGACAGATGAGAGAAAGCTGAAGCAATTGGGGAACTAACAGCCCAGCAGGCTCAGCTCTTATAACTAGGATATAGCAGTGAGAGCTGTGAGGCAGTGGCCAGGATCAGCAAGCATTTTGATGCAAACATGCTTGATGAAATCCCCAATAAAAGAACAGCAGAGGTGCAGTGAACATTGTGGTAGATGACTCTTTTTGAATTATGGTTTTCTCAGGGTATATGCCCAATAGTGGGATTGCTTGGTCATATGGTAGTTCTAGTTTTAGTTTTTTAAGGAACCTCCTTACTGTTCTCCATAGTGGCTATATCAATTTACATTCCCACCAACAGTGCAGGAGGGTTCCCTCTTATCCACACCCTCTCCGGCATTTACTGTTTGTAGATTTTTTGAAGATGGCTGTTCTGACTGGTGTGAGGGGTGGGATAGGGAGGGTGGGAGGGAGATGCAAGAAGGAGGAGTTATGGGGATATATGTATATGTGTAGCTGATCCACTTTGTTATAAAGCAGAAACTAACACACCATTGTCAAGCAATTATACTCCAATAAAGATGTTAAAAAAAAGAACAGCAGAGGTAGATAGCATTTTAGGCTGAGAAGAAAAAAGGGAGTGTGTGTGTATGTGTTGTGTTCGTGTGTGTGTGTGTGTGTGTGTGTGTGTGTGTGTGTGTGTGTGTTATATGTACATACACTTGGCAGCAGAGGGGAAGAGAGGTCACTCCATGCACTGTGACTGTGAATTTTGGGCTACAGCAAATTTTTATTTATTTATGTTCGTACAAAAATAAATTTCTCTTGGTGCTGCTTTAGAGAAACCAAACTAGATTAGCCACAGTTATGTGGGCAAACTGTATTTCCAAAACAGTTAATCCTAGTTCTGTTTTACAGTGAACAGAACCTAAATGTGCTTACAGTGTAAAATGTGAAGGTCTGCTTAGCCTTCGCTTGCAGAATCTTGAGAAGAAGAAACTACCAGGCGGTGTAAGCTGCCAGTATCACCAGGACCAAAGGTCTGCCCTGCACTCACTGCTCTGACAGGCTTGGAGATAACATCGCCCCACTCACATAACTCATAGTTGCAGGATTCTGCACATGAATTAGATCCTCAACATTAGAACCCAGTATTGGCAGTTGGGCATCCAAATCTCAAATAAATTACTGTTTATCTACTAAGACTCTGACTTCAGGACCTATGAGAAACACACTGTGACCCAGTCAGTCCCCTCTTGTTTTTCATGGGGGCTGGTTTACAGACATAAACTGTTTGCTGCTCTGGGTCCTCATCTTCTCTTTACCATAAAAGGCGACTTAGAGAAAAAGGAAATAACTAAGCTTATTAAGTTTTCTGACGTCAGGTGGGATAAGCTAAGCCACACTTTCTAAAAACAGTTTGCAAGACTGGTGTACTATATTTCCCTTGAAGCATTAAAATCATTTCATACTTTATTAACTCAAAGAATATCCAGTATTTCCCTGTGAGACTGAGAATAAATGACTAGCGTAAATCAGGGGCGTTTTTGCTGGTATGCTAAGTTTTCAATAGAAATATTAACTCCAAGTGCACACAAGGAAAGTACAGACTGCGTGAGACGTGAACAGCAATTACATCTCCAGCAATAGTCCCAGGAGTTTATTATACCTGAAAAATCATAAGCTTCCTGACACTTGACCGTTTTATTCTAAATGCCCTAGGTTCAGGAAAACTCTGGAGATATATTTTCTGTTCATTTCCATCCTTAAATTTCAGTCTATATTTCATGAGTTTCTTTAACTAAGTTCTGCTTTCTGTATAACTTTTATATTCTATGTAACTTTTATGTAAATTTCCAGTTAACTTTAACTGCCTAGTTAAATTATAGAGACTGGGAAAACTGGTTCTCCTTCCCCTCCATCCTCTTTTCTTCTCCTTCTTTTAATAAATATCTTTCCTAAGAATAGAGCAACTTCCCTATGCCCGCCCCACCAAAAAAAAAAAAAAAAAACTCTGCAAATTCTACCTTGAAAAAATTAGCAACTTAGTATTTAAATAATTTGTAATTGAGAAACTCTCTTCCTTTCCCTAGTTTAAAACCATATATTACTACATTTTGTTCAAGTGGTGAATACCCGGTAAAAAGTGGGGGGTGTGTGTGTGTTATTTAAACAAGGATTAAAGCAAACAGCTACTAATCAGTAGCATCAGTAGTACTTTATTCCTATAAGTTACTCTGGGGTACTTAGTAACCAGGTATTTACATTTGAAAACCAGGGATATTAAATGAGAATTTAAGATGAGAAAGAGAAAAAAATAATTAAGAAAAAGAAATTATGAAGAAATATGAATAAGGAGGAAAGACGGCAATAGTGATTTTTTTTCTCCCCTAAAACCAGAGGTCCCAGTGCTGCTTCCCCACTTTTTCCCTGCTGAACAAGAGGTTGCTTGCCTGTGTGGCAAGACAGATAGGTAAGTGACACTACTGGATCAAGAAACTTGGAGATTTCCTACATAGACATTTGTGAACTTCTGTATTCTATTCAGTATCAGATTAGTTTGTGATTTCTCTTCCACGTCATTAAGACCCACTACTGCATGGTAGAGAACTGCTCGGGAGCAGGGAAATACCAGAGAGAAAAGGACCCTATCCCATTGTGTGAGCTGAAGCAGTGTAACACCCAACCTTTCAAAACACCTGCACATAAGAGAGCATATGGAAACTGCCTTCATGGTCAGGCACTGTCTGTGTGCCTATTTCCTTGTGGCGGCAGAAAATCGCTACCACATCCCTGAGACAATACAGTAGAAGCTAAGCATATCGGCTCAGGCAAAAAAAAAAGTCATGGAAGTTCTCCAGCTGCCTGACCAGTGCCTGCTTTACCAAGAAGTGTCTAGGGAGCCTTCGATATAGTCCATCAATCAATGGTTGGCGGGGCTTTTCCCCTTGACACTGCTGATGCCTGAACTGTGTATTAGAAATGCCAGCTCCTGTACCAAAGCTGACCTATCCATTCTTCAGTGTGCTCCTTCTGATTATGTCGACAGACCCTGGACAGTACTTGGCATGGCTATTTGTACACAGTTCCAAATGCAGGTAAACCACAAAAGTTAAATAAATAGATAAGTATAAATAGAAAAACATATCCAGAGCAATTTACTGGTAGTTATACATAATATTAAAATTCTTTTTGTAGCTTTATCCTACCATGTTTCTTATAAAAGGCAGTGCTCATTCACTGGTTCTTTCATTAATTTTTTCCTTTATTGAAATATTTTTTCATTCAGTGCTAGGCACTGGGGATACCAAAATAAAGGTCCCTGCCTTTGAAAAGCTTCAATTATACCTAATGAGATAAACCATATTCTTTTAATTTTTCTAATACATTTCAAACAGTGTAGAAGAAAGTGGAAATAGCCTAAAATGTCTAAAATCACTTCATAATGGAAAGTGAATTTGACTTTTTCTGTTATAAAGGGACCTCTTTCCGATGGCCCCATTTCTAATAGAGTCCAAGTTTTTATAATAAGAATTAAGCTACTGAGTATTAGGGTTTAACTTTAGCCATACTTTTGCTAGAAGGACCTGTTCTTTAAACTATCATTTTCGTTTCTCACTGTATGCAAAATAATAATAATAATAAACCAAATATCACCAGAGGAAGACCAAAGGTAGTAAAGGGAGAGTAATATTTAAACATGTAATGAATAAAAAAATATAATTTGGGGGTTAGTTTAAAGTTGCATTTTCATGCATATCGTCTTTGCCTCCCACTATAAAGTTTACTTTCTTTTATATTTTTTTTCTCACAAAGAGCCTATTATAGTCGTATTGTTTTGGTATTTAAAAATATTTTTAATTTCAAAAATAACCCGCATTCAACTTAAACATTTGTAGAAGAAAGTAACCCATGGCTTATTCAGCATTGAGAGTATTTCTGGCCAAATGCTATTTCACTGTAACTATTGCCTTGGGATACTTGGCAATGAAATACAAGGACATCAACATTAAACAGGATCTGGTTTTTTTCTGTGGTAGCAGATATTTTTTCATAGTCAGAACTGAAATGACTAATGTTAACCAAACAAAATCAGAAGGTCACACCTAAAACTGAAGCTAATGTTTGACTATGTCACTCTATTTCAGAGTCTTTGTTTCAGAACAGACAATTTGTCATTTTTCTTACAAAGAGACCTATGATATTCTTATAGACTACTATTTGACATACCACCAGAAGGTAATATAAGAACATATCCCATAGAGTATGTACTCATGTATAATATGGCATAGTAATAATAGACTATATTATTACTTGCAAATATAGTTTGAAATTGGAGGAAAGGAAGAGCATTTACACATCATCATAAAGACTGTGTAAGCTTATGTTTGGGAAAGTTCACTTTCTAAATCTGTTTTGGCATAAATTCAAGAAAGTAAGCAAATGAAAAATATTCTTTACACACAAATTTTAGAATTTTTAAAAAGCTATAGATATCTGGATCTCTACTCTATTTGGACTGCCCAGATTTTGTCTTGAATATAAATGGACTCTATTGTCAAACAGAAGTTAAACTAGAGACTATCATCCCAAAGATAAGGTTCCTTTATTAAATTATAATTCCAATTTTATCACTGTGTAATTGTGATCTTGAGCTTAAGCACATGATCATCCAGTTTCTCCATCAAGAAAATGGGGCTGATACTTTGGCATAGTTTGTAGGTATATATCAGTATAGGGAAGGTATATACAGGAAAGATATATATAGAGAGAGAGAGATCAATTTTGTAATAACTTGAATCATATTCTAGATGACATAGGGGACTTCCTATCTAAAGGAACTCTATTATAAATCCCTTTGCAAACTAAAGAATATTTTTATAATAAAAATAACCATTCATCAAACTACCAGTTCATATATTCCAATGCTGGCACATAAAGTTTTTCTGTGAATATTATTCCCAGGTAACTTTCTTAAACTTGCAGTGGTAATTTGAATATATCATAGTTAATAAACAATATTTACTACTACATTCAATGGGTAGACACAAAGCATTAGTGTAGGTATACTAAGTAGTGATAAAAAGAATATAATACACAATTGAACAAATATCAAAAAGAACATAGTGTTTGCTTTTTGCATAATCATTAGCTTTAAAAATGCATCATTATAACATTTCACATTTACAATGTCTCAAAGCATTTTCTTATATAAATATAGAACATAATAGCTATAGAAGTTCCCTTCCAGTTTATCCACAAAAATCTGGGAGTAAATTCCCTCAGATTCTTTAGCTTTTAAAATTAAATTGTCAAGCAGAAAATTCGTGATTCTAAGCTCTGGCTATATAATTCTCTCCCAAGAGAACATCCTTGAAAAACGTCTGCTATTTTGCCCAACTGAAATAATAATAATTTAAAAATTATATAGGATATGAGAATATAAAATGTAGTCAATTTGAGCATTTAATATAGCCAAGTACTTTTCTAAGTGCTTTATATGCATTATCATTTAATCTTCACAACAGTGTGAGGTATATTATTACCATTTTATAGATGGTGAAACTGAGGCTCACAAAGATTAAAGTGACTGGTGTGATGACACTTGTTTCTCAAGCGGTGGAGCCAGGGTATAAGCCAGGCAGTCTGACTCCAGAGCCTGGGTTGGGTAAGCCCATCCCACTGCCACATCGTGGTCCCATATTCTCACTTAAAACATTTGGATTATGTGAATTCTAGTCCCTAAACATTTCCATTTAAGAATTTAATTCAATAGATTTTTTTTAAGTCTAAAAATTATCATTTGAACCTATTAACTACTTTATAAAGGGCCAGAAATAGGCTATGGAACAGTTTGTAGAACTCTCTGAAGAGGAGTGGGGAGGGTGGGAGGTGCAGTGAGGCATTTGGTAGAAAGGAATGGTTTTCCAACAGTTTTGCTGTGGATCTGTGCTTGAGTTTCCCTTCAACTCTGTTAACCAATGTCCATCTCTCCTTGATATTGTTTTTATTCTGTTAACACTGGCTATCCCTAACTCTCCTATTACTAAGAAAATAGCAAAGGCAGAGTACCATGGTAGGAAGAGCTTGGACTTTGCCATCAGCTAAATTTCAATTCTGAGTGGTCTTGGGTAAGTTATTTGATTGCTCTGAGCCTCGAGCTCCTGATCTTTAAAAAGGAGGCAATAATAGCCAACATTTATCAAACCCTTAGTATATACTTGGTTTTGTCCTAAGCACTTGGTATATATTGTGTAATTTATTCCTCACAGTGACGCCCTGAGATAGTGATTATTATTACCACCAGTTTCATTTTGCAGATGAGGGTGGTGCGGAACGAAGACTTTAAATAACTTAACCAATGTCATACAGCTCCATAGTTAAAGAACTAGGGCTCAAACCCGGGAAATCTGACCTAGACCAGGTCTTCTTCTATAAAGCGCCAGACAGTAAATATTTTAGGTTTCGTGGACCACACTAGTCTCTGCTGCAGCAGTTCAACTCTGCCATTGTAGCATGAAAGCAGCTGTAAACAATATGTAAACAAATGGGCATGGCTACATTCCAACAAAACTTTATAAGAACAGCCACAGGGTTGAATTTGGCCCTCTGGCTGTAGTTTGCTGATCCCCTGCTCTAGAGCCTGCATTTTAAACTTCATCTCATAGGGATGTCACAAAAAATCAAATAACTTCCTTAAGGTGACTTATGCACATAATAATTGCTCAAAAATCGTAGCTATCATTAACTCAAGAGTTTTTAAACCATACGTTATGGAAATTCTTTGATTATTTGTGGCCCATCTCCTTCCCTCCAGGGAGGATTGCATTTAAGTCATCTATTGTCTTTTATGCCACTCTCTTCGTAGCATGTAAGTAAAATACACTCTCCAGCCACATTTCCAGAAATGCTAGACATGCCTGAAATCATCTCACTGTGCTAAATGATGGCAGTCAGCAGAGTGTTTGGCTTATAAAGATGCTCAATAAAATTGATTTTGATTTTCATGATTTTAATTAATTCATTCCACTACGACATCATCGGGTATTATGTTCACAGTAATGCGATATATGATAATGTAACTTTAAGTGTAGGAGGATAAGGGGAGCTTCACCTTGCAGAATTTCCATCTGTCTCTAAATGTAATTAAACCAGATGCGCAGATTTTCAGTCCTTGTCCACCTGTTATAGCTGGGTCACTCCTTGGGTTCTGTTTTGACCCATGGTTCATTGTTGCTTGTATACTTTATAAAGGCACTGTCATACCTTCGGCACTCAATAAAATGTTAATTGAAAGAACATATGTGTCCTCCTAGGGTTAAATAATCTTAAGTGGCTGCCCATCTTTGCTCAGGATGTTTGCTCTGCTCTCCCTCCTCTCCCTCCTTTGTCCACCCTTGCTAGACTAGGAACCCCAAGGACTGTGCAGTAGTCACCACTGTATCGCCAAGCACCTAGCATGGCCTGGCATATAGCAAGTGTTCAGTCACTTCAATCAGCAAGTGTTTGATTGAATGAATGAACACATACACAAATATTGTTTGATCATCTATTTCATCAGTTCATTGCCTTCTGCCTAAGGGGTACAGAGGTTGATTTTAGTATCAGTAAATTGACTGTGTTCCAGGAGCACATTTACAGTGATTGTTCATAGTGTGTCTTTAAAAAAGACAACTCTGAATCTTTTTTTTTTTTTAATTTATTTATTTTTGGCCGCGTTGGGTCTTCGTTGCTGTGCGTGGGCTTTCTCTAGTTGCAGCGAGCGGGGGCTGCTCTTCGTTGTGGTGCGCAGATTCCTCATTGCAGTGTCTTCTCTTACTGCAGAACACGGGCTCTAGGCACGCGGGCTTCAGTAGTTGTGGCACGTGGGCTCAGTAGTTGTGGCACACGGGCTTAGTTGCTCCGCGGCATGTGGGATCCTCCCGGACCTGGGCTCGAACCCGTGTCCCCTGCATTGGCAGGTGGATTCTTAACCACTGTGCCACCAGGGCAGCCCACAACTCTGAATCTTTTTTTTTTTGTGGTGCGCGGGACTCTCACTGTTGTGGCCTCTCCCATTGCGGAGCACAGGCTCAGCGGCCATGGCTCACGGGCCCAGCCGCTCCGCGGCATGTGGGATCTTCCCGGACCGGGGCATGAACCCGCGTCCCCTGCGTCGGCGGGCGGACTCTCAACCACTGCGCCACCAGGGAAGCCCACAACTCTGAATCTTCAGTGAAGCTTTCTACATAATTAGAAATGAGCAGTGACACCAGAGAAAGGTCTAAGTCTTAAAAACCGGATTGTCAGCGGTTTTCACATGTCCACGAAGCAGAGGGGTCTGAATTTAATGAGGCATTTCTATAGCTTGGCAGATCCTTAGCCTGACTGCAAAAGTGGTCAGGCCTGTCAGTTTGCTGGATGACAAATCAGTTTGACGACAGAATCAGTGTGATAGAGCTTTATGGTGGTAGTTCTTTGCGTTGAAAAATAAAATTGATAGGTTTTCCACCAAATTAAATGAGTAGTTTGGTAACAAAAAAACACTACCTTGGACCTTTGAAAAATGTTGCGCAGTTCTCAGTCTTGACAGCCTTGACAGGAAGAGCCAGATCAAGACATCAAGGCCATGCTGAGTGTGGAGGTGCTACTATTTAATTAGTACCTCCCATGTGTAAGTGTATAATCTGTTTAAAACTCCAAGATAGACTCGATCAGTAATTCTCAACAGGGAGCAATTCTGCCCCCCAAGGAGACATTTTTGGTTGTCACGCATGGAGGGGGTGTGGGCATGTAGAGGGTAGAGGGCAGAGATGCTATGAAACATCCTACAGTGCACAGGACAGCCCCCCAAAACAAAGAATTATCACACCCAAAATGGCAGTAGGGAATGAAGTTCAGAAACTTTGGATTAAATGATACCCAAGGTTCCTTTGCAGCTCAAGTTCTGGGATTTTAGGATATTAGATTATGTACGTGAAAGAATTTTATGAGTTGCCAAACACTATACTATAAATTCAAGCTACTGTTATGATACAAGCCATCGCTGCTCTCCTCCTCCTCTCCGGTATCTGTCTGGCAGTCATCCTTTCTGTTCTGAGCCAGATCCCTCAAAGGTGTAGGTCAAAAGAGCCAAGATAAGGGGTAAAACTAGAAGTCCCTCCTACTGCTTGTTCAGAGCTTGAGAAAATCCAGTAGACAGATGTGGCCACATTTGCAGGTTCATTGTTTTCAGCCTTATCCCATTAACCTGTTGAGAAAAAGTATACATGTGTAATGCTTATTTAAAGGGAACCGGATAGCCAATTCTTAATGGGTATTTATGTGCTGCCAAAGCCCCAAAGAAAATTCCCCCACGCCACCTCTCTGGAGTGGGTGGTGCTACCCGTCTCCTGGTACACAGCCAGCGTCCTTGGGAACCCACAGCCAAATGCCTTATTTTCAGGGATGTGCTGATAGAAATGCCTGGGAAAAGTGAGCCTCTTGGCTTTCATCTGTTTATCAGTCATTCACTGAATGATGCGCCTTGCCGTAACAAAATCTGTACAAGCATCAATACAACTTAAGCAACAATACAATTAACTCTTCTCAGATTAGCCAGGACCCGACAGAAGGAATGGCCCAGGATGTCATTATTCTAGTGCCTCTTTATCCTTCCAGAATTTTCCCTAAATAAAAGAGAGTCATGGGAGGAGTTTTGTGTCTCCCAAGGATCGTGCCTTCAAATAGCACAAGGTTGCCGGCTGAGATAGAAAAGAAAAAAAAAAAAAGAGACCAGGCTTCAGTCTTCAGCTTACTGTGTGGGACCCCAGGTAAATTCCAAGTGTTCTGCCTCCAGTTTGAGCAGGACTTCTTTTACACGTTCAGACTGAGGTAACAGAAATGTCCCCATGCCAGAGGCCGGCTTGGTGGTGGGAGTGTGCTCTCTGATGTTTACTCTAATGGGTGGTGGTAACTTGACACCGGAGCAGTAAGATAACTGCTCAGCGTGAGGCCAAATCTTGGAAACTTTTTGCAGAAGCTGGTCTTCGATTCTGTTCCCCCTGATGTGTGGCACTAAATGTCACTTGATCTTGGAACCAATACTCTGAAATGGGTGCTATTACTAGCACTATCTTAGAGATGTAGACATGAAGCCTCATGTGACATGGCGAGTAAGTGGCACATTCATGATCTGAACTCCTATTTCTTCAACTCCAAAGTCTTTGCTCTTAACCAGAATGGCATATGTTTTATTATATCTACACATTGTGTATTTGAGGTCATGCCTAAGAAGTGACTATTAGTAAAGACAAACATTTTATGGTATAAATAAGGGGACATTAAGAATAGAACTCTAACTGCAAACAGAGATAGAATTACCTCTGGGATAAATACATTCGAAAACCTTCTACTGGATTAAATTCCATCTAGTGCTGGAAGACACTGCTCACCACTGAATATTAACTTCAAATTGCAGTGTGTCCGTTGGTCAGCGAATAAAACTCTTCCAAGAATTCCAATTCCAAATTGCCTATTAAACACACACACACACACACACAACACACACCTGTGAACCAAAGCTCACTGGTAGTTTGCATAATTCTAGAGTAAACTCATGCTCATTTTTGATCCTAAGACTGGTTGGTAAACACTGGAAATATTTCCCAGTACAGTGTTTACAGTGTTATCCCTTGCCCTCTAAAATGTCCCACTTCAGGGAATTCCCTGGTGGTCCAGTGGTTAAGACTCCACGCTTCCACTGCCGGGGGCCCAGTTTCAATCCCTGGTGGGGGAACTAAGATCCCGCAGGCCCCGCAGTGCAGCCAAAAAAAAAGTCCACTTCAAAGTTAAAATCTTACTGAAATGTACTCTAAACTGGTACTAAGGGAATTCAGATCCTTGATGATTTCTAGTTTAAGTCTGAGTTAACCCCAAAATGTTACGTTACCCCAACAAGCTCAAACTCAACCTAAAATAGACAACAAAAATTCTAGCTAATAGTTCAGAATAATAATAGCTTGATTTGAAAGTATATTCTCCTCTGTTTTACATGCCAAACTGTGAATAAATGATTTGTTTTGAATATACTGCCATGTTTGTTTAATGCAAGCAGCCTTCAATGAAGACTAAAGCGTTTTTAGTGTGTGCCAGCTCGGCTCTGTGTTGGGAGGGTCCTGCCTCAGGGGATCTGGCATCCTTGTGAACGACTACACCATTTGCATCCAATGCAGCAAGTCTCTTCAGGTTCTTTCTGAAGAGCCTCTTGCAAACTGCTGTAGCCAAGGGTTAGGTGAGAAACAGGCTTACACTTGGACGCCTGAGCCACATCACCAATGGAGAATCACACTGCCAGACAGCTTACCTGCAGTGAACAGAATCTGGGAGGCTCTGATATGCCCGTCTACACCAGAACTCACAAGCTAGGCTTCTCATTCTGACTGGTTTAAAGTTGGCTGGCGTAATACCTCTTGCTTATTTCCCTATAAACACAAGAATCCTACATAGGGGTAAGAGTCTTACCTCAAGTTCATATATCTTTTTCTTTTTCTAAGTTCAGATTTCTTATGCTGACATTTCTTGAGCACTTGGTGCTAGGTTCAGCACTCAGAGCTTTGCATGGATCATTTCAGCCCAATGGTGAGGGTTAACTTAGTGCAGCTGTGGTACAGACTCTAAGCCACACTGTGGGTTCAAGGTAAGCTCCGTGAGGATGAGGTCCACAGGTATCTGGCACATAGTAGGTGCTCAGTAAATATCTGCAGAATGAATGAATAAATGAACACAAACTCTTCTGTGTTTGTGTCACTTTTAAAATCTTAAGAAATTGTTCACATAAAAGTGTTAGGAGCTGAGCCAACAGTCTTTACCAGATGTCTCTTCTTCTAGGCCTCACAAATTTGACCATGTAGTTAAATGGAAAACAGCTTAGAATGAGGGTGGGAAGGCAGCTCAAGAAGACTCTTTAAAATATGTTAGAACTTAAAACTTTGTCCTGAAATTAAGTCACTGCTCAGCATAGGAAACAGAGGGAAAAGTGACTGTAATACTTAGCAATAGGAATCTCTGTTACTTAGTCTCATTGATGTTCTCTGCACATCTCCTAGAGCAGAGGTTGGCAAACTTTTACTGTACCTGACCAGAGAGTAAACATTTTTTTTTTTTTTTTTTTTGCGGTACGCGGGCCTGTCACTGTTGTGGCCTCTCCCACTGCGGAGCGCAGGCTCAGCGGCCCCGGCTCACGGGCCCAGCCGTTCCGCGGCATGTGGGATCCTCCCGGACCGGGGCACGAACCCGTTTCCCCTGCATCGGCGGGCGGACTCTCAACCACTGCACCACCAGGGAAGCCCGAGAGTAAACATTTTAGCCTTTATGGGCCATGCAATCTCTGTCTGAACTAGTCAGCCCTACCACTGTACTGCAAAAGCAACCATCTTCAAAAAAAAAAAAAAAAACGAGTATGTATGTGTTCCAATAAAATTTTATTTACAAAAACAAATGGCAGGCTATATTTGGCCCATGGCACAGTTCACCAAGCCCTGGTCTAAAGCATGTCTAATTGTCTTAAGTTTTCTGTTTCATCTCTGACAGAAGGATCATACGGCTAATGCCATATAGTTCCCCTTTTTTAAGGCATTAAATAAACCATATATCTTTCACATATCTATGCCTTTGGCCTTGAAAACTCATTGAACAGCACACCATGTAATTTATTTAACTGTGGTATATTATCTTATAAAGACGAGAAGAATGGAGTTCGTAGCCCATAAGGTTTTATTGAATGTACCTTTTTTTTTTTTTTTTTTGTGGTACGCAGGCCTCTTACTGTTGTGGCCTCTCCCGTCGCGGAGCACAGGCTCCGGACGCACAGGCTCATGGGCCCAGCCACTCCAAGGCATGTGGGATCTTCCCAGACCGGGGCACGAACCCGTGTCCCCTGCATTGGCAGGCGGACTCTCAACCACTGCGCCACCAGGGAAGCCCGAATGTACCATTTTTAAATGGCCTCTAATGAAATCCTAATTTTATGGAATCTTTTAATTCTTTTTGCATCTCTGAGCTTTCTCACTCTTTTTTTTTTTTTAGTGTGTGTGTGTGTGTGTGTTAAAATATACATAACAAAGTTAACCGTTTTACCTGTTTTTAAGTGTCCAGTTCAGTGGCATTAAGTACATTCACATTGGTGTGCAGCCATAACCACCAGCCATCTCTAGAACTTTCTCATCATCCTTCACTGAAACTCCATAAACACTAATTCCCCATTCTCCCTCCCTCCAGCTCCTGGCAACCACCATTCTACTTTCTATCTGTATGACTTTGACTGTTTAGGTACTTCATCTAAGTGGAATCATATAATATTTGTCCTTTTGTGTCTGGCTTATTTCACTTAGGATGTCTTCATGGTTCATCCATGCTGCAGCATGTGTGAGAATTTCCTTCCTTTTTAAGGCTGAATAGTATTCCACTGAGTATACATGCCACATTTTGTTTGTCCATTCATGTGTCAATGGACTTTTGGGTTGTTTCTACCTTTTGGCTACTGTGAATAATATTGTTATGATCATTGGTGTACAAATATCTGTGTGAGTCCCAGTTTTCAGTTCTTTTGGTTATATACCCAGTAGTGGAATTGGTGGATCATATGATAATTGCTACCTTTTTGAGGAACCACAATACAGTTTTCCATAGTAGCTGCACCATTTTACATTCCCACCAGCAATGCACAAGGGTTACAATTTTTCTACATTCTTGCCAACACTTATTTTGGTTTTTTGTTAGTTTCTATGTTTGGTTGGTTATAATAGGCATGCTAGTGGATGCAAAGTGGTATCTCATTGTGGTTCTCAGTTGTTTTTATGCTAGTGTTTGTAGTTAGTGTAAAAAATAGTTCTTTTAAACACTACATTAATTTATATCTCATGCAAATTTTATATATATATATATTCACATATATGTGCATTTATTCCTCTCCTAATGCCAAAATTATGTGAGATGGCTTCCAAGGACATGAAAACAGTAAGATGAATAATATACATAGCTAAATTCATGGCACTGGGGATATAGAAGACTAAAAAAAATGAACCAATAGCCACGATTAGATGAACCTGAGAGTGTGTTGTGATGTCCTATACAATTACAAAACTAAAGTGACAAAGTCAATCCTGAACTTGTTAGTGGCCAAAGAAAAAAGGGAAAGGGGGCCAGTAACATGATTCACTTATTCCAGATGATGAAAGCTCAGGAAAAAAAGGCTTTTCTTGGCTCGCAGATATAGGAAAATAAGCTATAACTATTTTAAAAGAGATGATATGTTACTGAAAGCAGCAGAATTTTTGGTGAAATTAATGGGGCTGGAATTGGGAATGACTCCTCTAGCCTGACTGTTATACAACTTTTTTTGTGTTAAATGGTAGTTTCAAAGTACAATTTTAGGGAAATAAAAAGTCAACTCCACATCTCTCAGGAGAGCGATAAGGACTATTCCTTTGGACTTTAGTCACTGTTTTATGTAGGACAACTATGTAAGATCTTGAATTCCCTCATATATGTTTATATATGTACCTGGCATTTGCTTCCCAGGTCACAGATTATAAATGCATATGTGTTTGTACAGATAATCTTCTTAAGAATATATCCTTATCTTCCTTTTGGAAGGAGGGAAAGATCTTCATGTTCAAATTTGATATTGAAATTTCTGCTTCAACTTGAAACTACAGGAACTGATGTATATTTTCAAATTTATACCAGAAAAAAGGCTTCATGATAACTGGATATGTTGCCAAACCAGCCTTCAAGCAGTTGAAGAGCAAAGCAAATTAAAAATAAGAATAGAAGCCGTATCAAACAGATGTTTTTAAAGAACTGAGAAAGTGTCAAAATTACTCTAAAACTGAAAGAATTGGTCTGAAGTTTTACCCAGAAGTTTGGATGAAGAATAATAACTGACATTTCTTGAGCATTTACAATGTTCCAGGCATAGTTCAAAGTGCTTTGTATGTATTAACTCACTTCTCTAAACTCAACAAAGTTAATACTACTGTCATCATTCCCATTTTATAGATAGGGAAACTGAGGCATGGGGTAGCTGAATATCCTTGCTCCAGGTCATACAACTAGGAAGTGTTAGAGCTAGGATTCACACACAACCACGCATTCTGGCTCCAGTGGCCAGTCACTGACCCACTAAACTGCAGGGGTCCCCAGCCTCTGAGGTACCGGTCCCTGGCCTGTTAGGAACCTGGCCGCACAGCAGGAGGTGAGCGGCGGGTGGGCGAGCGAAGCTTCGTCTGTATTTACAGCTGCCCCCCATAGTTCACATTACCACCTGAGCTCCTCCTCCTATCAGCATTATGGTGAGTTGTATAATTATTTCATTATATATCACAATGTAATAATAATAGAAATAAAGTGTACCATAAATGTAATGCGCTTGAATCATCCAGGAACCATCCCCCACCCCCACCCCATCCGTGGAAAAATTGTCTTCCACGAACTTGGTCCCTGTCGCCAAAAAGGTTGGGGACCACTGCTAAACTGTACTGCCCCTTGATGTTACAGCAAATGAACCAAAGAAGTATTGGTTGGCCAATGGGCAAATATCTTCTGTTGTGTCCCTATATTTTCTTTTGTTTTGTTTTCTTTAAATGATCAAACTTACCTTAATTATCCTTGAAATTTCCCTTAATATCCTTATGTAGAATTCCCAGTAGGAAATTTTTTTTTAACATCTTTATTGGAGTATAATTGCTTTACATGTATCCCCATATCTCCTCGCTCTTGTATCTCCCTCCCACCCTCCCTATCCCACCCCTCTAGGTGGTCACAAAGCACCTAGCTGATCTCCCTGTGCTATGCGGCTGCTTCCCACTAGCTATCTATTTTATGTTTGGTAGTATATATAAGTCCATGCCACTCTCTCACTTCGTCCCAGCTTACCCTTCCCCCTCGCCATGTCCTCAAGTCCATTCTCTACATCTCCGTCTTTATTCCTGCCTGCACCTAGGTTCTTCAGAACCTTTTTTTTTTTAGATTCCATATATATCTGTTGGCATATGGTATTTATTTTTCTCTTTCTGACTTACTTTACTCTGTATGACAGTTGCTAGGTCCATCCACCTCACTACAAATAACTCAATTTCGTTTCTTTTTATGACTAATATTCCATTGTATATATGTGCCACATCTTCTTTATCCATTCACCTGTCGATGGACGCTTAGGTTGCCTCCATGTCCTGGTTATTGCAAATAGTGCTGCAGTGAACATTGGGGTGCATGTGTCTTTTTGAATTATGGTTTTCTCTGGGTATATGCCCAGGAGTGGGATTGCTGGGTCATATGGTAGTTCTATTTTTAGTTTTTTAAGGAATGTCCATACTGTTCTCCATAGTGACTGTATCAATTTACATTCCCACCAACAGTGCAAGAGGGTTCCCTTTTCTCCACACCCTCTCCAGCATTTGTTGTTTGTAGATTTTTTGATGATGGTCATTCTGACTGGTGTGAGGTTATACCTCATTGTAGTTTTGATTTGCATTTCTCTAATGATCAGTGATGTTGAGCATCCTTTCATGTGTTTGTTGGCAATCTGTATATCCTCTTTGGAGAAATGTCTATTTAGGTCTTCTGCCCATTTTTGGATTGGGTTGTTTGTTTTTTTTAAATATTGAGCTGCATGAGCTGCTTGTAAATTTTGGAGATTAATCCTTTGTCAGTTGCTTCATTTGCAAATATCATCTCCCCCCCCCCCCCTTCTGAGGGTTGTCTGTTCGTCTTATTTACAGTTTCCTTTGCTGTGCAAAAGCTGTTAAGTTTCATTAGGTCCAATTTGTTTATTTTTGTTTCCGTTTCTCTAGGAGGTGGGTCAAAAAGGATCTTGCTGTGATTTATGTCATAGAGTGTTCTGCCTATGTTTCCCTCTAAGAGTTTTATAGTGTCTGGCCTCGTAAATTTTTTTAAATGATAAAAAATGGAAAAAATTTAGTTGAATGATGAAACCTTATTCAGCTATTATAAATTATGTTTTCACAGTTTTAAGAGCGTGGAAGAATGCTTTTAAAATGAAGTAAAGCAGCAGGATGTAAATTTATTGGAAGCCCAGCTCCACCTCTCCCACCCTCCAAAAGAAACTATTGAAAGAAAGATGGGAAAGTTTAATTGTGGCTATCACTGGGTAGGAGAATTAGGAATAACTTTTTTTCTTATTTTTCTTAATTTCCATAGAATTTACTTGAATACTATCACAGACCAAAAAAATGAACTAAACTTCATTTTTTAAAAAGCTAATCAGAGCTGTTCTCTACAAACGCAAAATACGAAGCTCCTAGTGATAATCTCACTGCATAACTTAAAATCATTTCCGGGGCTTCCCTGGTGGCGCAGTGGTTGAGAGTCCGCCTGATGATGCACACGGGTTCATGCCCCAGTCTGGGAAGATCCCACATGCCGCGGAGCAGTTAGGCCCGTGAGCCATGGCCGCTGAGCCTGCGTGTCCGGAGCCTGTGCTCCGCAACGCGAGAGGCCACAACAGTGAGAGGCCTGCGTACCGCAAAAAAAAAAAAAAAAAAAAAAAAATCATTTCCATGAGCCCTATGCTATAGGAGTGAAGGTGGCATGATTTAGACTTGCACTGGTGTAGCTATTTAATTTTAAAGTAAAATGAAAAATTCTGCAATAGTTGCATCTCCAGTATTCAAGTGGCTAGTGACAGGTTTTCCATCGTCACAGAAAGTTCTGTTGCTCAGCACTGGTTTCAAAGAAAGAACATGGAATCTGGAGCCATACGCCTTGAAATCAAGTCCTGATATGAGCTGATACTTGCTGTGTGAAATGAGCAATTTACTCAACCTCTCTGAGCCTATTTCCCCATAGACATTTGGGACTAATGATAATATCACTTCCCATGAAAGGAGATTAAGAAGATCAAATAAGATAATGCATGTGACAGTTCTCTGAAAACTATAGTGTAGTTTAACAGGTTGTTGCTGCTTCAGAAGTCCCCCAGCCTGAACTTAATCTAGCTCTTTGTGCACTGATTCCAAATCCATGAATGATTCATACCAAGAATTTTGCTAATAGGGAACAACACCGTAAAAATCAGACTTACCAGCTCTTAGCACAGTTCCCAGGACAAGTCCTTGGTAATGTGGGTGTTCCATTTCTTCCTTGTAAAAAGCTTCCACACACAGCTCTGTATCTTCAATAACACCTCCTCGGTTTTTTCCTTAACAATATAAACACATTGCTCTCCTTCCATTCCTAAATGAAAAAGGCTGTCTTAAAAAAGAAAGCAAAGAGGTTTTGTCTGTCAACGAAATAAAGGGGGTAAAATGCTGTAACTAAAAGGAAGTCAGTCTGACTTGACAGTGCAGGAATTAAGCAAAAGATGTTGCCAACTGCTGCAAGAACGTGAAGTTTTCCCCAACAATGACAGCAGGTTCTCTGTGCTTCAAAGCTATTGGGTTACTGACTAAGCGGAAGTACTTGCTCATTCTGATTTTTTTTCCCCGAGTCACTTCTGGTTTTTCCTGCAAAACACCTTGCCCAATTGAGACAATTTTAGGGCTGCTGCATATCTAGAGCGGTCTCCATCTTATTTCTCATTCAACCCCCTGATAGTTAAGCATGAGTCTTGCTTGTATGGCTTTGAAGAAGAAAGAAAGAAAAAAAAAAAAAAAAGTCAAGTTCTGACTCAACTCGGTAAAGATTCCACACTCACCCCCTCCCTCCTGCCTCCCCCAGGTTTCCGCCGGGCTTGGATGCCTTTGACATTATGACCGCAGAGGATTCCACCGCAGCCATGAGCAGCGAGTCGGCCGCTGGGTCCTCCGCCAAGGTGCCCGAGGGCGTGGCGGGCGCGCCCAACGAGGCGGCGCTTCTGGCGCTGATGGAGCGCACGGGCTACAGCATGGTGCAGGAGAACGGGCAGCGCAAGTACGGCGGCCCGCCGCCCGGCTGGGAAGGTCCGCACCCGCAGCGCGGCTGCGAGGTCTTCGTGGGCAAGATCCCGCGCGACGTGTACGAGGACGAGCTGGTGCCCGTGTTCGAGGTAGTGGGCCGCATCTACGAGCTGCGCCTCATGATGGACTTCGACGGCAAGAACCGCGGCTACGCCTTCGTCATGTACTGCCACAAGCACGAGGCCAAGCGCGCCGTGCGTGAGCTCAACAACTACGAGATCCGCCCCGGCCGCCTGCTCGGCGTGTGCTGCAGCGTGGACAACTGCCGCCTCTTCATCGGCGGCATCCCCAAGATGAAGAAGCGCGAGGAGATCCTGGAGGAGATCGCCAAGGTCACGGAGGGCGTGCTCGACGTGATCGTCTACGCCAGCGCGGCCGACAAGATGAAGAACCGCGGCTTCGCCTTCGTCGAGTACGAGAGCCACCGCGCCGCCGCCATGGCGCGCCGCAAGCTCATGCCCGGCCGCATCCAGCTTTGGGGCCACCAGATCGCCGTGGACTGGGCCGAGCCTGAGATCGACGTGGACGAGGACGTAATGGAGACCGTGAAGATCCTCTACGTGCGGAACCTCATGATCGAGACCACCGAGGACACCATCAAAAAGAGCTTTGGCCAGTTCAACCCGGGCTGCGTGGAGCGCGTCAAGAAGATCCGCGACTACGCCTTCGTGCACTTTGCCAGCCGCGAGGACGCCGTGCACGCCATGAACAACCTCAACGGCACCGAGCTGGAGGGCTCGTGCCTCGAGGTGACGCTGGCCAAGCCCGTGGACAAGGAGCAGTACTCCCGCTACCAGAAGGCGGCCAAGGGCGGCGGCGCAGCCGAGGCGGCAGTGGTGCAGCAGCCCAGCTACGTGTACTCCTGCGACCCCTACACGCTGGCCTACTATGGCTACCCTTACAACGCGCTCATTGGGCCCAACAGGGACTACTTCGTGAAAGGTTAGTGGGGACTCCTTGCCTGGGTAGGCCCAGGGATCCGCGTCTGCCGGGCGGGCGGCGTCGGGGGTGTGGTGGCTGTCATTTACCGAGCCGGTGGACGGCGACCCCCTTACCCACCCTCGTTTGGGTGTGGGTTCTGGGTTCTGTTCTTTGCTGGCGCTTAAGGCATGCACTTCTACAGCACTGAGAGAAATGCAGATCGTTAGTATGTGTGGGATGAGTGGTAGAATCATGGGCGCATGCAAGCTCTTCCTGCGCTCAGCCTTTCCAGGGCCTACCTACTGTGGGGCTAGTCCGCAAGGCTCTGGGCTCTTAGGTTAAAAACTACGTGTGAAATGAAATCTTTAGAATGTTGGGGATTAGGGGGCACAGTGTTGTCGTTGGGTTTTTTGTTGGGGTTGTTTTGTTGTTTGTAGTCACTGGCTAGCCTGTAATGAAACCAGGCATTACACTGGGAAGCAGAATGCTTAGCCTCTGGGTCCTGTTCTCTGATTAACTGCTTCTGTGACTTAAGTCAGCCCCTCTAACCTCCCGAGGCTTGTTTTCTCACGCATAAAATGAGAAAGGTGACTAGCAGTTCCCCTTCCACAACTAACTTTGTTACAGTCTGTGAACATGTTTATTTATTGGAGTTGCAGTTGCAGTCCTAGGAACTCACCCTTCAAGTTCATCTCTTGCATTAAGCAGACATTTTAGGGTGCACCTAGGCTGGAACAGAAGGTGTGAAGCATCTTCCGGCTCATTGAAGGGCAGAGGTGTAGCCACCTGCAGCTTAGAGCCAGCGCAAACACCTAAGTGCCAGGAACCTTGAGCTAAGGTCCGCCTCCTGTACTGTTGCTATTGGTAGCTCATCATGTTTTGTGTTGTTATTATAAGCAGGCAGCATAAGAGGCCGGGGTCGAGGTGCAGCTGGCAACAGAGCCCCAGGGCCCAGGGGTTCCTACCTTGGGGGATATTCTGCTGGCCGTGGTATATATAGCCGATATCATGAAGGAAAAGGAAAACAACAAGAAAAAGGATATGAACTTGTACCGAATTTGGAAATCTCTGCCGTCAATCCAGTTGCCATTAAACCTGGTACAGGTCAGTATAAACTGGCGTGAGAATGGATCTTTTCAGTCTGAACCCCAGCCCTCCCTTTGAAGTGACTTCCTTGGGTACTTTTATCTGCATATGGGTTCCTCTTCTCAAAGGCAACCGAAGATTAGGCAAGGAATGTGGCCTCCTGGGCCTTCTTATCTAGAACTTAGGGAGATAGTCTAGTGTCTAGTTTTGACCACGTTCCAGTCAAACTTTCCGTTAGTGGGTTTTTCAAATGGGCATCACCAGTTGTTAGGCTTTTTTTCAATTAGGCAGATTCTCAACTAGGCAGATTGGGATGGGGTGTGCAGAGATAGAAGAACACGAGTCTCTTCTGTGTCTTCTACCAGCTAAAAACTTTCTTCTCCTTACTCAAGCCTATTTCTACCACATGCATCGGAAGCCAGAAGGCGCATTTCTTTGCTAGTTCTGAGAGTTGCTGGGAAGGGTAGAAAATTCCCCTTCAGGAGCAAATAACACTGCTGTCTCTTGTCATGGTCTTAACAAACCAGAATGCCTGGGAGCAGCAGTGAAAGTTTTTGCGGCTGATTTCCAGCTCTATTTCCGCCTTTTGCTGGATCCGTAGATTGGGGGTAGGGGCACTCAAGTAATTCAAGCCAGGGACCTTGAACTTTGCTTCCACCCTCCACAAACCAGGCCCCACAAACCAGTTTTCCAACATTGTTAGTGCTCGTTGGCCTAATGTGAAACAGGTCTTTCTGATCCTAACCTGCAAGGAGCTTTATTTAACTCCACAGTGTGAACATAGCACAGACTCCCTATTTACACACACCACACAAGCCCACACATGGGAGATTCTTCCCTGATCCTCCTCCAGACCTTTTCCAGGTCTCATGGAAGGTAGATTGAAGAACTCTTTGAGAACATCCTCACTTGGAAGCTCAGCCTCTCTGACTTTCTGTTGGCTGAGGTCTGCACTCCTTCTCCTGGCTGAAACAGACTCAAGGGAGCTGTGCGGGTGGAGCGTAGGTTGGCATTGGCCACACAGAGCTTACAAAGCATTTTCCCAGTAGAGCTTCCTTTTGAAGTAATCCGGTGATTTTTTTTTTTTTTTTTAAATGCCTGTGAAAAAATACTGCAATTTCTGCAGGTAAGTGACTCCTTAGACTGGATTTCCTTATAAATGCCATTGGTGCTTTAAGCAGTGTAAAACAGATCCTGTTTCTCCCTGTAATTCCATAAAGCAGAGCCTGGATACAAGACTTGTCACTTCTACTTGTTGGGAAAGGGACTCCTGTTGGCATTAGCTTAAGACTTAACTAGAGAAAAGAACTCTTAAACAACCTTTAAGCATATAGTTGTGTTCTGGGGCATGTAGTAGCTGACAGCCAGAATAATCCAGAGTTGCTTAGTACAACTCAAATATAGCTCAAACTTATAACCCTTTCTGGGCCCTATCCCCATGACCTCTATTTCTGATTAATCCAGAAAATTAGAACTATGTATTTTAGGAGGAACACCAGGGCAGTAGTGAAGTATTTGGGCACAAGATCACATGGATGGAAAGGCAGGTAAAAGATTTGGTTAAGCTTTTAGGTATATTTTGGGCTTCCCTGGTGGCGCAGTGGTTGAGAGTCCACCTGCCGATGCAGGGGACACAGATTCGTGCCCCGGTCCAGGAAGATCCCACATGCCGTGGAGCGGCTGCGCCCGTGAGCCATGGCCACTGAGCCTGTGTGTCCGGAGCCTGTGCTCTGCAACGGGAGAGGCCACAGCAGTGAGAAGCCCGCGTACCGCAAAAAAAAAAAAAAAAAAAAAGATTTTAGGTATATTTTATTGAATGGCTGTATCATTGTTTAGCCCACAGTCATTTCTCTTTACCTTATATCGTCAGCTTTTATTAGAAGAAATTACTTACAGTTGGAGAAGAAACATAAGTGAAAGGTTACTTTGTGTATGCATTTCAATATTCTTGCTCTTCCTTGCAACACACACATACCACACACTCACGCAAACTCCCCCACATCAGGGCTAGTATTTTTTTTTCTTTTTACCTCTCCTTATCATACATTGACATTCAATAACTGCTGTCTGTTTGAATCTCTGGTTGAAATGAGCCCTTTGGACTTGACTCACAGAAACATGTCTTTGAATTGGCAGGTACCACCAAAAAAAGCAGTCACTCTACTGCTTTGCTATTATGACTGGCCATTAGAAAATTAGGGAATTTTCCATTTTTTATTATGTATTTTTCCTTGAGTCAGTAATATTGAAATCTGAAATGTGGGGTGGGGAGGATGTACACAGACCTCTGAGTTCTCAAAATGAAACCCTCAACAGCACCAGCTTTTTAAAACGTGGTGAAAGTGAAAAGGGCAGAGGGTCTGGTAACGAATTAGATGAGTGATAAGGAACCAGCAGTCTCCTTCTCACACTCTTGGGCCTCAAGCCTCTGCTCTCACTTCTTATTCTGAGACTGTTTTCTCAGAATTAGAAGGCCCTTTCTTGCTCTGTAGAACCTCAAGAGTAAGAGTCAAAATGCGATTTTCTGTTAGAAGCAGTAGGAAATGTAGGTGCAGAAACCTAACTCTAAGCTTTCCTTCCCTGATGATCTGTGGGGAGACCCCATTGGTACCCATGTGTTTCCTTTTGAAAGTCAAGTCAAGGGGAGGAGGGGTACCTGCCACCTCCTCTCTCTTCCTCTTGGGTAGCACCTGTACTGAGGGAGCATTAGTTAGCAGGGAGAGCCCTTGGCTGCTAAACTTGGTTTTTAAAAATATTGAGAAAGTGATGGACCTCCTTCAGTGACTGGATGACTGACCTGTGTTTCCTTCTTACTTCTCTTGCAGTGGCCATCCCTGCCATCGGGGCCCAGTATTCCATGTTTCAGGCAGCTCCGGCTCCTAAAATGATTGAAGATGGTAAAATCCACACAATGGAGCACATGATCAGCCCCATCGCTGTGCAGCCAGACCCAGCCAGCGCCGCCGCAGCCGCGGCCGCCGCCGTCATCCCTGCCGTGTCTACGCCACCACCTTTCCAGGTAGGGTTCTTACTGCGGTTGTTGCGTTTGTGTGAGGCCTCATGTGTCGTGGATTCATTTAATACTCCACAGGAGAATTTACTGTGTGCCTAGCTCTCTGTTAGAACTATGGGACTGGATGACAGACAAATTTTGTAAGATAAATCATGGCAGGACAGAAAAAATTTTAGTAATAATTGTACTACCCCAATATCGTCACTGTATTAAAGATGGGAAGCAATATGCAGAAATGGCATGTGTAATTTTTCAGTGTCATAATATTATACATACTATTTTTTTTTATGATACTGGATAATTTTTAACTCATGTTCTTATTGTTAAGGAGCTGACACACAAAATCCCAGGAGATAGTTCACGTTTTCCCATTCCAGATTATAGTTCAGTGAAGAGTTATTTAAAGTTCTGCTGCTCCCTCACTCCCTCCCTCCCTCTCTCTGTATCAGTAGATACATATGTATACATGTATACATATATATACGTGTGGCTGTAGAGAGAGAAATGTCTAGAGAAATATCTATAGAGCTAAAGATACATGAAACTTTACAGAATCTGCCTTTACTCCTCTCTTAAAACCATATCCAACTATTCCCATATCTCCTCCCAATCCAGTCTTACTATTCCATCCTCCTTCCCCACCTCTGCTTACTCAGAAACCTCTCTGTGGTTTCTTCTCTAGAATCTTTCCCATCCACATCTCACCTTGGAAATCATGTCTCCCATACTTCTCATTACCTACAGTATTACTTGGCATTTGACTGCCAGTGTGTTCTATCTCCCCAATTAAAACGAAGTTCTTCCAGAACAAGAGTTACGTCTTATATTGCTTTGTATCTGCAATGTGTAGCACACAGGGAATACGTGATATATCATTCATCCAGAGAGAAAAATAATCTCGTTGAAGCTCTCCTTTGTGAGGCAGTGAATCTCAACTACCTTATCAATCAACAAGCATATTAAAAACTCAGGCCGGGGATGTCTTTTATCTAATTGAGTAAGAATTATCCAGGGGACATGTTTATATTGATAGAACAGAGATTCTTAGATTCAAAGCCCAGAAGATTCCAGTTCAGCAGAACTGGGCTGGGGTTCTAGAATCCATATTTTGTCCCAGCTCCTCAGTGATGCCGAAACAGAGCCAGACTGTGAACTCTCACAGTAGCCTGCTGTTTGCTTGCTGTTGCCCACTCTGAGCCCCCGTCTTTTTTTTTTTTTTTTTTTTTTTTTGCGGTACGCGGGCCTCTTACTGTGTGGCCTCTCCCGTTGTGGAGCACAGGCTCTGGACGCACAGGCTCAGCGGCCATGGCTCACGGGCCTAGCCGCTCCGCGGCATGTGGGATCTTCCCGGACCAGGGCATGAACCCGCGTCCCCTGCATCGGCAGGCGGACTCCCAACCACTGCGCCACCAGGGAAGCCCTGAGCCCCAGTCTTGACTGCACTCTTCAGAAAGGGTCAGGCCATGTGAAGTTTATTTATCAATATATCGTCAAGTATTCTTTAACTGCAAAAAGCCAAAAAAAGGCATAGGTTGGAAATGACTCAGAAAGTAGTTATTCCTGTGGCCTGACTATAAATATATACAGTAACCTACAGGCATTACTTTGTGGAATTCTGCTAATAATTTGTAATTCCTCTTTACTAAGAAACTCGTGAACTTTCGTCTTTGCTGCATGGTCACAGTTCTGGTGGACCCCAAGTTCCAGGCTTCATGATCACATTCTGGAATGCAGACTGTTTCTATCTTATGTCAGTCTGCACTGGATGCTGCCGTGGGGTCTTTACACGAAGTTGTGGTTTGGGAATCTGTTCAGTGTGCTGTCATTAGCAGTTCATTCCTGTGGAGATTGTTTCCTTCTCCAGTATATTCTGCAGAATGCCAGGAGCTACTTCCTTTGTAACGTGGGAATGGCTTCTTTGAGTGTGTGTGGCCCTGCCACTCTCGCTCAGGTCTAAGTACTCTGTGTCCTGCCTCGAGTTCACTGACCTGGGTTCTCTGACATGTTCAGTCCTCTGCCGCCTCTGTGTTCTCTGCCGCCTCTGTGTTCTCTGCCAAATTGCAGCAGAGGGAGGAGCTTTTTTTTTTTTTTTAATATTTATTCATTTATTTATTTGGTTGCCCTGGATCTTAGTTGCGGCTGGCGGGCTCCTTAGTTGCGGCATGCAAACTCTTAGTTGCAGCATGCATGTGGGATCTAGTTCCCTGACCAGGGATCAAACCCAGGCCCCCTGCCCTGGGAGCACAGAATCCTAACCACTGTGCCACCAGGGAAGTTCCCAAGGAGCATTTTAAGCTCCACGGATCAGTAAATAGAAACCTTTTTGGAGTAGAGCAACACTGGAAATCAGTTCCCAGCATAGCTTCCAGAACCTTCTTGGGGAACACCTTCAATCTTCTTCCTCTGTTTTGCAGGTGCTCAGGGATGTTCCTGTTTAGCCATTTTATATCCAAAGTTTCATATAGCCTTTGCAAGCAATTAAAAAAAAAACTTGCAGGTATAGACGATCATTTTTTCACGTTGATTTCTCAAAGTGTTCTCAGTCTTCACAACAAGTCGGTGGTATAGGTAGAGCAAAGATAACCGTTCGTTTTTTGAGAGGAGCAAAATTTGAGGCCTTTTTCTCTCCCCCTCCCCAACTCCCTATGCTCAGCCCAACCCCATTGCGCTCACCTGAGCCCAGGTGTTGGGCTGCACTGTAGCACATGGAAAGGTTTTTCTCAGATGTCACCTTCCCTGTGATTCCTTCCCTTTGTGCATTTGTCATTAAAGAGATGTCTACACATTTGGAAAAGATGGCTTGCTGTCTTGCTGTAAACCACAGTCTTCCCAGTTCCGAAGATTGTCTGCCTGGTCGTAAAGCGTTTCTAATAAGATATTCATTGTGACTGCATTGTAGGAGGCAGGATAATGCAAGGCTAAACGCACAGGCTCCAGAGTCACACATCCCCTTGCTTAAAAGCTATGTCACCGGGACTTCCCTGGTGATGAAGTGGTTAGGATTGCCGTGGAGCAACTAAGCCCGGGCACCACAACTACTAAGCCTGTGCGCTAGAGCCCACGAGCCACAACTGCTGAGCCCGTGAGCCACAACTACCGAAACCTGCGTGCCTAGAGCCCGTGCTCTGCAGCAAGAGAAGCCACCGCAATGAGAAGCCTGCGCACCGCAATGAAGAGTAGCCCCCGCTCACCGCAACTAGAGGAAGCCCACGCGCAGCAACAAAGACCTAATGCAGCCAAAAATAAACAAAAAATAAATTTATAAATAAAAAGAAATAGGTAAAAAAATATTTTTCAAAGAAAAATAACATCATACAAATAAGGCACTTAGAATAGTGCCTAGCAGACTATAATCTCTCTGTTATTGTTATCATTTAGTATAATTATTATTTTGGTTACAGTTGAAAGAAATGACTCTTAGGTTATGAAGTTCCTTTGCACATAATTTTGTGACTCTGATTTGCAGGTATTGTAGAGGAATGATAAGTAATTCCTTTATAAAAATCCAGGAAGAAGTAATTTTTTAAAACCTAATTCTCCATTTCACATATCCTGAATTGTTTATTTTAAAGATACATTAAGACAAGGAGACCACAGCAGCACGTACTAGAGGGCATTCTATGAAACATAAGGTGCACCAGATGTTTTGTTAAATGTGTGTTTTATTTTACCAAACATCTATCTACTTTTCCATAAAGCAGCTCAGAGAACGAGCTCCGTAGCAAACACTTCGGGAAATACGGAACCAGTCTTCCCTGCATACTCCCATTTGTTCTGAAAACATGGTATGTTACACTTACAAATGGAGGGAAGGAAGCAGCAGGGACTTTCAGAGCCAGCATGGCATCTGCAGTGAGGCAGCTTCAGTTAGCTTGTCTTTCCCCACTTCCTCCTCATGTGGAAGTCCCACCTTATTCTTCAGAACCCAGCTCAAATGTCTCCACTTCTGAGATGCTTTCTCTGGCTCCTCAAGTTAGTTGGCTCCTTCTCGAAGCTTCTGCAGCAATTTGTTTATATAGTGGTGTCATATCTTAGGTGGGAGATGGTTGAAGAGATCACATTTGCTGAAAATTGTGTCTGGTCACAATCTTTTTAGGTCACAGCTTAAGAAGCTGACCCTTTGGAGATCTGTGTACTTTGTTCCGTAAAGTTGTCACAGACTATGCTTCTTTCTCTCCGTTCTTGAAACATCATGTTTCTTCAGTTAAGTATGAGTTGAGGCAGCTGGCATGTATTTCAGGAAAAATTTTTCTTCTTAGTTACAGTGAGATCAACTGAGTAAAGGGTAGACCTCAACTCCCATCTCTAGCTCACTCTGGGGCATAGGCTGATTGTGTGGAATGGTGGGCAGAAGATTCCAGAGCATTGGAACTTTCCCAGAGCATTCCAATTCCATCAGTGTCACCAGCTGAATTCGAATGAGCCTTGAGGATGCAACTTCACCTTACTTTAATGGCTCCTGCCTCACTCCCTTACAGTTACTGTTTGTCTACCCCTCTGCCTTTCTGCCCTGAGAATGGCAACTTTTGTTTTGTTTTGTTTTTAAATAAATTATTTATTTATTTTTGGCTGCGTTGGGTCTTCGTTGCTGCGCGCGGGCTTTCTCTAGTTGCGGCGAGCGGGGGGCTACTCTTAATTGCGGTGCGTGGGCTTCTCATTGCAGTGGCTTCTCTTGTGGAGCATGGGCTCTAGGCGCCTGGGCTTCAGTAGTTGCGGCACGTGGGCTCAGCAGTTGTGGCTCGCCATCTCTAGAGTGCAGGCTCAGTAGTTGTGGCGCACGGGCTTAGTTGCTCTGCGGCATGTGGGATCTTCCCAGACCAGGGCTCGAACCCGAGTCCCCTGCATTGGCAGGCGGATTCTTAACCACTGCACCACCAGGGAAGCCCAAGAATGGCAACTTTTGTTTCTCTGTCTGTTTCTCCTCCAGACTCCTGGGAGTTGAATGAATCAATGAATGAATGAATGGATAAGTAGCTACACATGTTCAGTAAGGATTCTTTCTCTCCCTCCTCCTCAGGGCCGCCCAATAACTCCAGTGTACACGGTGGCTCCGAACGTTCAGAGAATTCCCGCTGCCGGGATCTACGGGGCCAGTTATGTGCCATTTGCTGCTCCGACCACAGCTACGATCGCCACGCTGCAGAAGAACGCGGCGGCCGCCGTCTACAGCGGGTACGCAGGCTACATACCTCAGGCCTTCCCCGCCGCTGCTATCCAGGTGCCCATCCACGACGTCTACCAGACCTACTGAGATCCACCCACCACGACCACTGAAGGAACACTTTACTATTTATGAAGAAAGAACGTGTTGGGTTAGCACACACGAAACCCGAACGTGAAGAATGTTATCAGATACCATACTGGAATATTTTATATATATGAAGTTTTCACTAGTTTTTTTAAGACTGTTTTCAATTTAGCAGACCTGTGTTTGTACATTTCTAAGAGGCTTGCAATGGTTTGTGCCTTAAACACCATCTCTTAAAAATTTGTATGCTGTAGTACATTTGTATAGAGGTTTTCGTTTTTGTATTTTTAAGGATATATTTTCAGTATGAAGGTTATTTTCTTAACTTCTGCACTCCAGAGATTTCTATTTTGTAGTACCTTCAATAGTAAATATATCAACTATATATTAAAAAGCACACTTGAGCAGCTAGGGAACTATTTTGAAAAATATATTCAATATTTAAAGATACAAACAATAGTGCTTTAAAAATACTACATAAAACATTATTTTAAAAGTTATACTGGAAAGTGCAATTTTAAAATGAGTGAAACCTCTATTTCTGCTGGAATTAAAAGTTGACGGGTGTTACTATGTGTTATCCATGACGGTTCTGTTTTTTAAACACTCGACCTCTCCTTAAGCCAACATTGAAAGACTTGTCACACTTCTGAGTCCAAACACTGGAAAGCTCTCTCACCTGCCACCATCACCCTGGGTCCCTGTTCCTTCTCCAAGTGCCTTTGCTCTTAGATAGGTTCTCTCCCCACCCACTAGCCACCCTGTCCCCCTGTTCCCAGACCCACCTTCGTGTTCGGCAAGTCTAGGACAAATGCATTACTCTGACAGAGAAAACATTGATGACTTTTATACTTCTTTTTGTTGGGGTTTTTTGTTATGGGTTTTTGGTTTTTTGGGGGCGTTTGGTTTGGTTGGGAGGTATTTTCAATAGCAGAGTATGTGTAAGCACAAGATTTTAATAGTTTGCATAAGACATCTTTGCATAGCTATTTAATTGTCCAATATACAACTTTCATTCCTTTCCTAATGCTTTTATGTTATTATATTTGTTTTGAAGTATAAGTTTGTAGAGACAGAGAATGTTATTGTAGACAAGACCCTGAAAGACTCTTGTCGGCAGATATGCTTCTAGTTGCCTTACCATGTTTCATGCGAAATGTCTGTGGTTGTCACGGTGTTGGAAATACTATGTTTCTTGAACAGGGCCTCCCTCCGTTGCCATGCAGGTGGCAGGTGAACTGAATTGGGGCATGCACAGCCAGGAGGAGGAGGAGAGACCTGCAGGAGTAACAGATAGTTTGTAAATATCTCCTAATCCTTGTTTTTAGCTGTTTTATGTTGCAGAAGTTCATGGTACCTAGTTGAATGCAAAGTGAAACCATTTTATTTCAATGTTATTGAACAGTTTTGTTTTCGTAGGAAGTAAATGTATCGTTGCAGTGTTTTGTGCCTGGTTAAAGGCCTTTGTTTAGCAGAGTGAATGTAAAATACAGTAAACTGTTAAGATTGTCATCTACTTTAGGAAATACACCAACTTGGAATTTTTCTTTTTAAAGGTTCTATCAAGGAAGTGAGGTGTGCAATAGATGGCACGGCCACAGTTGTGTTTTTATGTCATATTGGAGATTCCATCAAACCTTCTACTCACTGAATTTTGCTGATGGCTGCATTCTTATTGTGGATTAATAATAGGATAGTGCCCTTAGCAAACGTATTAGTTTTGTTTTCCATTTTAAATTAAGAGATTCCCAAATGCCCTCTTCTCCCTCATCTTAGGGTGGGTTGAATTTTTTATATATAAGCAATATTTATTTAACTATTCTATAAAATTATTGAGTGCCTGCGAAGGCCTTTAAACATTCCTAACCTTCCTTTCCATCGTTCTTAAATGACATAAAGTAATTGTGCAATGTTCCTGATTCTGTACCCAGCAAACTGCATCCAAACTCAAATCTGTTGTTACGAGTAATCCAACAAAATGCAGTCTGGATTAGATCCCCATCCTTTGACTTTATATGGAAGAAGTACTCTCCTACTCTCCTTCCAGTGAAGGATTCATTATCACAGAGGTTCACTAGATGAGACTGACCCAGGGGTCTTACTGTATTTTACATGTGCCTGTAGATTATTTGCAAAAAAGAAAAAGGAAAAAAATGGTGTCTTAACATGGCAACTACCAAACTACCTTAAAAGTAAGTGTTGCTGACATAGCCCGTTAAGTATCAGTGAGCCTCCTACCTACCTATGGTCTGTCTGTTCCTGTTGTTTGAAAAACATTTCACATATGTACACTACTGAGGTAAGTTTGTAACTTGAAATGTGAACTTTTTTTAGGGTTAAGAACAAACTATATAAATGTTTAAAAAAAAACCAAACTTTCGAGTTCTCTGTTTTCAAACATGCTAGCAGTTTAGTTGTTATCTTTAGTTGCATTGTATTTGAAAAGCTTTTAAGTTTATTTAGATCTTGCTTCATTTACAATACATTCTTAGGATGTATGTAGTAAATAAAGCTTTCTTTAAAGCAATTTCAAGACCTTATTTTAAATTGTGTTTTTCTTTATACACATTTTTTTTCCTAACAAAATTAGAATAACCCTTACAGCATAGAAGGAACTGACTAATTCATTATTTTCAGCTGGAGAAAATCGTATCTTTGATCTGGAATTACTAATGAAGATGAGGCACATAGTAAACATTGTAAATTATCAGTGTCTTCAAACTTGTGCCCAGGTGGTGGAAAGTTGAGCATTCATCTACTACTCAGCATCTGGATTAGAATGGGATGTGGCAAAGCCTGTCACTGTTCTCGGCACTGGTTTGTTTATGATCCCAAGAGCTTTACACTCAGAAATCTACGTGGAGGCAGTTGATGTGACCTTGAGTTGTTTGGTGGTCTCATGAAAGTGCTGGGGTAACCTAACGTTGGTCACCGCATTGGAAACCAAAGCCCTCTGTTTCACCTTTTTCACAGCACCCGGCAAGATTAGCAGGGTACTGCCTTTTTCTCTCGAGATCATCACTAACTTCAGGTAGGATCCATCAGCAAAGCCAATCAAATGATTCAAGGGAAACTGGTAGGTTGTCAGTGGAATTACTTCTAAAAACTGCCCCACGTGGCTTTGCCGTTGATTAAGAATTTTACCTTCTTAGTCTTGAGCAGCCTGGGTCATGGCCTCCGGACCCACATTTCTTAGAATTCTAACTTCCTGCTTCCTCTTAAAAGGAAAAAGCCTCTTTCAGAGGCAGAAGAGGCCAGGGAACTTCCCAAGATGACAGATCATTAGCCAGTATTTTCAAGGGGAACAAGATCTGCTGACTCCTTCTTGTTCTAGGAGAAGAGTACAGATGCTTTTCAAGTTGCGGAATCAGAGTTTGATTGCTCTTGTCAGAAAAAGAATTAACAGTCTTACAAAATGCATATTACACCTCTACTAGATGCTGCCCTGCCCGGCTTTGTTCTAGGATCTGCGGTGACTACAGCATCAACAAAACCAACAAAACCTTGCACACATAGAGCTTACATTCCAGTGGGAGAACACGGACAAAATAAGCAGGTCAATAGTGTGTTGGGTGGGGATAAAAGCTTTGCTTGGGTGATTCATTAGGCTTTTGGCTTCCATTGCCACGGGACCTCACAAGAACTCAGTGAAGTACGCAGAGCAGATATGTGACTGACCAAGGTCCCACAGCTGGTAGGAACCAGGGCAGAAATCTGTGCTCAGACTCCAAGTCCCAGATACTTTCGAACAGCAAACACACTGACCCTGGACGTGGACAGATTCGGTAGTGCCAACAACCAACTTCACGGTCAACAAAAAGAAAAGGAAAGCTTTTCTCCAAGTGTAGTTTCTTTTCTGTTGTTTGGCTTTTAGTGTGTTTTCAAATGCAGCCTCTTTCCTTGGGGGGATGGGAACTGAAGGAAGAATGGCTGAAATGCCTCCTTTCAGCCTGGAAGACATAGCACTAGGTGAGCTGCTAAAATTGTCTGGTAGATTTAAGGAATTCGATCTACAGCGCCGTATCGAGGATTATGGAGAGGGCTAAACAACTATTGTTAAGAAGTCAACTATACCCTTCTGCTTCTTCACTAGGATAGATGCCCCAATTTGTTTTAATTCCAAAAATATCTGTCAAGACAACGTGCATAAGCACTTATTTAGTTGGAAGTCAAAACAGCTAGAAAACAAAGTTCTAATTTTTCTTTTCTCATGAAGGGTAATCCTATGGACAGTCCAACATTTTATTGGGTGCTGTGACATGGCCTACACTGTGCTGGGTATATTTTGTTAACTATAATTGATTCTACTGGCTTGCCAGGCCCTGTTTTAAGGGCATTAGGGTAGTTGACCATTTTCAAGAGATGTATATAGTATATTACATGATATTGGGTTGGCCATAAAGTTCATTCAGGGTTTTCCATAAGATGGTATAGAAAACGCGAACGAACTTTTTGGCCAGCCCAATATTATAAAGTCTTTTGGGCAACCTTTATATCAGAGTTGGGTTTTTTTAAAAAACGAAATGTGACATTTTGGCATTGTTATTTTGATGAAATCACATTTGGCACAATGACCCTAAAAAAAAATTATATCTTCATCTTAAAAAAAAATTACTGATAGGATAACAGATGTATTCACTTTATCCTTGCCCAACCACTTCCTTGACACACTCTCCATCTCTTTGACCATCCAAGGTCAAGGACAGGAGTAGGTTTAAATACAGAATGAAACTCAGGAGATGAGTTTTGCTTCAATTCCAAGTTCTAAGCTATCAGATTGGATACAGCCTTTCTTCTCTTTCTCATTAGTTTTCCCTCTCTAGGTGCCCAGTATTCCTCTGTTTCTTAACTCCTCACACCAAAATGTAATTGTCTAAATACTTGTCAAGCACTGTGGCCTGGTAGAACAGGCTGGGCTTGCAGTTGGGATGCCTAGGGGCTGAACCTCCAGCTTTGCTCTTTACCAGCTGTGTGACCTTGGAAAAGACGCCTTGCCTCTCTGAGCACCAGTTTCTTAATTGGTAAAACAGAGATAATTATCCTGACCTCATCAGGTTATTGGGAAAATCAGATGAGTTAATGAATCTTTAAAAAGCCTGGTATGTCAAAGACAAAGTTATTTCCTTTCTCTTCCTCTTTTTAAACTGTAGTGTGAATGCGTCCCCACTGTATTAACTCATTTAAGCCTTTCCATTTGGCACCTTTTTATGCTCTTGTTCACCCATTTTTTTCAATAAACATTTGTTGAATTCCAGCTATGTGCCAGAACAGTATGAGGCACTGGAGAGACAATGATCAACAAAATCGACCCTCTCTGCCCTCCAGAAACTCCCGGGCGTGATAAGGCAGTGTTGCAAGGGCTATGAAATGGGAGGCGCACCCAGGCCTGGGCAAGGGGTTAAGAAGACTTTGGGGAGGAAGTGGCATCTAAGCAAAGAAGGACGGGATGAGTAGGAGGAAGGGCAGATGAGCAGGGAGAAGAGGGAACAGGAAATGCCCAGGCCCAGAAGAAAAAGCGTGGTATAGTCAAGTACCTGAAAGAAGTTCAGTGTGGCAACCTCAAAAAAGGAGGAGAAAGGGTGTGGAGTGGGGAAACACAACCTTTGTTCCCTCCAACACTAAACATGATTGATAGGTCCATATTAACTGGAAGGAAGAGATTTGGCCTGCATAACAAGGAAGTAGGAAGAACCCTAAATCATGCCAATTTAGGACTTTGAGTTTCTTTTAGAAAATGGGGGTGCCCCACATTTACCTAAACTGAGAGGCTGAGGGCTTGTCTAGCAATCAACAGTATGACGCATCTGAGCACTCCCCTAGCAGGCAACTGCCTCTCTCCGGCCTTCCTGGCCCCAGGTGATGCCCACCAACACTGATCTTTCCATGGGAGAGTTTGTAGGGGCAGCCAAGGCTCTTAGGGTTCCCACCCCTTCCTTCTTTAGATCCAGGTTCCACCTTCTGGGGACTTCCATCCTTCCTCTCTGGAGTCTTACAGCAGATAACAAGCATCGGCCAAGCTGTCCCCACTCTCCCTCGCCACAGGAATGCGGCCTTCTCAGCAAAGGTGATGGAGGCCCGCAGTCCTCCAGATGACTGTGAGGGTAGACGAGGGTCCCACGTAAAACCTCCAGACACTCACTGGCTTCCTCAACAGGGTTATATATCCTGTGACTCCATTCCACACAGTTATACCCACAATCAAAAGCAACACCAAACCTTGCATTTGCAAGAAATATGACCTTTCCTGAGCTAATTTTTAGCCACCCTTCTTTCTTGGCTTGTTCTACTTTGTTTGGCAAAAATCTTTAATGATTAACCAAACACGAGGCTTAAATAGGCCTTAGTCATTCTGAGGCAGGTAAGACAAGTTGCTGGAGCCCAATTGTTTCTGAGATGACCTTGCTGGGGGCGCTGGGTCAAGACATTTTGAGCTCATGGTACCATGATAACATTGGGTCATGCCAGTTGCATTCTGCTGGGATTTTTCCTCTCCTTTCTCAAGACTTTTATTCCAAACTGTGGTGGCACCAGGGAATGGTATTTCTGTCAGCTTCACCCCCACCCCAATTCAAATATGGCCACCGACACTTTCTCAGTCATACAAAGTCGTATACAAACTCAGCTTCCCAATGGGCACCTAATCTCCCCTTTCCATATAAGATGCTCTCCTAAGAGGAGAAATTCTGGAAATGCAACTGATTCTAAATGTGCTTGAGCATTTATAGAAAGAAGCATTCTGAACATGAGACAATAGCAAAAATTACCTATTTAGCATAATTTCCTAACCCCTAAGTACAAATATCTAAACCATCGAGTGCCCAGTCAAAGCCTGCCCTCTGTGAGTATTTCTCTTTCTTGTTTGTCATTTTCCTTGTGTTTGGGAATAATGTTAAAGCCTTAGAGGGTGATCACTCAGCCGGAGAGAAAAGGAATTGTTGACAGTAACTTACTCTATGTCAAGTAGTTTACATGGATTTTAAAAAACTTTTTATTAAAAAATAACATAGATGCAGAATTATGCACATATCATATATACAGCTTGATAAATTTTCACAAACTGAGCACCTCCATGTAACCAGCATCCGGATGAAACATGACCAGCATGCCAGACGCTTCCCTATGGCCCTTTCTAGTTGCTACCTGCTCACCGAGAAGTCGCCATTCCAACTTCTAACAGTGTAGATTAGTTTTGCCTGGGTCATTTTTTCATACCTGAGATAGCTACTACTATTACCCCCATTTTACAGATAAAAAGCAAGCAGGCAGAGGGAGATTCAATAACTTCCCCAAGACCACAGAGCTGCTAAGTAAAAGAGTCTGAATCTGAACCTGGCTCGTCTAACTCCAGGGCTGGGGATGCAGTAGGGAGGTGTAATGATAATTCATCCATTTTGCGAGGACCTAAAGTCACTTGTTTATTCTAGGAGCTACACTGATCTCCTAACTAAGTCACCTGACCACAAAGGTCATTGGAAAAGAGAGATTAAAAATCAGCATGTATGGCAGAACATGGGGCACCAAACCTTCTGGAGCCCCCAGGCCCTGTAGGATTACCTTTCTACGTCCATTTTTCCCTGGTGGCTTCCAAATCTCTTGCACCTTAACATCCCCTGTTATCAAACTTCACTCTCAGTAAGGGAAGCAATGAACCAATTCACACTGAGGTAGGAAACACATTTTCACTAAGGGCAGATCCCTTGTTCAATAAACTGAGGAGCAAAGTTCTAATTTTGGAATTTAAGGCCATACCCAGTTAAATACAGAGATTAACTTCAAGGGTCCGGAGGTCCTCCGCCTGCCCATGACACTGTACCACAAAGGCAGCCCGGTCGAGGGAGCTCGGCGTAGGAATTCTGAGTTGCTAGGGGCCAAAGAATTAGACCCCTGGAGAGTCCATTGAACAAGGCTAAGGAGCAGTGTCCCAGATATGAGACAAACTGAATAAAATTCTGCAAAGACATTCCAGTCAAGGAATTTCCTTTATTCTAAAACACTACTCGTAATTTTAGCTTATTTTCGAACAGCATTTCGCTGTCCACAGAAGGCTTTCTTCAGGCCTATCTCATCTGAGCCTCATGACAGTCTGTAAGATAGTTAAGAAAGACATTCTTCTTTCCTCCTCCTCTTTCATTCATTTATTACGAAATGTTTTTGAGCATCTACTGTGTGCCAGGCTTTGTGGTGGAGCCTAAAAATACAGTCGTGAGCATGATCTCCATTTTATCAAGGAAGAAATTGAGGCTTAAAGAGGATAAATGACTTGCCCAAGATCACAAGTATACTCTAAATTAAATAATATGGTGTGACCTTTCACCCTGCACCAGACTTTTAAATGCAGGGTCTCATTAAATCCTCACAACAACTCTATGAGGCAGTTCCTATTATTTTACCTCCCATTTTACAAATAAAGTAACCGAAGGTCAGAGAGGTTATATGACTGCCCAAGCTCTCACAGCTGTGTAGGTGGAAGGGCCAGCATTCGGATCCTCATTGGTCCGACTCCAGAAATGAGAGCTTAAGTATTACCTTGTAGATTCAACCGCCGATGATATCACTGACCCATCTGGGCCCTAAATAGAACTCATGAGAGTTTTGACTCTGATGCGAATAGTAGGGTAAGAGCTCTGTGGTTCTGTGGGAGGCCGTACAATGACTTGGTTGGCTCAGCAAAAGCCCTACTTCTTGGGTTAAACAGACATTTCTGTGCATCTCTTACAGAACAGCCTTTTCACCCCAACGTTAAATATATCCATTCAAACAGAACTAGAAATAAAGTCCTTGAAATCTGAAGTTTTAAAAAAACATGCCACAAACTAATAAAGATGTACTGTATAGCACAGGGAACTCTCTACTCAATATACTGTCATGACCTATATGGAAAAAGAATCTAAAAAAAGAGTGGATATATGTATATGTATATTGATTCATTTGCTGTACACCTGAAACTAATACAACATTGTAAATCAACTATACACCAATAAAAAAATTTTTCAAAGGATAAATAAAAAACATGCACGATAGCTTGATGCCTTAAATACACCCTGCCCTGAGTGGAGCTGGATATGCCAGAGATAGAAGGGAGATCAACCACTGAAGGCTTCACTTCCACTTTTCAGAATGCTCCCCCTAGTAACCTGAGTGTTTCTATACCTTCCTTTCCCCCAGAGTTAGTCATATCATGGGCAATCACTCGAGGAGTGTCTGGCTCCTTGTGTTTTGAGGATCCAGAAAGCAGAGACAGTGCCCCACTTTCTCTCTGGAGCACCAGTAGCATCTAGAACCATGTGGCGACCTAGAACATTGGTGCTGGCAGCCTCCACATGGGCCTCCCTGCCTCCATTCTTGCTGCCCTTCCGCTTGTGCTCAACGTTATAGCTAGTGATCTTCCTAAAATCAAATCTGAATGCCACTCACATCAAAAATCTTCAGCAGCATCCCACTGCTGACGGTACAAAGTTCAGACACTAGCTTAAAACATAACGGGCCCTTTATAATCGGGCCTCTGTGTCTCTCTAGCATTATCTCCTGCTGGCTGCACGTGGCCAGAACTGATATTCAGACAGTATGTACCACCAGTATCCCTGTGATTAACCAGAGCCTGTGCTGGTTACTGAAGATTCTATGTTCCTTTCACCTGGTTACCATTTTCTCCAGTTACAGACCCGACCTCATTTTATTGTGCTTCACTTTATTGAGCTTTTTATTTACAAATTGGAGGTTTGTGGCAATACTGCATCGAGCAAGTCTATCAGTGTCATTTTTCCAAGAGCATTATTTTTAAATTAAGGTATGTAGATTGTTTGTTTAGACTTAATGCTATTGGAGACTTAACAGACTACAGTGTAGTGTAAACATAACTCTTATGTGCATTGGGAAAACAAAAAGATTCGTGTGACTTGTTTCATTGTGATATCTTTGTTACTGCGGTGGCCTGAAACTACAGTATCTCTGAGGTAAGCCTGCATACCAAACCATCTGCAGCTCCTGTAAGAAGGTTCTGTCCCTCTAGTAGTGTCCACCCAACAAACTTCCACTCATTTATCAAACATTTATTGAGCACCTCATATACTAAGTATTGTGCTAGGCATTCAGGGTAGGGACTCCAGCTCTCAAGAAAATGCTGGTCTAGTGGGAAAACAGAAAAGTTAAGAGATAGTTATAAAATAGCAGAAGTGTTTGGACAGAGAGAAACTTCAGTGTTTGAAGAGAACAGAGAAGGGGCACTTAACACAGACTCAGGGTTTAGGGAGTTTTCCTGGAGAGGGGAGATTTCTGCTGGGGTTCTGAAGGCTGAGAAGGGACAGAAGGAATCTTGATAAAGTAAGTGATGAATCTGTAAATAGTACAAAAGAAGTAAAGCCTAAAATGAGAGTTGAGGGGACTTCCCTGGTGGTCCAGTGGTTAAGAATCCGCGTTCCAATGCAGGGGCGCAGGTTCAATTCCTGGTCTGAGAACTAAGATCCTACATGCTGCAGGGCAACTAGCCTTTGTGCCACTACTGACCTCACGTGCCTCAACTAGAGAGAAGCCCGCATGCCGCAACTAAGACCCAAAACAGCCAAAAATAAATAAAATAAATAATAATAAAAAAATAAGAGGTGAGCCTAGTGATGTGTGGTTGAGAAGTGTGTGTGTGTGTGTGTGTATGTTGCGGACCATTCAGGTGTGAGATTCCATCCTGACCACAGTGGGGAACCAATAATTGATTTTCTTCAGGGAAGTGACTTGATTAGAATTGCATGTTAGAGAGAATGTTCTGGCCAGAGCATAGAGAGCAAGCTGGAAGGGAAGGATGAAAGGAAGGGAGACCAGTTAGGAGTCTGTTGCAGGAAACAGATGAGAGATGGTAGTGGGCTGGACTAAGGCACTAGCAAAGGGGTTAGAGATGGAATGGGCTCAAGAGGTGTTAACTAAAAGTCAATAAACGCTGGTGACTAGTTAAAGATGGGGCAAAAGGAAATGAAGACTAACTCCCAAGTATCTTCCCTGGGTAACTGGGTGGCTAAAGATGCAGTTTTACATAGCTAACATGATATAGCACTGTTCTGTGCACTTTACGTGAATTGACCAGTTTAATCCTGTTAACAACTCCATGAGATTATACCTTTTTTTTTTCTTTTTTCTTTTTTTTTTTTTTTTCGGTACGCGGGCCTCTCACTGCTGTGGCCTCTCCCGCCGCGGAGCACAGGACCCGGACGCGCAGGCTCAGCAGCCATGGCCCACGGGCTCAGCCGCTCCGCGGAGCGTGGGATCCTCCCAGACCGGGGCACGAACCCGCATCCCCCGCATCGGCAGGCGGACTCTCAACCACTGCGCCACCAGGGAAGCCCAGATTATACCCTTTTTATTCCATTTTATAGACAAGGAACCTGAGGCACAGAGAGGTTAATTAAGTTGTCCAAGGTCACACAGCTAGTAAGTGACAGAATCAGGATTTAGACTCAGGCAGTCTGAGAACACAATTCACATTCTTAACCAGTACCACTGGATTGCAATTTACTGAAAGGAAAAGTATGGAAGGAGTAGCAGATTTGGTTGAGCATATGACAAGCCCAGCTTAGGACATGTTGAGCTTCAGATGCCTGTGGAGGATCCAGGTAAAGTCCAGAAGGTATTTGGATATATGGAGATGGGCTAAAACTATGAGTTTATAAAGTATGACCCTTTATAATCTAATATTACTTCTGGCATTTTTCAATGGATGTATTTTCATTTGCCTTAAATCATGGTGTCCCTAGGGCATTCGTGGCTATGCAATTTCCTCTTCCTCTTGGGAGGGAGCCTAAAGTAGACAAGTTCCCCTCTGTTCTTCCCTCTCCTATGTCCTCCCAAACCCAGTTTTGCCTGTGACCAGGGGGTGGGTAATTCTGCTGAATTTTGGGGCTCAGTTGGCAGGCGCATTTGGCTTTCATGCCAGGCTAAGTCCTCCAACATCCTCCAATCTCCTCCATCAGTAATAAACATGGTACCCACATCTCCATTTTTTAAATTGATGGTAAAATTAGCATAATATTCACCATTTTATTTGGAAGTAGGCAATTCAGTGGCTTTTATTACTTTCACAGTGTTGGGTATATTGGGTAACTATCACCACTATATAATTCCAGAACATTTTCATCACTGCCACCGCCCCCCCGCAAAAAAAACCAAACCCTTACCCATTAAGCAGTCACTCCCCATACCCTCTCACTCCAGTCTTTGGCAACAACCGATCTGCTTTCTATCGCTATGGACTTGCCTATTCTGGACATTTCCTATAAATGAAATCACATAGGGCTTCCCTGGTGGCGCAGTGGTTAACAATCCACCTGCCAATGCAGGGGACATGGGTTTGAGCCCATCCGGGAAGATCCCACATGCCTCGGAGCAACTAAGCCTGTGCACCACAACTACTGAGCCTGCGCTCTAGAGCCCATGAGCCACAACTACTGAGCCCATGTGCCACAACTACTGAAGCCCACGCACCTAGAGCCCGTGCTCCACAACAAGAGAAACAGTGGCAATGAGAAGCCCGTGCACTGCAACGAAGAGTAGCCCCCGCTCGATGCAACTAAAAAGAAAGCCTGCGCGCAGCAACGAAGACCCAATGCAGCCAAAAATAAATAAATAAATAAATTTATTTAAAAAATGAAATCATATAACATGTGGCCATTTATGACTGGCTTTTTTCCCTCTTGGCCTATTTTCAAAATTCACCCATGTTATCGCATATATTAGTACTTCATTTCTTTTTATGCCATTGTATGGGCATACCACATTTTATTCATCCATTCAACAGCTGATGGACGTTTGTATCGTTTCTAATGTTTGGGGTATCATGAATAATGCTGCTAGGAATGTTCATGTTCAAGTTTTTGTTTGAACACCTATTTTCATTTCTTTTGGGTGTGTACCTACCTAGGAGTGCAATCGCTGGGTCATAAGGTAATTCTGTGTTTAACTTTGAAGGAACTGCCAAACTGTTTTGCAGCAGCACCATCTTACATTCCCACGAGCAGTGTATGAGGGTTCTGATTTCTCCATATTCTTGCCAAGGCTGAGTTTTTTTCCTCTTTCCTTTTCTTTTTTTTTTTTTTCCCAGCCATACCAGGGATCGAACCCACGCCCCCTCTGTGGAAGTGCAGAGTCCCAACCACTGGACTGCCAGGGAAGTCCCTCTTTTTTTTTTTTTAAATTCGAGCCATCCTAGTGGGTTTGAAGGGGTATATAGAGTGGTTTTGATTTGCGTTTCCCTAACGACTAATGAGATGAATAATGTTTTTGTGTGCTTATTGGCCACTTACATAAATTCTTTGGAGAAACATTAAGTCCTTTGCTCATTTTTAATTGGGTTGCCTTTTTGTTGTTGAGTTGTAAAAGTTCTTTAAATATCCTGGATACCAAACCCATGTCAGATACATGATTTGCAAATATTTACTCCCATTATATGGGTTACCTTTTCATATTCTCTTTTTTTTAAATTAAAAAAATTTTTTTTGGGCCACGCAGCGTGGCTTGAGGGATCTCAATTCCCCAACCAGGGACTGAACCCAGATCATGACAGTAGAAGTGTTGTATCCTAACCACGAGACCACCAGGGAATTCTCATGCTTTTCATATTCTTGATAGTGTTCTTTGATGAAGTCAAATTTATCTGTTTTTTCTTTTATGCTTGTGCTTTTGGTGTCATATCTAAGAATTCATTGCCAAATCCAAAGTTATGAAGATTTTTCCCTGTTTTTTCCTAAGACTTTTCTAGTTAAACTCTTACATCTTTGATCCATTGAGTTAATTATGCTTATGGTGTGAGACAGGGGTCCAACTTAATTCTTTGGATAGTTTGTTGTCCCAACACAATTTATTGGATACCTATGATTAACTCATTTTAGCCCCAAGATATAAAGATTTGTTGTCTGTGATGAGCAGGTAACGAGCTAGGGCAGTGGCTTGCTAGTAAATGTTTAACAACTGGCTCTCCGGAAAGAAAAAGCCCTGATTTGTAGCCTTTGCCAATTTCCATGGTCCAAGTAGTCCCACCATGGCTGATTTCAAGGTGCTATCACCAAACACCAACTTGGGAAGAGAGTGCGATAGTCCAGCATTATTCGGTATTTCCACCGTACAGATAAAACAGGTGCAAATAACCTTAACAGCATAGATAATAGTGGCAAGTTTTAAGTATTTATCACCTTTGTTTTTACTATATATAATTTATGTTATTATAAGTTTATATACACTTTGGGTTTTCAATAATGGCTGTGTTTAACAATTGGCTCACAAAATTCCTGAAAATTAAAGAATCATCTCTCATGAGCTAACACAAGTCAGCTTCATCCTGGGCTATAGGCACACTTTGAGCTAAGGGACACATGTCCTTGCATAGACACGAGAGCATGGCCATGAGGTCAGACAGACCTCTCTCAGACTTTCTCCTTACGAGAATTTGGGAAGGTCACCTAATCTCAGTTTCTTCACCAATAAAATGGGATGATAGTATTTCTTCTTCAAGGTCATTATAAAGATGAGAGGTAAATATACAGAGTCTGAGCCATAAGAGGTGTTCAAAAATCCTAGTTTAACATTATTTTCCATAGCTTTAAGCATAGCATCATTTTGTGTGTGTGTGGAGGGGGCGGAGTTTAAAAGAAAAGACAATTGAGAGTTACCCAGGGTATAATTGGGAGATACCAAGTCCCACACTAGGCATAACATTTGTGTGAAGACACAGATGCAAATAAGTTTCACTTATTATACACTCGTCATGGGCAGAGACTTGGAAATCTTGCCTCTGGGAGTTTGGGAGGAGGGGAAGCAGAGTATCAGGCTCATGGCAACCCTAGAAATTGGGGAATCAGACTGTGATTATGTGTCTCCCTACAAGGTCTTCCTGGCTCCCCACATATATTCCTGACAGACCACTCAGGAACTTGACTGTTCTACCCTTTACATTTCAGATGTGTTACCTAAAGGGAGGGAGGCTTTGCCCTGAGCTTGTCATAGGGATCAGCTTATCAGTCAGCCTGGGGGGCAGAGAGCAGGGCCTCAGACAGATGTATCCTGGGGCAGAGGGGGGAGGACTGGGCAAAGCTCCTGGCCTGGAGTAGGGCTTTGCAGGGGGCTGCTGGGACACGAAGGAAGGAAAGAAACCACGCCGCAGTGAGAGGGAAGGGTCAAGAAGAGGCACAAAACCAGTTCTGCCCCACCTCCCAGACCTGCCCACGGACTCCGATTTCACACCACCCCGTGAGAAAGCTAACATCCTCTTTGCTTTTCTGTGTCCTCAGCTGCAAATACCAGGGACACACTTAATCAGGAAGTAAATGCACAGTGGCTGGCACTTGATCCCGTTTGTCAACATTTCGCAGCCTCTTTGGAGAGGCCTGTGGAAAGATGAGCCGAAAGGTATAATCCTTTTGCCCTGGGGAGGCCAGGTTCTTTGTTTTTTGCACCCTGGTATACTGGTCACTTATGAAACAGCAGTTGCAAACTGTCGATCATGTTTTAAGCATGGAAAATCCAGCATTCTGACAATCCCACCAAAACAGGTTCTTATTTCAGAGAGCAGTGGCCAAGCGTGTGCTGGGAACCTGGCTTTGTGCTCAACTGGGGGTCCCTGGGCAAGTCACTTGGCTTCTCTAGGCGTCCATATCCTTTCTGTAAATCAGAAATACAGTAACAGTACCTACCTTGTAAGGCTGTTTTGGGGAGACCTAGCCTAATGCAATGTTTTGCCCGATGATAGCTAATGTAGTAAGTGCTCAATAAATTGGAGCAGCTGGTGTTATTACTACTGCCTGTGTGACCTTGGCAAGTTATTTCATATTTCTGGGTCTCAGTTTCCTCACAAGTTTTTGTCTTGTGGCCCAGATGACCTTGGAGGCGTCTCTGGTTCTAGCATTCTATTATTCCCTGACAAACAAGATTCTTTGCCTCGACTCTGGCCCTGTTTATCTAAAGCAAGAGATCAGACCATTTGCTGCTGCTGTTGCAATGCTCAGATAGCAGAGACCTTTGACAGCCCAGAAGGCTTGTTCACCCTTCCCCCTGAATGGAGTTTCAAGGCTCTGGCATAAGTAGCAAACTGATGTGTTTCCCTTACCACAGCATTAGAAGAGGGGGCAGGGTGCTAGGCAGAAGGACCTGGGTGTATTGAAAACAATCGCCCTCGAAATGCTGCCTAGAGGGGAGAATAAACGTGCTCTTGGGCCAAGGTCATGACAGACATGTCAGCATTTGCTCAGGGACCCAGCACCATCTCTTAGGATTCTACCCCCAAAATAGGTGGTGGCCGAGGCCAGAAGACAGGTCTCCACTTTCAGAAAAAAATTCCCCTCTGGACTCCGGTTGAAAGATACAAAGCTTTTCTTTCTGAATGAGGCCCTGTGAATGAGTATAAAAAAGTGTGAGAGAGAGAGACGTGGAGAGAGAGGGAGAAATGGATAGATGAAGTCAAACTTTGTATCTCTGGGCTGAAGGGGACAGAAAGATAGGTTGAAGGCCGGTGGCACCCTATTAATGCTCTTAGCCCTGCCTAATATTTCTTTTTTTTTTTTAACTTTTTATTTTATACCGGAGTATAGTTGATTAACAACGTTGTATTAGTTTCAGGTGTACAACAAAGTGATTCAGTTATACATACACATGCATCTATTCTTTTTCAAATTCTTTTCCTAATTAGGTTGCTACAGAATACTGAGCAGAGTTCCCTGTGCTATACACTAGGTCCTTGTTCTGCCTAATATTTCCAGTTATCCTAATGTCCTTAGCTCAGGCACATAACGCGACAAGGATTGAGTACCTTGGACACAGAGTAGAGGGAAAGGCTTCTTTTCCTCAGACCCAGGTCCCTAGGGCAGAATGCTAAGGAGTTCAGACTGACTTATTTCCAGAGTATCTTGGGTCAACCTCATCTCCATAACAAGGGAAAGAAAAGGAAAAATACCTATGATTATGTACAGAATGCATTTTCTACAATCCATGTTTTCTCAGAGCCTCACTTCTTTGGGGCCTCCCCTGATTTCCATTAATGATTTCCAGATGTCACCTAAGGAGCTGGTTTCCAGCTGGTAGGAAGTATTGCTCATTAAGAATATTCACAAGACCCCAGGCCTTTAGATGACAAGTCACAGGGCTTCTGTCACCCTCCCAGCTGGAAGATTTCTGCTAAATGACAGATTTCCTGACGTTTTTCCTTACACAGCTTGTCCTGTGATCAACTTTCAAGATTACATTTCAGTTTTTTATACTGTCTCTCATTTTGTGCCACTGGTTCCATGCCTCCCTGTCAGTACAAAAGAAGCATCTGTCAGAAAAATGGCTTGAGTGGGTAAGGGCCACCCCCTACCCGGCTGCCATCTTTTTGTGCCTCTGTTGCTCTGTCTCCTGCCTGGACTCAGAAGGGTGAGAGCCGCAAGGAACCTTAGAGATTATGTGTTGTCAGTGAATACCAGCCTGCTCACTGATCCATCATGCCATGGCCACATTTTATGCTCAATAATGGCAATATATCTAGCATTATCCTCCGAACGGGAGCATTGACCTGTAGAATGCCCTGCTACTGTAAGAAGTATGCCGGTAATGGGCTCCAGGTGGGGCTCTCATAAACCATGGGACACTCGCACAATTCTGTTATCCAGGCAAAAACAAAGAAAGGTGAGTGTATTCGTTTGCTAGGGCCGCCATAACAGAAGACCACAAACTGAGTGGCTAAAACAACAGAATTTATTTCTCGCAATTCTGAAGGCTGGAAGTCAATGATCAAGGTGCTGGCTGGTTTGGTTTCTACTGAGGGCTCTCTCCTTGGCTTGCAGACGGCTGCATTCTCGCTGTGTCCTCACATGGTCTTTCTGCTGTGTATGTGCATCCCTGGTGTTTCTTGGTGAGTCCAAATGTTGTCTTCTTATAAACACGCCAGTCAGATCAGATGAGGGCCCTCCCTGAGGCCTCACATTAACTTAATCACCTCTTTAGGGTCCTCTCTCGAAATACAATCACATTCTAAAGAACTGAGGGCTCAGGCTTCAACATATGAATTTGTGGGGACACATTTCAGCCCATAATGTGAGCTTTTCTGCTCTCTGTTGTCACTGACGTGGCGGAAGAGGAAGAAGAGGAGAACATACTCTATCATTTCAGAGGAATATAAACACTCAGGACCTATCCAGAGGTTAGCAACTAGGACCAAGAAAGTGTAAAAAAGGGAAATCACTGGGCCTGAAATAGAAAAGGCTGATTTCTTTCATTGAAATATAGGGTGGCGGGCTTAAATATCCTCACCATCAAACTTGGGTGTGCAGAGAAAATATTTTCTTCGTATTCTCATCTTATTTGTTGTTATTTGCTAGGTAAAGAGGAGAAAGATAACTGAATGCCCAATCCAGCTTAAATCTCAGTCTAAATAATCATTCAACTGGTCCCTCTTGGGTTCCGGCAATGATGCTGGGAAGAAGGCACCTTGGCTTTGTGCAGGCCCTTGGGGGGGTGCTTGGCCCCCATTTCTGATGTCTGCATCTGGCATAGCTCCTGGTCTGGACTCCCCCTCACCTGCCTCCAGCTCCTCTCCTCACCTCAGCTCCTTCTGGAGCTATGGACCCTTCAGAGCTCTGCCCCAGCCTCCTCCTGCTGTGCTGGCGCAGTGGGCCTCATTGCTGGCTCCTGGCTCTCCAGCGGGAATGGAGGGAAGCTCGGGACTGAGTCCGGCCCTCTCTCTCTGCCTGACATGCAGCCTGCCTTTTGTACCATGTTGGACTGCCCAGCCCTGCCACTGTCCCAGAGCAGAGTCTGCTACCAGAGTTCTCTTCTCAGCTTATCCAGCATGCCTTTCATCATAACATGTAAACTCACCACTTTCCCTCCTAACTCAGCTCTGTTCGTGGCCTCTTCTTCCCACGATGCCCCCGAACGAGAAGAGGCAACTCATTTATTTCCTCTTCCTTATAACTTCCCAGCTCTAACCCAGATATAACCTATAGACTCCTGACTAAAACTCCTAAATCATAAACAGAGTTATCTTCTCTGTCCTATGGGAGAAACTCTATGATCTAGACCAACTGGGAGTTTAAGTTATTTGGAAAAATCCTTTCCCTCACTCCAAGCCTAGCGTTCAAGTTATTGTCTTGCTGTGAAATCCTATTTTCAATGCCAGAAACTGAATACTAACTCTCTTTCTCCTTGAATTCCTTCAGGAATCATTCTAATCACTTCTCCAGATAAAAAAGATTCCTCTAGTCAGTAAGGAGAAAGAAAAGCACATTAATCCCCCCAATTATAACTCCCATAACAATAGTTTGTTACTTCTTGACATGCAAAGGGCAATTTGCCAAAGCACTTGCTTAATGTTTTTCAAGGAAAGAAAGGAAAGAGAGGGAAAGAAATGAATATTTTGAAGGTCATAACTAATTATCCATGATCTTGACAGGGTAGAACAAGGCATATTTGGTTTCAATTGAAAGGGAAACTGCTTTGAGCAGTCTGAGAGAAGCTGAGCACCTAACCATACTTGAGAATTAGAGTAAAAAAGGGTCATTATGGTAAAGAAGAAGAGATGAACTAAATGATCTCTGCAAACTTCTTCTAGATCCCACTCCTGCTCTAACCCCGAGGAGGCCCAGAGATGATGTTGGAGCTATTGTTTCTGGAGTCCAGTGTATACATGTGGCCAGGGGTCCTTCCCCAGCATGGTAGGAATATGATAGGGCCGAGAAGTTCTTGGTTCCACAGAGAGTCCGTGACATCCTTCCCAGCAAGGTGGCTGAGGTTCAGTAAACTTCAGGAGACGTGGAAGCTTCCAGGAAGAAGAAAATCAGAAAGGCAGCTGGGATTCCTCTACCCCTGGAGGTGGGGAAGCTGAGAGGACCTTGAGGAGAGTGAACCAAGCCCACCCGAGGCGCTGCTTGGTGACTCGATGGGGCCTGGTAGACAAGGCCCCTGAGAAAAAGGTCATACGGCTTCTCGAAGCCTCAGTTTCCTCAAGTGTAGAAAGTGGGTACCGGTGCCGACTGCCTGGGTTTACTGAGAGGGTTACTGGGATAACATAGACCCAGAGCCTAGCACTGGGCCTGGTACAGAGCAAGTTGTCGGCACACGGTGGCTGTTTTTGTGACTGCCATTATTTTTTTATGAAACCTGAAGAAACAATACAGGGACAGCAGAGTAGAAAAACCTGCAAGAGGATCCTCTGGTATATAAAATAAACAAAAGATCTCTTTGTATGGCCTTTTTTCCTCCTTCTGGGTAAAACCAAGGAGCACAGATCCGATTCTAAAGTTGCAGTCCATATTGTCAAAAATGTAACCAGGATCCTCTGGGTGTTCACTGAGAAAATGACAAGGATATTTAACCCCATGCTTAGGGTGAGGGTCACATGCTGAGAGCTCAGCCCCTCTACTGTTCTCTCGTGACCCAGGAAAAGTCAGAGTCCTCAGGCTGAGTGATCTGGGGCAATGTATGCACGACACTGTGTGGGAGGACTCCGGGTTGAGCAAAGAATGGAAAAATCCCCCTTTTTACTGTGGCTCCATAACTGGTGTGTTAAAAATGAACAAAAGGGATAGAAATAATGCAGACCAGAATTAAGAGTGGGAGAACCAGGAAAGTCAGGAACCCAAGAAGTGGAGTCGAGAAAAAGAAGACATTGGTGTTAGAACCATCATCACTGTGATTCAGCAGCACAAGAACTCTTTATAGTCACCATCCCCTGGATTTCCCAGAAAAGGAAACTGAGGCTCATATAAAGTCAGATTACTTGCCCAAGTCCACGGTTAACCAATCTGGGTCTCCTGACTTCAATCTATCACTCTTGCCATACCCAGTGATTAGACAGACGACCCTCAGAGGGAGAAGCCAAGAAGGAAAGAAAAGGTCATTTCAATCCAAGTCCCAAGATCTATGATTGGTTAGCTGGCAACGTGCGGCTTCATGAAAGGAAACTTGACTCCAAGACTTCAGCCCGGAGAAGGCCCTGGGGATGGAGGCCCAATGTTAAAAACAACAAGCAGCTGGAGTTGAGCAATGGATGGCAGGACTCCAGGCACTGGAAGGGAGCAAATGCACCTGCTCAGGTACTGAAGCATGACAGGTCTTGGCCAGGCCCAAGCTCAACAGGAGAGAAGGTGGAGGAGGGCGGAGCAAAGGGCTTGGTTGAAAAAACTCACTTTACAACACTAAACAGGATTCCGGCTTATCAGTGGACATTCTATTCTTTCCCCTTGCTGTTTAGTGTCTAAATCCCCCTTCCTAATTTTGAGGAATCCCCCCGCCCCCATTGTGAGTCAGAGCCTTCTTCTGGCACCAGCATCTCAAGAGTTAACCAGAGGATGTGAACCCAGCATAACTATGCTGTATGTTCTGAGCGTTAGCCGACACGTGCATAGTACAGAAGCGAAAAGGCGGAAAACCTCGCACTTCTTGTCCTCGCTGCTGAAGGGACCACACAGGGTCTAGGACACCCCCATCCAGGACTCTGAATTGTGCAAAGTCATAGAAACAGTGGTGTTGGCTCTGTGGTGGTGGCTGACGTGGCCTAGTATGAAGATCAATGTCCAAGGACTGCGGCCGTGGTTGGCAAGGGTGGTGGCGTCCCGGCCACGCTGTGTATGCTGCTAAGCCTGCCTGGTTTCCAAGCCTGCTTCTCCTACCTCCTCCCTTTCATTGACTCATTTCTATCACTGTTGGCCAGCCTCCAACTACAGATACCTGGTTGCCACAGGCCCCATGCCTCACCTGCCACAGGAGCAGCCAGGGAGTTTTAGAAGGCTAGGACTCAGCTCAGCTGTGAATCTTACAAAGGCAGGAGATGTGAGGACACGATGGATGATTAAAAGGTTCACGGTGGAACACATCCAGCAGAAACACATTTACAAAACTGTCTCTTATACCTGCTCAAACCACTTATCTGATTCTGGGGGAGAGATTTGGCCACATGGTCCTGCCACTGCTGCTCTCCATTGCGGACAGACCCACGTTCAGGCCGGAGGTTTAAAAACTTGCCCAGGATCACACAGGTAGCCAAGGGGCCTAATGCTTGGAAGCTGTTAGGTTCAACTGGGCCTTGAAATGTCAGGAAGAAAAGAGGGTTTGGTTCTTTTTAAAAAGAGGCCTTAGGTGCTAAAGGTCTGAACTGGATTATACAATCTGCACCAAGAACTTCCTCGGTTCCATAAACAATGAATCATTGATTGCCGGAGAGAGAGTCGAGAGCTGTTTCCTGATTGGAACAAAGAAGACAACCTGTAAGCCACGCTGAGAAAGTTACATAGCCATACTATCTCCCAGCTCTTCCATGCTAAAACAGGAAGAAGGGAGAAACAAAAAATAAGTAAATAAATAAATAAAATAAACGAGGAAGAAGGGAGAAATCCATGGTGGATATAGGGAAATACCCTCTGATCTTCTGTTAGGCTACCATTCTCTAACCAGCCTCTGGACTCCCTTTTCTTTCTTTGCAACAAGCCCCAAAGACTTATCCTGTTTCTATTTCCTCTCTAAAGCTGCTTTCATTCTCTATATCCCCTAGAGTTCTTACCACTCTTCCATCCCACCCCAAAATGGCTTCAAAGTAAGAACATCTCATTCCAGCTGCCCCCAAAGAGGAATCCAAGCCCTTATTCTCTTAAGGATTTTCCTCCTAAGAATTCAGGACAAACAAACAGGGGGACAACAAAAATACAAACAAAGGGCTAGTTACAAAGCTTAAGAATCTTAAAAGGTTCACATAGTCCTGGTTCTTGCATGCTGAGCCAAGACGTTGCTAACATTTACCAGGCATTTATTATTCACCAGGCACTGGACTAAGTATTCCACAGGTGTTATCTTACTTTATAGTCCCAGCAACCCCATGCATTTTATTAATGGGACCGAAGCCGAGAGAGAGATTAAGTAATTTTCTAAGGTCAATTGGTAGTTAGCTGCAGAATTGGAATTTGAACTCAAGTCTCTCTGACTCTATATCTGGTGCTCTTCTTTTAAATTTTATTTTATTTTTATAATCTCACTTCCATTCTTGTCCCTTCATCCCATCCCCATCTTCCCCTTACAGATAATTTATAATAATTTCTGATTT